>NW_027361754.1:40195000-40795000 GCF_039654945.1 Dendrobates tinctorius
TCCAGTGAAACGAGTGAGAGTCATCATGAGGCTCAGCTCCAGGAAAACGGAAAACGTGAAGCAAAGCAACAGTCCTGTCTTCTTTGCCCCTCACCAGGTAACCAACGTGAATCACCTTACTGACACACCGCATGTCAGACCGAAGCAATATGACACCGGCTGGCGCCACCCTAAGGATACTAACAGGTATGAACGCACCTCACATCACTATCAGGGTGACCCATCACCAGTATACTCTGCTGACAACCGGTTCAAATCAGAACTTGCTAGGTTCTTTACACGACGTGATCTAGTTGCCAAGGGACCCATGAAATTCACTGACCACGCGGAAGGTTACAGAGCTTGGAAAGCTTCCTTCCAAAATATTACTAGAGACTTGGGGCTAAAAATCAGGGAGGAGATAGACATCTTAGTCAAATACCTGGGAGAAGAGTCAGTCAAACACGCAATAAGGATCAGAGACATTAATATAAACTGCCCTCAAATAGGCCTTAAAGAGATCTGGAAGAGGCTAGATGAGAGTTACGGCTCTGCAGAGGTACTAGAAAAAGCCTTGTTCAAAAGAATCAATGATTTTCCTAAAATATCTAACAAAGGTCTCCCAAAACTTAGAGAGCTAGGTGACCTGCTACAAGAGGTCCTGGTTGCCAAATGTGAAGGTGACCTACCAGGACTCGCATACCTCGACACAGCCAAAGGTGTTAACCCTATAGTCCAAAAGTTGCCCTGCAAAATAGAGGAGAGGTGGCTCACACGTGGCTCCACATACAAATACAAACACAGTGTTTCATTCCCTTTCTTCTCTGTTTTTGTAGACTTTATACACGAACAAGCGGCAATCAGAAATGATCCCAGCTTTGACTTTACAACGCCATATGCCGCACCACCACCAGCTGCAAACCCACACAGAACATCTGTGGCAGTGCACAAGACTAATGTTTCTTCTCCAAGTACCAATTACAGGTCTGCTGGCCTCTCTCAATCAGAGACAAAGATACAAGAACCTGACAAGCAGTGCCCGCTCCATCAGAAGCCTCATCCTCTCCTGAAATGCAGAGCCTTTAGAGGAAAATCTATGTTGGATTGCAGAAGCTTCCTGAAAGAGAACGGTATCTGCTTCAAGTGCTGCTCATCTACCACTCATCTCACCAAAAATATGCCTCGCCAGAGTGTACCCAAAGGGTCATAGAGACAAAGCTGTGAGACTGTATGTTATCTTGGATGATCAAAGTAATCGATCACTGGCCAGATCAACATTCTTTGACCTATTCAACATTAAAGGACCAAGCACTCCTTACTCATTAAAGACATGTGCAGGTACTGTGACAACAGCGGGCAGGAAAGCCACTGACTACCAAATTGAGTCCTTAGACGCACAATTTTGCCTGCCACTACCTACAATCATCGTGTGTAATCAGATCCCAGAAAACAGGTCTGAAATCCCTACACCAGATGTGGCAATCCATCATGCTCACTTAAAATGCATAGCACACCTCATACCGGAACTCGACACTCAGGCACAGATAGTACAGCTGTTGGGAAGAGACATCCTGCAGGTTCATAAAGTGAGAAGTCATATCAATGGACTCAACAATGCTCCCTATCCACAAAAGCTAGACCTAGGAGGGGTCATAATAGGAAACGTATGCTTGGGACTCATGCACACCCCATCTTCTGTGACAAGCATGCTAACAAATACACTGGAGATAGGGCGCCCATCTCTATTTCAACCTTGCAACAAGGAGTTCCCTGTCAAGGAACTTCCACACAGCATCCAACTACCCAATCAATTAATAGACTTTACTCATGACAGCAGTATGGTGTCAGGAAGCTATGAGGATCAGCTGGGGTGCACAGTCTTCCAGAGAACTAAGCAAGATGACCAAGTAGCAATGTCGGTAGAGGATAAGCTGTTCTTAGAGGTAATGGACAAAGGGCTCATAAAAGATGAGACCAACAGCTGGGTCACACATCTTCCCTTCAGAACCCACAGACCACGTCTACCAAACAACAGAGATCAAGCATTCAAACATTTCTCCTCTCTCAAACACAATCTACAAAAGAAGCCAGAGATGAGAGATCACTTCTTCTCCTTCATGTCAAAAATATTTGAGAACTGCCATACAGAACTTGCTCCCACTCTCAAAGACTCTGAAGAATGCTGGTTCCTACCCATGTTTGGAGTATACCACCCTAAGAAACCAGGCCAGATTAGAGTGGTGTCCGACTCCAGTGCTAAGTTTGATGATGTCTCCCTGAATGATGTTCTACTGACAGGACCAGATCTCAATAACAAACTGCTGGGAGTACTTATGCACTTCTGTAAGGATTCCATTGCCTTCATCGCTGACATCCAGCAAATGTTCCATTATTTCTGTCAGGATCCTGTCAGCACCGGCGTGCAGCCTCTGCTGAGCAGGGACTCACTCGCACTATAGGGGGGCCAGGGGTTAGGTACAGCTGGAAAGTATAGATACACAGGACCTGTGGACGCTGAAGTTTAGCAAGCAGTCACAGGACCTACAGTCATGTGACTGCAAGGGGGTGGGGCTTAGCATCCTGCTTCTAGAGATGGCAGGACACTATACAGAAATACTCAGAGTCAGACAAAACGGAGGTCATACACAGAGATATCAGTAAAGTATCAGGGATGAGACAGAACGGATAGTCAGGGCCAAGCACAAGTCAAAAAAACCAAACAGACATAGAAGGTACCAAGCATAATCCAAAGCAATATCCAGAGAACAGACCGAGTCATACACAGAGAATCAAGCAACCAGAACACAGCACAAACACACTCAGGGGTCACCACACAATGCCAAGGGCAAAAGTATAACTGACGGGGGATGGGAGCTTCCTGAGGCTATAAGAAGCTTTCCCAGAACCAATGAGAGGCCACCATAATAGGTCCCAGGTGTGCAGGTAAGAGTCTCCACTGAGATCAAAACATTAACCCCAGAAGTGCTGGTCACCCAGCACTGGTATCATGACAGTACCCCCCTCTCAACGGGGGGCCTCTGGACCCCCAGGCTTGCCCAGGTACCTAGCATGGAAAGCCCGAACCAGGCGATCCGCATGCATCAACCGGGCCGGCACCAATGACCTGTCCTCCGGCCTATACCCCTTCCAATGAACTAGGTACTGTACTGACCGCTGTACCAACCTAGAATCTACGATGTGACCAATCTCATATTCCACATGTCCCTCAACCGAAACCGGAGGAGCAGCGGACTTGGATTCTCCCTGGACTTCAAAAGGCTTCAGTAGAGATCTATGGAAGACATAAGGGATCTTGAAAGAGGGTGGAAGGCCCAGCCTGTACGCTACTGGGTTGATTTTTTCCACAATCTTGTACGGGCCAATGAATTTGGGGCCCAACTTGGCTGATGGAATCTTTAACTTAATGTTTTACATGGAGAGCCAAACTTTCTCTCCAACCTGAAACATGGGACCAGGTGTTCGTTTCCTGTCCGTGAAAAACTTATACCTGCCTTGAGACCTAGATATACGCCGCTGGACTTCTGCCCATGTATCTTTTAACCGCTGAACAGAGTCCTCAGCCCCGGGACACCCCGAATCCAGACGAGAAAACTCACCAACATGAGGACTGAACCCATAGTTGATCAAGAAAGGGGACATACCAGTGGATTGACTCACCCGACTATTGAAGGCAAATTCAGCCAACGGCAGTATATCACACCAGTCATTCTGTCTAGCAGAAGTCAGACATCTGAGGATCTGTTCCAGAGACTTATTAGTGCGCTCCGTCTGACCATTACTCTCAGGATGGTATGCAGACGAAAAGGACAGAGATATTCCTAATTTTTTGCAGAAAGCATGCCAAAACTTAGCCACAAACTGCACACCACGATCAGACACCACATTCAAGGGTACCCCATGCAAGCGGACCACATGCTGCACAAACAATCTGGATAAGGTCTCAGCTGAAGGTAATGCGGACAGGGGAACAAAATGAGCCTGCTTTGAAAATCTGTCCTCACAAACCCATACAACCGTATTACCCCTGGAAGAGGGAAGATTGGTAATAAAATCCATGGACAGGTGGGTCCATGGTCTTTCGGGAACTTTCAAGGGCATCAGCTCCCCAGCCGGCCGGCTATGGGAGCTTTTAGAACGAGCGCAGACCCCACAACCATAAATGAATTTCTTTATATCAGAACCAAGGGTAGGCCACCAGAAGATCCTAGCCACCACCAGTCATGTCGCTGATATACCAAGGTGAGCACACAACTTGGATTTGTGGAACTCTTGCAAGAGTTTAAGGCAAAGTTGCTCTGGGACAAACAACTTGCCCCCTGGCTTGGCCGCAGGAGCCAGCAACTGGGCCCCCCTCAATTTCCCATTCCAATTCAGATGAGATCCCTGCTAACATCACCACAGGGTGCAGAATGGAGGACGGTGGCTCAGGGGCAGACACAGGGTGAAAACTACAAGATAAGGCGTCAGCCTTGACAATCTTTTACCCTGGACGGAATGTAATAGTAAACTGGAAACGAGAAAAAAAAAGTGACCAACGGGCCTGTCTGGGCGTTAATCTTTTAGCAGACTCAATGTATGACAAATTTTTGTGATCAGTGATCACAGTGACCGGGTGACTGGCCCCCTCCAAAAAGTGCCTCCACTCCTCAAACACCAACTTGACCACAAGAAGCTCTCTATTGCCTACATCATAATTTCTTTCAGCAGCAGAGAACTTCCTGGAAAAGAAAGCACATGGCCTGAGGTTGGTTAGAGTGGCAGGCCCTTGGGACAACACTACCCCCACCTCGGAGGCATCCACCTCCACCACAAATGGTTTGGACGGATCTGGCTGTACCAACACAGGAGCAGACATAAAACATTTTTTCAGCATCACAAAGGCCTCTTTTGCGAGCGAGGACCAATTTCTAACATCCACACCTTTGCGTGTTAGATCCGTGAGAGGTTTGACCACCTGCGAAAACCCCCGGATAAATTTGCGGTAATAATTGGCGAACCCCAAGAAGCGCTGAAGACCCTTAAGATCTCGGGGTTGCACCCAATCCGCAATGGCCTGCACCTTCTTGGGGTCCATGCGAAAACCCTCACAGGATACAATTAATCCCAAAAAAGACAATTCTTGCACACAAAATACACATTTCTCCAATTTGGCATACAGATGATTTTCTCTCAGTCTTTGGAGAACAGTTCGTACATGTTCCAGATGAGAATGCCTGTCGGAGGAGTATATCAAAATATCATCTAAGTAGATAACGACAAAACGACCAATGAGATCCGAGAATACCACGTTGATGAAATTCTGAAATATGGCGGGGGCATTGGTAAGACCAAACGACATGGCTAAATTTTCAAAACAGTCCCTCAGACTTGAGGAATGCAGTTTTCCATTCTTCCCCCTCTCGGACCTTTATCAAATTATATGCCCCCCGAAGATCCAGTTTAGAAAACCACTTTGCCCCTGATAGTTGGTTACACAAGTCGGGAATCAACGGAAGGGGGTAAGTATTCCGTACAGTAATCTGAATAAGCTCCCGAAAATCGAGACAGGGACGTAACCCACCATCTTTTTTCTTTACAAAAAGAAACCTGCCGCCACAGGTGAGACTGAAGGACGTATGTGTCCCTTGCGCAGACTTTCGGCAATGTACTCCTTCATAGCCAAGCGCTCAGGGCTGGATAAATTAAACAGACGGGCTTTAGGTAATTTAGCCCCGGGACCAGCTTGATAGCACAGTCAAAGGGTCTATGTGGCGGTAACGTCTCAGCCTCGCTTTCAGAGAATACATCTTCGAAGTCCTTCAGGCATTCCGGAATACCTTCCAGCTCGACAGATGATACAGACACAGATTTAACAGGTTCAACCAGCAGTGCGGATTTATTACATAAGTTAAAATCATTAAACTCCCATTGAACAATCTCCCCCAATTTAGCAGCTCTCTCCAACCTGAATGTGCCAAGGCCATACACCCCTGTGCCGTCTACAGAGATACAGAGCCAAAGACTGTATGTATTTGCAGATGCTTCTGTCAAAGCAATTGCTGCTGTTGCCTATCTCAAAAAGGTGGACTCCAAATGTCAGAGCCACATTGGATTCGTCATGGGGAAAGCCAAACTTGCTCCACAACCAGAGCACACTATACCAAGGTTAGAACTTTGTGCTGCAGTCCTAGTCGTCGAGTTAGCAGAGTTCATCACATCCGAGATGGATATCGACCTGACACAAGCCAAGTTCTACTCAGACAGCAAAGTAGTCCTGGGATACATCCACAATGAAACTAGGCGATTCTACGTTTATGTCAACAACAGAGTTCTACGAATAGAGAGCACAACATGGCTCTCAGGACCAAAACTACTGTACACTGAGGAACGTTGTCCAGACACCTTTGAACTTGTGAGAGAGCACTCAGGTGCTGAAATCCGCCCTCAGGTGTCTACACTTCATACAAAGACTCCAGCTACTCTCCTAACCCAGAAAACAGGACTATCCAGTGTCCCTCCAGTAGGATTCGACACTAAAGACCTCTACAAGCGCCAATGGAGGCAGGTACAAAGTCTTGCCAATGCATTCTGGGACAGGTGGCGCAAACGACGCTTGTCTACCTTGCAGCCACAGACAAAGTGGCAATCTTCCAGGCCTAATCTTTGAATTGGTGACCTGGCTAGTCATTGCTTGCATTGAGAAACATGTGATGGTGTCTCCGTGGCTTATGTTTTTGCATATTTCCCATAAGGGATGGGGGCATTGCTCTAGAATCACTGCGTTGAGAAACATGTAATGGTGTCTCCATAGTGTTGGATGTTGATCTCCATGAGTTCATTCATCCTCATTTTTCACAGTATTTTACTAGGCATTGCTCCTACTAGCTAGTTTCCTACTCCACATTGATGAGGGGCAATACTCCGAAACAGCTGTCTGTGGATGGATACCATGTTTGGTATAGGTGGTTTCCTTCATTGGAGACTGGCCTTCCCGTGGTTGTTCCTTCCTGGGGAAAGACCTGGCTAGTCATTGCTTGTGTTGAGAAACATGTGATGGTGTCTCCGCGGCTTGTGTTTTGCATGATTCTCCAGACCAGTGACTGAGCTGGTCCTATTATTATCTTCGTAGGATAAGAATGGTGGCATCCATTCAATGCCAGATGGGGAGGCATTCTGTCTCCGACATAAATAATGACTCCTAAATGTTTATTTCCATTACATATATTCAGTGATAATGCCCAGTTTGCCATACAGTTTGATGTCCATTGTTTCCAGCTCCATCTAGTGGCCAAAAATAATAACTGCAGTGTTATTCTCTTCCTGCTTTCGTTTCATTTTTCCTCCAACTCCCACTGTATCATGGGTAAACTTGCAAGGGATTATGGTCTAGTCCAGCCCCATTTCCCTGTCCAGTCCTCCATTTTGAATCTGCTTGCATACTGGAAACACCTCATCCTTCTTCTCACCCAGTGTTCGCATCGTTGGTAAGTGACACGCTCCCTTTATAAATCCCTGTCTCTCTTACTGGCCAGCTTAGATAGTTTCCTTGTTCAGCTGTTAGTGCAGTCATGTACGTTGTGTGTATATGTATTTTCTATGTACCCGACACTGATTGTCTCCATGTATTTCTGTTTATAGTTTCACCTCATCTATATACCTACGTTCAATTAAACACAGATTCAACTACAGTCTCCCTTATTGGACCCGGTATAGCGGTTTAGCTGCTTGCTAAGCTATTTGAATCCCGTTCATTTAGTGAGAGCATGACAGTGTGTCTGAGGACGTACATCCAGTTGAAGTTTCTACTAGTGTCAGCGGGGCCCTCACCCATGCCCGGTAGCTGTGGTGACCACTGTGACCAATGACTAACTAAAACTTGTTCAAATGATAAAATTCTTAATGTATTTATATAACTAGTTTTTAAATGACCTAATAGAAAGTATCTAGATAAAGCGCTTATACAGTTGCAATCCAAACGATTCAATTGATTCAATTCCATTTGCAAATGTGATTTATCAAAATTTACTAACTTTTTCGTTGTTTGCAATAAATGCTTGAAACAGGAACAATTAATACTACAAGTAGTTAATTCTCAGACTGCAGTTCTTAGTAAAAGTTGGATTTTGCACTGAGATTGTAGAAACCATTCATTATATTAGTTGTGTTGAGCTATTTAGGTTTCTCTTGTATCGTTTGGGTTTTTTTGCTGCACTTAGCAAAAAAGTTTTATACATTTTGATGATAAACTTAAATTTTAGCAGGTGGCGAATAATTTGCATTACAAATGTATAATGGATAGATAGATAGTGTCAGGTTTAGACTATACTGTCATATGTGTGCAGACTGTATCTTACATCTGGATTCCAAATTGCTATTGGACCAACCAGCTAAATGCTGTCACGATTCCTCCACTCAGTGAGTGATTGTTATGCTTTTCTATGGAAACTATGTTCTTGCCGAGTTGTCTGTGTCCTGATTGGCTTGGCTGTCCAATACTGTGATGGAATTGCTAGGCTGTCGGTTCCTTGATTGACAGCTCTGCTGTTCAATCTGTGACTGGGAGGTGCGGAACTTTCTCCAGGTGTTCGGTATTCTGGAGATTGCCCAGCTGCTCAACTGTCTACCCCTGATGCCCGCTAGACGCAGTTTGTGCTTCTTGGTGAGTGGTAACCTGATTCTGTTGCTCTCAGTTTTGATCTTCTGCTGCTTGACACTTTGGACCATGTTCTGAATATTCCTTTGTCTTGTCCTTTGTCTTTCAATTCGCAATCTCTTGTTATTGACCCTGGACTGTGACCTGACTTACACCTTTGTCTTTTCCCTTGGTTATCTATGTACTCTTTTGGTATTGACCTTGGAACGTCAGACTCTTCTGCCTCACAGCGTGTCCGTGAGTAGCGACTAGTGTCACAAATGCTTTTACGGTGTCTTAGACTAAGTTCCCATGGTACAAAAATATCACAGATTTTTCACTTGCAAACAATCTGCTGTGTCTACCATGTCAATATATGTGAAATATATCTGCACCATAAGTCTAAGGCTACATAAGGTCAAAGTTTGCTACATGTTGTTGCTACACTGCAACATAATAAAAGGGAATGAGGTCGCAATGGGACACAAAAGGTATTGTAACCAGGACAAGCAAATCTCAAAACATCCGACGCACTTGGACTTTTTGTGACTTGCTCATTGCAGTTGCAATACCCGTAGAGTCACATTGAAACTCCATTCACTTGTGTTGCGTTGCAATCTAACAGAAATATCCAAAGGCGGCATGACAAGTGTAACGGGTGTCGCCATTTAGTCCTAGCTTAAGATTATAAGAATTGTGCACTTGAAAACCACAGCATGACAATTTATTCAGCACATTTAGGTACCAATTTCAAAATAAAAAAAATAAATAAATAAATAGTGAAACGTCCACCTCTTTATCTCCTTCATCACAATGATATCGGTAGCATAAAATGACACTGTAGATATCACTTTAGCAACTCTGCAGCGGGAGGTCCACTGTGGACATGCTACATTAAAACAAAGCCTAATAATAGTAATATTTCCTTGTGGTAAAAAAAATATTGTCTCTAAAGAACAATTTCTATTCTAAATGGTCCAGCAAAGCTACTGCATGCGCTATGTCTCAGTCAAAATGCATTCACTGCTTGTCACTCACAATAACTACTCAAATATTAAGAGATGTAAGTTTCCACAAAAATACATAAAATATTACGTTTTACATAAAGAAAACAAAATTCATCAGCAAAATACTTACAAAGAAACAGATGGTTGATGCTTAGGTGGTAAGACGCTCGCAAGCTTTCAACAACAGAATTTATTAGGCAAAGCAAAAATATCTCATGCAGATTGTACAATGTCAAAATATAATCAGACAAAGGATACAAAATGCTTTCTATGCAGATTCAATAGTGCTGGATTGCTGGTTAGTGATGAGCGCAATTGCTCCTTACTCGAGTTTGTCTAGGGTGCTCGGGTGTGCCTGAATATCACATGTGCTCGAGTGACATTTTCGGGGTCCCCACAGCCAAATGATTCGCAGTTGATAGACAACCTCATAACATGTGGGGATAGCCCATATTTGTCAGGCAATCCCAGTAGGTTTTGTGGCTGTCTAACAGCTGCGAAACATGCAGCCGCAGGGACCCGAACATGTCACTCGAGCACCCGCGATTCTCAGGGCATACCCGAGCACCCTAGACAAACTCAAGTGAGGAGAACTTGCGATAATCGCTAATAATGACCCTTAAGCAGTCACATTCCTTAGAAGAGAAAGGCAAATAGATGCAGTCTCCAGGGAGCGCTAGGAATGCGGCCACAAGAGGTTGGTGTGAGATAATGATTTTCACTGCAGCTCCAGCCGTGTACCCCCAGGGGAGGGAAAATAGAACAGGTTGCAGATATTCACAGTCAAATGGAGCGCTCAGGACATGATGTTGATAATTTATTTTCTTTATTCCACAACGCGTTTTGACGGTCAGACACCGTCTTCATCAGGTGGCAAGATAATAATTACAGACAGGAAAGGGTATTTAAAAGCAGATCAACTAATAAGAATACAGGTACAATCTACCAATCAAATTCATTTGAATAATTAAATAAAAGTGAGGTCAGGGTAAGAGCATGCAAACAATGCTGGAAAATAATTACAAGTAACAAGACAATTATAATAAAAACAAGACAAACCATGCATGCACGGTTAAACAAGCACCGTCAGAATAGTCGGAATGGCTTCCTACTGCATAGGAAAACTTTTTTCAACTATGCACCAGAAAGACCCAAGATCATTAAAATTCACAATTATTGATCAAATTCCGGATAATGTTTCTGATCGTTACAATTATTCGAATGAATCTGATTGATAGATTGTACCTGTATTCTTATTGGTTGATCTGCTTTTAAATACCCCTTCCTGTCTGTCATAATTATCTTGCCACCTGATGAAAACAGTGTCTGACAGTCGAAACGTGTTGTGGAATAAAGAAAATAATTATCAACATCGTGTCTTGAGCGCACAGTTTGACCGTGAGTATCTGCAACCTGTTCTACAATCCTTAGAAGATCTTGGAGATGATGAATGACTACCAGGGAGGTTATAATCTGCCAGTAATGTAGGAGGCAATGACCAGCACATTTGAAGGTTTTCGATGTGATTCAGTATTTTTACATACAGTGGGTACAGAAAGTATTCAGACCCATTTAAATTTTTCACTCTTTTTTTTTATTGCAGCCATTTTTGTAAATTCAAAAAAGTTCATTTTTTTCTTATTAATGTACACTCTGCACCCTTTCTTAACTGAAAAAAAAAACAGAAATGTAGAAATTTTTCCAAACTTATTAAAAAAGAAAACTGAAATATCACATGGTCATAGGTATTCAGACCCTTTGCTTATTATTGATTAGAAGCACTATTTGAGCTAGAACAGCCATGAGTCTTCTTGGGAATGATGCAACAAGTTTTTCACACCTGGATTTGGGGATCCTCATTCTTCCTTGCAGATCCTCTCCAGTTCCATCAGGTTAGATGATGAACATTGGTGGAGAGCCATTTTCAGGTCTCCCAAGAGATGCTCAATTGGGTTTAGGTCATACACACTTCTTCAGGACAACCATGGTTCATCCTTTCTTGGGTCTGCAACAAGCTGAGCGTCATCAGTGATTATATGCACACAACCCGATAAGGTGAGCACCATTAGACAATTCCTTTTGGCATTTTACCCATAAAAGACCCTATTTGCACTTTGTGTCTTTCCAGTCTTCCAGCTTTTCCAGTCTTCTTTTATTTTAAAAATATCATTAGAAAGATTTCTGTGCTGTCTTTTCATATATTGCACATTGTATTAAAATCATCCCTTATCCTTCGTTTTTACAAATTGAATAACCCCAAGTTTGAAAACTTGTTTTGGCGCACTCCACCCATTCCCGTAATAACCTTGGTCACTCTTCTCTGCACTTGCTCTACTTCAGCTATTGTTTATATGGGAATCATGGGGTGGTCCATTGCTCAAACTCTTCCTCTGAGAGCCAAAGTAGTGTAAAGCAGAGAAAGACTTACTGTTGGTGCAACCGGGGCAGCTGCACAGAGTCCCAAGTGGTAAGATCTCACTTCCATCTTCAAAACAGGTAAACTTGTGCATGATGTTGAGCTATTGAACTGTAAAGACCCTATACATTGTTCTTGCACAGGGGCTTTCTATTGTCATTGTCCGCTCCTGATATGAATGAGCAGAGTCATTTTATCACGACAATATCATCATTATCATCATTTTTTGGCCTCTCACTATTTGAGCCAATGGAGACCGGAGGAATTGAAAGGACAAGCCATATCCGGATGACTTACCTTTGTATAAATGTGCGTAAAGGCGTATTGCTTGGCCTCCTCTTCTATGAGCCAAAACAGACTCAGACTTTCCATTAGGGATGAGGTCATCCTATAGGGACCAACTCTGTCCAGATGACAATCCATTGTCAATATAGTCATAGTGAAGTGGTGTCTTTCTTGGACTCCTCGATGAGCCAAAGTGGACTGAAGACAACTTTTTATTACATAAATGGCCTTTCAGATCAGTCCCTTTTGTAGATGACTTACCCATTTCTATAAATGTATCATGAGGTTGTCTCCTACTTGGATTTTTTCTAATTGAGTCAGATTAGTTCGGAATCAGTCATTAATGGCTGTCCAATAATTTATATAACGATCACAACTCGGGAAACAGACCTGTGGCTCCAGTATAAAAGGGATACTCTAAATAAAAGTTTCCACCCCTGTTAAAAGTATGTACAGTAGCTTCACATTTCATTTTAGCTTCCTTTTTGAGACTCATTGTATTAAATTTTATTTTTTTTTTACACATAAGATCGTTCCAGCACTGACTCTGACACGTCTGCCCTACTCTAATCTACCGGGAGTTGCGGCAGCACATCTTTGTAATTTCACTGTACCGGGATGTAGGAATCATTTATCTGTCACTAAGAGCTTATTGCTAAGCTCTTCATCACCACCGAAGCTCCAAAATTAAATCAGTGGAATGTCTTTTATCAGAAATAAAAATGACAGTCGCACTTCTGATAATAAAATAATTTTTTTTTTTGCAATGCTGCTCTTGGAAAAATAAAATTCACACACATTTTATATTGAGTGCATCTTGATAAAAAATACATCACTTTAGGGATGCAACCTGAAATATTAATATTACTGATAATAGAGGAATATGGGCCCATACTTTATGGAAAGTAATAAAGTAAAACTTTCCTTTGTTCTTCTATTTTACTGCATCTTATTTCTAGTGTTTGATAAGATTGGTGCAATAAACATAATACTAGAGGCAGAAAGACAAAAATGAATGGAATCGAAGGAAAAAGTAGGTCATTTAGTTGCCACAGAATACAGTCGTTGGGAATTCATAACATATTATAAGTTAAAAATATTCCTGATCTTTAGAATTTTTTTCATGATAAAAAAATGCTTTTGAAAAAGGCATAACAATTCACATTTACAGATTTAACAGTTTCTTTCATTGCACAATTGCTGAAAAGTGTAGAGGGTCCGGTAGCAGGTAGGTGAGCATGCTTTTTTTACTCTTATTTTAAAGACAACAATGGGTCCTTTTATTACTAAGAAAAATTTTGGAAAACTCCTTTAAAAGTTTTTTTCCAGATGTTTAAAAATATTCTACCAAGATCTGAAATTCAACATTACTGAACCAAGTAATATACTCAGTCCACCATAACTTCTTATTGGCAATCTGAAATAGTGAACGAGTACCCAAGAAAAGCTTATAAACTCAGAATTTTTATTTTCTTATTTTTAAAAACCTTTTAAACCTTATTTACTTACACCCTGTGATTTTTTTTCCCTATCCACAGCCTAGTGATTTGTCTTCCTTTATAACATTGAATGCTTCCACTTCTTAATTTTTTATATTTTTCTATCCACTGTACACAGTACAAAAATATATATTTTTCCAATTCTTTCATCTTTGATTTGGGTGTACATTCTATGACTTCACTATGGCTATCTTTGACACTTGAAAAAAGGAATGGGAAAGAAGAAAAAGCATTCATAGTCAGGAGCAGAGTGATGCCAGACTTCAGATTCAACAGAACTGTTAGCTATGTGAAGGAGTTACGCACACTCTATAACAGAAATTGTCAGGACATTTTTAATTTAAATTATTTCCAAAGTAATTAAAGTTTGCATTTTGGAAGAAACAGAAAATTTTAAAAAAATCTGGCAAAGTTGGCAAGCTTAATAACCATCCACAATATTTTTTCATCTACAAGCCCTTCCATTGAAAATTAATTTCTACTTAATAGCATCTCGCAGGTAATATCATATTGCAATAAAGAAATCTCCAAAATTGTTTGACTACAACATAAATCTATCAATTGCTTTTTTTGAAAGGCTCAGGAAATTAGAAAAATATGGCTGGAAATTATCTGTAAGGATTCGGGATTTTCCTTTTAGCCTGTTTGATCTTGTCCAAGATGGAGTCTTGTACCTCGCCCTGACCTGGAACTTCCTATCTATACTGCTATTTAAGTTCGGGTTGGGTGTTCCTCCTTGCCAGAGTATTTTGTTGCTGTTGGCTCCTGAGCTTCTGCCTGTTTACTTCTGGACTCCCTGCTGCTGCTCGTTACTCGGTGCTCTACCTCTCCACGTTCAGCTGCCTTCAATCCTCTGTACGGCTCCTTGAGTCTGACCTTGGTTATCTATTGTCAAGTATTTCTAGTGAGGAGCTACTCGCCTCTGAACTGCTGTGGTCAGTAAGAAATTCTGACATCATTATCTCTTCTTGGACTGTGTCTGTTGGGCTGTGGTGCTGGACTTGTGCGGAACTTTTCAGCCCAAAGGGTACATATAGAGACCTTCTCCTATTAACGCTCCACCTGAGTATTTCTGGACTTCCACGTTTAAGTGCCGTGTGCACTCCTGCGTCATATTACTGTTGGACTGGTTCGTATTAGTGGTCGCGCCCCACTATTCAGTTTGTTGATTATTTCTATATTGTGCTGAGCACTTTGTTACTATTGCAGGAAGATCTCTGTTAGATTCTGTTTGCCTCAGCTTTGGTCTCAGTTCTGTTTTATCCCACACAATCACATTCCATAGTACCCTCATAATTGTTACATTATCAGGGCACCAGTTTTCTGGTATTAAAAATTGCATCTTTGGATGACATTGGGTTTGCTCAATAATATGCAAATCTTTGAGCTTTTATGGCACTCTCATCTCTTTTTGAAAGAGTTAGGCCTAAGCGAGATTTCGACTTACTGTTATGGGGAGTAAAAACTGGAAAAACTACACTGGATTGAAGAACTATTTAATGAAAGATGTTCCAAATGTATCAAAAATTGTCCAATTCATTGATATATTTGCTAACAATAAAGAAAACAAAGTAACTGTTAAAAGCAACTTTAAAAATAATTTTTATTGAGTAAAAATATCCTGAAGTTTCCATCTATAGCTTTTATCCTATCTTTCTACCGTGGAAGCTTTAATATTCTACAGCTGCCCTCTGCTGACCTTGAAAAAGCATAGCAGCTTAAATCAACTTTTGGTCATCCAGCAGGATAAGAAATCAACCAATGTGTATTTTGGAGAAATTGTGAGATATTCAAAAAGTCTCTTACACTGCACGGCTG
Organism: Dendrobates tinctorius; assembly: GCF_039654945.1. Classification (NCBI taxonomy): domain Eukaryota; kingdom Metazoa; phylum Chordata; class Amphibia; order Anura; family Dendrobatidae; genus Dendrobates; species Dendrobates tinctorius. The sequence continues at coordinate 40,210,637 of NW_027361754.1, forward strand.
GCAGATCATATTTGCATGGGACTGGCAGATCATTTTGTGATTGTGACAACTTTTTCATTCATAATTTCCTTCTGCCACCAGTTTCAACGGTGCACGTGGTTGATGTACATCTTTTGGGAGGTGGTAGAGGTGGTGATTTTTCTTGATCATCTTTGGGATAAAATCTTTTCAGTTGGACTTGCAGGTTAGAGGGAATTCCGCTTGTCTTCAGTCTTCTTCAGCATAGCTATCTACTCACAGTTCATTAGCCAATGTTTTTGGGTGAATTCTTCTATGCAGGGGTTCCAGTTAGGTGCCAAAGTAAATCACTTGTGAACTGATACCTCCCACATTCAATATCTCAAAGAAAATGACCATTGGCCAGCGCTTGGTGTTTCAGCTAATGCTGTAAGTGGCTTCTTGCTCCACTTGGTCTTTTTATCTATGTCCAAATAATAGATGTTATCTGTATCTTCTTCATCTATATCAGTCTCCTCACCATCCTGCTCTGTTCCTGAATCTTTTTTTCCACTATTTTGGTACATCAGGGGCTTTCCAAACGCGATGTCCGATCTCAATTCCAGCCAAACATGTCAAATGGCGCTGCTTCCCTTCCGAGCTCTGCCATGCGCCCAAATAGTCGTTTACACCTACATATGGGGTATCAGCGTACTCAGGACAAATTGCACAATAACTTTTAGGGTCCTGTTACCCTTGGAAAATTTAGAATTGAGGGTGAAAAGATCATTTTTGTTGAAAAAATATGATTTTTTAATTGTACTGCTGTACATTAACATTAAACTTCTGTGAAGCCCTTGTGGGTTCAAAGTTCTCACCACATATCTAGATAAGTTCCTTGGGGTTCTAGTTTCCAAAATGGGGTCACTTTTGGGGGGTTTCCACTGTTTAGGTACATCAGCGGCTCTCCAAATGTGACATGTAGTGTTTAGAGATACCATCCGATATCGTGAAATATCGGATCGGATTGGATCGGACCGATACCCAAATAGTATCGGGTATCGCCGATCCGATACCGGAAACCCATGCAAGTCAAAGGGGCACAAATATTGGAATGAAAATAAACCCTTTCTTTCCTTGCACATCCAGTTCGGGAGGGGGGAAGAGTGTTGACGGTGCGTGGGCGGACACTGTGCATGTCTGTGTGTGCGGGCGGGGTCTGTACGGGCCTCTCGGGGGTCTATGCAGGCCTGCCGGGGGTCTGTGCGGGCCTGCTGGTGGTCTGTGCGGGCTGCCGGAGCTCTGTGCGGGCCTGTCGGGGGTCTATACAGGCCTGCCGGGGGTCTGTGTGGGCTGCCGGGGGTCTGTGCGGGCTGCCGGGGGTCTGTACAGGCCTGCCGGGGGTCTGTGCGGGCCTGCCGGGGGTCTGTGCGGGCTGCCGGGGGTCTGTGCGGGCCTGCCGGGGGTCTGTGCGGGCTGCCGGGGGTCTGTGCGGGCCTGCCGGGGGTCTGTGCGGGCTGCCGGGGGTCTGTGCGGGCCTGCCGGGGGTTGTGTGTGTGTGCAGGCATCTTCCGATGGGACTACAAGTCCCATCGGGCGATGCCTGCTAGAATGACAGTGATTGACACATTAGCCAATGATGGGACAGTAGTAGTCCCATCATCCGGCTAATGTGTTGAATGTAAAAAAAAAAAGCAAAACATACAGTTGTGGCCAAAAGTATTGACACCCCTGCAATTCTGTCAGATAATACTCAGTTTCTTCCTGAAAATGATTGAATGATTGCAAACACAAATTCTTTGGTATTATTATCTTCATTTAATTTGTCTTAAATGAAAAAACACAAAAAGAATTGTCCTAAAGCCAAATTGGATATAATTCCACACCAAACATAAAAAAGAGGGTGGACAAAAGTTGACTCAACCTCTTTCCTGTGTCTTTGTGTGTACCACATTGAGCACGGAGAAAAGAAAGAAGACCAAAGAACTGTCTGAGGACTTGAGAAACCAAATTGTGAGGTAGCATGAGCAATCTCAAGGCTACAAGTCCATCTCCAAAGACCTGAATGTTCCTGTGTCTACCGTGTGCAGTGTCATCAAAAAGTTTAAAGCCCATGGCACTGTGGCTAACCTTCCTAGATGTGGACGGAAAAGAAGAATTGACAAGACATTTCAATGCAAGATTGTGTGGATGTTGGATAAAGAACCTCGACTAACATCCAAACAAGTTCAAGCTGCCCTGCAGTCCGAGGGTATAACAGTGTCAACCAGTACTATCCGTCGGCGTCTGAATGAAAAGGGACTGTATGGTAGGAGACCCAGGAAGACCCCACTTCTTACCCCGAGACATAAAAAAGCCAGTCTGGAGTTTGCCAAAACTTACCTGAAAAAGCCTAAATCGTTTTGAAAGAATGTTCTCTGGTCAGATGAGACAAAAGTAGAGCTTTTTGGGCAAAGGCATCAACATAGAGTTTACAGGAGAAAAAAGGCATTCAAAGAAAAGAACACGGTCCCTACAGTCAAACATGGCGGAGGTTCCCTGATGTTTCGGGGTTGCTTTGCTGCCTCTGGCACTGGACTGCTTGACCGTGTGCATGGCATTAAGAAGTCTGAAGACTACCAACAAATTTTGCAGCATAATGTAGGGTCAAGTGTGAGAAAACTGGGTCTCCCTCAAAGGTCATGGGTCTTCCAGCAGGACAATGACCCAAAACACACTTCAAAAAGCACTAGAAAATGGTTTGAGAGAAAGCACTGGAGACTTCTAAGGTGGCCAGCAATGAGTCCAGACCTGAATCCCATAGAACACCTGTGGAGAGATCTAAAAATGGCAGTTTGGAGAAGGCACCCTTCAAATATCAGTGACCTAGAGCAGTTTGCCAAAGAAGAATTGTCTAAAATTCCAGCAGAGCATTGTAAGAAACTCATTGATGGTTACCGGAAGCGGTTGGTCGCAGTTATTTTGGCTAAAGGTTGTGCAACCAAGTATTAGGCTGAGGGTTTCAATACTTTTGTCTGGCCCATTTTTGGAGTTTTATGTGAAATGATCAATGTTTTGCTTTTTGCTTCATTCTCTTTTGTGTTTTTTCATTTAAGACACATTAAATGAAGATAATAATAACAAAGAATTTGTGTTTGCAATCATTTTCAGGAAGAAACTAAGTATTATCTGACAGAATTGCAGGGGTGTCAATACTTTTGGCCACAACTGTACATACTACATACATACTACATACATACTACATATATACAACATTCATATAACATACATACATACTACATACATACATTCATACAACATACATACTGCATAATACATACATACTACATATATACTACATTCATACAACATGCATACATACATACCTACTACATACATACTACATATATACTACATTCATACAACATACATACTACATAATACATACTACATGTATACTATATTCATACAACATACATACATACATACTACATACATGCTATATATATATACTACATTCATACAACATACATACATAATACATACTACACATATACTACATTCATACAATATACATACATACTACATACATACTACATATATACTACATTCATACAGCATACATACATACTACATACTACATACATACTTACATCATATATACAACATTCATACAACATACATACATACTACATACATACTTCATATATACTACATTCATACAACATACATACATACTACATACATACTACATTCTTACAACATACATAGTACATACTACATACATACAACATACATAAAACATACAACATACATACAACATACATACTACATGCATACTACATATATACTACATACATAAAACATACATAAAACATGCTACTGTCATACAACATAAATACTACATACATACTACATACAATACATTCATACATTCATACATATAGTCATACAGTACATATAACATAGAGAACATACTCACCATCACTTGTCACTTTGATCCCTGAAGCCAGTGTCATCTGTAAAAATTTTTAAAATAACAAACAACCAATATACTCCCTGATCCGCAGAAATCCACGAGTGTCCCACAACAATCTCCCGTGGAGAACAGCAGCATCAGCTGAGGCGACCGCTCTCTAGGGGCCCCAGGAATACAATGATGGGAGGTAGGTATCCTTCCGCACTGTATTTCTCCGCCACTGTAAAAAAATAGTCCCTAGTCTCACTTTTGGCATTGCTGTGTGAGAAAGTTCCCACGCAGTTTTGCCATAAAGTGAGACCAGTGAACTATAGTAACCTCTCAGTGATGCACTGCAGGAGATCATCGTGGGGCACTCGTGGATTTCTGCGGATCAGGCAGTATATCGGTTGTTTGTTATTTTAATATTTCTTACAGTGAGATAGTGAGATGACACTGGCTTCGGGGGTCAAAGTGACAAGTGATGGTGAGTATGCAGTCTATGTTATATGTACTGTATGTCTATATGTATGTATTGTATGAATGCATGTATGCATTGTATGTAGTATGTATGTAGGATGTATGTTGTATGTAGTATGTATGTATGTATGCTGTATGAATGTAGTATATATGTAGTATGTAGTATGTATGTATGTTGTATGAATGTAGTATATATGTAGTATGTATTATGTAGTTTGTATGTATGCTGTTTGAATGTAGTATATATGTAGTATGTATGTAGTATGTGTGTATGTTGCATGAATGTAGTATATATGTAGCATGCATGTATTATGTAGTATGTATGTATGCTGTATGAATGTAGCATATATGTAGTATGTATGTAGTATGTATGTATGTTGTATGAATGTAGTATATATGAAGTATGTATGTAGTATGTATGTATGTAGTATGAATGTTGTATATATGTAGTATGTATGTATTATGTAGTATGTATGTATGCTGTATAAATGTCATATATATGTAGTATGTATGTAGTATGTATGTATGTATGTTGTATGAATGTAGTATATATGAAGTGTGTTTGTATGTTGTATATATGTTATATGTATGTATTATATAGTATGTATGCTGTATGAATGTAGTATACATGTAGTATATATGTAGTATGTATGTATGTTGTATGAATGTAGTATATATGAAGTATGTATGTAGTATGTAGTATGTATGTATGTTGTATGAATGTTGTATATATGTAGTATGTATGTAGTATGTATGTAGCATGTATTTTTATTTTTTTTTTACATTCAACACATTAGCTGGATGATGGGACTACTACTGTTCCATCATTGGCTAAAGTGTCAATCACTGTCATTGTAGCAGGCATCGCCCAATGGGACTTGTAGTCCCATCGGACGATGCCTGCATAAACACACAGCCCCCGGCAGGCCCGCACAGACCCACAGCAGCCCGCACAGACCTCTGGCAGGCCCGCACAGACCCCCGGCAGGCCCGCACAGACCCACCGCAGCCCGCACAGTCCCCCGGCAACCCGCACAGACCCCCGGCAGGCCCGCACATACTCCCGGCAGGCTTGCACAGACCCCAGGCAGCCCGCAGAGACCCCCGGCAGGCCCGTACAGACCCCCAGCAGACCCGTAGAGACCCCGGCAGCCCGCACAGACCCCTGGTTGGCCCACACAGACCCCCGGCAGGCCCGCACAGACCGCGCATCATGATGACATTGATTTCAGCAGCCAATCACAGCTATGCCAATAGTTAACATGGCTAACACAACTGGCTCACTGCATTATGGGAACTTCCGATTCCGGTATTTGATATTGTAAAAATATCGGTACTCGGTATCAGAATTCCGATACAGCGAATATCGGCCGATACCCGATATTTGCAGTATCGGAATGCTCAACACTAGTGACATGGCGTCCGATCTGAATTCCAGTCAATTTTGCATTGAAAAAGTCAAACGGCGCTCCTTCCCTTCTGTGCTCTGCCATGCACTGAAACAGTGGTTCCCCTCCACATATCAGGTATCAGCGTACTCAGGACAAATTGCACAATAACTTATGCAGTCCAATTTCTCCTGATACTATTGGTAAAATATAAAAAATTGAACCTGAAGTATTTTTTTTGCGAAAAAAAGTTAAATGTTCATTTTTTTTTTAAATATTCAAAAAATTCCTGTGAAGCACCTGAAGGGTTAATAAACTTCTTGAATGTGGTTTTGAGCACCTTAAGGGGAGCAGTTTTTAGAATGGTGTCACTTTTGGGTATTTTCTATCATATAGACCCCTCAAAGTGGCTTCAAATGTGATGTGATCCGTAAAAATAAAATGGTGTTGCAAAAATGAGAAATCGCTCGTCAACTTTTAACCCTTATAACTTTCTAACAAAAAAAAAAATTTTGGTTCCAAAATTGTGCTGATGTAAAGTAAACATATGTGAAATGTTACTTATTAATAGTGTTGAGCGATACATTCCGATATCGGGAAATATCTGATCGGCTTGGATCGGACCGATACCCAAAAAGTTTCGGACCGATACCCAAAAAGTATCGGATATCGCCGATTCCAATACCGGAATCCAATGCAAGTCAATGGGGCAGAAATATCGGATTTAAAATAAACCCTTTCTTTCCTTGTAGGTTAATTCTACATGAAGGAAAACAACTAAGAATAATGTAGAATGTATTGGGGGAGGTGGAGGAGACATTAAAGGCAAAGAGGTTTAACCCAATCAAATGTAATAGCAGGAATTCATTTTTTTTTTAAGACGTTCGAAGTTACAAGGATATTGACTATGTTAACCTTTTTAATATTTTGTCAGATATGTATGTTTCACTACTTCCATGCTCTTCACCTTCTTTTTTACTTCTCCCACACTTTCTCCTTCATGCTCCTCAGCAGGAGCAGCATCTTTTTCAGCAACTTCTTCTTCACCTTATTCATCTTCTTCTTCTTCACCTTCTTCCTATTATTCTTTTTTTTTTTACATTCTTCATATTCTTCTTATTCAACTATTATTCTTCTTCATATTCTACTTCTTCATCTTCTTCATATTCTTCTTCATCATATTCTTATTTGTGACAGGCATTCCTGTAGTTATTATCTATAAAAGTTTGAAGATTATACCTTCCGTTCTGCCTGTCACAAAAGATTTACAACATGATTTGTCCGCGTTTAGTTTGGCCTGCAGCAGCAGGCATTTTCCAGGGGCACCACGAGGAGGAATGGACTCACCCAAATACACTGCTTAGTCTTCTTCTGCTTATAATTTAGATAATATCTTTTGCTCTGATTTTTAGTCTTATGCTTAATGTTCTTCTGCTTTTTGTTCTTCTGCTTCTTGGTCTTCTGCTTCTTGGTCTTCTGTATCTTGGTGGTTGTCATCATGTTCTTTGTCCTCTTGGTCATCTTCTTCAGGGTCATCTTTTTGGTCTTCTTTTGGGTGGTCTTCAGGGTCGTCATCTTCAGGGTCGTCGTCTTTGGGGTTGTCATCTTCTTCAGGGTGGTCTTCAGGGTCGTTGTCTTCAGGGTCATCATCTTCGGGGTCGTCGTCTTCTTCGGGGTGGTCTTCAGGGTCGTCGACTTCAGGGTCGTCGTCAAGGAGATCCAGAGTGATTACCAAAAACCATTTCAAAAAGCTTGAACTTGGAAATGTAGCAGAAGGTACAAGAAGGCTGAGGAACTGCCGAGAACGAGCTGACGGTACTGGAACCCGGATGGGTAGCAGAAGGAACAAGAGCCAATGGCACTACCGAGGACCAGCTGATGGTACTGGAACCCGCTTACTAAGCAGGAGGTACCTGTGCTAGAAAGCACTACCAAGGACCAGCAGACGTTGCTGGAACTCGGATACCAAAAAGGAGGCACCTAAGCCAAAGACACTGCCGAGAACCAGCTGACAGTACTGGAACCCGGATGGGTAGCAGAAGCTGCAAGAGCGAATGGAACTACCGAGGACCAGCTGACAGTGCTGGAACCCGGAGGGGCAGCAGAAGGAGCAAGAGCCAATGGCACTACCGAGGACCAGCTGATGGTACTGGAACCTGGTTACTAAGCAGGAGGTACCTGTGCTAGAAAGCACTACCAAGGACCAGCAGACGTTGCTGGAACTCGGATACCAAAAAGGAGGCACCTAAGCCAAAGACACTGCCGAGAACCAGCTGACAGTACTGGAACCCGGATGGGTAGCAGAAGCTGCAAGAGCGAATGGAACTACCGAGGACCAGCTGACAGTGCTGGAACCCGGAGGGGCAGCAGAAGGAGCAAGAGCCAATGGCACTACCGAGGACCAGCTGATGGTACTGGAACCTGGTTACTAAGCAGGAGGTACCTGTGCTAGAAAGCACTACCAAGGGCCAGCAGACGTTGCTGGAACTCAGATACCGAGAAGGAGGCACCTAAGCCAAAGGCACTGCCGAGAACCAGCTGACAGTACTGGAACCCGGATGGGTAGCAGAAGGTACCCATGAAAAACAAAGTTGCAAAGCCGCGAGCCGGCCGCAGTTACTGAAACCCACAGTCCTACAGGGGGTGCTTGTCCTATTGGCACTACGGAACCAGCCTTTATTGCCAGATCCCGCAGACCACATAGGAAGCACCTAAACTGCAGGCACCACAGAGTCGGCTAACCCAACCGCAACACAACAGGACAAAGTTTTGGAGGCAAAGTGACGTTGACACTACGCGGAAACAGCTGGCCTTCTGGAACCAGGCTGGGCAGATGGGAGTACCCATGCCAAAGACACTGCCAGGAACCAGCTGGCGGTACTGGAACCCAGGTAAATACTACAAACAGTGTGGAGACAGAGGCCTAATTGGAGCAAGTTTAAAATCTGTAGTTGTGTGAGTGTGGACAGAGCAGGAGAAATTGCCGGACACACAGCTGGGGATCAGCTGACATTACTGAACCCCAATAACACTGGAGCATTTGTTGACTGTGCAGACAGCACTTCTGAGCAGCAACTGGCCGTGTTGGAGCCCAGGGTTAATACTACAAACATATTGGAGCCAGAGGCCTAATTGGATCAAGATTAATATCTGTTGAAGACTACCACTGATTTTAAACTTGCTCCAATTATGCCTCTGGCTCCACTCTGTTTCTAGTATTTACCCTGGGCTCCAACACCGCCAGTTGCTGCTCAGAAGTGCCGTCTGCACAGTCAACACTTGCTCCTGTGCTATTGGGGTTCAGTAACGTCAGCTGATCCCCTGCTGTTTATCCGGCAATTTCTCCTGCTCTGTCCACATTCACACTACTACTAGGGTCAATCAGGGTGTAGGCTGAGGCCTAATTGGAGCAAGTTTAATATCTGATGTTGTGTGAATGTGGACGGAGAAGGAGATATTGCCGGACACACAGCAGGGGAGCAGCTGACATTACTGAACCCCACTAACACAGGAGCTAGGGTTTTTCTCTGTGCAGACGGCACTTCTGAGCAGCAACTGGTGGTGTTGGAGCCCAGGGTCAATCAGGGTATAGGTTGAGGCCTAATAGGAGCAAGTTTAACATCTGATGTTGTGTGAATGTGGATGGAGCAGGAGATATTGCTGGACATACAGCAGGGGAGCAGCTGACATTACTGAACCCCACTAACACAGGAGCTAGTGTTTTTCTCTGTGCAGACGGCACTTCTGAGCTGCAACAGGCGGTGTTGGAGCCCAGGGTCAATCAGGGTGTAGGCTGAGGCCTAATTGGAGCAAGTTTAATATCTGATGTGTGAATGTGGAGGGAGCAGGAGACATTGCCGGATACACAGCAGGGGAGCAGCTGGCGTTATTGAACCCCACTAACACAGGAGCTAGGGTTTTTTTTCTCTGTGCAGACGGCACTTCTGAGCAGCAACTGGCGGTGTTGGAGCCCAGGGTCAATCGGGGTGTAGGCTGAGGCCTAATTGGAGCAAGCTTAATATCTGTTATTGTGTAAATGTGGATGGAGCAGGAGATATTGCCGGACACAGAGCAGGGGAGCAGCTGGCATTACTGAACCCCACTAACACAGGAGATAGTGTTTTTCTCTGTGCAGACAAAACTTCTGAGCAGCAACTGGTGGTGTTGGAGCTCAGGGTCAATCAGGGTGTAGGCTGAGGCCTAATTGGAGCAAGTTTAATATCTGATGTTGTGTGAATGTGGACGGAGAAGGAGATATTGCCGGACACACAGCAGGGGAGCAGCTGACATTGCTGAACCCCACTAACACAGGAGCTAGGGTTTTCCTCTGTGCAGACGGCACTTCTGAGCAGCAACTGGCGGTGTTGGAGCCCAGGGTCAATCAGGGTATAGGCTGAGGCCTAATTGGAGCAAGTTTAACATCTGATGTTGTGTGAATGTGGATGGAGCAGGAGATATTGCCGGACATACAGCAGGGGAGCAGCTGACATTACTGAACCCCACTAACACAGGAGCTAGTGTTTTTCTCTGTGCAGACGGCACTTCTGAGCAGCAACAGGTGGTGTTGGAGCCCAGGGTCAATCAGGGTGTAGGCTGAGGCCTAATTGGAGCAAGTTTAATATCTGATGTTGTGTGAATGTGGTGGGAGCAGGAGACATTGCCGGACACACAGCAGCGGAGCAGCTGGCGTTACTGAACCCCACTAACAAAGGAGCTAGTGTTTTTCTCTATGCAGACGGCACTTCTGAGCAGCAACTGGCGGTGTTGGAGCCCAGGGTCAATCGGGGTGTAGGCTGAGGCCTAACTGGAGCAAGTTTAATATCTGATGTTGTGTGAATGTGGACGGAGCAGGAGATATTGCCGGACAAACAGAAGGAGAGCAGCTGACATTACTGAACCCCACTAGCACAGGAGCTAGTGGTTTTCTCTGTGCATACGGCACTTCTGAGCAGCAACTGGCGGTGTTGGAGCCTAGGGTCAATCAGGGTGTAGGCTGAGGCCTAATTGGAGCAAGTTTAATATCTGATGTGTGAATGTGGAGGGAGCAGGAGACATTGCCGGATACACAGCAGGGGAGCAGCTGGCGTTATTGAACCCCACTAACACAGGAGCTAGGGTTTTTTTTCTCTGTGCAGACGGCACTTCTGAGCAGCAACTGGTGGTGTTGGAGCCCAGGGTCAATCAGGCTGTAGGCTAAGGCCTAATTGGAGCAAGTTTAATATCTGTTATTGTGTGAATGTGGATGGAGCAGGAGATATTGCCGGACACAGAGCAGGGGAGCAGCTGGCATTACTGAACCCCACTAACACAGGAGATAGTGTTTTTCTCTGTGCAGACAAAACTTCTGAGCAGCAACTGGCGGTGTTGGAGCTCAGGGTCAATCAGGGTGTAGGCTGAGGCCTAATTGGAGCAAGTTTAATATCTGATGTTGTGTGAATGTGGACGGAGCAGGAGATATTGCCGGACACACAGAAGGAGAGCAGCTGACATTACTGAACCCCACTAGCACAGGAGCTAGTATTTTTCTCTGTGCAGACGGCACTTCTGAGCAGCAACTGGCGGTGTTGGAGCCTAGGGTCAATCAGGGTGTAGGCTGAGGCCTAATTGGAGCAAGTTTAATATCTGATGTGTGAATGTGGAAGGAGCAGGAGACATTTCTGGATACACAGCAGGGGAGCAGCTGGCGTTATTGAACCCCACTAACACAGGAGCTAGGGTTTTTTTTCTCTGTGCAGACGGCACTTCAGAGCAGCAACTGGTGGTGTTGGAGCCCAGGGTCAATCAGGTTGTAGGCTAAGGCCTAATTGGAGCAGGTTTAATATCTTTTATTGTGTGAATGTGGATGGAGCAGGAGATATTGCCGGACACACAGCAGGGGAGCAGCTGGCATTACTGAACCCCACTAACACAGGAGATAGTGTTTTTCTCTGTGCAGACAAAACTTCTGAGCAGCAACTGGCGGTGTTGGAGCTCAGGGTCAATCAGGGTGTAGGCTGAGGCCCAATTGGAGCAAGTTTAATATCTGATGTTGTGTGAATGTGGACGGAGCAGGAGATATTGCCGGACACACAGCAGGGGAGCAGTTGGCGCTACTGAACCCCACTAACACAGGAGCTAGTGTTTTTCTCTGTGCAGACGGCACTTCTGAGCAGCAACTGATGGTGTTGGAGCCCAGGGATTACAGTTCAGGTGGTAGAAACATGAACACAACAGGAGACCTGGATACTCTTGCCAACCAATTATTTAATCTGGAAGAGGACTGGCAAATTCCGGCAAGATCCAGGCCTTGTTTATTTTCAGAAAAGTAAGCCAGTCAATGTTATCGGAAGATAGCCGCATGCGACGGTCTGTTAGTACACCACCTGCGGCACTAAAGAAGCGTTCCGATAATACACTAGCAGCAGGGCAAGCCGCATCTCCAATGCATACTTGTAAGCTCTGGCCATGTATCCAGCTAAGAGACCCAAAAGTTGAAGGGGAAGAGCCGTCTGGGAGTACACTGACAGGGCAAGGCATGTTGTCTGTCACCATCTGATGGAAACGTTGCCTCCTGCTGACTGGAGCGTCTGTGATGGTGTAGACATTTGTGGCGGGGACACAAAACTTTGCCACATTCTGGCCATACTGGTCTTGCCTTGTGCTGAGGCGCTGCTTCTGCTCCCTCTTTGTGCAGAGCTTCCTTCACTGCCTCGACTCACAGAGCTGCTTTGTATAGCACTAGCAGCACTGCTCTCGGGTGGAATGGAGAACATGATGGAATGCACCAGTGTGTCTTGGTACTCCCGCATTTTACACTCCCGGTTCAACGGTGTTATGAGGCTTTGTAAGTTGTCCCGGTAGCGAGGATCTAGGAGGGTGTACATCCAATAATCAGCCGTGTTGAGAAAGTGGGCGATACGGCGGTCATTTCACAGGCACTGCAGCATGAAATCAACCATGTGCTGCAGACTCCCAACTGGCCAAGAAACGCTGTCCCCTGCTTGAGGTGTCATCTCTGCCTGCTCTGCATCACCCCACCCTCGCTTTACATACTGACTACTAGAGCATTGTTTACCTCCCTTCTCTGGAGAAATGTCTTCCTCCTCCATTGACTCCTCCTCATCCTCCTCACAAAGTGTCCCCTGCCTAGGCCTTTGTGAGGAACCACGTTGCGCAGACTGTCCAGAAGCAGATGGCATTTGTGACTCCTCATCCTCCACCTCTTCCACAACCTCTTCCCTTAGTGCTTGCAGTGTTTTTTCAAGCAGGCAGATAAGGGGGACAGTCATGCTGACTAGTGCATCATCTGCACTCGCCATCCGCATGGAATCATCAAAGGCACGCAAAACGTGGCAGATGTCCTTAATAGAGGCCCACTCAGTGGTGGTGAAGTGTAAACGGCACGCAGTGCGACTTGTTTGCGCATGATGCAGCTGGTACTCCATTACTGCTGCCTGCTGCTCACACAACCGCTCCAACATATGTAACGTTGAATTCCACCTGATGGGTAGGTCACATATGATGCGATGTCCCGGAAGGTGGAATCGGCACTGCAGAGCTGCAATGTGCGATCTTGCCATGCTGGAACGCCGCAAGTGAGCACACTCTATGCGGACCTTGTGCAGCAGTGCATCAAGATGCGGATAGTCCCTCAAAAAACTGTGCACAACCAAGTTGAGCACATGTGCCAGACATGGGATGTGAGTGAGGTTGCCTAGGCCCAGAGCTGCCACCAGATTTCAGCCATTGTCACACACTACCAAGCCTGGCTGGAGATTCGCTGGCACAAACCACACGTCTCTCTCCTGCTTGATGGCATTCCAGAGCTCCTGTGCTGTGTAGCTTCGATTCCCCAAAGAAACTAATTTCAATACGGCCTGTTGACGTTTGGCCACGGCTGTGCTCATATCAGTCGTAACAGTTAAGCGTTCACGGGTCCATGTGGAGGTAGACCGTGACGGCTCCTGCAGCGCTGATTCAGAGGAACTGGAGTATGAGGATGAGTCAATGTGTACAGACTGGATTCCTGCAATCCTTGGAGTTGGCAGAACATGTACAGCACCACTTTCAAGATCTGTACCCAGCTCCACAACATTTACCCAATGGGCAGTGAGGGAAAGGTATCGTCTCTGTCCATGGTTACTGGTCCACGCATCGGTGGTCAGGTGGACCTTGCTACTGACGGTGTTTAGTAGCACATGTTTAATTTTTCCCTCCACATGCTTTTGCAGGGCAGGGACGGTTTGCCTGCTGAAATAAAAGCGGCTGGGCACGTTGTATTGTGGGACTGCCAATGCCATGAAGTTACGGAAGGTGTCAGTCTCCACCAGCCTGAATGAGAGCATTTCAAGGGACAGTAGTTTTGCAATGCCAGCATTCAGAGCCTGTGCTCGGGGATGGTTTGCCGAGTATGGCCGCCTTTTCTCCCAAGCCTGTGCTACCGATGGCTGCAGAGTGGCCTGGGAGTGTGAGGATGACAGGGAACATGGTGCTGTGGGTGGAATTACACTGGGTCTCTGTACAACAGTGCCAGAGGTTCTTCCTTGGCGATCCTGTGAGGAAGCCGAACCAGCTGTGTGAGCTGGAGGAAGAGGCTACAACACGAGCTGAAGAGGTGGTAGGTGGTGCTGTAGGTTGCCCTACGTCTTCAGTGTGTCTTTGTAACTTCACCACGTGCTTGGTCCGCACATGTTTCCACATATTTGTGGTATTGAGGTTGCTGACACTTTTCCCTCTTTTGACTTTCTGATTACACAGCTTGCATTTGACAAAGCAAATGTCATCTGCCACCTTTTCAAAAAAGGACCACGCACTGCAATTCCTGGGAGCGCCCGTTTTGGGTTTTGGAAGAGGAATGCTCCTAATGGGTGCCAAAGCGGAGGCTACAGGCAACCAAGTCTGCCCCTTCCCTCTCCCTCCTGTTTTGGCCATTTGGGGAATCTCTTCCTCAGAGCTGCTCCCACCACCTTCCTGTTCCTCATGCTATGATGGGTCAAGGACCTCATCATCTACACTGCCCTCTTCAAACACTTGCTTCTCCTGGGTAGTCTCGCCAGCACAGTACGCACCAGAAAGTGGCACCTGAGCCTCATCACCAGATGCGTACTGAGATTTGCTGACCATAGGCACTAGCCCACCTGCCTCTTCAGATTCAGAGAGACAAAGCTGTTGCGCATCACTGCATACTCCCTCTTCTTCACATTCTAGAATGTTGCTTGGCTGGCCCCCTCTTTCCAAGCCAAGAGATTCAGAGAACAGAAGTAGAGATGGCTCCTGTCCAGGGCTCTGACTGCCTGGGCAATTTGGCAGGTGGTGAAGAGACAGATGGTTGCTCTTCAGTGCTCTGTACCTGAGAGGATGTGGAAGTAATTGAAGTCGATGCGTTAGCTGACATCCATCCGACTACGGCTTCAATTTGTTCCTCCCGCAGCAGTGGGGTACGTGAGCTCCTACAAAGCTACGCATAAAGGAGTGTTCCCTGGGAAAACTGGGGGATGCTGAGTCACTGGTGCCTGCAGCAGGCACAGAATCCCCACGTCCTCTCCCTGCTGAAACTCCACGCCCACGACCATGTGCCTTACTCCCTGCCTTCTTCATCTTGGTAGACTGATAAAGATAGGCAGAAAAGAACTAAGGGCTTAGTGTGCTTATTCCTGAACAGCCACTAACAGGTAACACTAATTTTATAAAGTGTGGACTACACTTTAATATGAGCTAATGTGGCCTACACAACTGTAAAGTGGAGTGTTTGGTGAACTTTTTTTACATGCTTTTTTTTTCACCAAAAAAAAGGATGTGACCAAAGATGCAAAAGTGATGGTATCACAAACTTTTTGTAGCTATTACAATGCAGGAAGGTAACCTACAATGCAATAGATGAGGCTCCAAAAAATAGGCTAATACTAATCTGGCTGGGGCTACAGGGCACAAGCCTGCAGAAAGGCTCCTCTATCTACTCCTATATAGTGTTTGCAACCAATCTAGCTGGATACAGATGGAAGCACACTAATAGGAGAAATTCAGGAAAATTAAGCAGCACTACAGCAAAAAAGGACAATGTATGAGGCAGTGACACATGCTGAGCGGACTACAATCAGAGGTGGCTGCAGAACACACTACAGCGTGAGCTGCACTCACACACAGAGACGTCACAGACAGCCGTGAACAGTGCAGAGCACTGTGCACTAGCACTGAAAGGCTGCAGAAAGGCTCCGCTATCTACTCCTATATAGTGTTTGCAACCAATGTAGATGGATACGGATGGATGCACAATAATAGGAGAAATCAGGGAAAATGAGCAGCAATAAAACAAAAAAAGAACTCTATATGAGGCAGTGACGCACGCTGAGCAGACTACAATCAGAGGTGGCTGCAGAACACACTACAACGTGTGCTGCACTCACACACACAGACCATGCAGACAGCTATGAAAACAGCGCTGCAAGGCAAAAGAAAGCTACAGCGGTTGATAAAGTAGCCTGGGTACAGCACTATATAGAAAATCGCTATCTCTAACTGTCCCTCAGAGTCTGAACAGCAGCGTCCTGTCCCTAACTGAATTCACAGCAGAGTGAACCCAAAATGGCGGCGGCGGCTTTTATAGTGCATCATGACATCATTTCAGCAGCCAATCACAGCCATGCCATTAGTTAACATGCCTACATGCCTAACAGGATGTGCCCACACTTCTTAGGATTCTTCATTGGCTGAATCAAATAAAACTGGCTCATAGCATTATGGGAACTTCCGATTCCGGTATTCGATATGCAAAAAGTATCGGAACTCAGTATCGGAATTCCGATACCGCGAATATCGGCCGATACCCGATATTTGCAGTATCGGAATGCTCAACACTACTTATTAAGTTTTTTGTGTGCCGTATCTCTGTGATTTAAGGGCATAAAACTTCAAAGTTGGAAAATTGCGAAATTTTCGCCAAAAATTTGTTTTTTCACAAATAAACGCAAGTTATTTGAATGAAATTTTACCACTAACATGAAGTACAAGAAAACAATGTCAGAATCACCGAGATCCATGGAAGCGTTTCAGAGTTATTACCTCATAAAGGGACAGTGGTCAGAATTATAAAAATTGGCCCGGGAGTTAACGTGCAAACCACCCATGGTAGTGAAGGGGTTAAAGACTTGTGCACTTTTGGCACACTATACCAATAAGGAATTTCTGGGTATTCTGGAAAGAGTTTTTCTGCTCTCTTTTTTGATAATATCCCCTATTGAACATACTTTCTTAAAAGAGATCTTAATTTGTCCTATTTATGCAAAGGGTTGTCATTTAGCATACAATAGGTATTACTATCATTCAAGGGATTTCGGGCATCTTGTATATAGTATGTCTTATCCAAAAGAACCAAATTCCCTCCTTTGTCAGATCTCCTGAACACAGTATCATTCCATCCCTTCATTTCTTCCAAAACTTTCATCTCAGATGCTTTCAAATTTTTTTCTGACATGGGATAGAGTAAAACATCTACTTCCTTGATGACCATATCATGGAAAAGATCGAAACTGTTCCCAGGAGATATGGGAGGTATGAAATAAGATTTTATTCCTCCTTTAAAAGGTATTGGTATTTCTTCATTGGAATTAGCTGATTCCAAGGAGAAATTTGGTACAGTTATAGTTATTAACATTTCAACATCACTTAAAAATTGTGTAGGACAGATATCTGAATTTAACATAAAGCCTAAAGGACAAATAGTTGGAGATTTCTTACCTTCATGTATAGGAGCAGAAACTGCAGCTGAAACACTAGAAAAAGATTTTTTAAGATGTAGCTTTCTTATACTTTTAAACAATTCAATCCTAAAATCGACATAATCAAATTTTTCAGGAATACAAAAATTTAAGCCTTTAGATAGAACTTCAGTGTGTTCACTGGATAATTGGCGCTTTGAAAGATTTATTATACGTAGATTGTCCGTTGGAGGTGTTATTTCCTCCATGATACTTGCTTGCGTTTCTTTACTTGATTTTGTATTTTTCTGACCTCGTCTTGTCTTTTTTCCAAAGGGGGCATGTTATTAGAGGTGGAAGGAAAAGTAAGCATGCTCGAGTCCTCTCGATCTTCTGCAACACTTGAGTCCGAATCCGTGGTCATTCCTTCATAGTTATTTTTCTTTTTATGAGCCATGTTGTATCTCCGTTTTTTTAGAAAAAGAGGATCGAGTTTTATTCCGGGAGAAAATCATGTTATTTTCATAGTCATTTTTATCTCTCAAAAACTTATCTTTTTTCTTCTGTTTAATATCAATTTGTTGTAATACAAGTTTTTTAGCCAATTTTTTGTAAAAATTTGTATTTTGGTTTTCTGTGTAGCGTGACTTTAATTCTGATTTCGCTTTCTCCAACTGTTCAGTCAGATCATTATACTCCTGTTCATTTTTGGCAGCTCTGCTACCAATTGTAATAAATTGAGAGAACATTGGTGAAGGATTTCAGTCCATTTCTTTTGGAAAATAGTATCATCTTGAAATTGTGAAATTTCCTTGAAGATATGTAAACCTCTCGGGACTCTCTTGCATTCAGTATATGATTTCAGTGATTTTACAGTCCAAAATGATCGGATTTCTCTCTCAGCTAATGATTGTATTTTAAATTCAAGTGATCTTGTGCTGATAATATGCAGCTCTTCCTTAAGATTGTACTCTGCAAAAAACTCCCCTGCATCCTCTCGTCCTGCTAAATGTCCCTGTTCAACCGCATTCGTATCAGAAAGCTCTATATTTACGTCTGTGTCCATTGTATGGACAAAAAGTGATTGAAATAAACCCTGTGCTCAGTCCAATTACACAAGTTGAATGATTCCAGCAAAGAGCAAACAGATGAACGGCATACTAGGGCACACAAATCACCACATTAACAGACGGAGCTATTTATCTGAAGTATTACGGTATATATTTCAGTCAAAAAACGGAGGTGCTTTCATGAAAAAACATGAACATTTCAATGTAAAGCGAAAAAAGGAGAAATATGCAGCACTCACCAATATAGCTGAAAAATTGTGCGTCTTTATTTCACATGAATTCCATCAATAGCTATGTGGACATGCAGAACATTAGAGGAATGCTAGGGGAGGGAGGTGCTTGCCTGAAAAAACACGGATATTTCAATGTGAAGCGAAAATTTTGGCTCTATTGAACATAAGGTACAAAACTACATTTCTTGTCAAACTAAATTCGTGGTTTATATTATTTTCTGTCCATGTGGTCAGTTTTACATTGGAAAAACTATATGACCACTTACGATACGTTTTGGTGAACACTATAGATCTATCACCTCAGGAAAGGGCTCACTGCGATTAATCAAGCATATTCAAGATGTGCATAAAGCTAACCCAGAAAGTTTGAGTTTTGCAGGGATTGAAAAGGTCAATTTTCCACCTCAAGGAGGCAACCATGACAAAGCTTTATTACAACAAGAAGTGAAATGGATCATTAAAGCGAACGCACAAGGTCCTTTGGGACTAAATGACCGGATCGATCTATCAGTATTTTTATAAAAAATGTTATGTAAAAAAATTGTATGTAAAGTTATTTAGATTATAATCTTCCTATGATATTGTAAAAATACAGATCATCTTGTAAATCGATATGGAAAGATTTATTCTTTACTAGTATCTTGCACTCTGTATATTGTATAACTATATTTATTTTGTAAATGTTTGTCTCACAACTCATTATGTATGTTAATTAGTAAGGTCTGTGGTCCTATAAAGGGAATGACCTTTAGCTAATCCCCTCACCTGGACCCATAGAAGCGAGTAAAGGCCCCTTTACATTTAGCGATGCACCAGCGATCCCGACCATGATACGACCCGGTCAGGATCGCTGGTTCATCGCTAAATGGTTGCTAGTGAGCTGCCACACAGGCAGATCTCACAGCGATGCAGCAGCGATACAGCGGTCGTTACTTATCTTTCAGACGCGGCGATCCTGACGTTCTCCCGTCCGCGTCCACGCGTCGCTCGTCGGCGCCAGCAGGAAGCCCAGAAGGAAGCGCCCGACGAGAAATGGAGCTGCGCAATCTCGCGCGATCAGCGACGGACAGCGGGGGAGCCGGTCGGAGGTAAGTATCACACATAGCGATATCGCTAGCGATATCGCTGCTGTGTCACCAAATCGGTGATGCTTTAGCGATATTGTTAGCGATATCGCTATGTGTAAAACCCCCTTAATCGCGAAACGGCCGTTGTCTGTCACCTCCCTCCCCTAGCATTCGTCTAACGTCCTGCATGTCCACATATCTATTGATGGAATTCATGTGAAATAAAGACGCACAGTTCTTCAGCTATATTGGTGAGTGCTGCATATTTCTTCTTTTTTCGCTATATATACCGCAACACTTCAGATAAATAGCTGGTAATGTGGTGATTTGTGTGCCCTAGTTGGCCGTTCATCTGTTTGCTCTTTGCGGGGATCATGACAATTTTTAAACCTAGCTTTTTTAAATCCTTTGTGACCCTGGTCATGGGGCTGTCCATGATTGATCACTAATTCTGGAAAATGTGTCTAAACTTATATGCAAGGTGCACAGAGACTAAAACTTCACATGCTTGCCTTTTTGAGCTTCCATGACTGTACAACTGAGTATGCACTATATTACTTTGCTACATCGGAAATCCAGATCTCTGCATCAAAATAAGCAAAAAAAAATTTAAATTTTGCTAAAGAATGTAATTGTTATCAAGCAAGTTTAGAATACTAAACTTATTTAACAAGAAATACATTTTGAGTGCAGATGTGTGTCCCAACATTTTGGAGTATGCTTGGCTCCATGGAAAAATTCATATAGAATTAGTTACATTTTACTGTATGGAAAAAAAAATAAATACCAAGTTTCATTTCTTAAAAAAAATCTGATGTTATAATTTGTACCAGAAAACATCCTTAAACAGATGATAGTTACTTTGGTCTTGAACTTTGCAAAGTTTTTAAAGTCTTCTTTTGTAAGATTAGCCAGCATTATTATTAATTGCATACAGTAGTGACATTTCGGGACAAGTTGACAGCCAGTTGGGTTCACCAAATGTAATTAGTGATGACATTAACATCTCCTGTAGAGTTGAGCTAAACGGGTCGAAACATTTCAAAAGTCGCCGACTTTTGTCAAAGTCGGGTTTCATGAAACGAAACCCGACCCTAGGATGAGGTCGGCCACGAGGTCGGCGACTTACGCGCCAAAGTCGCGTTTCAAAAGTTTGTTTTGCGCTCTTTTTCAGCCAATCAGGATCCACGGACACTGTGGGCAACGTGATGACATAGGCAGGGGTCACCACCATCTTTCAGAAGGGCATGCAAGTGATTGGCTTGCTTTGGTGGGCGTCACAGGGTGTATAAAAGGGCGTGCACGCCGACCGCCATCTTACTTCTGCCGATCTCAGTATAGGGAGAGGTTGCTGCTGATTCTGTAGGGAGAGCGTTAGGCAGGGAAGAAGACAAAAAAACTGCTTCTGCTGCTAGCGATTTGGCCTGCACAACACACCAGTCACTGTGTGTGCAGTGCAAGGGGAGGCTATATCGTGGTGTATCAGTGGTGTTGGTTGTTGGGCTGCCTTCTAAGGCTTCCTGACATTCCTGCATTGCTGTTTACCCACTGCTCCGCAAACTGCTTTTTTAAAAGCAATCCCAATTTTTTTTTTTGTCCTGCTGAGAAGAAAAAAAAACTGCTTCTGCTGCTAGCAATTTGGCCTGCACAACACACCAGTCACTGTGTGTGCAGTGCAAGGGGAGGCTATATTGTGGTGTATCAGTGGTGTTGGTTGTTGGGCTGCCTTTTAAGGCTTCCTGACAGGCTGGCATTGCTGTTTACCCACTGCTCCGCAAACTGCTTTTTTAAAAGCAATCCAATCTCCCTTATCCTCTAGTCACTTTTGTCACAGCTGTGCCATCGAGCCTGTCACATAGCGCTCAGATATTCATTGGGCCTCACACAATCCAAAAGTGTCCAGTGTCCAAAAGTGTGTGCAGAGATTCAAAATCTACCTTATCCTCTAGTCACTTTGGTCACAGCTGTGCCATCGAGCCTGTCACATAGCGCTCAGATATTCATTGGGCCTCACACAATCCAAAAGTGTCCAGTGTCCAAAAGTGTGTGCAGAGAATCAAAATCTCCCTTATCCTCTAGTCACTTTGGTCACAGCTGTGCCATCGAGCCTGTGACATAGCGCTCAGATATCAGTGGGCCTCACACAATCCAAAAGTGTCCAGTGTCCAAAAGTGTGTGCAGAGATTCAAAATCTCCCTTATCCTCTAGTCACTTTGGTCACAGCAGCTGTGCCATCGAGCCTGTCACATAGCGCTCAGATATCAGTGGGCCTCACACAATCCAAAAGTGTCCAGTGTCCAAAAGTGTGTGCAGAGATTCAAAATCTCCCTTATCCTCTAGTCACTTTGGTCACAGCTGTGCCATCGAGCCTGTCACATAGCGCTCAGATATTCATTGGGCCTCACACAATCCAAAAGTGTCCAGTGTCCAAAAGTGTGTGCAGAGATTCAAAATCTACCTTATCCTCTAGTCACTTTGGTCACAGCTGTGCCATCGAGCCTGTCACATAGCGCTCAGATATTCATTGGGCCTCACACAATCCAAAAGTGTCCAGTGTCCAAAAGTGTGTGCAGAGATTCAAAATCTCCCTTATCCTCTAGTCACTTTGGTCACAGCTGTGCCATCGAGCCTGTGACATAGCGCTCAGATATCAGTGGGCCTCACACAATCCAAAAGTGTCCAGTGTCCAAAAGTGTGTGCAGAGATTCAAAATCTCCCTTATCCTCTAGTCACTTTGGTCACAGCAGCTGTGCCATCGAGCCTGTCACATAGCGCTCAGATATCAGTGGGCCTCACACAATCCAAAAGTGTCCAGTGTCCAAAAGTGTGTGCAGAGATTCAAAATCTCCCTTATCCTCTAGTCACTTTGGTCACAGCTGTGCCATCGAGCCTGTCACATAGCGCTCAGATATTCATTGGGCCTCACACAATCCAAAATTGTCCAGTGTCCAAAAGTGTGTGCAGAGATTCAAAATCTACCTTATCCTCTAGTCACTTTGGTCACAGCTGTGCCATCGAGCCTGTCACATAGCGCTCAGATATTCATTGGGCCTCACACAATCCAAAAGTGTCCAGTGTCCAAAAGTGTGTGCAGAGATTCAAAATCTCCCTTATCCTCTAGTCACTTTGGTCACAGCTGTGCCATCGAGCCTGTCACATAGCGCTCAGATATTCATTGGGCCTCACACAATCCAAAAGTGTCCAGTGTCCAAAAGTGTGTGCAGAGATTCAAAATCTCCCTTATCCTCTAGTCACTTTGGTCACAGCTGTGCCATCGAGCCTGTCACATAGCGCTCAGATATTCATTGGGCCTCACACAATCCAAAAGTGTCCAGTGTCCAAAAGTGTGTGCAGAGATTCTAAATCTCCCTTATCCTCTAGTCACTTTGGTCACAGCTGTGCCATGGAGCCTGTCACATAGCGCTCAGATATTCATTGGGCCTCACACAATCCAAAAGTGTCCAGTGTCCAAAAGTGTGTGCAGAGATTCAAAATCTCCCTTATCCTCTAGTCACTTTGGTCACAGCTGTGCCATCGAGCCTGTCACATAGCGCTCAGATATTCATTGGGCCTCACACAATCCAAAAGTGTCCAGTGTCCAAAAGTGTGTGCAGAGATTCAAAATCTCCCTTATCCTCTAGTCACTTTGGTCACAGCTGTGCCATCGAGCCTGTCACATAGTGCTCAGATATTCATTGGGCCTCACACAATCCAAAAGTGTCCAGTGTCCAAAAGTGTGTGCAGAGATTCAAAATCTCCCTTATCCTCTAGTCACTTTGGTCACAGCTGTGCCATCGAGCCTGTGACATAGCGCTCAGATATCAGTGGGCCTCACACAATCCAAAAGTGTCCAGTGTCCAAAAGTGTGTGCAGAGATTCAAAATCTCCCTTATCCTCTAGTCACTTTGGTCACAGCTGTGCCATCGAGCCTGTCACATAGCGCTCAGATATCAGTGGGCCTCACACAATCCAAAAGTGTCCAGTGTCCAAAAGTGTGTGCAGAGATTCAAAATCTCCCTTATCCTCTAGTCACTTTGGTCACAGCTGTGCCATCGAGCCTGTGACATAGCGCTCAGATATCAGTGGGCCTCACACAATCCAAAAGTGTCCAGTGTCCAAAAGTGTGTGCAGAGATTCAAAATCTCCCTTATCCTCTAGTCACTTTGGTCACAGCAGCTGTGCCATCGAGCCTGTCACATAGCGCTCAGATATTCATTGGGCCTTACACAATCCAAAATTGTCCAGTGTCCAAAAGTGTGTGCAGAGATTCAAAATCTACCTTATCCTCTAGTCACTTTGGTCACAGCTGTGCCATCGAGCCTGTCACATAGCGCTCAGATATTCATTGGGCCTCACACAATCCAAAAGTGTCCAGTGTCCAAAAGTGTGTGCAGAGATTCTAAATCTCCCTTATCCTCTAGTCACTTTGGTCAAAGCTGTGCCATCGAGCCTGTCACATAGCGCTCAGATATTCATTGGGCCTCACACAATCCAAAAGTGTCCAGTGTCCAAAAGTGTGTGCAGAGTTTCAAAATCTCCCTTATCCTCTAGTCACTTTGGTCACAGCTGTGCCATCGAGCCTGTCACATAGCGCTCAGATATCAGTGGGCCTCACACAATCCAAAAGTGTCCAGTGTCCAAAAGTGTGTGCAGAGATTCAAAATCTCCCTTATCCTCTAGTCACTTTGGTCACAGCAGCTGTGCCATCGAGCCTGTCACATAGTGCTCAGATATTCATTGGGCCTCACACAATCCAAAAGTGTCCAGTGTCCAAAAGTGTGTGCAGAGATTCTAAATCTCCCTTATCCTCTAGTCACTTTGGTCAAAGCTGTGCCATCGAGCCTGTCACATAGCGCTCAGATATTCATTGGGCCTCACACAATCCAAAAGTGTCCAGTGTCCAAAAGTGTGTGCAGAGTTTCAAAATCTCCCTTATCCTCTAGTCACTTTGGTCACAGCTGTGCCATCGAGCCTGTCACATAGCGCTCAGATATCAGTGGGCCTCACACAATCCAAAAGTGTCCAGTGTCCAAAAATGTGTGCAGAGATTCAAAATCTCCCTTATTCTCTAGTCACTTTGGTCACAGCTGTGCCATCGAGTCTGTGACAAAGCGCTCAGATATCAGTGGGCCTCACACAATCCAAAAGTGTCCAGTTTCCAAAAGTGTGTGCAGAGATTCAAAATCTACCTTATCCTCTAGTCACTTTGGTCACAGCTGTGCCATCGAGCCTGTCACATAGCGCTCAGATATTCATTGGGCCTCACACAATCCAAAAGTGTCCAGTGTCCAAAAGTGTGTGCAGAGATTCAAAATCTCCCTTATCCTCTAGTCACTTTGGTCACAGCTGTGCCATCGAGCCTGTCACATAGCGCTCAGATATTCATTGGGCCTCACACAATCCAAAAGTGTCCAGTGTCCAAAAGTGTGTGCAGAGATTCAAAATCTCCCTTATCCTCTAGTCACTTTGGTCACAGCTGTGCCATCGAGCCTGTCACATAGCGCTCAGATATTCATTGGGCCTCACACAATCCAAAAGTGTCCAGTGTCCAAAAGTGTGTGCAGAGATTCAAAATCTCCTTTATCCTCTAGTCACTTTGGTCACAGCAGCTGTGCCATCGAGCCTGTCACATAGTGCTCAGATATTCATTGGGCCTCACACAATCCAAAAGTGTTCAGTGTTCAAAAGTGTGTGCAGAGATTCAAAATCTCCCTTATCCTCTAGTCACTTTGGTCACAGCTGTGCCATCGAGCCTGTCACATAGCGCTCAGATATCAGTGGGCCTCACACAATCAAAAAGTGTCCAGTGTCCAAAAGTGTGTGCAGAGATTCAAAATCTCCCTTATCCTCTAGTCACTTTGGTCACAGCTGTGCCATCGAGCCTGTCACATAGCGCTCAGATATCAGTGGGCCTCACACAATCCAAAAGTGTCCAGTGTCCACAAGTGTCTGCAGAAATTCAAAACCTCCCCTGTCCTATAGACACCTTGTACCTTGTTTTACATTACTATATAGTCTGTTGGATTTTGTCTACATTTCTACCAAAAATGAGGAAGGCTGGTGGAAGAGGCGGTAGAATTGGGCGGGGGGTTGGCAGCTGGTAATGATGGTGTTGGTGGTGGATCTGTTGGTAGTGGCAAGAGCAAAATAGGACCGAATGCAGGAGGTGTTGAGCCTGCGTCATCCTCTGGCTACATAAGGCCTCGAACGCTTAGTTTTCTAGGAGTTGGCAAACCGCTTTTAAAGCCAGAGCATCAGGAAAAAGTTTTGTCTTACATTGCTGACTCAGCCTCCAGCTCTATCGTCTCCTCTTCTTCAGTTGTAAAAAGTAAAAGCACTGAGTCGTCATTGGAGGTTCATGTTCATGAACCACACCTTTCCTTGTGTCCTTCACCCCAACCAAGATTGAAGGATGACGCAGGCCATACTACTGATTACTCCATGGAGCTGTTTTCACATACCATGCCTGGATTATCAAGTGAAATGGTGAATTACCCAGGCCAAGATGAATCTGACATGGAGTGCACTGATGCACAGCCGCTGATGGATGATTCTGCTGGTACATTCACTCAGAGCACTACATTGTCCTCGCAGTGTACAGAGCCAGATTCTGACCCTGATGAGACTCAGGTGCCCCTTCCCGTACACTATACCACCATACACGGTGACACAGAGGAAGGTGCACATGACATAGAAGAGGAGGTGATGGATGACCCAGTTGTTGACCCAGATTGGCATCCATTGGGGGAAGAGGGTGCTGCTTCCAATAGCTCAGATGAGGAGCATCCACAGCAGACATCGACATCGCAACAGCTGTTATCTGGCAGGCCCGGAGCACTCCAAAGACAGGTTCCAAACATCAAAAGAGTTGCTGGACAGCTTGTCCAGAGGGTCAAAAGATCACAGTGTCCTAGGCCGCAAAATGTCTGCCAAAGTAGGAAGAGTGCAGTGTGGCACTTTTTTGAACAAAATCCTCATGATCAGGCCAAGGTTATCTGTAAGAAGTGCGCAAAGACCGTTAGCCGAGGGAAAAATCTGAAAAATTTGAATACCAGTTGCATTTGCATTTAGACATTTAACCAGCATGCACTTGCAAGCGTGGACACAACACCAAACCTCAAGTGCCACATGTGCAACTGATCACAACGAAGGTAGTCAGCAACGCTACATTGTTTCCCCCACTGTAAGCCCACCGGTTAGCACAGCAGCAAATGCTGAGGTGTCGTTGCAAGGCCACAGCAGTCAGGGAATCCCACTGTTATATCAACGAAAGACTGATTCTAGGCCATCAGAAAGAACACCAACTCCATCACCATCATCAACCCTCTCTCAGTCCGCCCTGTCCACCGCTACTTCCACCATATGCAGCTCTCAAGTCCAGCTCACCCTCCCAGACACTATGAGTAGGTCAAGAAAGTACTCAGTCTCTCATATGCGTACACTGGGTTTGAACACCCACATTGCCAAACTAATCTCGTTTGAGATGATGCCCTTTCGGTTGGTGGAAAGCACAGCTTTCCGCGAACTCATGGCCTATGCAGTACCACGCTATGACCTACCCAGTCGCCACTTCTTCTCTCGCAAAGCCACCCCAGCCCTCCACCATCATGTGAGAGACCGCATTGTCCATGCACTCAAGCAGTCAGTGAGCGGAAAGGTGCACCTCACAACTGATGCATGGTCCAGTCGGCATGGCCAGGGCCGTTACGTGTCCATCACTGCGCAATGGGTTAATGTGGTGGATGCAGGGTCCACAGGGGACAGCGGTGGTGGGACAGTGCTGCCTAGCCCACGGTATAGGAAACAGTTGACTGTAGGCGTTCGACCCTCCTCCTCCTCCTCCTCATCCAGAAGCGAAAGCTCGTCCACAGAGCGCAGTCGTACGAGCACTCCATCTGCAGCTGCCACTGTTGCACACGATGTGTCCCCCTATCGAGCAGCTAGTGGAAAGCGTCAGCAGGATGTGTTGCAGATGATGTGTTTGGGCAACAGACACACCGCCGAGGTGCTGGCCGAGTACTTGAAGCGACAAACTGAGTCATGGCTGGGCAGTGTACTGTACATCTTGAGGCAGGCAAGGTAGTTAGTGATAACGGCCGTAATTTTGTGGCAGCCATAGCCCTTTCAAAACTCAGCCACATACCTTGCTTGGCTCACACCTTGAACCTGGTGGTGCAGTGCTTCCTCAAAAATTATCCGGAGTTAACAGCCCTGCTCCAGAAGGTGCGAAGACTGTGCGCGCACATCCGCCGGTCACCTGTACACTCCGTTCGTATGCAGAAGCTGCAGCGATTGCTCCACCTTCCCAACCACCGCCTCATTATCGACATTGCAACAAGGTGGAACTCCACCCTGCACATGGTGGAGCGGCTGTGCGAGCAGAGGCAGGCCATAATGCATTTGTGGGAGGATACACGGCCAGGCACTTTGAGAGCAGGCATGGAGTTGACAGGTGTGCAGTGGTCGAAGCTGAAAGACCTCTGTAAAGTCCTTCAGTGTTTTGAGGAATGCACATGGCTGGTAAGCGCAGACGACGCCATCCTAAGCATGAGCATCCCACTTATGCGTCTGCTCATGCAAACTTTGACGCACCTTAAGGAGCAGGCGTCTGCAGCCAATGTTGATGAGGAGGAAGAGGAGGAGGGAATCCTTGATGACATTCAGCCATTGTCTGCTCAGGGACCTCTCCTGGACGAGGTGGAGGAAGAAGAGGAGGAGGAGGATGATGATGGGGATGATTACTTAGGGGAGGAGGATGCATCTCGTGGGGCAAGTGAAAATGTTGGCGTGGCAAGGTCTGGTACAGGGTTTGTGCGTGACTGGAGGGATGTGGATTTGCCAGAAAGTGCTCCTCCACCCAGCACTCGCAGTGCATCATTGACACCGGGAACATTGGCCCACATGTCAGATTATGCCTTGCAGATCCTAAAAAGGGACCCCCGCATTGCCAAAATGATGAGCGATGACGACTACTGGTTGGCCAGCATCCTGGATCCACGCTATAAAGGCAAATTACAAAACATCATGCCACAGGAGAACCTTGACCTAATATTGGCTAATAAACAAGCAACTCTGGTAAATCAGTTGCTTGAGGCATTCCCAGCACACAGCAGCGGTGATGGTTCTCACACGAACCGTACGGGCCGGGGGCAGCTTGGCAGAGGTGCTCGTGGTGCACACAGCAGAAGTGGCGTTGGAGACAGGGGTTTCATGACAATGTTGTGGACTGATTTTTCAAATACCGCTCACACAACTGGTAATACTGCATCGATGGAAAGTGACAGGAGACAGCAGTTGTCAACTATGGTTACAAACTACTTTTCCTCCCATATCGATGTTCTCCCACACAGGTCATTCCCCTTTGACTATTGGGCCGCTAAACTGGACACCTGGCCTGAATTGGCCCAATATGCCTTACAGGAGCTCGCTTGCCCAGCTGCAAGTGTGCTATCGGAAAGAGTCTTCAGTGCAGCTGGATCAATCCTGACAGAAAAAAGGACCCGTCTGTCTACCCAAAATGTGGATGATCTAACCTTCATTAAAATGAACCATGCATGGGTTTCCAAGGATTTTGTCCCACCTTCCCCTGATGACACATAGGGTGACAGAAAAATGGCTTGCTTTGGTCCACCTCTTCCTGGGACTTCACCTATTTCGCCTTTTGCATCAGCTGAATGTCCAACATCAACATATGCCACTTTCTAAAACTCCCTAACTGTGCTGCCTCCCCCCCCATGGCCGGGGTCACCACCTAGCGCACGACACCGTGCGAGTGCCGTTGCCCTGGACAGGTGGGTAGGCTGACTCTTGGGCGCGGGCACTGGCACAGGGTCCCTCATAGTGCAATCAAGTGTCTCTGACGGTGGTGGTGCACACCCGCCGTCAGACACACCGCTGTACTATGAGGGGCCCAGTGCCAGTACCGACGCCCACGAGTGGGCCCCCCTTGCTTGGGCAGGGCCCCAGCATTTGCAATCTTTACCTCTCCCTGCTCCTCCGCTGTGTAATCTGGGCCGTCAAATCCATACAGTGCCTGACACCGTCTGAGCCTGCCTCCTGATGTATAGACATATATTTTGAATGTGTACGCTATCCATACATGTTATCCGGGGAAACGGTACCCTTTCTAACCTTTGTGCAATCACGTGCTATCCATACTGGGCCTAACACCGTCTGAGCCTGCCTCCTGATGTATAGACATATATTTTGAATGAGTACGCTATCCATACATGTTATCCGGTGATACGGTACCCTTTCTAACCTTTGTGCAATCACGTGCAATCCATACTGGGCCTAACACCGTCTGAGCCTGCCTCCTGAGACTTATATTTTGAATGTGTACGCTATCCATACATGTTATCCGGGGAAACGGTACCCTTCCTAACCTTTGTGCAATCACGTGAAATCCATACTGGGCCTAACACCGTCTGAGCCTGCCTCCTGAGACATATATTTTGAATGTGTACGCTATCCATACATGTTATCTGGGGATACGGTACCCTTTCTAACCTTTGTGCAATCACGTGCAATCCATACTGGGCCTAACACCGTCTGAGCCTGCCTCCTGAGACATATATTTTGAATGTGTACGCTATCCATACATGTTATCTGGGGATACGGTACCCTTTCTAACCTTTGTGCAATCACGTGCAATCCATACTGGGCCTAACACCGTCTGAGCCTGCCTCCTGAGACATATATTTTGAATGTGTACGCTATCCATACATGTTATCCGGGGAAACGGTACCCTTTCTAACCTTTGTGCAATCACGTGCAATCCATACTGGGCCTAACACCGTCTGAGCCTGCCTCCTGATGTATAAACATATATTTTGAATGTGTACGCTATCCATACATGTTATCCGGGGAAACGGTACCCTTTCTAACCTTTGTGCAATCACGTGCAATCCATACTGGGCCTAACATCGTCTGAGCCTGCCTCCTGATGTATAGACATATATTTTGAATGTGTACGCTATCCATACATGTTATCCGGGGAAACGGTACCCTTTCTAACCTTTGTGCAATCACGTGCAATCCATACTGGGCCTAACACCGTCTGAGCCTGCCTCCTGAGACATATATTTTGAATGTGTACGCTATCCATACATGTTATCCGGGAAAACGGTACCCTTTCTAACCTTTGTGCAATCACGTGCAATCCATACTGGGCCTAACACCGTCTGAGCCTGCCTCCTGATGTATAGACATATATTTTGAATGTGTACGCTATCCATACATGTTATCTGGGGATACGGTACCCTTTCTCACCTTTGTGCAATCACATGTAATCCATACTGGGCGTGAGAATGGCTGGTGAGCTGTTAAGCAAGCTACAGCACCTGTGGTTTGCACACGTAAGTTTTTCATTTTTTCAGGAATGACGGTTAGGCCTAATTCCGGAACTGCGGTTGACCTGCACTTACTGGGAAATCATTGTTCGCGGGTAATAATTGTAATCAGTGATCCCCATCACTAACGTTGTTCAGCGGGTTATCTGCACCTGTAAGCGACAAACGCTGGCCTTTTCAGTGTAGCGCACATGCAGCCACGGACATGTAAGGGCATGACACACCAGTTATTGGCCAATCTCATGTGCCAGAGCCTCACGTGTCCCTCTAGTAAGCCGGACTCGGACCGCGGGGCATGACGGAGTCTCGTTCGTTAACGGAATTAAGCTTGCAATGTGTGCATCTGTTCTGTAGCTGGCATGGTTGAGGTTTCCCAGGTGGAGTCGAATTTAACCGTAGGCTCCACTCCTGGTGGTGCCCTTCTGGACATTCCTTTAAGGTTCAGCTTTGCAACCATACTGCCCATGTAAAACAAACACTTTGCCTTCATGAACGCTGTTTGGAGGGTCATGACTCGTGGGAATAACGCCGCCCAATCAGTTAACCTGCTAGAGAGATCCTTCGTTGCTCCCAAGCATGACATCACACTCCCTAGGAAGAAGGTAATGCCACTGTGGCGACCGTACTCCTGGAGGCGACACAAGTGCACTGATGCCCAGCCACTGCTCGATGAATCTGCTGGTACAATGACCCAGACCACTACATTCCCCTCGCACGCTACACGACCTGAATCTGACCCTGATGAAACTCAGGTTACCCTTCCCATATACAGTTCCATCTTACACGGTGACAAAGAGGAAGCTGCAGATGAAAGTACAGGTTCGGCCCACCCGCCATCAGACACACCACCGTACTATCAGGGGCCCTGTGCCAGTGCCGTCGCCAACGAGTGGGCCCCCCCTGCTTGCCCAGGATCACAGCACTTGCAAAGTTGAAATACTGTGCAGTGAGATGGAAGATGGGGACAACGAGGAGTCCAGACAAGTACAGGGATTCCCTAGCGAGGAGACTTATTTGATTGTTTTCAATGTTGGGACAGCAATTTTTGGGGAGCACTATACTCTGGAGAATGATAGATGGGGCCCACCTTACACTGGAACATTCCAAAGGTGGACATCAGACACTGGAGCAGCATTTACAGGGCCCATTATACACTAGAGCATTAGAAATGGGGCCCATTATGTTTGGAGCATTATTTGGGCCCATAAGACAGTGGAGCTTCATCCATGGGGACCAACATATACTGTAGCATTATGTGGAGCTCATCATATACTGTTTCAAACATTATATGGGACCAATGATTCTGTATGGAGAAATAGATGGGCCTCGTCATGAGATGTAAAAAGTGAGGTATTTTTCATTGTACTATACCGCTATTTCTCTGCCGTATCGGAGCATGATGAGTTGTGGTATGTGTTAAAGGGGCGCTCTTTCACCCAGGGCACATGAAAACCTGCAGCCAGCCCTCCCCCCCCCACAACTTTAGCCAAATAACCCCCATTTTTCAGTGCGTAACTTGTATTATGAAGTTAATTATGGTTGACAAGCTTAAGTAAGAAGAATTGATGCCTTTGGCATTCAAATGGGCACTGTAGGTGTGTTTCCTGTCCTCCTCTCACTGCCGACTTTTATTCCCCATTGACTTACATTGGGTTTCGTGTTTTGGGACGACCCCGACTTTTCCCTATAATCAGACGATCTTACTCGACCCGACTTTTGGAAAAGTCGGGTTTCACGAAACGAAACGCGACCCTAAAAAACCAAAAGTCGCTCAACTCTAATCTCCTGGATTAACATGAATAATTCTATTGTGTGTCTTAATACTATTGATTCTTGATCCCCAGCACTAGAACAGATGTGCAGAGAAACATATTCTTAATTGACATAGCCCCACTTGTAGAAGTCTGAGACTTCTCGAGGATTTCCATCCAAGGCTGGACTTGATAATTACTTTTTACTTTTTGATAAAAGTTCCATCTGTGTATTTAACCAGAGTTCGGCAGTAAATGCAAAACTTAATCAATACTTGCAGACTTTTTTTCCCTTTTATTTTGGAACAAAAGTAATTTTAGAAAGTACTTTATGAAAAAAGGATGGGCTCACTTAAAGCTGATTTCGATTAGGACTTCATCAACTCATGCTTATTATGGCGGCATGGAACGTAAAAGTTCATTCTATGTAGGTATATTGGTGCATTCGGCTAACTTTAATCTAAAGTGCATAAAGCCCTTATGCTTCTAACAAGCAGAACTATAACATGACTACATGACACCTTTATTGCCATGGGTATAGTAACATTGTTTACATAAATAACCTCATAAAACTGTCATCTGAACCATAAAAAACAACACTGCATGCAAATATAATAAACTCAGTAACATATCTTGCAAGAGAAAATGGCTAACTTTTCAGTTATTAGATATCTCATTGCCCTTATTATTTATTATTGTACAATATTTTCAGAACCTCTGCACTCACTGAAATCCAACCACTAAGAGGCTGGAAAGTCATCAGTGTTTCTCACTGAGGGTCTGTATTATACAGAGCAGCAAGACTGTGAGAAAGAATATTATTAGAGAATAGAGGAAATTTGGTTTTCAGAGGTTTGATGAACTAGCTCCAAAAATTTGGCTTATTGTGAAATGCAAGGAGAGAGAGAAAAAGAGAGAACAAATCGATCATTATAGTCAATAACACTGCTAAGTATTTTGCTAATATCTTAGGGATTGTCTAAGCTGGCCAGAATCCTGATAGCTGAGCTCGACTGGACCATGTGATGTTTTGGCTGCAAAGCATTATCGGTAAGCCTCCATTCCTGTACGTAGCATCT
Organism: Dendrobates tinctorius; assembly: GCF_039654945.1. Lineage (NCBI taxonomy): Eukaryota > Metazoa > Chordata > Amphibia > Anura > Dendrobatidae > Dendrobates > Dendrobates tinctorius. The sequence continues at coordinate 40,244,602 of NW_027361754.1, forward strand.
TTATCCAGCTCTCTGATGATTCAGCAGTGTTTTAAATGATACCAAGTATTTTTATGTGATCCTTGCAAATCAAATTGCAACCTGAGTACCCCCTGAGGAAGCCGAATTTCAGCACCTTGCGGCAGCTAGCTTGGTATCTGCAGACGGGATGCCAATTCTCATGTGTCATTAAGGAATATATGATTGATGCCAATTAGTGATGGGCAAGCACTAAAATGGTCGGGTGCTCGATGCTCAGGTCAAGCAAATTGGAATGCTTGAGTGCTCGACCTGAACAACGAGCCCAATGTAAGTCAATAAGAAGTTCGAGCATTTTACCGGCTACCCCCCGGAGGTCTACAGAGGGACTAGAAATTGCAGAAATCGATGGGAACAGTACTCAAATGACATGGGAACGGCATGGGGAATAACCCTGGAAGCATTTCTGACTCTCAGGTCACTGGTGCGAGCAATATTATCAGTCTTACGCCACTTTTACAGACTCACAATGAAACATACAAAAGCAAAACCAAAATGGATTTTCCTGGGAAATATGTTAAGGAACATCCTTTCCAGGGAAATGACTTGTATATAAGGCAAAATAAATAACCAAAAATGCTGCTCCACACCTTGGGCTATGTTCACGCGTAGCTTTTTTTGATGCATTTATGAACTTTAGCATTGCTTTCAAACAAGACAAATGCATTCACTGGGAAATGTCATTTTAACATTTTACAATCTTATCTGACAACGTGGTGTTTGACACATCAGACACATCCGTTGGGTGTGTCCTATCAAAATTTGGACGTCCCCAATACCCCTTTGAAGAGACATAGAGGAGGGCCTCCTGAAAACAATGCTCTCATTATTAGGAAGTGACTCTCCCATAGTGTTTGCCTATGCAGTGAATGCAAGGGCTGCCAAAAATATGGAGGCACTCCAATGTTCCTTTGAAGAGACGTAGAGGATGGCCTCATGAAAAAATGTTCCCATTATTAGGAAGTGGGTCTCCCATACTGTATGCCTACGCAGTAAATGCAAGGGATGCCAAAAATTTGGAGGCACTCCAATGCCTCTTTGAAGAGACATAGAGGAGGGCATCATGAAAAAATATTTCCATTATTAGGAAGTGTGTCTCCCGTACTGTTTGCCTATACAGTGAACACAAGGGCTGCCAAAAATTTGGAGGCACTCTAAAGCCCTTTAGAAAGGAGTGGTCTCCTAGACTTGAAATTCCCATGAACTAAGTGTATGGGCTGACAAACATTTACCCCTGGGGAGCATAAATGAAGATCCTGTATACCAATTTTTTTTTTAAGGTCATCATAAACACACTTTAAAAAAATTATGTGGGTGTTGCATCACGGACCATGGCCACCCTGGTAATATGGTGGTGGATGAGGAGAAGGAGGAGGACAAAAGCAAATAGCCAAAATCAGGAAGCGTATACCCATGGGTGGGTGTGAGAAGGTGCATGTGAATAAACATCCCAAAAAAAGTCACTGGATTTAAGTTTATATTGTGCTGCTGTCATTCGGTGATGTTGAGAAATCTGGCCCAATCCAGCCCTTGTTCATTTTTATAAGAGTCAGCCTGCCAGCATTTTCAGTTGACAGGAGGATGCGCTTATCAGTTATAATTCCACCAGCGGCATGAAAAACCCGATCTGACAAAATCCTAGTGGCAGGGCAGGCCAGGACCTTCAAGGTTTAGAGAGCCAGTTCATGCCACGTGTCCAGCTTGGATAACCAATAATTTAAAGGCACAGAGGAATCACGGAGGATGTTGGTACGGTCAGCAAGGTACTCCCTCAGCATTTTCTCAAACTTTGCACTCCTTGTGAGAGTACCCCGCTCCTCAGGGCCTGTGCAATGTGAGGCTCTGAGAAAACTCTCCCAGAACTTTGCCAGTGTTCCCCTGCCTCTCTGGATTGGAGTTGTGTTTCTCTCGCCTGTACTCTTTGGTTGTTCAACGAACTGTGACCTCTGCCACCAGCGTTTTCAGATGGGAATTTTTTTAATAGTTCTGCAACAAGGGCGTTCTGGTACTGCCCCATTTTTGTAGACCTTTCTGCCTCAGGAAAAAGAGATAGAAAGTTCTCCTTGTAGCAAGGGTGTAGAAGTGTCACCAACCAGTAATGACTGTCACCCAAAATTTTGAGAACGAGAAGGTTACGGGAAAAGCAGTGTAACATAAACTCAGCCATGCGTGCCAGACTGCTAACAGGCAAGACTACCATGTCCTCACCATGAGGAAGACTGACCATGCTCTCCTTCTCCTCGTCCCTGTCCTCAGGCCATCCATGCTGAAGAGATGGAAAGACAGTTGTGCAGGTAGTACCATCTATAGAGCATGAAAATAGCTCCTGTTTTTCCTCCTCCTCTTCCTCCTTGTCACCCAATTCACGTTGGGATGAGATGAGGCTGGGCTGTGTGTAATCACCCTTTATGGTTCCTTGCTCCATCTCATCCTGCTCCGCCTGCAATGCATCCACTTTGATTGTGAGCAGAGAGCCTTTCAGAACATAGAGAAGTGGGATGGTGATGCTAATTATGGCATCATCGCTGCTCACCATCTTGGTGGAGTCCTCAAAGATTTGGAGGATGTTACATCCATGTCCATTCCTGAGGTCTTATGTGTGGAGTCTGAACTGAATACATACTGCCTTGTTGTTGCTGTAAGTAAACAACTGCCCTCTTCTGCTCACAAATCCTTTCCAACATCTGCAGTGTAGAGTTCAAATGCATGGGGACATCACACACCAGTCAGTGAGCCAGAAGCTGCAAATGCTGCTGAAGCACATCAAGGGCAGCAGAAGCTGTAGCTTTCTAAAATGGTCACACAGGCAGCCTACTTTGAGAAGCAGATACAGAAGCTACAGGTAGGTTTTGAGAAACCGCTGAACCACGAGGTTAAGCATATAGGCCAGGAAGGAGTGTGAACTCGCCTTGCCTCGAAGATGCCACCTGGATCCCGCAATTTTCACACACAACCATGCCTGGCTGTAGGTTCAGCGGTGTCAGCCACAGATCTGCCTGCTCTTTCAGAGCTGTCCACAACTCTTCAGCATCATGCGTTATTTCAACTAAGCATATTCGCTTCAGCACAGCCTATTCACGCTTGGCTGAGGCAGTGCTGCAGTTCTTCCAGCTTGTGACTGATGTACTCATTTCGCAGATGGAGGCTGAAGAGGAGGAGGAGGATGAGATGTAGGAGCTGTAGACTGTGGGAGCAACCCTGATTGACCTAGGACCCGCAATCCTCGGTGTCTGGAGGATGTGTTCAATCTCAAGGTCCGACTGGGTCCCAGCTTCCACTATGTTAACCCAGTGTGCCGTCAGCGAGATGTACCATCCCTGCCCACAGGCACTTGTCCACATGTCCATAGTTAGGTGGACTTTCCCAGTAATTGCATTGTTGAGAGCAGGGCTAATGTGGGACACGTGCTTCTGTAATGCGGGGACAGCACACCGGGAGAAATAGTAGTGGCTGGGGACTGAGGAATGGCCACCGCCATCAGGTTGTGGAAAACTTCTGTCTCCATTAGCCTAAAAGGCAACATTTCGAGCGCAAGCAGTCGCGAAATGTGTGAATTTAGTAGTGTGGCCTGTGGGACATTGACTACGTATTTGTGCTTGCATTCCAAGGACTGGGGTTTGGACAACTGAACACAGCACTGGGACAAGGACGTGGATGTGCTTGCTGATGGTGCTAGTTGAGTGTTTGCAATGAAAAAGGCAAATGGCCTTCTTTGGGGTTATCGGCAGAGTCTTTAAAAAACAACCAAACTCGGGAAGACCTAACAGTTGGACTGGCAACTTCTTTCTTGTTGGTGTTATGGAGAACTGTTGCCTGCGGCCATCACACTGCTTCTTCCTGCATGTTAGGGTGCTACACCTCCCTCCCCCTGTGTGCTGCTGTCCTCGCTCTGCATGTCCTCCTGCCAGTTTGAGTCAGTTACTATATCATCCACAACCTCATCTTCCACTTCCGTACCCTGGTCCTCCTCCTGACTTTCTGATAATTGTGTCTCATCATCGTCCATCACTTGTGACACTTTATCACCGTTGCCTTCATGTGACCGTGGCTGCTCAAATATTTGTGCATCACTACATGCTACATGCAATCTATAAATGGAAAAGTGAACAGCTCTATGGAGTGTCCAAGTGTGAGATCGGTTCTCTCTGGGCACTTGGCATTGCGGGAAGAAGGAGGATCACGGTAAGGAATATGCGGTCCAGACTCACGGCTACTGAGACTTGACTATGTGGAAGACAGGGTGGTGGTGGTGGCAAAGTGACTGGAAGCATTATCCGCTATCCAACCAACAACCTTTTGACACCGCTCTGGGTTCAATAGTGGTGTGCTGCGGTCCCCTAGTAATTGGGACAGGAAAGTCAGGCAAGAAGATGTGGGTGTTTGTTGTGGCACAATTTCAGCTTGCCCACGGCCTCGACCTCTGAATGAACCTTCACCATCACCATTACGTCCAGTTCCCTGTGAATAGCCACACGCCTTGCCCATTTTAAATGAGGACAATATCTTCCATGTCACTACAAATGGCTGAATTTGGTGCAAACTTATATGTGATCATGTGACAGACAAACCACAGTTATGAATAGCTGGCCTGTAGGTAACTATTATTACAAGCAAACTGGTGTCAATAACTTTGCCAACACAATGAAGCAAAATTTAAATGGAGGCCAGAAATGCCAGAATTTTCAGCGCAATTATATGTAATCCGTTCGATGGACAAACCACAGTTTGGAATAGCTGGCCTATAGGTAACTATTTTTACCAGTAAACTGGTGTCAATAACTTCGCTAACGCACTGCAACAACATTTAAATGTAGGCCAAAAATGGCAGAATTTTGAGTGCAATTATATGTGATCCGTGTGACAGACAAGCCACAGTTTTGAATATCTGGCCTGTAGGTAACTATTTTTATCAGCAAACTGGTGTCAAAAACTTCGCTAACGCACTGCAACAAAATTTAAATGGAGGCCAAAAATGGCAGAATTTTGAGTGCAATTATATGTGATCAATGTTACGGACAAACCACAGTTTGGAATAGCTGGCCTGTAGGTAACTATTTTTACCAGTAAACTGGTGTCAATAACTTTGCTTATGCACTGCAACACAATTTAAATGGAGGACAAAAAAGGCAAAATTTTGAGTACAATTATATGTGATCCATGTTACGGACATGCCACATTCTTGACTAGCTGGCCTGTAGGTAACTATTTTCACCACTAAACTGGTGTCAATAACGGCTAACACACTGAAATAAACTGGGGCACTGGGGCAGCACGGTGGCTCAGTGGTTAGCGCTGCAGCCTTGCAGTGCTGGAGTCCTGGGTTCGAATCCCACCAAGGACAACATCTGCAAGGAGTTTGTATGTTCTCCCCGTGTTTGCGTGGGTTTCCTCCGGGCACTCCGGTTTCCTCCCACACTCCAAAGACATACTGATAGGGAATATAGATTGTGAGCCCCACCCGGGACAGTGATGAAAATGTGTGCAAACTGTAAAGCGCTGCGGAATATGTTAGCGCTATATAAAAATAAAGATTTATTTATTTTATTTTTAAATAAAATTTAAATGGAGGCTAAAAATGGCAGAAATTTTAGCGCAATTATATGTGATCCGTGTGACGGACAAGCCACAGTTTGGAATAGCTGGCCTGTAGGTAATTATTTTTACCAGCAAACTGGTGTCAATAAGTTCGCTAACACACTGCAACAAAATTTAAATTGAGGCCAGAAATGGCAGAATTTTGAGAGCAATTATATGTGATCCGTGTGATGGAAAAAACACAGTTTTGAGTAGCTGGCCTGTAGGTAACTATTTTTACCAGCAAACTGGTGGCAATAACTTCGTTAACACACTGATAGGGTTGGAGGAACACTCCAAATGAAATATAATAATAATAAGGTGCGTTTGCAACCTGGGGTCCATAGTGCAGAGATGGAACCTGCTGCTAAGCAACGGTGGGACAAGATGGCGGTTGAACACCAAAAGCACGCAGGTTAGATGTCACCTGGTGTGAACAGCGGCAAACTCTGTTACTTCACAGATCCACAACAACTACGAAAATAGAACTCTGTTCCCTGTTAAATGTCACAGGGCTCAGTTGATATGGCGAGAGTGAGGTCTCTAGGCTAAACCCATAGAATTCGGGGACTCAAGTCTGACTGGACCCACAATGCGCACGGCATCGCATAAGCAATGCCATTACTTGGCGCTGATGCTTGGCACTGACTCTGCCTCCTACCTGCACTATCAACCTAGGCACTAGCTGGCAGGGCTGAGCAACTCATGCATACCATGTGTGGACCAATTCAGGCTCGCTTGAGGACCTGAGCAGCTGACCGCCAACCACCAATGAGAGTTTGCCACCTCACGAGCATGCTCAGTAGGGCGAAACCCAGACTTAGTCTCAGGATCAACTGCTCGCTGCTGTTTGCTGCTGATTGCTATAGCTGAACCTGGAGAGGCAGCAGCAAGCAATCGCACAGCACAAGTCTTAGCAATATGCTAAGACTTTGCTGAGCAGGATCCGATGCAGCCGAGACTGAATGGAGACTGCAGAAGAAGATATGGCTTGGGATTCCTCCTGTGCAGAGGGAGAATCCCATCGCCTAGCACACACTGCAATAAAATTTCAATAGCTGGCCTATAGGTAACTATTTTTGTCAGTAGACTGGTGTCAATAACTTCTCTAACACACTGCAACAAAATTTAAATGGAGGCCAGAAATGATAGAATTTTGAGCACAATTATATGTGATCTGTGTGACGGGCAGACCACAATTTTAAATAGATGGATTTTTAGCCCTGTAATATGGAAAGGATCTGGCTGTATTTTACAGTGCCAACAAGTAAATGGAGCAGAGTAAGGATGATCTCTGGATTGCTTCTTAAGCAAATAATCAGGATTAAGATCCCCCCAAAAATATACCTGGCCCCCAGAGGCGTAGCTAGGGGTTCAGCTTAGGGTGGGGGCGAAAAAATCTGAGTGGGCCCCTAACCAGTAACCCTGCTTACAATTCAGGTTGGCACACTCTAGTCGTGAGTATAGGAGAACCTCAGCAGATGACCGCGCTGTAACTGAAAAAAATCTCTATACAAAAAACAATACTGATATTACCGCCATATGGTGACCTCATAGTGGTAGATACCAGTCCTGCAGCATAAACAAGACTTTACTATACAGTTACAGATGATAACTTACAGGCCACGTTCTTTCTGATAATCGTTCACTTTTACACCTTACTCAGACCGACATGTCTACTTCTCCAGCCAGGACTCATCTGCAGAGAATACAACAAAGACACATTTGACTTCTCACATTTCCAGCTTAGTACCCATCTATCTCCAACCTGCACAAACTACTCACCCAATACTGAGCCGCTGCTGCCGTATGTGTCCCTACTATTGTACCTGATACCCCAATACTGAGCCGCTGCTGCCGTATGTGTCCCTATTACTGCACCTGCTGTGTGGTACAAGCGCAGGGATCCTCTAACTGCCTCCATTGTGCCCTTTACATAGCAGAATGTCTCTTGTGCCCTCACAGTAGCTCCCACACTGTATATAGGCCCCCATACTGTATGATGGCCCCCACAGTAGCTCCAACACTTTATATAGACCCCCATACTGTATGATGGCCCCCACAGTAGCCTTTAAACTGTACTGTATAATGGCCCCCACATTAGCTCCCATACTGTATAACGGCCCCTGCATTAGCTCATCTGCTGTGTAATGACCAATGCATTAGCTCCCATACTATAAATGACCACTGCATTAGCTCTCACGCTCTATACTAGCCCCACACTAGCTCCCATACTGTATAATGACCCCTGCATTAGCTCTCATGCTGTATACTGACTCCCGCATTAGCTCATCCGCTGGATTATGACCCCCGAATTAGCTCTAACACTGTGTAATGGCCCCCACTGTAGCTCCCATTCCTTTGATTCTGGTCTCTGTCGGTCCCTGTCTGTGAGCTACAACCTGCACATTCCTGATAGATATGACAAAGAACTAAATAGAAGAAAATATAAACAGCCAGTGGGTGCGTATAGAGTCCAGGATATGGGTATACCTCCCTGAATGTACCCAGGTGACCCTAAAAGAAATACTCTTGTCTGAACAAGACCCCAAAGAGGGAGAAAGAAAGAGGGAATTAGAAGAGAGGGAGGTAAAATATTACTCAAGTAAAGAAGAAAGTGCAAAATTAAAGTAGCACACCATTTAGACAAAATGAAAAAAAACAGAGTTTTGGCTCTCCTGGAAAAAGGTTCTCATTGAACCGAAACATTGCTGAGCCCCAATGGGCTATTAAAACACTATTTTTTAATTTCGTCAATAGTCCGCTGCCTTCATTTTTTTACTACTATAGATATTTACATTTATAGACCGTATATACCATATATATGATACCACTCATGTCAGTCACTCTGGAGGCACAGTGAGATTTATGGCAGCTGATTTGCACTGACAGAGACATCTTCTGAGCTGTATAAAAGTTCAAGTAGCCGCCATAAATCTACTGTGCCTCAGATACAAGAAAATAAACCATCCAGGATTTGTCAGGAGGTGAGCAGCGTCCTTCCCCCTACTCACTGCACAGACCCCTCAGGGCCCCCGAGTTCTTACTCACAGCACCGTCTTGTCCTGCTCCTGTCCAAGTGAAGAAGCTGGTGCTGTGTGGTGACCTCTCTCTTGCAGACATACAGGGAGCAGTGTGGGCATGTCTGCAGTTCACTGGAGGAAACTTAAAGTTATAGTCTCCCTGCAACTACAGTGCAGCTTAGCTACATCAGTGAGCTGCGCACGCTGACATAGTTAACAGTGGCAGAAGCTCTGGGTGTGGGTGGGCCCCTCAGATCAAGGGGCCTGGGGCGACTGCACCCTCTGCCCCCCTACTAGCTACGCTACTGCTGGCCCCTGATTCCTGTGGCTATGTCTAGAAATATCTGTAAAAGCAGCAGTAGCAGACAGAACTGGAATGGACCCTCTTGCTATATGCACTGCAGTCTGCCACATACATTGCCTGCCTGCCTAACTCTGATATCTATGAAGCTGGATTAGTCCTCAGAAGGACTGTTAGTTGAGATGGATATGTGTATAATATATTGTGGTATACCTACACTAACTAAGACATAAGCAAATCTCTCCATAGCTCAGCAGCAAGTCTCCCTATACTGCCTGATTCTGGAGTAGACTGTGATGAGCATGGAGGTGCCAGGTATGATATAGACCTGATAATGCTGTGCAGCCAGCCAATCACTGTAATGCCACAATCAACATGACTTCGGCATTACAATGTGTGGCAGACAATCCCTGCATGTTCATTGGCTCTCTAAAGAACGCAAAACATGTAGGGCGGGGACCCAAGCTCCCGTCAATGAACTCCGGAAATACTCATTGCAATGCTTGGACTGGCCGGCACTAGTGATGAGCAAACATGCTCGAATAAGGTGTTATCCAAGCATACTCTTGTGCTAATAGAGTATCATCGGCGTGCTCGAATACTATATTGTCATGACCCACAAGGGTCGATCCAGTGGACAGCACAACAAAGACCAACAATGGGATGGAAAGAGGGAGAGGAAGGCCCTAACAGTAGGGAACGAGGGATGGGACACCTCCTAACAGCCTGTGGCTATCCCTAAGCTCCCTTAATGCCCTATACAGATATTTACCCCTGCCGCTGTCACATGCCTAGACCCTAGCTGTCACCTCACTTAACCCTGGCTAGTGCACTGGCTTGCAAGGATGCTAGTCTCACCACTGCAGACTGTGTAAGCACAAGGGGTAGTGACAAGCACAAGACAGACAAGATAAGTAGACAAGTAACTTAGCTCCAGGCTCCACTGCCAAGCTCCACACAGCAGAGGATATGGAAACAGGACCCCGAACTCCACAGAAGTAGCAGATACAGCGCTGACACAAGAGAGCTGCAATCTCCAAAACTGGTCTACATAGAAAATCTCTATTACCAACAGTCAGCTGATGTGTCATGTGACCATTTAAAGTATAGCGGGAGTGGTCATCACTCACATCAGCTGACCTAGCAATAAAGCAGTTTCCAGCAAGGAAACTGACTTTAACCCTTGCTGGCACAAAAGCAAAAAATAACGTTTAAATCAAAGCAGAGCCAAAGCTGTCAGAAATCCAAAAATGAATTGTGACATACACTCACTGGCCACTTTATTAGGTACACCTGTCCAACTGTGTGTTAAGACTTAATTTCTAATCAGCCAATCACATGGCGGCAACTCAGTGCATTTAGGCATGTAGACATGGTCAAGACAATCTCCTGCAGTTCAAACCGAGCATCAGTATGGGGAAGAAAGGTGATTTGAGTGCCTTTGAACGTGGCATGATTGTTGGTACCAGAAGGGCTGGTCTGAGAATTTCAGAAACTGCTGATCTACTGGGATTTTCACGCACAACCATCTCTAGGGTTTACAGAGAATGGTCCGAAAAAGAAAAAAAATCCAGTGAGCGGCAGTTCTGTGGCCGGAAATGCCATGTTGATGCCAGAGGTCAGAGGAGAATGGGCAGAATGGTTCGAGCTGATAGAAAGGCAACAGTGACTCAAATTGCCACCCGTTACAACCAAGGTAGGCAGAAGAGCATCTCTGAACGCACAGTGCGTCGAACTTTGAGGCAGATGGGCTACAGCAGCAGAAGACCACACTGGGTACCACTCCTCTCAGCTAAGAACAGGAAACTGAGGCTACAATTTGCACAAGCTCATTGAAATTGGACAGTAGAAGATTGGAAAAACGTTGCCTGGTCTGATGAGTCTCGATTTCTGCTGCGACATTCGGATGGTAGGGTCAGAATTTGGCGTAAACAACATGAAAGCATGGATCCATCCTGCCTTGTATCAACGGTTCAGGCTGGTGGTGGTGGTGTCATGGTGTGGGGAATTTTTTCTGGGCACTCTTTGGGCCCCTTGGTACCAATTGAGCATCGTTGCAACGCCACAGCCTACCTGAGTATTGTTGCTGACCATGTCCATCCCTTTATGACCACAATGTACCCAACATCTGATGGCTACTTTCAGCAGGATAATGCGCCATGTCATAAAGCTCGAATCATCTCAGATTGGTTTCTTGAACATGACAATGAGTTTACTGTACTCAAATGGCCTCCTCAGTCACCAGATCTCAAGCCAATAGAGCATCTTTGGGATGTGGTGGAACGGGAGATTCGCATCAGGGATGTGCAGCCGACAAATCTGCGCCAACTGTGTGATGCCATCATGTCAATATGGTCCAAAATCTCTGAGGAATGCTTCCAGCACCTTGTTGAATCTCTGCCACGAAGAATTGAGGCAGTTCTGAAGGCAAAAGGGGGTCCAACCCCTTACTAGCATGGTGTACCTAATAAAGTGGCCAGTGAGTGTATATTCAAGTCCCCGCGGCTGCATGTACTGCAGCTGTTCAACAGCCACAACACAAGCAAAGATTGCCTGTTTCTTAGGCAATCCTTGCATGTGTTGTGGCTGTAAATCAGCCGTGAGACATGCAGCCACGGTGACTCAAACATAGTATTCGAGCATGCTGAAGATACTCTATTAGCACACGAGCATGCTTACTCATCACTAGCCGGCAGCTCTCCTGTGCCGAGTGAGACAGCATGTATTTCTATGTAGCTGTCATGCTTGGATCAGGAGAGCCAACGGCGAGTTTGAGCATTGCGATACTATTATCGTCCATGTTAGGCTAGCTTCACACTAGCTTATTTACCACGCAGCGCTCGGCGCCTCTAAGCCCCGCCCCCTGCCTGCCCCATCCGGTCATCGCTGCCTACTATTGCACATGGCTGCATGCGATCTGCGCACCCTATCTTTAGCATAGGGTGCGCAGACCGTGCGCTGGCCTGCGCTAGTAGGATTTTAGCGTGCGCTGCGCACTTTTGAAGGTGCACCGGTGTGCGCCAAACGCACCATGTTGCATTTTGGCACGCTCGGCGCACCTTCAAAAGTGCGCAGCGCATGCTAAAATCCTACTAGCGCACGGCCAGCGCACGGTCTGCGCACCCTATGCTAAAGATAGGGTGCGCAGATCGCATGCAGCCGTGTGCGATAGTAGGCGGCGATGACCGGATGGGACAGGCAGGGAGCCGGCAGGGGACGGGGCTTAGCGGCGCCGAGCGCTGCGTGGAAAATAAGCTAGTGTGAAACTAGCCTTTTCCGGCCATCTTAATTCGCCCTTACTCAGCAAGTCCATAGTGCATTGCGGGGAATAATTCACTTATACGATGTCATAAAAACAATCCGTATGTTGTATGGCTACATCTCGTATGGAGCGATAGGTGTTAGCATCACGACAGCTTCCCGGTGTGTCAGTTCACTCACCCGCACTGCAGTTAGTCCCTCTTTTCCTCATGCTCCACATGTTCCCAGCAGCACTTCCATGTCTCTGGCCATGTTCTAAGGGCACGCGCGCTCATGCTCACGCCCTCTTAAATGGCCAGCATGTGCACTTGCTCCCCAGCCAATGGTATTATGTATATATTGTTTCCTCTCCACTGGGGAGGTGCCTGAGCAACCTTCCTGTTTCAGTCTGTGCTGAAGGTCAGATACCAGTACAAGGCCTGGCTGTTGTACTTCAAGTTCAAATCCTGCCTTCTGTACTCTGAACGGAAATCCCACTTGCTGCACTCTGAAACAAATCCTGTCTGCTGCACTCTGAAACAAAGCCCACTTGCTGCACTCTGAAGCAAATCCCGCTGGCTGCACTTTGATGCAAATCCCGCTTGCTGCACTCTGAAGCAAAACTTGCTAGTTGCACACTGGCACAAACTTTGTCTCTGACACAAACTCAGCCTGCTGCACTCTGAAATGAACTAGGTCAGCTGCACTCTGATACAAGCTCTGCCTGCTGCTCCATCCAGTCTGCCCGACCTTTGGTCTGCCCTGGAGTGGCACCAGGCATTCATCGGGAGCCAAGTCTAACCTCACCATCAAAGGATCTAGTGAATAGTCAGGTGATCGCTTAGTCCCGCCCCACCAGGATCTCCACAGTCTGTGGCACAGTGGTTCCACAAACCACGATCATGACAACAGGCCATGAAACATTGCATATAAGAAGCAAATATCTGGATTTATAAGTGGTTAAAAAAAAATGATGTTCAATATGTTCGTAAATGGGCATGACTGGACTATCTTTACATTGGAAGAACTTTTGATCTATGCTCCTTTTTGCAAAAAAAATCCATGAACTGGAAATAATTACAAGTTTGCATTCTATTTATGGCCAATAGGCAACTTCATGAGCATAGTAAGGCAAAATTCATGAATTATATACATGTAAGGCCGGTTTCACACTAGCGCTTTTTCAGCGCGCGCACGGCCGGGGGTAGCTCCGCCCCCGATCCGGCTCTCTGCCCGGCGTGCCCGCCCCTTCCTTGTAGCGCCGCCTCCTAGCGGACAGCGGCGCCTGCGATCGGCGCACCCTATCTTTAGCATAGGGTGCGCCGATCGTGCGCAGGCCGTGCACTAGTTGCGCTTTGACCTGCGCTGCGCACTTTTGACGGTGCGCCGTGCGCGCCAAAATCCGAAAAGTTTGATTTTGGCGCGCTGAAAAAGCGCTAGTGTGAAACCGGCCTAAGTAGCTCATCCTTTTTGCCTCATGCTGATCTGCACAACTCCTTGTAAACCATTATCCTCTGGGCACTGGATGTTGCGCCATCCATGACATTCCTTAGCTACCAATCTATTACATCTTGTAAATATTAATTACTCTGCTAGTTGCTGGCTTTTGTTGTATTGAGCAAAAAGATAAAGAGTTTGAAGGATGCTTTAATTAAATAGTCCATTAACTCAGACATCATTATTAGTCTTGGGGAAAAAAGAAGCTGTCTATAAGCAATCTCACATTTACTTAGATGTGTGAGGATGCCAGATGGCTCAACAGCAGAGAATCTCAGATCCCCTCGGAGACTTCTACTTGTATGCTTCGGACACTTTCATTGTTTGTTTCTAATTAACATTTACATTTTTTTCTCACATCTGTGCAAGGGTTTTACAGATGTGGTTATGACAGCCATGGATAGGGTAAGAGAACCACAGCTAATGAGCATTTACACTCCAAAAAGGATTTCTAATGGTGTATTCACACATAGATTTTTTTAAACATATGATGTTTGCTCCAAAACTCCACTATAAAAAATTTGTTTCATATGCTCTTTGATTAACCTCTTTTTTTTCAATGAGGAAAAACATGCACTACCGTTCCAAATTTTGGGGTCACCCAGACAATTTTGTGTTTTCCATGAAAACTCATACTTTTATTAATCCGGTGAGTTGCCAAATGAATTTAAAATCTAGTCCAGACATTGACAAGATTCGAAAAAAAGATTTTTATTTGAAATAATTATTTTCTTCTTCAAACTTTGCTTTCGTCAAAGAACTCTCCCTTTTCAGCAATTACAGCATTGCAGACCTTTGGTATTCTAGCAGATAATTTGCTGAGGTAATCTGGAGAAATTTCACCCCATGCTTCCAGAAACCCCTCCCACAAGTTGGTTTGGTTTGATGGGCACTTTTTGCTTACCATAAGGTCAAGCTGCTCCCACAACAGCTCAATGGGGTTTAGATCTGGTGACTGCGCTGGCCACTCCATTACAGATAGAATACCAGCTGCCTGCTTCTTCCCTAAATAGTTCTTGCATAATTTGGAGGTGTGCTTTGGGTCATTGTCCTGTTGTAGGATGAAATAGGATCCAATCAAGCGCTGTGCACAGGGTATGGCATGGCATTGCAAAATGGAGTGATAGCCTTCCTTATTCAAAATCCCTTGCACATTGTACAAATCTCCCACTTTACCACCACCAAATCAACCCCAGACCATCGCATTACCTCCACCATGCTTGACAGATGGCGTCAGCCACTCTTCCAGCATCTTTTCAGTTGTTCTGCATCTCACAAATGTTCTTCTGTGTGATTCAAACACCTCAAACTTGGAATTCGTCTGTCCATAACACTTTTTTCCAATCTTCCTCTGTTCAATATCTGTGTTCTTTTGCCCATATTAATCTTTTCCTTTTATTAGCCAGTCTCAGATATGGCTTTTTCTTTGCCACTCTGCCCTGAAGGTCTGCATCTCGGAGTCACCTCTTCACTGTAGAGGTTGACACTGGCGTTTTGCATGTACTCTTTAATGTCACTGCCAGTTGAGGACCTGTGAGGCATTGATTTCTCAAACTACAGACTCTAATGTACTTGTCTTGTTGCTCAGTTGTGCAGTGGGGCCTCCCACTTCTCTTTCCACTCTGGTTAGAGCCTGTTTGTGCTCTCCTCTGAAGGGAGTAGTACACACCGTTGTAGGAAATCTTCAGTTTCTTGGCAATTTCTCGCATGGAATAGCCTTCATTTCTAAGAACAAAAATAAACTGTCGAGTTTCACATGAAAGTTCTTTTTTTCTGGCCATTTTGAGAGTTTAATGGAACCAGCAAATGTAATGCTCCAGATTATCAACGAGCTCAAAGGAAGGTCAAGTTTATAGCTTCTCTAATCAGCCAAACTGTTTTCAGCTGTGCTAACATACTTGCACAAAGGTTTTCAAGGGTATTCTAACCATCCATTAGCCTTCTTACACAGTTAGCAAACACAAAGTACCATAAGAACACTGGAGTGATGGTTGTTTGAATTGGGCCTCTATACACCTAGGAAGATATTGCATTATAAACCAGACATTTGCACCTACAATTGTCATTTACCACATTAACAATGTATAGAGTGTATTTCTGAATCATTTAATGTTAGCTTCATTGGAAAAAAAACTGTGCTTTTCTTTCAAAAATAAGGAAATTTCTAAGTGACCCTAAACTTTTGAACAGTAGTGTAGGTCAAAGTCAGAGAAGTCTATATGATTTTGTGTGGACCAGTCAGCAAAAACACCAGAATGGGTGAACAGCCACATAATCTATATTTAGTATAAATTCTATCAATAAAAACACAAATAGAAATCAAATGCTAAAAACTGATGTCTGAAGTAGGCTTTACCTGCCTAAGACCACCATTACCATTAATAACTTCTATATTATTACTAATGAATGAGCACTTAAGGAACTACCAAGTATATAAGTTATCCCTAATAGTATAATATTCTGATAGGACATGGGTAAAGATAAACAAATTACTTAAAGTGAAAGTGAATTATAATCAAATTTACTGCATAAGCCAAAATACAGAATTTTTGTAATCCACTTCTACATGCATTCAGCAATATCATGTCACAAATGTGTCACGCCAACCTGGGAGGTCTTGAGGTAGAAGATCACTGCATATTGTGAATCATAGATCTTCCATTTAGCCTGTGGGTTTGGATCCCATAATAAATTAATTGTATCCTTTGGTGCTGAAGAGGTTAATGACCCTTTATAGGTTGGTCAGCAGCTTGTTTTCTGCTGCTTCTGATTTGAATGTTATCTCTTCCTATAAAACCCAGCCAGACCCTCTCTGCCTTGCCAGTAAAAGCTCTGCTTCCTTGTTCTTAGGAGATGATGTGTTGAATAGGAGTTTGTTGTTGGTATTGGAGATTTGTCTTCCTGTGTGGTGTACTTACAGTGGGTACGGAAAGTATTCAGACCCCTTTAAATTTTTCACTCTTTGCTTCATTGCAGCCATTTGACAAATTCAAAAAAGTTCATTATTCTCATTAATGTCCACTCTGCACTCCATCTTGACTGGTAAAAACAGAAATGTAGAGACTTTTGTAAATTTATTATAAAAGAAAAACTGAAATATCACATGATCATAAGTATTCAGACACTTTGCTGAATATTGAGTATAAGCACCCTTTTGAGCTAGTACAGCCAAGAGTCTTCTTGGGAATGATGCAACAAGTTTTTTCACACCTGGATTTGGGGACCCTCTGCCATTCTTCCTTGCAGATCCTCTCCAGTTCCTTCAGGTTGGATGGTAAACGTTGTTGGACAGCCATTTTCAGGTCTCTACAGAGATGCTCAATTGGGTTTAGGCCAGTGCTCTGGCTGAGACAGTCAAATATGGTCACAGAGTTGTTCTGAAGCCACTCCTTTGTTATTTTAGCTGTGTGCTTAGGGTCATTGTCTTGTTGGAAGGTGAACTTTCAGCCAAGTCTGAGGTCCAGAGCACTCCGGAAGAGGTTTTCATCCAGGATATCTCTGTACTTGGCCGCATTCATGTTTCCTTCAATTGCAGCCAGCCGTCCTGTCCATGAAGGTGAAAAACACCTCCATAGCATGATGCTGCCACCACCATGTTTCACAGTTGGGATTGTATTGGGCAGGTGATGAGCAGTGCCTGGTTTTCTCCACACATACCGCTTAGAATTATTACCAGAAAGTACTATCTTCATCTCATCAGACCAGAGAATCTTATTTCTCATAGTCTGAGAGTCCTTCATACGTTTTTTATCAAACTCTATGCAGGCTTTCATATGTCTGGCACTCAGATGAGGCTTCCATCAGGCCACGCTGCCATAAGTGCATGACTGATAGAGGGCTGCAGTGATAGTTGACTTTGTGGAACTTTCTTCCATCTCCCAACTGCATTTGTGGAGATCATCCACAGTGATCTTGGAGTTATTCCTTACCTCTCTCACCTAGGCTCTTCACCCACGATTGCTCAGTTTGGCTGTACGGCAAGGTCGAGGAAGACTTCTGGTGGTCCCAAACATCTTCCATTTAAGGTTTATGGAGGCTACTTTACTCTTCGGAACCTTGAGTACTGCAGAAATTATTTTGTTACCTTGGCCAGATGTGTACCTTGCCACAATTCTGTCTATGAGCTCCTTGGCCAGTTTCTTTGACCTCATGATTCTCATTTGGTCTCACATGCACTGTGAGCTGTGAGGTCTTATATAGACAGGTGTGTGCCTTTCCAAATCAAGTCCTATTAGTTTAATTAAACACAGCTGGACTCCAATGAAGAAGTAGAATCATCTCAAGGAGGATCACAAGGAAATGGACAGCATGTGACTTAAATATGAGTGTCTGAGCAAAAAGCCTGAATACTTATGACCATATATTTCAGTTTTTCTTTTTTAATAAATTTGCAAAAATGTCTACATTTCTGTTTTTTTCAGTCAAGATGCGGTGCAGTGTACATTAATGAGAAAAAAATGAACATTTTAGAATTTACCAAATGGCTTCAATGCAATGAACAGTGAAAAATTTAAAGGGGTCTGAATACTTTCCGTACCCACTGTAAGCTAAGTGTTTTGGAGAGAAGTTGTTGTAGAGGTCTTATGTTGTATATGTGTGTTTATCTCCTAGTCCCTGTTCCTGTTAGTTTTATTCCTCCCTGTCCCTATCCTCCTTCCTATTGTTGGTTGGTGCTTTTGTATGATAGTGGGTTTCTGATATCTGTGTTTTATGTTGTGTGCCTTGTTCACATTACTTTTCTGTCGCAGGCTCCATGGGGTGGGTCAAGGGACAGAACAGTGTTGGACAGCAGCATAGTGAGGTCGGAAATTCAAGCCTCTCTACCACTGATTACCCCCGGGATAGGGATAGTTAGAGTCCCAGTTCCAGGCACATCCTGAGGCCCCCCTACCTTAGACCGACACAGAGTGACATATCAATCATAAAGGGCCATTGAAAGGTTACATTTTTTTAAATACTTATACTTATATTACCGCTCACCTCTCAAGCCCTTCCACTCCTCATTTTCACTCATCCGGTACTCTGAGCGCCTCTTGATTCCTGCGACTCATCCGAATTCCCGCTATCATGCTTTGCCAAGACTGCTAACTCCGATGAAGCCTTGGCTGGTTCTGCCGGTTCTATGCATGCACGTCCAAGGTCACAACAGCATAATAGCCAGCTCAAACCAATGTGACATTGCACATTTTTACAATTTGAATGGATGATCTGCATATAAAAAATTCTAATTCATATTTTAGAAGCTATTCATAAATTACAAGTCAATAGTTGTGCAAAAAAATGGATCATATTCGGATTACCATCCATATTTCATGCGGTTTTCACAGATCCATTTGCAATTATTAACATAGGTAACTATACTTGGCCATTTATTATTTATTAAATTATTCATATAAAAACTGGATACCATACTGAAGTGAAACCCAGGATGACAATATTCATAAAGTCTGGGGGGGGGGTTTAGATGAAAAACACACAATTTTGCATACTCTTGTCTGAATCTGGCCTGATGGGTAGGAGAAATTTTGATTTATTTTTTTTTTGTGAACAAGAAAAACAGATGACACACTTTTGTAAAAATGGTCAAAAAATCAACAAAATTGTTGGAATCAATATATTCCAGAATATTGATGACAAACTGTTAATCTGAGACCTGTGCATCAATGAAAAACGGAGGCCTGAAGCTGTAGCCAAATTCCTTGTGCAGGAAAGTTGTAGGGTAATGGCCCACGCCCCTGCATGGTGTACCCCTTCTCTTTCCATGCAGGGACACCGGCTTACTCATCATCCAGCCTGGTGGAATGGTTTCCCGGTGTGCTCCTGCCTCTACCTGATGTACAAGCTACTGTTTTCGGCGGTGCACCAAGTGCGCTCACTCTCCTGCTCTCAAAAAGGCAGAGCATGCATATAGTAAATGCCCACAGCTTGTTATTGAGAGGAAATTAGTATAATTAGTGCACCTGCAAGATGGCTCCCAGCAACTGTCTGGGAGTCATGTATAAAAGATTCCCTCTCCCTTAGGGGGTCGCCAAGCAACAAGTTGAAAGATTGGGCAGTTGGTGTTCTACCAGTGCAGTTGTGAGGTCCCTTTGTCCCGATGCGGCCAGTGTCTTGAATCTGAACCCCTGGTCCTGGTGCAGCCAAACCTGAACATTGTCCTCTGGTCCTGGTGCGGCCAGTCCTGTTCCCGAAGTCCCCTCATCCTGGTGCGGCCAGTGCCTGAAGAGACCGGTGTGCCTGAACATAGCCCTAATTATTGTCAGCAAGCCTCAGAAGCTGAAAAACAGAAAACTGAGCCAGAGAATGACTTGAAAACATGCATGATGTAAAGGCATGTTCACACTGGCCATAGAAACAAGCAAATCCAAAGAAAAGACAATGTGTGCATATACCCTAATGAAAATAAATAAGTAAAAAAGCAAGTGCATTAACATAGGGCATTTAGTAAACACTGTTTTTTGATAAAAAAAAAAAAAGCATAAAGCTGACCCACCGTGGCAAAGTATACCCAATTGGGGCAGTAACTACCTCAGAAGCTGCAGAACCGGGATGTGCCTAAGAATGGTACCTGGTGGCCACCTGCAGCCCAGCCTGTTGCCACCATCAGGAGCTACAGTAAACACCTGGAAGCCGCTTAGTTACTCCCCTTCCTAGGCAGGCGCGGTTTTGTGGAATAGCGGTTCCACAAATCCATATGCACCACCGCTGGGCTTAACAAAAGTGTCCAATCTGAGATGCCAGTAGAAGCGATGAGCAAGATAAAGAACAAAGCAGAATTAGGTAAAACAATGATCTTCTATCATTCACGCATATTTATAAGCTTTATACACCATTACTATACCTGACAAAACAGTTTCTGCCTCAAACTATTATTTCAGAGAAAATGCAATTAATCATTTCCTATCCATCATATTCGGAAACCCTAAGGAGACTAATAATCAGGCGCATGACCCCACCTCTTACATTACCAGTTTTCTAATCAATATTCTCTATGCTAAAGGCCATCACTGATATTTAATAAGCTGGACTAATGTATTAGCACTTATCCTGCTCCTTTCACATTTGATAAATTATGATGGGAATGCAAGCAATTCAGGTATTTTTGTAATCTAGTTTATGCAGTGATATTCCTTCAATCCTGCAGATATCTGATAATCCAGCATTTGTTCCAGTACAGAATGCACAATATTATGAGAACTATTTCAAGACAGGTAGCAGAATTAGGTTAAAATCCAAAAAATCTAGAATCAGAATACATGGGATTTGTGCAAAATTTATTGCACAGTTGTATGAACCACCAAATGGTGGACGGCACGCTAACAAAATTGTGCACCAACGTGACCCATGCTATTAGTCAGGCTGATCTCATCCACTTTGAAAGAGTGGCCAAAGTATTTTGATGGCTGCTGCATCTATAGTGGACCTCCCTGACTCTTTACTACCTGTCCAAGTGAGTTTTATTAACTTTTCTTAAACTTGGCACAGTAGTTGGGAGCATATTCCATTGAAAAAATTTAAAGATTTTATAAATCATAAAAATTAGGAATGACCAAAATTATTCAATAGGAGATGAATTCTCCTTGAATTTTATAGAAATTAGTATTTTTTTACAATTTTTACAATTTGCTCTGCATCAATTCAGAAAAATGACAAGGAGTTGTGGCTGCCATTTGTACTGCACTGTAGAAGTCCAGATAAAAGGTAAAAAAAAATAATACCACTCATCTGCCCTGTCGGCCTTCCAGTCGGCTGTCTGGTCCTCTACATTTTACATTTCCTCTGTTATGCACCTCCTCTTCACCCTCTTCAGACCAGCCATGGCCTCCAGCTTGACCAGATCTCTGACACCACTATGCTCCATCATACGTCATAAAGTCCCAAAGTTATGACGAGCATTGTTAAAGTGATGAAACAATCTAAAAGGCACAAAGATATGGAAACATTGCTATTTATTCATATCAAGCATACACTATGTGGACAAGAGTTCTGGGAATCATCTATCAATCATTGTACTCAGAGTTTTCATTTAGTCCCATTGGCATAGATGTAAAAAATCCAGCCTCTGCTATGCTGTCCACCTTTACGCCCATGTGACTGTTCGGCCGGTGGTGCAGAGCTCACAGATTCCAGCACGGTCCTGTAATAGAAGCCACCTGGGTAACAAGTCTGTTCATGACATTTCTTCCCCCTAAATCTTCCGTCATCACCTGTGAGTGATTTCATTGAGACATGGAAGGAACCGCAGCAAATGAGCCATGAAGTGAAGACCCCGCAACATTACAGAGCGGGGGGCCGAGTGCTGTGGAGCAGAGGGCAGAAAAGTCACCAACGCTCTGCTGACTCCATAACTGCAGGGTCCAGACCTCCTCTGGTGTTAACATCTGCACAAACACTGCACCCCACCGGGAGCTTCATGGCTGTGCAGCTGCATGCAGCCATACATCACCAAGCACAATGCAAAGCGTTGGATGGAGTGGTGTAAAGCTGCCACCACTAGACTCTGAGCAGTGATTAATCATGCTTTTCTATATCATGTCTGATGGATGAGTCAGCGTTTGATGAATGCAAGGAAAACGTTACCCGCTGTGAGGTTTGGTGGAGGATGGATAGTTTTATGATTTTGTTTTACATGGGTTGTTCTAGGTTGCTTAGTTCCATTGAAGGCAATTCTTAATGCTTCTTTACAAGACATTGTAGACAATTGTAGCTTCAGTTTTTTGGGAATAGTTAGGGAAAGACCCTTTTCTGTTCCCCATGACTGTGCCCAAGTGAACAAGGCAAGGTCTATAAAGACATGGGTGGGAAATTTGGTGTGGAAAAACTCAAGAAATCGCACAGCGACCAGACTTCAACTCCATCAAACATCTTTGGAATATACTAGAATGGAGACTAACATCACTGTCTGACCTCACAAAGCTCTTTTAGATGAAGGGGCAAAAATTCCCGCACACATATTCCAATCTTTTTTATTACATTTTCCCAGAAGAGTCGGAGCTGTTCTATTTCCAGAGGGCCTTACTCAATATTAATGTTTATGGATCTAGAATGGGACGTAATAAAATATGCTGTAGGGAAAATGAGTAGGTGTCCCAAAACTTTTACCCATAAAGTTTATAGCCTTGTACACGAAAAATATGCATACTTATACTTGTCAAACTTTGAATGCAATCATCCATGATGAGCAACCAAATGCACGACTTCAAATTTTAGATGTAATGTTATCCCAAATTTTGAATCAATCCTCCCTTCTACATACATGCCAACTTTTCACATCCATGCCCCATTCTCCATTCACATTTAAGAAAGATTCAGCAGGGTTCCAAAGATTTTCTGGCACTCACTGCAGTCTGTGAAGTCTACACTGATTCCAAAAGAGTTAGTAAGTGGGAGTACAGTATATATACATGTACATATTTATGTATCTATACATGTGCACTAATCAGGAAGCAATAAAGATAGTGTTTTTTTCTTCTTAGAAAATATCCCCTGCATGTTCATAACTAGAAATGGATGAAAAAGTTGAGGTTGAGCTCATTTGATAGTTGAGGTTCCTGGCTCAGATTTTGCATTGGGGTCCAGAGACCCTCTGGATAGCACATATAACTGTGACTTGAAGGTTTTTCAGGCTTAAAATATATGACTGACCACACTGGCTTACATAAATGACACTATGAATACCGACTCTAAAAACCAATCAGCAATAAAGTACAATTCTAAGTTTCTGAAACTTCGAGAACACACTGTAACTCTTCTCTATTCACTAGAAGAGCTCATATATTAAACTGTTTACTTTCAACAGGGTTCTGAAATATATAGCGTTGGTTCACAGATCCCAGCGCTGCGTGCGGGTCAGCGAACATTGCCCAAGCCTGACAGGAGATAATAAACAGGAGGCTGAGTACACAATAAACCATACAGCGCTGCCCTCAACTTTATAGTGAATCAAAAGACATACTGAAACGAGAGATCGGACAAAGAGGCCATCACACCATTTACTGGCGGCGTTCATAGCCAATGCAATTTTCGCTCCATAACTTCTGAGTAGAAATGTAAGGATGAAGGATCGATGCACTGCAGAATACCATTATGTTATATTACCCTACCGTCCTAGAAATAAAAATATTTTTTGATGAAGAAAAAGACCTGACCATTCACTATAGATTCTGTAAATCTATTCTTCTTTAAGGGTTTTAAAAAGCCCAGGTGTTTCTGAGATATATCTAAAGCTGAAAAAGTTTCCTCGTGTTTCCAAGGTTTTCCAGATTACTTTGCTGCAACGATTCTACACTCAGTGCTGTAGTTCATAATTATTTCTAGACACGTGTGGTTTAGACACTTTTTGGGGCTTTTTTTTTAACAAGGGTATGACCTATTGGAAAAGGGTTTAGCTGGAAGGAAGAATGTGGCCTAAAAGGCAAGATTGCATGCCAAAATTTTGGAAAAAAATATCTCCAAAAACTAAGCCAACTAATAGGTATTGTTTCCTTGAGAAAAGGTGAGTAGTCATCATTCTCCAGTTATTATTATTGTTATTATTATTATTAATAATAAGTTCCCGCTGAACTCTGGTCCCTTCACCTCTACCCCTTGCTATGCTCCATGCCGGGTTTCACAAGTTTCCCAGTGATCTCCAGTGACATCATCATATCTGAGTATTTACTAAGCTAAATAGCTATGTGTTCATTTGCCATGTGCTTCAAGGTTTGCCACCACTCAGTTCTCTCAGCTGCAATCATCTTTGTAAACTCATTTGATTTCTTCTTCCTGGCTAAAGCTAGTTTCACATTAGCGTTTACGGCCGCAGCGTCGGGCTGCGCACGGCCGCCGATAAGCCCCACCCTCTGCCGCGCCTCTGCCGGTAGCTCCGCCTACTGGCGCATGACGCTGCATGCGTCCTGCGTCCCCTATCTTTAGCACTGGGGACACAGGCCGAGCGCAGGTATGCGTTTGGCAGTGCATGCGTCCTTTTGACACTGCGCCGACCGCACCAAATTGCTACAGGTTGTAGCATCAATAAATGTGAGAAAATATCTCACCCTTATCTTAGGGTTAAGGGTGTGTTGGGTTAGGGTTGTAGTTAGGGTTATGGTTATGGTTGGGATTAAGGTTAGGGGTGTGTTGGGTTTAGGGTTGGAGTTAGAATTGGGGGGTTCCAATGTTTAGGTATATCAGGGGGTCTCCAAACACAACAAGGCGCCACCATTGATTCCAGCCAATTTTGTGTTCAAAAAGTCAAATGGTGCTCTCTCTCTTCTGAGCCCTGCCATGCACCCAAACAGTGGCTTTCCCCTACATACGGGGTATTGGCATACTCAGGAGAAATTGAGCAACACATTTTGTGGTCCATTTTCTGCTGATACCCTGTGAAAATACAAAAATTTGGCTCTAAAGTAAATTTTTTTGTGAAAAAAGTAAAATGTTCATTTTTTCCTTCCACATTGCTTTAGTTCTCGTGAAGCACCTGCAGGGTTATTAAACTTCTTCAATGTGATTTTCTGCACCTTAAGGGGTGCAGTTTTTAGAATGGTGTACTTTTGGGCATTTTCTGCTATATAGACCCCCCAAACTCACTTCAAATGTAAGGTGGTCCCTAAAAAAATGGTTTTGAAAATTTTGTTGGAAAAATGAGAAATCACTGGTCAACTTTTAACCCTTATAACGTCCTAACAAAAAAAATTGTTGTCAAAATTGTGCTGATGTAGAGTTGACATGTTGGAAATATTATTTATTAATTAGTATGTGTGACACCACTTTCTGATTTAAGTGTCCAAAAATTAAAAGCTTGAAAATTGCAAAATTTTCGCCAAATTTCTGCTTTTTTTATAAATAAATTATATCGAAGAAATTTTACCACTATCATGAAGTACAATATGACATGAAAAAACAGTCTCAGAATCAGTGAGCGTTCCAAAGCTATGACCTCATAAAGTGACAGTGGTCAAAATTGTAAAAATTGGCTTGGTTATCTAATATATAAAGCTCAATGTGTGTGTGTGTGTGTGTGTGTATGTATGTCCCGGATCGGCATCCGCACCATCGCAGCTACAGCCACAAAATTTGGCACATTCACACGTCTGGACCCCGAAAGCATCATAGGCTATGTTGTTTTAACCCCGCGCATTCCAATTCACCAAACAATTTTGCCCTTATCTACTGTACATAATGGGGAAAAAGTGTATGTATGTATTGGCATCTGCAGCGTCGTAGCTACAGCCACAAAATTTTGACCCCTAGAGTGTCATAGGCTATGTTGTGAGGTGATATTTTAACCCCACGTGTTCCAATTCACCAAACAATTTTGCCCCTATGCACATAATGGGGAAAAAGTGACAGGAAAAGTGTTGGAGGCAAATTGACAGCTGCGAGATGTGAACAAGGGGGACTTAAAGAATGACAGCAATGGCGACAAACAGTATATACCGTACAGTTGCTAAGGTGGGGCCCTGACATGGGATACTCACCACACACGGGGATATGAACACACACACAAAATGCACCACACACTACCACGTGCTTCAACACATATACCACCCTCAGCACACATTTCACCACATATACACCATCCTCGCCACATAAATGTCGAAACACAAAAGTCGCCACTCAAAACTCACCACGCTGTCCCAAAACTGTTTAAAAGATGAAAAATGAGCTGTGATTGGTTGCTACCAGCAACAGTTTTCCTTGTAGACAGTTGTGGTAACTGAGGCCTATTATTCTTATCATTTCTATGGTGTTATCGTCTTTCTGTAAAGCTGGAAATAACACAATTTATTACCCTGCCAACACAGACCACCCTCTGACACAGACTGCAGGGGGAGCCCAGTATCACACAGGATAGGATTAGATACACGACTCAGCAGTCAGTATCACACAGGATAGGATTAGATACACAGCTCAGCACACAGTATCACACAGGATAGGATTAGACACATGGCTGAGTAGTCAGTATCACACAAGATAGGATTAGATACACAGCTCAGCACACAGTATCACACAAAATAGTATTAGATACACGGCTCAGCAGACAGTATCACACAGAATAGGATTAGATACATGGCTCAGCAGGCAGTATCACACAGGATAGGATTAGATACACAGCTCAGCAGTCGGTATCACACAGGATAGGATTAGATACACAAATTAGCAGTCAGTATCACACAGGATAGGATTAGATACACAAATCAGCAGTCAGTATCACACAGGATAGGAATAGATACTCAGCTCAGCAGGCAGTATCACACAGGATAGGATTAGATACACAGCTCAGCAGTCAGTATCACCCAGGATAGGAATAGATACATGGCTCAGCAGACAGTATCACACAGGATATGATTAGATACACAGCTCAGCAGTCAGTATCACATAGGATAGGATTAGATACACAGCTCAGCACACAGTATAACACAAAATAGTGTTAGATACATGGCTCAGCAGACAGTATCACACAGAATAGGATTAGATACATGGCTCAGCAGACAGTATCACTCAGGATAGGAATAGATACACGGCTCAGCAGGCAGTATCACACAGGATAGGATTAGATACACAGCTCAGCAGTCAGTATCACACAGGATAGGAATAGATACACAGCTGAGCAGGCAGTATCACACAGGAGAGGATTAGATACACAGCTCAGCAGTCAGTATCACACAGGATACGATTAGATACACAAATCAGCAGTCAGTATCACACAGGATAGGATTAGATACACAGCTCAGCAGTCAGTATCTCACAGGATAGGAATAGATACACGGCTCAGCAGGCAGTATCACACAGGATAGGAAAAGATACACAGCTCAGCAGTCAGTATCACACAGGATAGGATTAGATACATAACTCAGCAGACAGTATCACACAGGATAGGATTAGACACACGGCTCAGCAGTCAGTATCACACAGGATAGGGTTAGATAAACAGCTCAGCAGACTGTATCAAACAGGATAGGATTAGATACACAGCTCAGCAGTCAGTATCACACAGGATAGGATTAGATACACATCTCAACAGTCAGTATCACACAGGATAGGAATAGATACATGGCTCAGCAGACAGTATCACAGAGGATAGGGTTAGATACGCAGCTCAGCAAACAGTATCACACAGAATAGTATTAGATACACGGCTCAGCAGACAGTATCACACAGGATAGGGTTAGATACGCAGCTCAGCAAACAGTACCACACAGAATAGTATTAGATACACGGCTCAGCAGACAGTATCACACAGAATAGGATTAGATACATGGCTTAGCAGTCAGTATCACACAGGATAGGACTAGATACATGGTTCAGCAGACAGTATCACACAGGATAGGACTAAATACGCAGCTCAGCACACAGTATCACACAGAATAGTATTAGATACACAGCTCAGCAGACAGTATCACACAGGATAGGATTAGATACACGGCTCAGCAGTCAGTATCACAATGGATAGGATTAGATGCATGGTTTTTATGTGCAATATAATCATTATAATTTGTTATAATTAACCACAGTTAGCTACTATGCCCAGGCAATGCCGGGCTCTTCAGCTAGTTAAGTAATAAAAAGGCTATGTCATTAAGGGGTAATTCCTTTTGGTGGCAGATTTTCTCCTTTGGATCAAAAATAGTCTGAACTTAAAGAACCTCTCTAATCAAAATTTTTATAGTCTTAATATATTGTAGTCATCCTATATCACTGGGTACTTGCAATTGCTCATTTTTCCCTTCTTCCCACTTAAATCTTCTCTTTTCAAATTAGGTCTGTGACATGACATGATTAAAAACTGAATGGCAAAATCCTTTGAAGCTGTAGAAATAAGAAGTCAATTTTGTCTGTATGAGTCACTGCAAAAGTCCCTGGCACGAGGGGGGGAGAGTGGAGCAGTGGGGTCAGGAGGTAAAAAGGGGAATGATCAATGCAGGGGCAAGTGACTACCTGTTACTACATAGAGCAGAGAAAAGAGAAGAATTAACTGGGAAGAAAGGTAAAATGAGCAATTGTAAGTACACAGTGTTGCATAATATGATGACTGCAATATATTAAGAGAATAGAGTTAAGCTAACTTTTCAAAATTCAGTTTTGATTATAATTGACGGTGAATATTGATTTTACAATATTCGCCGTCCACAGCCGAATGTCATTGGAGTCAATGGGAGTAGAAATGATCAAATATGTTCGGAACCGATCATCAAACATAAATTCGGCACAAATAGGGTAACAATATGGCATGGATATGGCAAATTCAGATTCGGCGACCAATTCCTAACATATTCACTCATCTCTAATCAAAACTTTGATGGAAGTGCTTCTTTAAACTGCCCGATCCGTACCTCCCTGTACATCAGCTGCCTAGGGAGAGCCAGAAGGCCCTCATACACATTAGACAGTTGGTTGGTTTATATAGGATTGGTAAGCTTGGCTAACTTTAGTCTTGTGGATATTTATGTTCTCCTGTCCTCTAGCATAATTGTCAGACGTAGAGTATGCCTATAGTTTTTAGTATTTAGGCTTGACTATTTATGAAGCCTGATAATATCTTTGTGTTGTGTAAGTAAAGGGTACTATTATTACTATTATCATTTAATATACTTTTCTGTTGTTTTTCTATTGTCTCATTTCCATTGTAATTGTATCTGAGGATCTAGAAGTCTATTAATATTTATCTTTTTTTATTCATGAAACCCATTTGTGTCACACTTTATGCCCCAGCGGTAACACTGTTCAGACACAGCATTATCTTATTTACACAAAACATTATGTAAATGCGGCTCATTACTGGCGAAGTCAAACAAATGGCTCCTCGCTCATATATGACCACCAACTGCTCTCTCCTCCATTTGAGATTGGCAGCATATTTACAATGACATTTTAAAACTGCCACGGATAAAACTAAGCAAGCTGTTCGTCCCATATCTCCGTATAAACCGTAATTGATGCAAACATTACCTTTCTTATCTTCTGCAAAAGGGTAAGATTGCAATATAGGAGTTCAGGATGAAATGGACCTCACTGACTTAGGGGAGATTTCGAAAGGACATATAAATGTATGAACTGACATGTAACCATCATATTAGATTAATGCTCACAGTTTTTAAAATAATTTTCCTGCGGAGGCGTATACTACTACGAGTAGGTTTGCTAAAAAATAAACATAAATTTTAGAGAGCCATCTCATTCCCGGACTGGAGTCAACAAGGGTACATTTCTTGTTTTTTATGTATCTAAAAAGCATCCTGATTGTTTAATTGACCTCTTATGACTGTGTCTCAGGTACAAGTATATTTCCATGCATTAGATATGCAGTTGGACTGCAAGATCCTCTGGAAGAAAAGATGAAGGGAGATCTCTCAATGACAAAAAAAAATCCCCAGTGCGCACCTGCTTAGCTCTTCTGTTGCCTTCTCTATAGCCGTAGAGTAGCTCATCCTATATGGCATTTATGTGTACCGGTTGTCCCAATAAGGTTGTGCTGTTTCTTATGGCTTCCATATGGGTGAAAGTCGACAGTTTGGACAAATCAGTTTTTATGATATATTGCCAGGTGAAGTCAAGTATGGATGCAGTTTAGATCTAAGAAATTCAATAGGATCGAAGATTCCCAACTGAACCCTACACATCTGGACACTTAAAGAGGATCTTTCACTTGCTCAAAAAATTGAGCTAATTAGCTTGTAAAAATTCTTCAGCTCCCCTGATACTGATGTTTTTTTCCGTTTTGCGTTGCATTGCTTCATTGCAGAGATATCACATTTGTTTCTCCTGAAAAGTGCTATGTGAAATCTCTGCTAGTAGTTCAACTGGGCGTTTTGATTCTGCAGGCATATGCTTTCACTCCTCCCTACCAAATCACAGCTCAGCAGCCCTTAATACATAGATACTAATTGGCGGTGCCTGGGAGGATCAGCTGAAGGTGCCCACCTCTCAGAAAAGACTGTAAAGACAGGCTTAATTGCATTATAAGCTGAAATTTCACATACTGCGCTCCAGAAGAAGCAAATGTGAATATCTCTGCAATAGAGCGATGGCAGAGGCAAATGGAAAAAGCATGAGAGTCAGGGGCGCTTGGGGAATTTTACAATGTATTTAACTCAATTTTTTTTAGCAAGTAACTGGCCCTTTTTAAAGGGTTACATTATTTAATAGATGTAACAGAATTTGCTAAAAATCTGCTGGCAGTTTGCATACAGGATTATTTTAGATTAGAGAGAGACAAATTGACACCATAAAAGATTTGTATGTTAAGCATCATTGCTATATTAGAGGGGAATACAGCTCCAAAACAGAACACGTTCTTGTCAGTGTGCATTTGAAGCAGATTTTCATTATTTCACACATCTCTGTCCTATAAGTCATGTAGCTAAAAGGAACCTGTAACGTCAAAAAGTGCTATTAATCTGCAGATATGGTGTTAATCTGCAAGTTAATATTGTTGCAATGCTTTCCAGCTACATGCAGCTACCGGGAGAAAATTAACTTTATTACTTATGGGTAGTATTGAGCATTCCGTTACTGCAAATATCGGGTATCGGCCGATATTCGCTGTATAGGAATTCCAATACCGAGAACCAATATTTTTACAATATCGGATACCGGAATCGGAAGTTCCCATAATGCAATGAGCCACTGTTGTGGCTGTGATTGGCTGCTGAAATGATGTCATCACGACATCATCATGATGCGCGGTCTGTGCGGGCCTGCCGGGGGTCTGTGCCTGCTGCCGGGGGTCTGTGCCGGCTGCCGGGGGTCTGTGCGGGCATGTCGGGGGTCTGTACGGGCCTGCCGGGGGTCTGTGCCGGCTGCCGGGGGTCTGTGCGGACTGCCGGGGGTTTGTACAGGCCTGCCGGGGGTCTGTGCGGGCCTGCCGGGGGTTTCTGCGGGTTGCCGGGGGGTCTTTGTGTCTGTGTGCAGGCATCGTCTGATGGGACTACTACAATGGGATGGGATGGGATGCCTGCTACAATGACAGTGATGGACACATTAGCCAATGATGGGACAGTAGTAGTTCCATCATCCGGCTAATGTGTTGAATGTAAAAAAAAAAATATATGCATACTACATACAAACTACATACATACTACATATATACAACATTCATACAACATACATACATACTACATACATACTTCATATATACTACATTCAAACAACATACATACCTACTACATGCATACTACATATATACTACATTCAAACACAATACATACAACATACATACTACATATATACTACATTCATACAACATCCATACATACTACATTCATACAGCATACATACATACTACATATATGCAACATTCATACAGCATACATACATACTACATACATACTACATATATACAACATTCATACAACATACATACAACATTCATACAACATACATACTACATACAGTATATACTACATTCATACAACATACATAGTACATACTACATATATCCTACATTCATGCAACATACATTCTACATACATACTACATGCATACTACATATATACTACATTCATACATACTACATACATACTACATACATACTACATATATACTACATTCATACAACATACATACATACATACTACATACATACTACATATATACTACATTCATACAACATATATACAACATACATACATACTACATGTATACTACATTCAAACAACATACATACATGCATACTACATACTACATACATACTACATATATACTACATACATACAACATACATACAA
This sequence comes from Dendrobates tinctorius, assembly GCF_039654945.1. Lineage (NCBI taxonomy): Eukaryota > Metazoa > Chordata > Amphibia > Anura > Dendrobatidae > Dendrobates > Dendrobates tinctorius. The sequence continues at coordinate 40,276,965 of NW_027361754.1, forward strand.
CATGCTAAAGACATACTACATACATACATAGTACATACTACATACAATACATTCATACATTCATACAATACATACATATAGACATACAGTACATATAACATAGAGTACATACTCACCATCACTTGACACTTTGTTCCCCGAAGCCAATGTCATCTATAAAAAATATGAAAAAAACAAACAAGCAATATACTCCCTGATCCGCAGAAATCCACGAGTGTCCCACGACGATCTCCTGCACTGCATCACTGAGAGGTTACTATAGTTAACTGGTCTCACTTTATGGCAAAAGCTACGAGGGAACTTTCTCACACAGCAATGCCAAAAGTGAGACTAGGGACAATTTTTTTACAGTGGCGGAGGAATACAGTGCGGAAGGATACCTACCTCCCGTCATTGTATTCGTGGGGCCCCTAGAGAGCGGTCGCATCAGCTGATGCTGCTGTTCTCCAAGAGAGATCGTCGTGGGACACTCGTGGATTTCTGCGGATCAGGGAGTATATCACTTGTTTGTTATTTTCATATATTTTATAGATGACACTGCCTTCGGGGAACAAAGTGACAAGTGATGGTGAGTATGTACTCTATGTTATATGTACTGTATGTCTGTATGTATGTATTGTATCAATGTATGAATGTATTGTATGCAGTATGTATGTTGTATGTCTGTAGTATGTATGTAGAATGTATTTTGTATGTCTGTAGCATGTTGCATGTATGTTGTATGTATCTAGTATGTACTATGCATGTATGTATGTATGTATGTTTCACAGGCTGCAATTTGACTTTGACTTTTTTTTTTTTTTTTTTTAAGCTACTATCAGGGAGAATTACCCTGCAGTATATAACCTGTTCAGTGATTTCAGGTTTTTACCCTTACTCATGCCTTTTTAGTTTGTGATTGCTCAGGTTGGAACTAAGATTGCCACCAGCATCTATATATATTCTTTTTCCCTTAAGCACTTCTTCTGAGGTCTTACAATTGACTATTACTAATTGCTAGAGTTGAGCGAAATGGGTCGAAAAAATTCAAAAGTCGCCGACTTTTGGCAAAGTCGGGTTTCATGAAACGAAACCCGACCCTAGGATGAGGTCGGCCACGAGGTCGGCGACTTACGCGCCAAAGTCGCATTTCAAAAGTTTGTTTTGCGCTCTTTTTCAGCCAATCAGGATCCACGGACACTGTGGGCAACGTGATGACATAGGCACGGGTCACCACCATCTTTCAGAAGGGCATGCAAGTGATTGGCTTGCTTTGGTGGGCGTCACAGGGGGTATAAAAGGGCGTGCACGCCGACCGCCATCTTACTTCTGCCGATCTTAGTATAGGGAGAGGTTGCTGCTGATTCTGTAGGGAGAGCGTTAGGCAGGGAAGAAGAAAAAAGAACTGCTTCTGCTGCTAGCGATTTGGCCTGCACAACACACAAGTCACTGTTTGTGCAGTGCAAGGGGAGGCTATATTGTGGTGTATCAGTGGTGTTGGTTGTTGGGCTGCCTCCTAAGGCTTCCTGACACGCTGGCATTGCTGTTTACCCACTGCTCCGCAAACTGCTTTTTTAAAAGCAATCCAATCTCCCTTATCCTCTAGTCACTTTTGTCACAGCTGTGCCATCGAGCGTGTCACATAGCGCTCAGATATCAGTGGGCCTCACACAATCTACAAGTGTCCAGTGTCCAAAAGTGTACGCAGAGATTCAAAATCTCCATTATCCTCTCGTCACTTTGGTCACAGGCAGCTGTGCCATCGAGCGTGTCACATAGCGCTCAGATATCAGTGGGCCTCACACAATCTACAAGTGTCCAGTGTCCAAAAGTGTACGCAGAGATTCAAAATCTCCATTATCCTCTCGTCACTTTGGTCACAGGCAGCTGTGCCATCGAGCGTGTCACATAGCGCTCAGATATCAGTAGGCCTCACACAATCTACAAGTGTCCAGTGTCCAAAAGTGTACGCAGAGATTCAAAATCTCCATTATCCTCTCGTCACTTTGGTCACAGGCAGCTGTGCCATCGAGCGTGTCACATAGCGCTCAGATATCAGTGGGCCTCACACAATCTACAAGTGTCCAGTGTCCAAAAGTGTACGCAGAGATTCAAAATCTCCATTATCCTCTCGTCACTTTGGTCACAGGCAGCTGTGCCATCGAGCGTGTCACATAGCGCTCAGATATCAGTGGGCCTCACACAATCTACAAGTGTCCAGTGTCCAAAAGTGTACGCAGAGAATCAAAATCTCCATTATCCTCTCGTCACTTTGGTCACAGGCAGCTGTGCCATCGAGCGTGTCACATAGCGCTCAGATATCAGTGGGCCTCACACAATCCACAAGTGTCCAGTGTCCAAAAGTGTACGCAGAGATTCAAAATCTCCATTATCCTCTCGTCACTTTGGTCACAGGCAGCTGTGCCATCGAGCGTGTCACATAGCGCTCAGATATCAGTGGGCCTCACACAATCTACAAGTGTCCAGTGTCCAAAAGTGTACGCAGAGAATCAAAATCTCCATTATCCTCTCGTCACTTTGGTCACAGGCAGCTGTGCCATCGAGCGTGTCACATAGCGCTCAGATATCAGTGGGCCTCACACAATCTACAAGTGTCCAGTGTCCAAAAGTGTACGCAGAGAATCAAAATCTCCATTATCCTCTCGTCACTTTGGTCACAGGCAGCTGTGCCATCGAGCGTGTCACATAGCGCTCAGATATCAGTGGGCCTCACACAATCTACAAGTGTCCAGTGTCCAAAAGTGTACGCAGAGAATCAAAATCTCCATTATCCTCTCGTCACTTTGGTCACAGGCAGCTGTGCCATCGAGCGTGTCACATAGCGCTCAGATATCAGTAGGCCTCACACAATCTACAAGTGTCCAGTGTCCAAAAGTGTACGCAGAGATTCAAAATCTCCATTATCCTCTCGTCACTTTGGTCACAGGCAGCTGTACCATCGAGCGTGTCACATAGCGCTCAGATATCAGTGGGCCTCACACAATCTACAAGTGTCCAGTGTCCAAAAGTGTACGCAGAGATTCAAAATCTCCATTATCCTCTCGTCACTTTGGTCACAGGCAGCTGTGCCATCGAGCGTGTCACATAGCGCTCAGATATCAGTGGGCCTCACACAATCTACAAGTGTCTAGTGTCCAAAAGTGTACGCAGAGATTCAAAATCTCCATTATCCTCTCGTCACTTTGGTCACAGGCAGCTGTGCCATCGAGCGTGTCACATAGCGCTCAGATATCAGTGGGCCTCACACAATCTACAAGTGTCCAGTGTCCAAAAGTGTACGCAGAGAATCAAAATCTCCATTATCCTCTCGTCACTTTGGTCACAGGCAGCTGTGCCATCGAGCGTGTCACATAACGCTCAGATATCAGTAGGCCTCACACAATCTACAAGTGTCCAGTGTCCAAAAGTGTACGCAGAGATTCAAAATCTCAATTATCCTCTCGTCACTTTGGTCACAGGCAGCTGTGCCATCGAGCGTGTCACATAGCGCTCAGATATCAGTAGGCCTCACACAATCTACAAGTGTCCAGTGTCCAAAAGTGTACGCAGAGATTCAAAATCTCCATTATCCTCTCGTCACTTTGGTCACAGGCAGCTGTGCCATCGAGCGTGTCACATAGCGCTCAGATGTCAGTAGGCCTCACACAATCTACAAGTGTCCAGTGTCCAAAAGTGTACGCAGAGATTCAAAATCTCCATTATCCTCTCGTCACTTTGGTCACAGGCAGCTGTGCCATCGAGCGTGTCACATAGCGCTCAGATATCAGTAGGCCTCACACAATCTACAAGTGTCCAGTGTCCAAAAGTGTACGCAGAGATTCAAAATCTCCATTATCCTCTCGTCACTTTGGTCACAGGCAGCTGTGCCATCGAGCGTGTCACATAGCGCTCAGATATCAGTAGGCCTCACACAATCTACAAGTGTCCAGTGTCCAAAAGTGTACGCAGAGATTCAAAATCTCCATTATCCTCTCGTCACTTTGGTCACAGGCAGCTGTGCCATCGAACATGTCACATAGCGCTCAGATATCAGTAGGCCTCACACAATCTACAAGTGTCCAGTGTCCAAAAGTATTCGCAGAGATTCAAAATCTCCATTATCCTCTCGTCACTTTGGTCACAGGCAGCTGTGCAATCGAGCGTGTCACATAGCGCTCAGATATCATTAGGCCTCACACAATCTAAAAGTGTCCAGTGTCCAAAAGTGTACGCAGAGATTCAAAATCTCCATTATCCTCTCGTCACTTTGGTCACAGGCAGCTGTGCCATCGAGCGTGTCACATAGCGCTCAGATATCAGTGGGCCTCACACAATCTACAAGTGTCCAGTGTCCAAAAGTGTACGCAGAGAATCAAAATCTCCATTATCCTCTCGTCACTTTGGTCACAGGCAGCTGTGCCATCGAGCGTGTCACATAGCGCTCAGATATCAGTAGGCCTCACACAATCTACAAGTGTCCAGTGTCCAAAAGTGTACGCAGAGATTCAAAATCTCCATTATCCTCTCGTCACTTTGGTCACAGGCAGCTTTGCCATCGAGCGTGTCACATAGCGCTCAGATATCAGTAGGCCTCACACAATCTACAAGTGTCCAGTGTCCAAAAGTGTACGCAGAGATTCAAAATCTCCATTATCCTCTCGTCACTTTGGTCACAGGCAGCTGTGCCATCGATCATGTCACATAGCGCTCAGATATCAGTAGGCCTCACACAATCTACAACTGTCCAGTGTCCAAAAGTGTTCGCAGAGATTCAAAATCTCCATTATCCTCTCGTCACTTTGGTCACAGGCAGCTGTGCCATCGAGCGTGTCACATAGCGCTCAGATATCATTAGGCCTCACACAATCTACAAGTGTCCAGTGTCCAAAAGTGTACGCAGAGAATCAAAATCTCCATTATCCTCTCGTCACTTTGGTCACAGGCAGCTGTGCCATCGAGCGTGTCACATAGCGCTCAGATATCAGTAGGCCTCACACAATCTACAAGTGTCCAGTGTCCAAAAGTGTACGCAGAGATTCAAAATCTCCATTATCCTCTCGTCACTTTGGTCACAGGCAGCTGTGCCATCGAGCGTGTCACATAGCGCTCAGATATCAGTGGGCCTCACACAATCTACAAGTGTCCAGTGTCCAAAAGTGTACGCAGAGATTCAAAATCTCCATTATCCTCTCGTCACTTTGGTCACAGGCAGCTGTGCCATCGAGCGTGTCACATAGCGCTCAGATATCAGTGGGCCTCACACAATCTACAAGTGTCCAGTGTCCAAAAGTGTACGCAGAGAATCAAAATCTCCATTATCCTCTCGTCACTTTGGTCACAGGCAGCTGTGCCATCGAGCGTGTCACATAGCGCTCAGATATCAGTAGGCCTCACACAATCTACAAGTGTCCAGTGTCCAAAAGTGTATGCAGAGATTCAAAATCTCCATTATCCTCTCGTCACTTTGGTCACAGGCAGCTGTGCCATCGAGCGTGTCACATAGCGCTCAGATATCAGTAGGCCTCACACAATCTACAAGTGTCCAGTGTCCAAAAGTGTACGCAGAGAATCAAAATCTCCATTATCCTCTCGTCACTTTGGTCACAGGCAGCTGTGCCATCGAGCGTGTCACATAACGCTCAGATATCAGTAGGCCTCACACAATCTACAAGTGTCCAGTGTCCAAAAGTGTACGCAGAGAATCAAAATCTCCATTATCCTCTCGTCACTGTGGTCACAGGCAGCTGTGCCATCGAGCGTGTCACATAGCGCTCAGATATCAGTGGTCCTCACACAATCCAAAAGTGTCCACTGTCCACAAGTGTGTGCAGAAATTCTAAATCTCCCCTGTCCTATAGACACCTTTTACCTTGTTTTACATTACTATATAGTTTGTTGGATTTTGTCTACATTTCTACCAAAAATGAGGAAGGCTGGTGGAAGAGGCCGTGGAATTGGGTGGGGGTTGGCAGCTGGTAATGATGGTGTTGGTGGTGGATCTGATGGTAGTGGCAAGAGCAAAATAGGACCGAATGCAGGAGGTGCTGACCCTGCGTCATCGTCTGGCTACATAAGGCCTCGAACGCTTAGTTTTCTAGGAGTTGGCAAACCGCTTTTAAAGCCAGAGCATCAGGAAAAAGTTTTGTCTTACATTGCTGACTCAGCCTCCAGCTCTATCGCCTCCTCTTCTTCAGTTGTAAAAAGTAAAAGCACTGAGTCGTCATTGGAGGCTCATGTTCATGAACCACACCTTTCCTTGTGTCCTTCACCCCAACCAAGATTGAAGGATGACGCAGGCCATCCTACTGATTACTCCATGGAGCTGTTTTCACATACCATGCCTGGATTATCAAGTCAAATGGTGAATTACCCAGGCCAAGATGAATGTGACATGGAGTGCACTGATGCACAGCCGCTGATGGATGATTCTGCTGGTACATTCACTCAGAGCACTACATTGTCCTCGCAGTGTACAGAGCCAGATTTTGACCCTGATGAGACTCAGGTGCCCCTTCCCGCACACTATACCACCATACACGGTGACACAGAGGAAGGTGCACATGACATAGAAGAGGAGGTGATGGATGACCCAGTTGTTGACCCAGATTGGCATCCATTGGGGGAAGAGGGTGCTGCTTCCAATAGCTCAGATGAGGAGCATCCACAGCAGACATCGACATCGCAACAGCTGTTATCTGGCAGGCCCGGAGCACTCCAAAGACAGGTTCCAAACATCAAAAGAGTTGCTGGACAGCTTGTCCAGAGGGTCAAAAGATCACAGCGTGCTAGGCCGCAAAATGTCTGCCAAAGTAGGAAGAGTGCAGTGTGGCACTTTTTTGAACAAAATCCTCATGATCAGGCCAAGGTTATCTGTAAGAAGTGCGCAAAGACCTTTAGCCGAGGGAAAAATCTGAAAAATTTGAATACCAGTTGCATGCTTAGACATTTAACCAGCATGCACTTGCAAGCGTGGACACAACACCAAACCTCAAGTGCCACATGTGCAACTGATCACAACGAAGGTAGTCAGCAACGCTACATTGTTTCCCCCACTGTAAGCCCACCGGTTAGCACAGCAGCAAATGTTGAGGTGTCGTTGCAAGGCCACAGCAGTCAGGGAATCCCACTGTTATATCAACGAAAGACTGATTCTAGGCCATCAGAAAGAACACCAACTCCATCACCATCATCAACCCTCTCTCAGTCCGCCCTGTCCACCGCTACTTCCACCATATGCAGCTCTCAAGTCCAGCTCACCCTCCCAGACACTATGAGTAGGTCAAGAAAGTACTCAGTCTCTCATCCGCGTACACTGGGTTTGAACGCCCACATTGCCAAACTAATCTCGTTTGAGATGATGCCCTTTCGGTTGGTGGAAAGCACAGCTTTCCGCGAACTCATGGCCTATGCAGTACCACGCTATGACCTACCCAGTCGCCACTTCTTCTCTCGCAAAGCCATCCCAGCCCTCCACCATCATGTGAAAGACCGCATTGTCCATGCACTCAAGCAGTCAGTGAGCGGAAAGGTGCACCTCACAACTGATGCATGGTCCAGTCGGCATGGCCAGGGCCGTTACGTGTCCATCACTGCGCACTGGGTTAATGTGGTGGATGCAGGGTCCACAGGGGACAGCGGTGGTGGGACAGTGCTGCCCAGCCCACGGTATAGGAAACAGTTGGCTGTAGGCGTTCGACCCTCCTCCTCCTCCTCCAGAAGCGAAAGCTCATCCACAGAGCGCAGTCGTACGAGCACTCCATCTGTAGCTGCCACTGTTGCACACGAGGTGTCCCCCTATCGAGCAGCTAGTGGAAAGCGTCAGCAGGCTGTGTTGCAGATGATGTGTTTGGGCGACAGACACACCGCCGAGGTGATGGCCGAGTACTTGAAGCGACAAACTGAGTCATGGCTGGGCAGTGTACATCTTGAGGCAGGCAAGGTAGTTAGTGATAACGGCCGTAATTTTGTGGCAGCCATAGCCCTTTCAAAACTCAGCCACATACCTTGCTTGGCTCACACATTGAACCTGGTGGTGCAGTGCTTCCTCAAAAATTATCCGGAGTTAACAGCCCTGCTCCAGAAGGTGCGAAGACTGTGCGCGCACATCCGCCGGTCGCCTGTACACTCCGTTCGTATGCAGAAGCTGCAGCGATTGCTCCACCTTCCCAACCACCGCCTCATTATCGACATTGCAACAAGGTGGAACTCCACCCTGCACAAGGTGGAGCGGCTGTGCGAGCAGAGGCAGGCCATAATGCATTTGTGGGAGGATACACGGCCAGGCACTTTGAGAGCAGACATGGAGTTGACAGGCGTGCAGTGGTCGAAGCTGAAAGACCTTTGTAAAGTCCTTCAGTGTTTTGAGGAATGCACACGGCTGGTAAGCGCAGACGACGCCATCCTAAGCATGAGCATCCCACTTATGCGTCTGCTCATGCAAACTTTGACGCACCTTAAGGAGCAGGCGTCTGCAGCCAATGTTGATGAGGAGGAAGAGGAGGAGGGAATCCTTGATGACATTCAGCCATTGTCTGCTCAGGGACTTCTCCTGGACGAAGTGGAGGAAGAAGAGGAGGAGGAGGAGGATGATGGGGATGATTACTTAGGGGAGGAGGATGCATCTCGTGGGGCAAGTGAAAATGTTGGCGTGGCAAGGTCTGGTACAGGGTTTGTGCGTGACTGGAGGGATGTGGATTTGCCAGAAAGTGCTCCTCCACCCAGCACTCGCAGTGCATCATTGACACCGGGAACATTGGCCCACATGTCAGATTATGCCTTGCGGATCCTAAAAAGGGACCCCCGCATTGCCAAAATGATGAACGATGACGACTACTGGTTGGCCAGCATCCTGGATCCACGCTATAAAGGCAAATTACAAAACATCATGCCACAGGAGAACCTTGACCTAATATTGGCTAATAACCAAGCAACTCTGGTAAATCGGTTGCTTGAGGCATTCCCAGCACACAGCAGCGGTGATGGTTCTCACACGAGCCGTACGGGCCGGGGGCAGCTTGGCAGAGGTGTTCGTGGTGCACACAGCAGAAGTGGCGTTGGAGACAGGGGTTTCATGACAATGTTGTGGACTGATTTTTCAAATACCGCTCACACAACTGGTAATACTGCATCGATGGAAAGTGACAGGAGACAGCAGTTGTCAACTATGGTTACAAACTACTTTTCCTCCCATATCGATGTTCTCCCACACAGGTCATTCCCCTTTGACTATTGGGCTGCTAAACTGGACACCTGGCCTGAATTGGCCCAATATGCCTTACAGGAGCTCGCTTGCCCAGCTGCAAGTGTGCTATCGGAAAGAGTCTTCAGTGCAGCTGGATCAATCCTGACAGAAAAAAGGACCCGTCTGTCAACCCAAAATGTGGATGATCTAACCTTCATTAAAATGAACCACGCATGGGTTTCCAAGGATTTTGTCCCACCTTCCCCTGATGACACATAGGGTGACAGAAAAATGGCTTGCTTTGGTCCACCTCTTCCTGGTACTTCACCTATTTCGCCTTTTGCATCAGCTGAATGTCCAACATCAACATATGCCACTTTCTAAAACTCCCTAACTGTGCTGCCTCCCCCCCCCATGGCCGAGGTCACCACCTACCGCACGACACCGTGCGAGTGCCGTTGCCCTGGACAGGTGGGTAGGCCGACTCTTGGGCGCGGGCACTGGCACAGGGTCCCTCATAGTGCAATCAAGTGTCTCTGACGGCGGTGGTGCACACCCGCCGTCAGACACACCGCTGTACTATGAGGGGCCCAGTGCCAGTACCGACGCCCACGAGTGGGCCCCCCTTGCTTGGGCAGGGCCCCAGCATTTGCAATCTTTACCTCTCCCTGCTCCTCCTCTGTGTAATCTGGGCCGTCAAATCCATACTGTGCCTGACACCGTCTGAGCCTGCCTCCTGAGACATATATTTTGAATGTGTACGCTATCCATACATGTTATCCGGGGATACGGTACCCTTTCTAACCTTTGTGCAATGACGTGCAATCCATACTGGGCCTAACACCGTCTGAGCCTGCCTCATGCTGTATAGACATATATTTTGAATGTGTACGCTATCCATACATGTTATCCGGGGATACGGTACCCTTTCTAACCTTTGTGCAATGACGTGCAATCCATACTGGGCCTAACACCGTCTGAGCCTGCCTCATGCTGTATAGACATATATTTTGAATGTGTACGCTATCCATACATGTTATCCGGGGATACGGTACCATTTCTAACCTTTGTGCAATCACGTGCAATCCATACTGGGCCTAACACCGTCTGAGCCTGCCTCATGCTGTATAGACATATATTTTGAATGTGTACGCTATCCATACATGTTATCCGGGGATACGGTACCCTTTCTAACCTTTGTGCAATCACGTGCAATCCATACTGTGCCTGACACCGTCTGAGCCTGCCTCCTGAGACATATATTTTGAATGTGTACGCTATCCATACATGTTATCCAGGGATACGGTACCCTTTCTAACCTTTGTGCAATCACGTGCAATCCATACTGGGCCTGACACCGTCTGAGCCTGCCTCCTGAGACATATATTTTGAATGTGTACGCTATCCATACATGTTATCCAGGGATACGGTACCCTTTCTAACCTTTGTGCAATCACGTGCAATCCATATTGGGCGTGAGAACGGCTGGCGAGCTGTTAAGCAAGCTACAGCACCTGTCCAGACAAGTACAGGGATTCCCTAGCGAGGAGACTTATTTGATTGTTTTCAATGTTGGGACAGCAATTTTTGGGGAGCACTATACTCTGGAGAATGATAGATGGGCCCACCATACACTGGAACATTCCAAAGGTGGACATCAGACACTGGAGCAGCATTTACAGGGCCCATTATACACTAGAGCATTAGAAATGGGGCCCATTATGTTTGGAGCATTATTTGGGCCCATAAGACAGTGGAGCTTCATCCATGGGGACCAACATATACTGTAGCATTATGTGGAGCTCATCATATACTGTTTCAAACATTATATGGGACCAATGATTCTGTATGGAGAAATAGATGGGCCTCGTCATGAGATGTAAAAAGTGAGGTATTTTTCATTGGACTATACCGCTATTTCTCTGCCGTATCGGAGCATGATGAGTTGTGGTATGTGTTAAAGGTGCGCTCTTTCGCCCAGGGCACATGAAAACCTGGAGCCAGCCCTCCCCCCCCACAGTTTGTAGCCAAATAACCCCCATTTTTCAGTGCGTAACTTGTAATATGAAGTTAATTAAGGTTGACAAGCTTAAGAAAGAAGAATTGATGCTTTTGGCATTCAAATGGGCACTGTAGGTGTGTTTCCTGTCCTCCTCTCACTGCCGACTTTTATTCCCCATTGACTTACATTGGGTTTCGTGTTTCGGGACGACCCCGACTTTTCCCTATAATCGGACGATCTTGCTCGACCCGACTTTTGGAAAAGTCGGGTTTCACGAAACGAAACGCGACCCTAAAAAACCAAAAGTCGCTCAACTCTACTAATTGCTATTTTCTCACTATTATCCAGCTACATAAAGAGCACTTATAAGAGGTTTTTTTTTTTTTTTTCTATAACCACCCAATTTAGATTTCCCTCTTCTTTGAGTGTTTCAAGCGCACACTAATATTATTAGTTATTTTACCTTATTCCTTTGACACCCTTGTGACAGGTGTCTTAGTGTTTGCTGCTGGAATTACACTCATACACAAGCGCCACTGAATCTCCATTTGTATGTATGTATGTATGTTGTATGAATGTAGTATATATGTAGTATGTATGTAGTATGCATGTATGTATGTTGTATGAATGTAGTATTATTATTATTATTATTATTATTATTATTATTATTATTATTTATTGTTATAGCGCCATTTATTCCATGGCGCTTTACATGTAAGGAGGGGTATACATAAAAACAAGTACAATAGTCTTAAACAATACAAGTCATAACTGGTACAGGAGGAGAGAGGACCCTGCCCGTGAGGGCTCACAATCTACAAGGGATGGGTGATAATACAGTAGGCGAGGGTAGAGCTGGTCGTGCAGCGGTTTGGTCGATCGGTGGTTACTGCAGGTTGTAGGCTTGTCGGAAGAGGTGGGTCTTCAGGCTCTTTTTGAAGGTTTCAATGGTAGGTGAGAGTCTGATATGTTGTGGTAGAGAGTTCCAGAGTAGGGGTGATGCGCGAGAGAAATCTTGTATGCGATTGTGGGAAAAGGAGATAAGAGGGGAGTAGAGAAGTAGATCTTGTGAGGATCGGAGGTTGTGTGCGGGAAAGTAACGGGAGACGAGGTCACAGATGTATGGAGGAGACAGGTTGTGGATGGCTTTGTATGTCATGGTTAGGGTTTTGTAATGGAGTCTCTGGGCAATTGGGAGCCAGTGAAGGGATTGACAGAGGGGAGAAGCTGGGGAATAGTGGGGGGACAGGTGGATTAGTCGGGCAGCAGAGTTTAGAATAGATTGGAGGGGTGCGAGAGTGTTTGAGGGGAGGCCACAGAGCAGGAGGTTGCAGTAGTCAAGGCGAGAGATGATGAGGGCATGGACTAGGGTTTTTGCAGATTCTTGGGTGAGGAATGAACGGATTTGTGAAATATTTTTGAGTTGAAGTCGGCAGGAAGTGGAAAGGGCTTGGATATGTGGTTTGAAGGAGAGATCAGCGTCAAGGATTACTCCGAGACAGCGAGCTTGTGGGACTGGGGAGAGTGGGCAGTCATTTACTGTAATTGATAGGTTCGTGGGGGGGGCCACGTGAGATGGGGGAAAGATGATGAATTCTGTTTTGTCCATGTTGAGTTTCAGAAATCTAGCGGAGAAGAAGGATGAAATAGTGGACAGACATTGAGGGATTCTGGTTAGTAGGGAGGTGATATCTGGTCCAGAGATGTAGATCTGTGTGTCATCAGCGTAGAGATGATACTGAAAGCCATGAGATTCTATGAGCTGTCCCAGGCCAAAGGTGTAAATAGAGAACAGCAGGGGCCCAAGGACTGAACCTTGTGGACTCCGACAGATAGGGGGCGAGGTGAGGAGGTGGTGTGTGAGTGGGAGACGCTGAATGTCCGGTCTGTTAGGTATGATGAGATCCAGGATAGGGCCAAGTCTGTGATGCCGAGGGATGAGAGGGTCTGTAATAATAGGGAATGGTCCACTGTGTCAAAGGCAGCCGACAGGTCCAGGAGGAGGAGGACAGAGTAGTGTCGCTTGCTCTTGGCGGTTAAGAGGTCATTGGTGACCTTAGTAAGGGCAGTTTCAGTGGAGTGGTGTGACCGGAAGCCAGATTGTAAGCGGTCGAAGAGGGAGCCAGAAGAGAGATGGGAGGACAGTTCAAGGTAGACGTGTTGTTCCAGTAGCTTGGAGGCGTAGGGGAGAAGTGATATAGGGCGATAGCTAGATACAGAGGATGGGTCAAGAGAGGGCTTTTTGAGGATAGGTGTGATGGAGGCATGTTTAAAGCTTGAGGGGAAAACACCAGTTGTTAGTGATAGGTTGATGAGATGGGTTAGGGTTGGGATGAAGACTGTGGTGAGGTTTGGTATGAAGTGGGATGGGATCGGGTCGAGTGCACAGGTGGTGAGATGTGATCTTGAGAGTAGAGTGGAGAGTCGATCTTCTGTAATGGTGGAGAAGTTGGCTTTGAAGGTGGAGGGCTGGGAAGTAGGGGGGAAGGGCTCTGGGGGTTGTTGACCAAAACTGTCTCTGATGTTATCAATCTTCTGCTTGAAAAATGAGGCAAAGTCTTCAGCTGAGATGAGTGGGGAGGGAGGAGGTGCTGGGGGGCGGAGGAGAGAATTGAAGGTGTTGAATAACTGTTTAGGGTTGTGAGACAGGGAGGATATGAGAGATGAGAAGTAGGTTTGTTTAGCTGTGGCGAGTGTGGTCTTGAAAGTAGTGAGGGACTGTTTGAATGCGATGAAGTGCTTGTTGGAGTGGGATCTTTTCCATCTGCGTTCAGCAGCCCTGGAAGCTTGCCTCAGCTCTTTGGTCAGGCTGGTGTGCCAGGGCTGTCTGTTGATTTTGCGAGTTTTGGTATGTGTAAGTGGGGCAGCGGATTCCAAAGCTACAGCTATTGTGGTGTTATATAGAGCGGCAGCGTCATCCGCATTGTGTAAGGAACTTATATCTGTAAGAGGGAGGAGGGATTCAGAGAATGAGTGTAGGTCAAGGTGTTTAAGATTCCTGCGAGGGTGTGAAAGTTTGTGGGGTGGGGATTGTAGACATGGAGTGAAGAGGGAAGAGAATGTGAGAAGGTTGTGGTCAGAGAGAGGAAGAGGTGAGTTAGAGAGGTTAGACAGGGAGCAGAGGCGGGTGAAGATGAGGTCCAGTGTGTGGCCATCTTTGTGGGTGGCTGTAGAAGACCATTGAGTGAGGCCGAAGGAGGAAGTGAGAGATAGAAGTTTAGTGGCAGCTGAGAGGGAAGTGTCAATGGGGATGTTGAAGTCGCCCATGATGATAGTAGGGATGTCCGCGGAAAGGAAATGAAGTAACCAGGTGGTGAAGTGGTCAAAGAAGGTGGTGGCTGGCCCTGGGGGGCGGTAGATGACAGCCAGTTGGATGTTGGAGGGGGAGTAGATGTGCACAGAGTGCACCTCAAAGGAAGGGAGGGTAACAGAGGGTGGCAGTGGGATTGGGGTGAAGGAGCAGGTATCTGACAGGAGAAAACCAACTCCTCCGCCATGTTTGCTGCTGGGGCGGGGGGTGTGAGAAAGGTGGAAGCCGCCATACGAAAGTGCAGCAGGAGAGGCTGTGTCAGAAGGGGTGAGCCAGGTTTCGGTGATGGCGAGGAAGGAAAGTTTGGTAGTAACAAAAAGATCATGGATGTAGGAAAGCTCGTTGCAGACAGAGCGAGCGTTCCACAGAGCTCCTGTTAGTGGGACTGGGGAAGCGGGGGCTGGGTGAATGGGTATAAGGTTGGAGAGGTTACGGAAGGTTGTGATAGAGTGTGGATGGGAGGTAGAAATGACTGTGGGAATGTGGTGAGGACCAGGAGTTGAGGAGATATCACCAGCAGTGAGAAGGAGCAGAGAAAGTGTTAGCAGGTGGGAGCAGGAGAGGGAATGAGGGGGCTGTCTGTGTTTGGAGACAGATGATTGTATGGTAAGGAACAGTTTTGAGACGGAGGTGAGGTGGATGGGGATGATTGAAGAAGAGATGAACAGTTCCTTACTAGGAGTAGGGATTAGGGGAATTAGCAGAAAGTGAAGGATTATAGGGGTGAAAGTGAAAACAAACAGAAACATTGTTTACAGTGACTGTGTACAGTTACCTTCAGTTCCCTTCTGGTTCAATTCTGGTTTTAATTCTTAAATTAATCTACACACTTCTATAACACACTTATAGCAATCACACTGCAGACTGAAGTCTTTATGCAGACTTGTGCTCTGCAATATATGTACAACTAAGTGCAGTCAGGTGTGAAGCAGAGAGGAGTGGTCTCTGCTTTTCTTGGTCAGACAATTCAGAGTGGACCAGATGCATATGATCAAGCCAGAGTAAACAAGGTCATAAATAACACTGGGGTAAGCTGGGGTTAGCTGAAAGGCATACCATGTGTTTGCTAGGTGCAGAGGCAAGTCTATGTGCAGAGCTGGGTGATGCACTGTGTGCACTTCATAGACAGACAGCAGGAGAGCAGGAGAGCTGGGTGGATGGACATACCATGTGAATGCTAGGTGCAGAGGCAAGTCTATGTGCAGAGCTGGGTGATGCACTGTGTGCCCTTCATAGACAGACAGCAGGAGAGCAGGAGAGCTGGGTGGATGGACATACCTGTCGGAAGAATAGAGATGCTTGCTAGAGTGCGATGGTGGCAGGTAGCAGGGCACAGTCTGTATACATCCTTCTGGTTTTAATTCTTAAATTAATCTTCACACTTCTAGAACATACTTATAGCAATCACACTGCAGACTGAAGTCTTTATGCGTATGTATATAGTTTGTATGTATGTTGTATGAATGTAGTATATATGTAGTATGTACTATGTATGTATGTTGTATGAATGTAGTATATATGTAGTATGTATGTATGTTGTATGTATGTTGCATGTATGTTGTATGTATGTTGTATGAATGTAGTATGTATGCTGCATGAATGTAGTATATATGTAGTATGTATGTAGAATGTAGTAAGCATGTATGTATGTTGTATGAATGTAGTATATATGTAGTATGTATGTAGTATGTAGTATGCATGTATGTTGTATAAATGTAGTATGTATGTAGTATGTATGTATGTTGTATGAATGTAGTATATATGTAGTATGTATGTAGTATGTATGTAGCATGTATGTAGCATGTATGTATGTTGTATGAATGTTGTATATATGTAGTATGTATGTATGCTGTATGAATGCAGTATATATGTAGTATGTATGTAGTATGTATGTATGTTGTATGAATGTTGTATATATGTAATATTCATGTAGTATGTATGCATGCTGTATGAATGTAGTATGTATGTAGTATGTATGTACGTTTTATGAATGTTGTATATATGTAGTATGTATGTAGTATGTATGTAGTATTTTTTTTTTTTACATTCAACACATTAGCCGGATGATGGGACTACTACTGTCCCATCATTGGCTAATGTGTCAATCACTGTCATTGTAGCAGGCATAGCCCAATGGGACTTGTAGTCCCATCGGACGATGCCTGCACACACACACAACCCCCAGCAGGCCCGCACAGACCCCCGGCAGTCCGCACAGACCCCTGGCAGCCGGCACAGACCCCAGGCAAGCCCGCACAGACCCTCGGCAGGCCCGCACAGACCCCCGGCACTCCGCACAGACCCCTGGCAGCTGGCACAGACCCCAGGCAAGCCCGCACAGACCCTGCCCGCACACACAGACATGCACAGTGTCCGCCCACGCACCGCTCACACTCTTCCCCCCTCCCGAACAGGATGTGCAGGTAAAGAAAGGGTTTTTTTTAATTCCGATAGTTCTGTCCCATTGACTTGAATGGGAATTCCGGTATCGGAATCGGCGATACCCGATACTTTTTGGGTATCGGCCGATCCAATCCGATATTTCTCAATATCAGATGGTATCGCTCAACACTTGAAAACAAACAAAAGCCAGCTCACCAGGTATTCACCGCAGACCTCGGAACTCCGTCTGGACTGACGTATGATCAATAGGAAAGAGCAATTAGTTCCAGCTGCGTGTAAAAATGTCTTCTTTATTTCAACATTTAAAATATGTCATCTTCATAGTATATGCCATACACACGGACACGGCAACGCGTTTCGATCTGTATGATCTTTGTCTCTGACAAAGATCATACAGATCGAAACACGTCGCCGTGTCCGTGTGTATGGCATATACTATGAAGATGACATATTTTAAATGTTGAAATAAAGAAGAAATTTTTACACGCAGCTGGAACTAATTGCTCTTTCCTATCGCTCAACACTAGAGTTGAGCGACTTTTGGTTTTTTAGGGTCGCGTTTCGTTTCGTGAAACCCGACTTTTCCAAAAGTCGGGTAGAGCAAGATCGTCCATTTATAGGGAAAAGTCGGGGTCGTCCCGAAACACGAAACCCAATGTAAGTCAATGGGGAATAAAAGTCGGCAGTGAGAGGAGGACAGGAAACACACCAACAGTGCCCATTTGAATGCCAAAAGCATCAATTCTTCTTACTTAAGCTTGTCAACCTTAATTAACTTCATAATATAAGTTACGCACTGAAAAATGGGTGTTATTTGGCTAAAGTTGTGGGGGGGGAGGGCTGGCTGCAGGTTTTCAGGTGCCCTGGGCGAAAGAGCGCCCCTTTAACACATACCACAACTCATCATATATGTTGGTCCCCATGGATGAAGCTCCACTGTCTAATGGGCCCAAATAATGCTCCAAACATAATGGGCCCCATTTCTAATGCTCTAGTGTATAATGGGCCCTGTAAATGCTGCTCCAGTGTCTGATGTCCACCTTTGGAATGTTCCAGTGTATGGTGGGCCCCATCTATCATTCTCCAGAGTATAGTGCTCCCCAAAAATTGCTGTCCCAACATTGAAAACAATCAAATAAGTCTACTCGCTAGGGAATCCCTGTACTTGTCTGGACAGGTGCTGTAGCTTGCTTAACAGCTCGCCAGCCGTTCTCACGCCCAGTATGGATTGCACGTGATTGCACAAAGGTTAGAAAGGGTACCGTATCCCTGGATAACATGTATGGATAGCGTACACATTCAAAATATATGTCTATACAGCATGAGGCAGGCTCAGACGGTGTTAGGCCCAGTATGGATTGCACGTCATTGCACAAAGGTTAGAAAGGGTACCGTATCCCCGGATAACATGTATGGATAGCGTACACATTCAAAATATATGTCTATACAGCATGAGGCAGGCTCAGACGGTGTTAGGCCCAGTATGGATTGCACGTCATTGCACAAAGGTTAGAAAGGGTACCGTATCCCCAGATAACATGTATGGATAGCGTACACATTCAAAATATATGTCTATACAGCATGAGGCAGGCTCAGACGGTGTTAGGCCCAGTATGGATTGCACGTCATTGCACAAAGGTTAGAAAGGGTACCGTATCCCTGGATAACATGTATGGATAGCGTACACATTCAAAATATATGTCTATACAGCATGAGGCAGGCTCAGATGGTGTTAGGCCCAGTATGGATTGCACGTCATTGCACAAAGGTTAGAAAGGGTACCGTATCCCTGGATAACATGTATGGATAGCGTACACATTCAAAATATATGTCTATACAGCATGAGGCAGGCTCAGACGGTGTTAGGCCCAGTATGGATTGCACGTCATTGCACAAAGGTTAGAAAGGGTACCGTATCCCCGGATAACATGTATGGATAGCGTACACATTCAAAATATATGTCTATACAGCATGAGGCAGGCTCAGACGGTGTTAGGCCCAGTATGGATTGCACGTCATTGCACAAAGGTTAGAAAGGGTACCGTATCCCCGGACAACATGTATGGATAGCGTACACATTCAAAATATATGTCTATACAGCATGAGGCAGGCTCAGACGGTGTTAGGCCCAGTATGGATTGCACGTCATTGCACAAAGGTTAGAAAGGGTACCGTATCCCTGGATAACATGTATGGATAGCGTACACATTCAAAATATATGTCTATACAGCATGAGGCAGGCTCAGACGGTGTTAGGCCCAGTATGGATTGCACGTGATTGCACAAAGGTTAGAAAGGGTACCGTATCCCCGGATACCATGTATGGATAGCGTACACATTCAAAATATATGTCTATACAGCATGAGGCAGGCTCAGACGGTGTTAGGCCCAGTATGGATTGCACGTCATTGCACAAAGGTTAGAAAGGGTACCGTATCCCCGGATAACATGTATGGATAGCGTACACATTCAAAATATATATCTATACAGCATGAGGCAGGCTCAGACGGTGTTAGGCCCAGTATGGATTGCACGTGATTGCACAAAGGTTAGAAAGGGTACCGTATCCCCGGATAACATGTATGGATAGCGTACACATTCAAAATATATGTCTATACAGCATGAGGCAGGCTCAGACGGTGTTAGGCCCAGTATGGATTGCACGTCATTGCACAAAGGTTAGAAAGGGTACCGTATCCCCGGATAACATGTATGGATAGCGTACACATTCAAAATATATGTCTATACAGCATGAGGCAGGCTCAGACGGTGTTAGGCCCAGTATGGATTGCACGTCATTGCACAAAGGTTAGAAAGGGTACCGTATCCCCGGATAACATGTATGGATAGCGTACACATTCAAAATATATGTCTATACAGCATGAGGCAGGCTCAGACGGTGTTAGGCCCAGTATGGATTGCACGTCATTGCACAAAGGTTAGAAAGGGTACCGTATCCCCAGATAACATGTATGGATAGCGTACACATTCAAAATATATGTCTATACAGCATGAGGCAGGCTCAGACGGTGTTAGGCCCAGTATGGATTGCACGTCATTGCACAAAGGTTAGAAAGGGTACCGTATCCCTGGATAACATGTATGGATAGCGTACACATTCAAAATATATGTCTATACAGCATGAGGCAGGCTCAGACGGTGTTAGGCCCAGTATGGATTGCACGTCATTGCACAAAGGTTAGAAAGGGTACCGTATCCCTGGATAACATGTATGGATAGCGTACACATTCAAAATATATGTCTATACAGCATGAGGCAGGCTCAGACGGTGTTAGGCCCAGTATGGATTGCACGTCATTGCACAGAGGTTAGAAAGGGTACCGTATCCCTGGATAACATGTATGGATAGCGTACACATTCAAAATATATGTCTATACAGCATGAGGCAGGCTCAGACGGTGTTAGGCCCAGTATGGATTGCACGTCATTGCACAAAGGTTAGAAAGGGTACCGTATCCCCGGATAACATGTATGGATAGCGTACACATTCAAAATATATGTCTATACAGCATGAGGCAGGCTCAGACGGTGTTAGGCCCAGTATGGATTGCACGTCATTGCACAGAGGTTAGAAAGGGTACCGTATCCCTGGATAACATGTATGGATAGCGTACACATTCAAAATATATGTCTATACAGCATGAGGCAGGCTCAGACGGTGTTAGGCCCAGTATGGATTGCACGTCATTGCACAAAGGTTAGAAAGGGTACCGTATCCCCGGATAACATGTATGGATAGCGTACACATTCAAAATATATGTCTATACAGCATGAGGCAGGCTCAGACGGTGTTAGGCCCAGTATGGATTGCACGTCATTGCACAAAGGTTAGAAAGGGTACCGTATCCCTGGATAACATGTATGGATAGCGTACACATTCAAAATATATGTCTATACAGCATGAGGCAGGCTCAGACGGTGTTAGGCCCAGTATGGATTGCACGTGATTGCACAAAGGTTAGAAAGGGTACCGTATCCCCGGATAACATGTATGGATAGCGTACACATTCAAAATATATGTCTATACAGCATGAGGCAGGCTCAGACGGTGTTAGGCCCTGTATGGATTGCACGTGATTGCACAAAGGTTAGAAAGGGTACGGTATCCCCGGATAACATGTATGGATAGCGTACACATTCAAAATATATGTCTATACAGCATGAGGCAGGCTCAGACGGTGTTAGGCCCAGTATGGATTGCACGTGATTGCACAAAGGTTAGAAAGGGTACCGTATCCCCGGATAACATGTATGGATAGCGTACACATTCAAAATATATGTCTATACAGCATGAGGCAGGCTCAGACGGTGTTAGGCCCAGTATGGATTGCACGTCATTGCACAAAGGTTAGAAAGGGTACCGTATCCCCGGATAACATGTATGGATAGCGTACACATTCAAAATATATGTCTATACAGCATGAGGCAGGCTCAGACGGTGTTAGGCCCAGTATGGATTGCACGTCATTGCACAAAGGTTAGAAAGGGTACCGTATCCCCGGATAACATGTATGGATATTGTACACATTCAAAATATATGTCTATACAGCATGAGGCAGGCTCAGACGGTGTTAGGCCCAGTATGGATTGCACGTGATTGCACAAAGGTTAGAAAGGGTACCGTATCCCTGGATAACATGTATGGATAGCGTACACATTCAAAATATATGTCTCAGGAGGCAGGCTCAGACGGTGTCAGGCACAGTATGGATTTGACGGCCCAGATTACACAGCGGAGGAGCAGGGAGAGGTAAAGATTGCAAATGCTGGGGCCCTGCCCAAGCAAGGGGGGCCCACTCTTGGGCGTCGGTACTGGCACTGGGCCCCTCATAGTACAGAGGTGCACCACCACCGTCAGAAACACTTGATTGCACTATGAGGGACCCTGTGCCAGTGCCCGCGCCCAAGAGTCGGCCTACCCACCTGTCCAGGGCAACGGCACTCGCACGGTGTCATGCGCTAGGTGGTTACCCCGGCCATGGGGGGGAGGCAGCACAGTTAGGGAGTTTTAGAAAGTGGCATATGTTGATGTTGGACATTCAGCTGATGCAAAAGGCGAAATAGGTGAAGTACCAGGAAGAGGTGGACCAAAGCAAGCCATTTTTCTGTCACCCTATGTGTCATCAGGGGAAGGTGGGACAAAATCCTTGGAAACCCATGCGTGGTTCATTTTAATGAAGGTTAGATCATCCACATTTTGGGTTGACAGACGGGTCCTTTTTTCTGTTAGGATTGATCCAGCTGCACTGAAGACTCTTTCCGATAGCACACTTGCAGCTGGGCAAGCGAGCTCCTGTAAGGCATATTGGGCCAATTCAGGCCAGGTGTCCAGTTTAGCGGCCCAATAGTCAAAGGGGAATGACCTGTGTGGGAGAACATCGATATGGGAGGAAAAGTAGTTTGTAACCATAGTTGACAACTGCTGTCTCCTGTCACTTTCCATCGATGCAGTATTACCAGTTGTGTGAGCGGTATTTGAAAAATCAGTCCACAACATTGTCATGAAACCCCTGTCTCCAACGCCACTTCTGCTGTGTGCACCACGAACACCTCTGCCAAGCTGCCCCCGGCCCGTACGGCTCGTGTGAGAACCATCACCGCTGCTGTGTGCTGGGAATGCCTCAAGCAACCGATTTACCAGAGTTGCTTGTTTATTAGCCAATATTAGGTCAAGGTTCTCCTGTGGCATGATGTTTTGTAATTTGCCTTTATAGCGTGGATCCAGGATGCTGGCCAACCAGTAGTCGTCATTGTTCATCATTTTGGCAATGCGGGGGTCCCTTTTTAGGATCCGCAAGGCATAATCTGACATGTGGGCCAATGTTCCCGGTGTCAATGATGCACTGCGAGTGCTGGGTGGAGGAGTACTTTCTTGCAAATCCACATCCCTCCAGTCACGCACAAACCCTGTACCAGACCTTGCCACGCCAACATTTTCACTTGCCCCACGAGATGCATCCTCCTCCCCTAAGTAATCATCCCCATCATCCTCCTCCTCCTCTTCTTCCTCCACCTCGTCCAGGAGAGGTCCCTGAGCAGACAATGGCTGAATGTCATCAAGGATTCCCTCCTCCTCTTCCTCCTCATCAACATTGGCTGCAGACGCCTGCTCCTTAAGGTGCGTCAAAGTTTGCATGAGCAGACGCATAAGTGGGATGCTCATGCTTAGGATGGCGTCGTCTGCGCTTACCAGCCGTGTGCATTCCTCAAAACACTGAAGGACTTTACAAAGGTCTTTCAGCTTCGACCACTGCACACCTGTCAACTCCATGTCTGCTCTCAAAGTGCCTGGCCGTGTATCCTCCCACAAATGCATTATGGCCTGCCTCTGCTCGCACAGCCGCTCCACCATGTGCAGGGTGGAGTTCCACCTTGTTGCAATGTCGATAATGAGGCGGTGGTTGGGAAGGTGGAGCAATCGCTGCAGCTTCTGCATACGAACGGAGTGTACAGGCAACCGGCGGATGTGCGCGCACAGTCTTCGCACCTTCTGAAGCAGGGCTGTTAACTCCGGATAATTTTTGAGGAAGCACTGCACAACCAGGTTCAAGGTGTGAGCCAAGCAAGGTATGTGGCTGAGTTTTGAAAGGGCTATGGCTGCCACAAAATTACGGCCGTTATCACTAACTACCTTGCCTGCCTCAAGATGTACACTGCCCAGCCATGACTCAGTTTGTCGCTTCAAGTACTCGGCCAGCACCTCGGCGGTGTGTCTGTCGCCCAAACACATCATCTGCAACACAGCCTGCTGACGCTTTCCACTAGCTGCTCGATAGGGGGACACATCGTGTGCAACAGTGGCAGCTGCAGATGGAGTGCTCGTACGACTGCGCTCTGTGGACGAGCTTTCGCTTCTGGAGGAGGAGGAGGAGGAGGGTCGAACGCCTACAGCCAACTGTTTCCTATACCGTGGGCTAGGCAGCACTGTCCCACCACCGCTGTCCCCTGTGGACCCTGCATCCACCACATTAACCCAGTGCGCAGTGATGGACACGTAACGGCCCTGGCCATGCCGACTGGACCATGCATCAGTTGTGAGGTGCACCTTTCCGCTCACTGACTGCTTGAGTGCATGGACAATGCGGTCTTTCACATGATGGTGGAGGGCTGGGATGGCTTTGCGAGAGAAGAAGTGGCGACTGGGCATGTCATAGCGTGGTACTGCATAGGCCATGAGTTCGCGGAAAGCTGTGCTTTCCACCAACCGAAAGGGCATCATCTCAAACGAGATTAGTTTGGCAATGTGGGCGTTCAAACCCAGTGTACGCGGATGAGAGACTGAGTACTTTCTTGACCTACTCATAGTGTCTGGGAGGGTGAGCTGGACTTGAGAGCTGCATATGGTGGAAGTAGCGGTGGACAGGGCGGACTGAGAGAGGGTTGATGATGGTGATGGAGTTGGTGTTCTTTCTGATGGCCTAGAATCAGTCTTTCGTTGATATAACAGTGGGATTCCCTGACTGCTGTGGCCTTGCAACGACACCTCAACATTTGCTGCTGTGCTAACCGGTGGGCTTACAGTGGGGGAAACAATGTAGCGTTGCTGACTACCTTCGTTGTGATCAGTTGCACATGTGGCACTTGAGGTTTGGTGTTGTGTCCACGCTTGCAAGTGCATGCTGGTTAAATGTCTAAGCATGCAACTGGTATTCAAATTTTTCAGATTTTTCCCTCGGCTAAAGGTCTTTGCGCACTTCTTACAGATAACCTTGGCCTGATCATGAGGATTTTGTTCAAAAAAGTGCCACACTGCACTCTTCCTACTTTGGCAGACATTTTGCGGCCTAGCACGCTGTGATCTTTTGACCCTCTGGACAAGCTGTCCAGCAACTCTTTTGATGTTTGGAACCTGTCTTTGGAGTGCTCCGGGCCTGCCAGATAACAGCTGTTGCGATGTCGATGTCTGCTGTGGATGCTCCTCATCTGAGCTATTGGAAGCAGCACCCTCTTCCCCCAATGGATGCCAATCTGGGTCAACAACTGGGTCATCCATCACCTCCTCTTCTATGTCATGTGCACCTTTCTCTGTGTCACCGTGTATGGTGGTATAGTGTGCGGGAAGGGGCACCTGAGTCTCATCAGGGTCAAAATCTGGCTCTGTACACTGCGAGGACAATGTAGTGCTCTGAGTGAATGTAACAGCAGAATCATCCATCAGCGACTGTGCATCAGTGCACTCCATGTCAGATTCATCTTGGCCTGGGTAATTCACCATTTGACTTGATAATCCAGGCATGGTATGTGAAAACAGCTCCATGGAGTAATCAGTAGTATGGCCTGCGTCATCCTTCAATCTTGGTTGGGGTGAAGGACACAAGGAAAGGTGTGGTTCATGAACATGAGCCTCCAATGACGACTCAGTGCTTTTACTTTTTACAACTGAAGAAGAGGAGGCGATAGAGCTGGAGGCTGAGTCAGCAATGTAAGACAAAACTTTTTCCTGATGCTCTGCCTTTAAATGCGGTTTGCCAACTCCTAGAAAACTAAGCGTTCGAGGCCTTATGTAGCCAGACGATGACACAGGGTCAGCACCTCCTGCATTCGGTCCTATTTTGCTCTTGCCACTACCATCAGATCCACCACCAACACCATCATTACCAGCTGCCAACCCCCGCCCAATTCCACGGCCTCTTCCACCAGCCTTCCTCATTTTTGGTAGAAATGTAGACAAAATCCAACAAACTATATAGTAATGTAAAACAAGGTACAAGGTGTCTATAGGACAGGGGAGATTTAGAATTTCTGCACACACTTGTGGACAGTGGACACTTTTGGATTGTGTGAGGCCCACTGATATCTGAGCGCTATGTGACACGCTCGATGGCACAGCTGCCTGTGACCAAAGTGACGAGAGGATAATGGAGATTTTGAATCTCTGCGTACACTTTTGGACACTGGACACTTGTAGATTGTGTGAGGCCCACTGATATCTGAGCGCTATATGACACGCTCGATGGCACAGCTGCCTGTGACCAAAGTGACGAGAGGATAATGGAGATTTTGAATCTCTGCGTACACTTTTGGACACTGGAAACTTGTGGATTGTGTGAGGCCCACTGATATCTGAGCGCTATGTGACACGCTCGATGGCACAGCTGCCTGTGACCAAAGTGACGAGAGGATAATGGAGATTTTGAATCTCTGCGTACACTTTTGGACACTGGACACTTGTGGATTGTGTGAGGCCCACTGATATCTGAGCGCTATGTGACACGCTCGATGGCACAGCTGCCTGTGACCAAAGTGACGAGAGGATAATGGAGATTTTGAATCTCTGCGTACACTTTTGGACACTGGACACTTGTGGATTGTGTGAGGTCCACTGATATCTGAGCGCTATGTGACACGCTCGATGGCACAGCTGCCTGTGACCAAAGTGACGAGAGGATAAAGGAGATTTTGAATCTCTGCGTACACTTTTGGACACTGGACACTTGTGGATTATGTGAGGCCCACTGATATCTGAGCGCTATGTGACACGCTTGATGGCACAGCTGCCTGTGACCAAAGTGACGAGAGGATAATGGAGATTTTGAATCTCTCCGTACACTTTTGGACACTGGACACTTGTGGATTGTGTGAGGCCCACTGATATCTGAGCGCTATGTGACACGCTCGATGGCACAGCTGTGACAAAAGTGACTAGAGGATAAGGGAGATTGGATTGCTTTTAAAAAAGCAGTTTGCAGAGCAGTGGGTAAACAGCAATGCCAGCGTGTCAGGAAGCCTTAAAAGGCAGCCCAACAACCAACACCACTGATACACCACAATATAGCCTCCCCTTGCACTGCACACACAGTGACTTGTGTGTTGTGCAGGCCCAATCGCTAGCAGCAGAAGCAGTTTTTTTGTCTTCTTCCCTGCCTAACGCTCTCCCTACAGAATCAGCAGCAACCTCTCCCTATACTAAGATCGGCAGAAGTAAGATGGCGGTCGGCGTGCACGCCCTTTTATACCCCCTGTGACGCCCACCAAAGCAAGCCAATCACTTGCATGCCCTTCTGAAAGATGGTGGTGACCCGTGCCTAGGTCATCACGTTGCCCACAGTGTCCGTGGATCCTGATTGGCTGAAAAAGAGCGCAAAACAAACTTTTGAAATGCGACTTTGGCGCGTAAGTCGCCGACCTCGTGGCCGACCTCATCCTAGGGTCGGGTTTCGTTTCATGAAACCCGACTTTGCCAAAAGTCGGCGACTTTTGAATTTTTTCGACCCGTTTCGCTCAACTCTACTCAACACTACTCATGGGAGCTGCCAGCTTTCAGTCCAACAGTCAATCCAAGGGCAACTTCAGTCAATGCTCAGTACACAGTGATTGGTGGTTCTAAGCAAGCCTTGTCAATTTGATTGACAGCTTTCAATCAAAGGGCTAAGGCATGCTTACAGCAACTACTCACAATAATGCAAGCTATAATTGTAGCCACTGTGTGCACACCTTTATGACTGAAAGCTGGCGGCTATCAAGAGGAAAAACTTTCATTTTCTTCCAATAGCTGCACTTTGAGTAAGGAGGCCAGACCTCATTGTAAAACAATTTACCTGCCTACTAACACTAGATTTGCAGGTTAATTGAATTTGGGGACGTAACAAGTTTCCTTTTAAGGGGATCCTCATCTGTAGTTTATTTAAAAAATGTCTGAGATAATATTAGCCTTTTTAAACAGGCCAAAGTGACTTTTTGGGCCCTTTAGGCTTGAGGGTCCAGGTGCAATTGCAATCTCTCTCCTTGTTGTAGTCATGGCCCCTGTTTTTTTGGTCCCCCATATTATTCAAAATTAGCACTTAACCCATGTTCTTGATTAATGACCTTTAAAAAAGGAAAGGTACTAATGGGGAACTCATGGCACATGCATGAGATTTTCCTCCCAACAGCGGTGATTTATCAATGAGACCTTTCATGCAGACAAAATAGCTCTCATGCTTTGCACTGATGAGAGGCAACACCCCAAAATATGTGTCTGTCTAAAACTTGAGAGTCTGGTTAGGTCTCTTATCCTAAGTCATGTGTCAAGAATCATAGAGGGTTGATATTGCCTTTTAGGATTGCTACTTTGAATAGGTGGCACTAGTGTTCAAAGCCTCTTCTTCTCTGAAGAGACAATTTGCATTCTCAATAATCAAGCACATATGGGTGGAGTTAGGTGGGGAATAATGCAGAAAACCTAATGACTTGCTGGGAAAAAAACACTCCCAGTGCACTTGTACCCTAATTTTCCTGAAGAGTCAAGCTTGATTTTGTCAGCCATGTAATATCCATTTGCGGACTAGAAGGAATGTGCATCAGGTTCCTAATAACTGTGCCCTAAAAGTAGAGACATACAATGTGCGTTTATTTTATGTAAATGTTAAATTTTTCTAGAAGTTTGTAATGAATATTGTGAATTATTTGCCTAGTATCAAGCTTATGCTTCAAGAATCCATAATAATATTTCTCCAGACAAGCATTTCATCTCCTTCTGGATATCTTTTACCTTCTTTAAAAGATGATAACTTATGAGTCTGGTCTTTTCTTTCAAAGCATGTGGAGCACCGCAAGAAAGGGAAACCAATCCAAAATGACAGCTTAGACAAAGGAGCGACATTTCCACACTATCACAAAAAAACGAATCATCCGCTAAGCTGACAGTAGACCAGAAGCACATCTTCACATTTTACATTGGTGAGTCAGGCATTGTATTTCTTAATATCTTCAAAGGCTGTGATACGGCTCTGTCTCGTAATGGATGTAAAAAATGTCAAGCAGAAAGCAACAAGGAACAGATGTGTGTTTCCATCTTAACCTCTGTCTCTGACTCAGGCATGAAAGCTTCTCGCGTCAACGCAGTAATTGAATTTCAAGGAAGTCTTGGTATGGCGGCTATTACTTGGTTGTCCCGATTTCTCTTTTGGCTCCGAAGATTTCTATTTATCGCAGTGTTGATTCTGTCTCTACGACTGGGCAAAGATGGGTTGGAGCCAGGTGATCACAAAGGATTCAATTCAGCATTCAGTAACGGACTTCAAAAGAAGTTATTTTCATGGGTTTACTGGACATGAATCTTTAAAGAACCACTCCTCCTCCCATGAAAGTGTTTATCCCCTTAATATATAGCAGTCATCATATTATATAGCACTGTGTACTGTGGTAGAGCTGGTCACTCAGCTGACACAGAGGTAGGCACACGAACATGGTCTCTTTACGTCCTTTCACAGGTTTATTATAGACATGGTGCATAAACCACGGTGAGGACAAAATAAACGTGGCCTCTCAGGGCTAAACAGAAATATAAAAAAATAGTATAACACAGACCTTTCATGTGCGGGAAGTCCGCCTGCGCAGGAGAAATCAGCATCCAAAGGTTCAGCTCAGGGGTGTACACTGACAGCTGTGGGCCCCTCTCCTTCTATGGTGACAAAGCTACACACACATACAGTATATGCACACACACATACATGTATATATTACATAGTATCCTTTATTATATATATTGCCATCCCTTATTATGCAGTGCCCTCTCTTGTTATGTACAGCACCATCTCTTACATATTGGATTATATAGAGCCCTGTTTTTTATTACATACCGTCCTGTCTTGCTAGCTGTTTAATGCAATGATTGCTGATGGAGCATGGGAAAGCTTCTTTTCAAATGGAGGGGCTGATGGGCTGGTAGTCTGGTCACCGGCTCTTCCATCAGCAGTCATTTTATATCTAACAAGAGAGGGGACTATGTAATAGAAGAGGGCACTGGGAACAACAAAAATAACAATAATACACTATGTAAGAGACAGCACTGTACATAACAGCAGAGGAAGCTATATAATAAGGGACAGCCTTATAAAAAGTGAATACACTATATACTGGCGGATGGCGCTACACATAAGTGAGTACGCTATATACTAAGGGACTGTGTTAGACATCACCTTCTCTCTCCTCCACCTCACCCTGTTCCTTAATCCATTATAAATCCCCCTTGCTCCCATCCCAATCCCCCACCCCTAATTGTCTTCCTCGCCCTACATGCCCTCTTCATCATCTTCATCATTGCCTTCTCCCCCACTACCCCATCACTGCCCATCCCACCACCTCCATCATTTCCTCCTCCACCTCCATCATTTCCTCCTCCCCTCCTTCATTTCCTCCTCCCCACCACCCCCATCATTGCCCATTCCACCACCTCCATTATTTCCTCCTCCCTCACCACCCTCATCATTGCCCTTTCCACCAACATTGTCCTTTCCACTACCACCCCATCATTGCCCATTCCACCACCTCCATCATTTCCTCCTCCCCCACAACCTCCATCATTGTCTTTTCCACTAGCATTCCATCATTGCCCATTCCATCATATCCTCCTCCCCCACTACCCCATCTTTGTCCTTTCCACTGCCACCATTTCCTCCTCCTCCACCACCCCCATCATTGTCCTTTCAACTGCCACCATCATTGCTTTCTCCCCCACCACCCAATCATTGCCCTCTCCATCACCCACATCATTGCCTTCTCCCCATCACTGCCGTCTCCTCCACCTACACACACACAGCACTACTCACCTCTTTGCACGTTCCCCCGCAGCGACACACATACACTCTCCTTCACCTACACACACAGCGCCATTCACCTCTCTGCATGTTCCCCCACAGCGACACACAGCACCTCTCACCTCTCCGCATGCTCTCCCGCAGCATACCCTTGCCAGCAGCTTCCTCTTTCTGGTGCACCACGGAGCTAAATGATGATGTCATCCAGCCGCGCTTCTGACTGTGTGAGAGACAGGAAGCATTGGCAGGGAGCAGGACGGATCACTGCAGCTCTGCTTCACTGGCATTTTCTCTTGCAGGCAGTGGAGCTGCAGGGATCTCTCCCTACCCACCACACATGAGGTCAATCTTGCCAGGGGCCCCCAGAGCCTCGGGGCTGGATAAACAGTACAGATTGCCCTCATTATTAGCTGTCCTGCAGGGGCCC
Organism: Dendrobates tinctorius; assembly: GCF_039654945.1. Lineage (NCBI taxonomy): Eukaryota > Metazoa > Chordata > Amphibia > Anura > Dendrobatidae > Dendrobates > Dendrobates tinctorius. The sequence goes on from NW_027361754.1 coordinate 40,307,805, forward strand.
CTCCAACTCTGGGCCCCGGTGCAGCCGCACCGGCTGCACCTGCGGTATGTCCGCCCCAGGCTCAACATTCCATCACAGGACACAATGCACTGGAGCTCCACTTTCCAGGCCTACTGAATGCTGTCTGCCTCTGGAAGTCAGCTATTTAATCCCGAGACCACACCCTGGGGTTGGAGATAAGGTGGAAAACCTCCCACCCACTCTATGGTTGTCTACATAAAACCCAACCTATTATGTAAATTAGCAGTTAACCCGTCACTGCACTTAGGGTACCGTTACACCTAGCGACTCACCAGCGATCCCGACCAGCGATATGACGCGGTCAGGATCGCTGTTGAATCGCTAGGTGGTCGCTAGTGAGCTGCCACACAGGCAGATCTCACCAGCGACATCGCAGGGGTCGGGGGTCGCTACTTACCTGTCAGACGCGGCGATCCTGCGTCCTCCCGCCCGGCTCCACGCGTCGCTCGTCGGCGCCACAGGAAGCGCCGCAGGAAGTGGACGACGAGGAATGGTCCAGCAGCTTCTCGCGCGATCAGCGATAACCAGTGGGGGAGCCGGTCGGAGGTAAGTATCACATGCAGCGATATCGCTAGCAATATCGCTGCTACGTCACAAAATCGGTGACTTTACAGTGATATTGCTAGCGATATCGCAGTGTGTAACGGGGGCTTTAGTGTGGTGGAGGAAAATCTATAGGATTCAAATCACTGATGCCACTTAGTAGAGTGAAATGTTTCTCCCCCCAGCACTTTACCAGTGACTTTGTCACAGTACTTATAATTGCTCATTTTGCCTTTCTACCCAGCTAATTCTTCTCTTTTCCATTTGGTCTATGACATCACGTGATTAAAAACAGACTAGCTTTTTATCATTAATGTAATTTACTATTCTTATTACATTCTTATAACATTTTATTTATCGTTGTATGTTACAATACAGTTTATTATTGGAGTGGTTAACATTTCCAGTGTTTGCTCATGTTGCACTGCCTGTACAGAGAGGAACACTGACCAAATTGGGGAGAGGAATGGACCCCTTCAGTGCTCATTTACCCCCCAGCGTCTACCGATACATAGGTACAGTGGGTACAGAAAGCATTCTAATCCCTTTAAATTTTTCACTCTTTGTTTCATTGCATCCATTTGGTAAATTCAAAAAAGTTATTTTTTTCTCATTAATGTACACTCTGCACCCCATCTTGACTGAAAAAAAATGGAAATGTAGACATTTTTGCAAATTAAAAAATAAAGGCAGGCTTGTTATTATTTTTTTCATTTTGAGACACTTTTTTTTATCAATATTGTTGATAAAAATTCCCAGAGGTTTAGAATTACAGAAAATCAGTCTTTTTTTCACTGTGATCTTTAAAAGAAATTACAAATTTTAATGACAACATGCGTCTATAAGGTCAGCAAATGCACAAGATTAAGGCTGACTTACGAGGTAAATGTAAATCTTTATAAAGAAAGAAATAGTACTAAATACTATCTTCAAGATCTAACACAAAATTGTCCCCAGATATTTTTCTTACAACATTATCAGATTAATGAAATAATAGAAAATTGCTATGATCAATGGGAGTTCAACCTTCAATCGATCTCCTATCTTCATGTAAAACAATTTAATGCCAACCAAAGCCCCTCTACCCCCAAACAGTGAAGGTAATCTGACAAAAACATAAAAAGTAGCTTTTTTATTAAAATATAAACCCTGGAAAGGTAGTATTACATGCTTTAGATCAGTGGTTCCCAAACTCCAGTCCTCACGGACCCCACACAGGTCATGTTTCAAGGATTTCCATAGTGTTACACATGTGAGAGAATTCCTGATGCCTTGATGATACTTCCATCACCTGTGAAATACTAAGGAAATCCTGAAAACATGACCTGTTGGGGTCCGTGAGGACTAGAGTTTGGGAAACACTGCTTTAGATACTATTGAATAAGTTTTAATGGGAACCTGTCACCAGGGTTTTCCCATATAAAGTATGGCCACCACCATTAGGGTCTGACATGTACTGCTCATGTTATGTCTTCCCCTTTGATGTGGGCTATGGCGCTGAGCCCACATCTTTTCCAGCACATGTCAGCTGTTTTGAACAGTTGACATGTGCCACTAACAGCCACGGATGGAATTGCGATCCACCCGCGGCTGTTAACCTGTTAAATGTCGCTGTCAGGCTCTGACAATGGCATTTAATGTGCTCTTCCAACAAGCACGCTGGAAATCCTGCCCATCTGTGACCCGTCACGTGATCATGGTGTAAAGGGGATAAATATTAATTGTTGTATTTATTGTGCTTTGCTAAATGGTACTGCTACATGTTTACATGTATTACCATGCCTATGGAATGGTACTGCTACTCATTTTTAGGTACTACCATTGTGTGTCTCTATGTCTTATTGTTATTGTTGCTTTTATCTGCACATAAGTGTGATAATGTTTACTGTATATCAAGGTTACAGGATAGGGAAAGCATAGTATTCCCTTTTGGACGCTATAGGGGGGCACTCTAGTATACAGAACTCTTAGTTTTTATAGAGTTAAGTGTAGGAGGGGCTGCTGGGATTTAAGGTTAGATGAGAAGGGAAGTTTGTTCAGACGGAGCCAGGGTGCCCGAAGTGTACTCATGGGCTATAGGCCCAGGATGGCTCGGCAGCCAATCAACGTTAAGTGGCGACAGCCCAAGTTATCCACGGCCACTGGACATCAATACAGTGGGCCAGTACAGTAGAGATAAGATGTGGCTACTCATAGCCTGGGAGGACGCTTTTAAGGTGGGAGTTGGATGGAGTGAGGAAAAGAAGGATGCTGAAGCTTCGCAGGGAGCTGTACAGATGGGCCGGATGCTTTTCCAGAGGTAAATAAACAGGGTGGCAGATGATTTCTAGTCTGGGGTGAAACAGGCAGAAGGAATTGTCATCATGGCGAGGTTAGGCCAGTAGGAAGCTGAGAAGCAGTGTAAGATGGTCTGGTCCGGGCATGTGCCATACATGGAGATTTAAGAAAACCTGCTGGGCTTTTATTTTTTAAACGGGCTACAGGATGGTCATGGGGCAGTGCATTTCCTCCCCCCTGGATGGGGTTTTCCATGTGGCCCATGGCCACAGATTCCAATTAAAAACCCTGCAGTAAAGGGTTTGGGTGTGTCAGGCTCTGCAGAGCTCCACCTGTGTGAGGCAACATAGGCATGTAGAGCCAAACAGCCAAGGTAGCTGAAAGGCTTGGCACCCACAGCGTACACAGTGGTGCAGTCACCCACGGCAACATGTCTCGGTGTTGTTCTGGCATGGTTATTGGCTGCAATCTGATGGACTATCTTGTTTCCCGGCTGCAATATGGAGGATATCCTTTTGTTTTCTACATTGTGAGTACTCTGAACATTGAAGAGACTTTTTGTTTTGGAACCTTAGTTAGGTCACTGCGTGTCTATCACACTGCACCAACCCCGTTGCACTACAGTCCTTATTTCATTTTTTATTGTTTTCATACATTAACTTTACACCTCTTCAACTTTAATGTCAAGGCATCCTTTACATGTAAATATATATACAGTTAGGTCCATGTATATTTGGACAGAGACAACATTTTTCTAATTTTGGTTCTAGACATTACCAGAATGAATTTTAAACAAAACAATTCAGATGCAGTTGAAGTTCAGACTTTCAGCTTTCATTTGAGGGTATCCACATTAAAATTAGATGAAGGGTTTTGGAGTTTCAGCTCCTTAACATGTGCCACCCTGTTTTTAAAGGGACCAAAAGTAGTTGGACAGATGAAATAATTGTAAATAAAATGTTCATTTCTAGTACTTGGTTGAAAACCCTTTGTTGGCAATGACTGCCTGAAGTCTTGAACTCATGGACATCACCAGACGCTGTGTTTCCTCCATTTTGATGCTCTGCCAGGCCTTCACTGAGGTGGTTTTCAGTTGCTGTTTGTTTGTGGGCCTTTCTGTCTGAAGTTGAGTCTTTAACAAGTGGAATGCATGCTCAATTGGGTTGAGATCAGGTGACTGACTTAGCCATTCACCAATATTCCACTTCTTTGCTTTAACAAACTCCAGGGATGTTTTAGCTTTATGTTTTGGGTCATTGTCCATCTGTAGTATGAAACGACGACCAATCAGTTTGGCTGCATTTGGCTGGATCTGAGCACACAGTATGGCTCTGAATACCTCAGAATTCATTCGGCAGCTTCTGTCTTGTGTCACATCATCAGTAAACACTAGTGACCCAGTGCCACTGGCAGCCATGCATGCCCAAGCCATCACACTGCCACCGCCGTGTTTTACAGATGATGTGGTATGCTTTGGATCATGAGCTGTACCACGCCTTCTCCATACTTTTCTCTTTCCATCATTCTGGTAGAGGTTGATCTTGGTTTCATCTGTCCAAAGAATGTTCTTCCAGAACTGTGCTGGCTTTTTTAGATGTTTTTTAGCAAAGTCCAGTCTAGCCTTTTTATTCTTGATTCTTATGAGTGGCTTGCACCATGCAGTGAACCCTCTATTTCCTTCCCTCAGTCTTCTCTTTATGGTAGATATGGATATTGATACGCCTAGCTCCTAGAGAGTGTTGTTCACTTGGTTGGCTGTTGTGAAGGGGTTTCTCTTCACCATTGAGATTATTCTGCAATCATCCACCACTGTTGTCTTCCGTGGATGCCCTGGTCTTTTTGCATTGATGAGTTCACCAGTGCTTTCTTTCTTTCTCAGGATGTACCAAACTGTAGATTTTGCCACTCCTAATGTTGTAGCAATTTCTCGGATGGGCTTTTTCTGTTTTTGCATCTTAAGGATGGCTTGTTTCACCTGCATGGAGAGCTCCTTTGCCTGCATGGTTCCTTCACAGCAAAACCTTCCAAATGCTAGCACCACACCTCAAATCAACTCCAGGCCTTTTATCTGCTTAATTGAGAATGACATAACGAAGGGATTGCCCACACCTGTCCAGAAATAGCCTTAAGGTACTGTCACACTAAGCGATATCGCTAGCACTATTGCTATAACTTGTGACGTTATAGCGATATTGCTAGCGACATCGCTGTGTCTGATACTTACCTACAACCCGCTCCCCCGCTGCTTATCGCTGATCACGCGAGAACGTCCTGGACCGTTTCTCGTCGTCAGCTTCCTGCAGCGCTTCCTGCTGTGATGACGAGCGACGCGTAGAGCCGGGCGGGAGGACGCAGGATCGCCTGGTGTGACAGGTATGTAGCGACCCCCGTCCCCAGCGATGTCGCTGGTGAGATCTGCCTGTGTGGCAGCTCACTAGCGACCACTTAGCGATGTACCAGCGATCCTGACCGCGTCATATCGCTGGTCGGGATCGCTGGCGCATCGCTAAGTGTGACAGTACCTTTAGAGTCAATTGTCCAATTACTTTTGGTCCCTTTAAAAACAGGGTGGCACATGTTAAGGAGCTGAAACTCCTCAACCCTTCAGCCAATTTAAATGTGGATACCCTCAAATGAAAGCTTGAAGTCTGAACTTCAACTGCATCTGAATTGTTTTGTTTAAAATTCATTGTGGTAATATCTAGAACCAAAATTAGAAAAATGTTGTCTCTGTCCAAATATATATGGACCTAACTGTATATATATATATATATATATATATATATATATATATACACTCACTGGCCACTTTATTAGGTACACCATGCTAGTAACGGGTTGGACCCCCTTTTGCCTTCAGAACTGCCTCAATTCTTCGTGGCAGAGATTCAACAAGGTGCTGGAAGCATTCCTCAGAGATTTTGGACCATATTGACATGATGGCATCACACAGTTGGCGCAGATTTGTCGGCTGCACATCCCTGATGCGAATCTCCCGTTCCACCACATCCCAAAGATGCTCTATTGGATTGAGATCTGGTGACTGAGGAGGCCATTTGAGTACAGTGAACTCATTGTCATGTTCAAGAAACCAATCTGAGATGATTCGAGCTTTATGACATGGCGCATTATCCTGCTGAAAGTAGCCATCAGATGCCTGTTCTTAGCTGAGAGGAGTGGTACCCAGTGTGGTCTTCTGCTGCTGTAGCCCATCTGCCTCAAAGTTCGACGCACTGTGCGTTCAGAGATGCTCTTCTGCCTACCTTGGTTGTAACGGGTGGCAATTTGAGTCACTGTTGCCTTTCTATCAGCTCGAACCAGTATGCCCATTCTCCTCTGACCTCTGGCATCAACAAGGCATTTCCGGCCACAGAACTGCCGCTCACTGGATTTTTTTTCTTTTTCGGACCATTCTCTGTAAACCCTAGAGATGGTTGTGCGTGAAAATCCCAGTAGATCAGCAGTTTCTGAAATACTCAGACCAGCCCTTCTGGCACCAACAATCATGCCACGTTCAAAGGCACTCAAATCACCTTTCTTCCCCATACTGATGCTCGGTTTGAACTGCAGGAGATTGTCTTGACCATGTCTACATGCCTAAATGCACTGAGTTGCCGCCATGTGATTGGCTGATTAGAAATTAAGTCTTAACACACAGTTGGACAGGTGTACCTAATAAAGTGGCCAGTGAGTGTATATATATATATATATATATCCAACAATGTAGACCAGCTCACTCCTGTGAACCACCTGGAACCTCAGCTGACCTGGTTAACTCCGTTGTGCCCGGATCTGGATGTAGGAGTCCATCGATACAAATGTGAACAACGACAAAGCAAAGTCCAGCAATAACGTGAGCAATCCAGGATGCTGTTAAAAAATTTTTTCTTTTTATTCATAAATCCATTAAAATGCAATGGTCCAAGCAGTTCAAAACAGCAATAACGCAGGAAAGTCGTACAGATAGGACTACGCGTTTCAGCGGTAGATCCCGCCTTCTTCACGGTCCAGAATCTAATCTATTGCTGGACTTTGCTTTGTCGTTGTTCATATCTATATATATATATATATATATATATATATATATATACGGCTCTGGCAAAAATTATGAGACCACTGCAAAATTTTCCGTTTGTCTGATTTTTCTCTTTATATATTTTTGAGTAAAATGTAAATCGCTCTTTTATTTTATAAACTACTGACAACATGTCTTCGAATTTCCAAGCACTAACTTTTGTATTTATCATCAGAAAATGAGAATTGGTTAAAATAACAAAAATGCAGTGCTTGCAGACATCAAATAATGCTAAGAAAACAAGTTCATAATCATTTAGAAACAACAATACTAATGTTTTACCTCAGGAAGAGTTCAGAAATCAATATTTTCTGGAATAACCATGATTTTTAATCACAGCTTTCATGCGTCTTGGCATGCTTTCCACCAGTCTTTCACACTCCTTTTGGGTGACCTTATGCCACTCCTGGTACAAAAATGTAAGCAGATCTTTGTTTGATGGCTTGTGACTATCCATCTTCCTCTTGATTACATTCCAGAGGTTTTCAATGGGGTTCAGGTCTGGAGATTAGGCTGGCCATGACAGGGATTTAATGTGGCGGTCCTTCATCCACACATTGATTGACCTATCTGTGTGGTATGGCGCATTGTGGTGCTGGAAAAACTAGTCCTCAGAGTTGGGGAACATTGCCTGAGCAGAAGGAATCAACTGTTTTTCCAGGATAACTTTGTATGCGGCTTGATTCATACATCCCTCGCAAAGATTAACCTGCCCAATTCCAGCCTTGCTTAAGCATCCACAGATCCTCACGAATCCTGCAAGACACTGTGGCTTGTACGCCTCTCCAGGTCTCCGTCTAACCATTAGATGGCAAGGTGTTGAGCAAAGCTGAAAATTAGACTCATCAGAGAAGATAACTTTACTCCAGTCCTCTATGGTCCAGTCTTTATGGTTTTGCCAAACTTCAGCCTGGCTCTCCTTTGCTTCTCATTGATGATAGGCTTTTTTCTACCTTTACTTGATTTGAGCCCTGCCTGTAGGAGCCTGTTACGAACTGTTCTTGCCATGCACTTCACCCCAGCTGTCGTTTGCCATTCCTTTTGTAGGTCACTTGATGTCATCCTGCGGTTGCTGAGTGACATTCGAATAAGATGACAGTCATCCCGGTTAGTGGAGAGTCGTTTTTGCCCTCTGCCAGTCCGCAGCTTTGTTGTCCCCAATATCTGCTGCTTGACCTCGTTGTCCCCAATTTCTGCTGCTTGACCTTGTTGTAGTGGACAACCATTTTAGAAATTTTAAAGATGGAGTCAACATGATGCTCACTGTATCCCTCTGCTAGTAAAGCCAGAATTGAACCCTTCTTTTCCTCACTCAAGACTTTTCAACTCCTTTGCCATGGTTAACAGTTATTTTTTCATTCCTATTACTTTTGGGATATTACTAGCACTTGTTTTGCCATACAGCTTGTCCTATGGCAAGAGGATTGTGAACAACACAGCAGGGTTTTTTATACTTTCCTTCATTAAATATGACTTGGTTCAGGTGATCACCTAATCAGAAGCACATTAAGTAGAGGTGTACTCTGGTTGGAATTCAACTGACACTGGAATGGAATGGACACTGTGTAGTGGTCTCCTAATTTTTCCCATAGCTGTATATATATATATATATATATATATATATGTTGTTCCAAAGTTTTTACCCATAACACTGGGGAACAATTTGAAAAAAAATTTCTGTTGAGTTAGGTTTTTGAGCTGATTTATACTAAAATTGGCATGCTGATTCCAAAAATGTAGTCAGTTTTTTTCTATCACGTCAAGTTTTTCCTTCTCAACTTACCTGCCATAGAAGCACAATTGCACTGATTTCTGTAATAAGACTTGTTATCTGAGTACAATTCGACTCATATAGAGCTACGTGGCAACTTGTAAGAGTAGTCACAACTGAGACAGTGTGGTGAGAGGTGTGTACAGCTCCCAATACGTCATAATTATCAATATCTTTACACAAAAAATGTATCATAGTAGGAATAAATAGGATTTGTGATAGCTTTTCTCTTTACATTGGGCGCTTAGTTGTAATTTATATATCTTTTATGATTTTTTTCTTTGTTAGTTTTCAAAGCTTGTAACTTTCCATCTCAGTGTTTTATTTACTTATGTACATATTTCCTTTGTTTCAGATCATGTCTGCTCCTTCTTCCTCTCGTCGTAAATGCCTAAACAACCCTAACTCCTTCTGCTATATTTGTGGTGTTTTCACCATTCCAGTTCAAAGGGCAAACATCAGTGCATTTGTCAAACAAGCATATTTTGCATATTTTAAAGTAAAACTCGGTGATCAAGATAAGCCATGGGCCCCTCACATAGTGTGCAAGCAGTGTGTCGAGAGTTTACGGATGTGGACCAAAGGAACACGTGAAAAGTTGGCATTTGGTATCCCCATGGTGTGGAGAGAGCAAAAAAGTCATTCCACAGACTGTTACTTCTGTTTAGTGAAAACATCAGGATTTAACAGGAAAAATAAAAGTAAAATAGAATATCCAAATCTACCGTCAGCTATCAGACCAATGCCTCATTCAGCTGAAATTCCAGTGCCAGTTTTCGAACAGCTACCATCTCTAGAAGTTCTGAGTGATGTTGACGAACACAGTGACAGCAATGATGCAGAATTTGAAAGTCACAAGGATTCAGTTCGTAAGGGATTTGATCAGCACGAGTTAAATGATTTAGCACGTGAATTGGGCTTATCAAAAAAAGCTTCAGAATTACTAGCATCAAGGCTGAATGAGAAACAGTTACTTGAACAAGGAGCGAAGGTATTATACTTTCGTACTAGAGAAAGTATATTTTTGCAGTACTTTCGGTGTGACAGCGGTTTTGTGTTTTGCCATAATATTCCTGGTTTACTACAAGAATTAGGGCTTTCAATGTACAATCCAAATGAATGGCGACTGTTTATTGATAGCTCAAAGCGGAGTCTTAAGTGTGTCCTTCTACACAATGGCAATTTATTTGGTGCAGTCCTTATTGGGCATTCTGTCTCTCTTCGTGAAGAACATGGAGATGTAAAGAGAGTTATTGAGTTATTGAAATATGACACACACAATTGGATCATCTGTGTTGACCTTAAAATGGTTTGTTTCCTTCTTGGTCAGCAACATGGGTACACAAAGTATCCCTGCTTTCTCTGTATGTGGGATAGCAGAGCTCGAGAAAAGCATTGGGTTGAGTCGAATTGGCCTCCAAGATCTGGTCTTAAACCTGGAGATCCTAAGATTCTACATCAGCCACTTGTTGACGAGAAGAATATACTATTCCCACCTCTGCACATAAAACTAGATCTCATGAAGCAATTTGTAAAAGCATTGCCAACTGACGGCGACTGTTTTAAGTACATCATGTTGGCACTTCCTGGACTGTCCATTGAAAAAATCAAGGCTGGTGTGTTTGATGGTCCACAAATTCGACAGCTCATCAAAGATGAACATTTCACCGGGACTATGTCAGATCTTGAGAAGAATGCTTGGTTATCATTCAAAGACGTCGTCAAGAACTTTCTTGGAAATACACGTGCAAGTAATTACAAATAAATTGTTCAGAAACTATTGGAGAGCTACAAAGCGCTTGGTTGCAACATGAGTATTAAACTACATTTTCTGCATTGCCATCTTGCCAACTTTCCGGAAAATCTTGGTGCTGTTAGCGATGAGCAAGGTGAATGATTTCACCAAGATTTGAAGGTTATGGAAGACCGTTACCAGGGTAGATGGGATGTACATATGATGGCTGACTATTGCTGGAGCATCAAACGTGATTGTCCTCAAGTTAAACACTCCAGAAAAAGCTATAAATGTACATTTTTACCTTAAATACTTGCATATATATATATATATATATATATCCTTTGTAAAAAACATGATAGTGTTAAAAAACATATTTGTCATGCCTATTTCTTATATATTTCATTTTTTGTTCATATTTGTACTATTTAAAAAAAAAAAAAAAAAACTTTTTGGGTACAGTAGTTTACATATTTTTGAGAAGACAAAAATCCTATAGTTCAAAAACTTGATGTGATAGAGAAAAACTGAGATCATTTCTGGATTCAGCATCCAAAAATTAATTAAGAACAGTTGTCTGACCTACCTCCTAAAAAATTGCGTTCCCCAGTGTAATCAAAAAACAAAGGTTAAGATACAGATATTTTATTATGCGGTCTCTGCTGCCAGACTTTTCACTGCATCAATATATCATGATTAGAGTTGAGCGATACCGTCCGATACTTCAAAGTATCGTATCGGATGGTATCGGCCGATCTTTAAAAAAAGTATCGGTATCGCCGATTCCGATACCGGAAGTCCCATTCAAGTCTATGGGACTTCCGGTATCGGAATAAGAAAAACCCTTTCCTGCCCTTGTACAGCCTCTCTGGGGTCTGTACGGGCCTTTCGGGGGGCTGTGCCGGCCTGCCAGGGGGTCTGTGCAGGCTCCGGTGGTCTGTGCCGGCCTGCCAGTGGTCTGTGCAGGCTCCGGGGGGCTGTGCCGGCCTGCCGGGGGGCTGTGCCGGCCTGCCGGGGGGCTGTGCAGGCTCCGGGGGTCTGTGCAGGCATCGTCCGATGGGACTACAAGTCCCATCGGGCGATGCCTGCTACCATGACAGTGATTGACACATTAGCCAATGATGGGACAGTAGTAGTCCCATCATCCGGCTAATGTGTTAAATGTAAAAAAAAAAAAAAAAAAAATTACATGCTACATACATACAACATGCATACTACATACATGTTACATTCATACTACATACTACATACATGCTACATACATACTACATATATACTACATGCATGCTACATACATACTACATGCTACATACTACATGCATGCTACATACATACTACATGCTACATACTACATATATACTACATGCATGCTACATACATACTACATACATACTACATATATACTACATGCATGCTACATACATACTACATGCTACATACTACATATATACTACATGCATGCTACATACATACTACATACATACTACATATATACTACATGCATGCTACATACATACTACATGCATGCTACATACATACTACATGCTACATACTACATATATACTACATGCATGCTACATACATACTACATGCTACATACATACTACATATATACTACATGCATGCTACATACATACTACATGCTACATACATACTACATATATACTACATGCATGCTACATACTACATGCTACATACATACTACATATATACTACATGCATGCTACATACTACATGCTACATACATACTACATATATACTACATTCATACTACATACTACATACATACTACATACATACTACATACATACTACATACATACTACATGCATGCTACATACATACTACATGCATGCTACATACATACTACATACATACTACATGCATACCACATATATACTACATACATACAATACATTCATACAATACATACATAGACATACAGTACATATAACATAGAGTAACATACTTACCAATACTTGTCACATTGTTCCCCGAAGCCATTGTCTTTTCCGGGATAAATATTAACATAACAAACCACAAAAATACTCACCCACGATCCGAAGCAGTCCACGAGTGTGTCCCACGACGATCTTGGGTAGAGAACTGCAGCATCAGATGATGCTGCCGTTCTCTACGGGCTGCAGGAATCCAATGACGGAAGGTAGGTATCCTTCCGCACTGTATTCCTCCGCCACTTAAAAAAAAAAAGTCCCTAGTCTCACTTTATGCCATTGCTGTGTGGGAAATTCCCACACAGCAATGGCATAAAGTGAGACTAGGGACTTTTTTTTTTTAAGTGGCGGAGGAATACAGTGCGGAAGGATACCTACCTTCCGTCATTGGATTCCTGCAGCCCGTAGAGAACGGCAGCATCATCTGATGCTGCAGTTCTCTACCCAAGATCGTCGTGGGACACACTCGTGGACTGCTTCGGATCGTGGGTGAGTATTTTTGTGGTTTGTTATGTTAATATTTATCCCGGAATAGACAATGGCTTCGGGGGACAATGTGACAAGTATTGGTAAGTATGTTACTCTATGTTATATGTACTGTATGTCTATGTATGTATTGTATGAATGTATTGTATGTATGTAGTATATATGTGGTATGTATGTAGCATGTAGTATGTATGTGGTATGTATGTAGCATGCATGTAGTATGTATGTAGCATGCATGTAGTATGTATGTAGCATGCATGTAGTATGTATGTAGTATGTATGTAGTATGTATGTAGCATGTATGTAGCATGCAGTATGTATGTAGCATGTATGTAGTATGTATGTAGTATATATGTAGTATGTATGTAGCATGTAGTATGTATGTAGCATGCATGTAGTATATATGTAGTATGTATGTAGCATGCATGTAGCATGTATGTAGTATGTATGTAGTATGTATGTAGCATGCAGCATGTATGTAGTATATATGTAGTATGTATGTAGCATGCATGTAGTATGTATGTAGTATGTATGTATGTAGCATGCAGTATGTATGTAGCATGTATGTAGTATGTATGTAGTATATATGTAGTATGTATGTAGCATGCATGTAGTATGTATGTAGTATTTGTGTAGCATGCAGTATGTATGTAGCATGTATGTAGTATGTATGTAGTATATATGTAGTATGTATGTAGCATGCATGTAGTATGTATGTAGCATGCATGTAGTATGTATGTAGTATTTTTTTTTTTTTTTTTTTTAACATTTAACACATTAGCCGGATGATGGGACTACTACTGTCCCATCATTGGCTAATGTGTCAATCACTGTCATGGTAGCAGGCATCGCCCGATGGGACTTGTAGTCCCATCGGACGATGCTTGCACAGACCCCCGGACATCAGCACAGCCCCCCGGCAGGCCGGCACAGCCCCCCGGCAGGCCGGTACAGACCCCCACAGGGTGCACAGACCACCGGCAGGCCGGCACAGCCCCCCGGCAGTCCGGTACAGACCCCGGGCAGTCCACACAGCCCCCCGGCAGGCCGGCACAGCCCCCCGGCAGGCCGGCAGAGACCCCCGGAAGGCCCGAAATGACGGCGCATCATGATGCGCACACACCGCGCATCATGATGACGTCAGGCCGTCAATCAACTGAACTTCCGATTCCGATGCCGAATTCCGATATTGAAAAAATATCGGAAGTCGGTATCGGAATTCCGATACAGCAAGTATCGGCCGATACCCGATACTTGCGGTATCGGAATGCTCAACACTAATCATGATACATGCACTCCACCAATGCAGTATGATTTTTTTTTTTACTCCTTTCTCTGTATGCAGGGAAATACAGACTAAGGTACATCAATAGCTTTTACATCAATTTCTGATCTTGTTTTCAAAGGAGCCATTTTTCATTACAATCTTCAATTATACAGCGGAGAGGGAAAACGACGACAGGTACTCTCATGAGCCATTAGTTGCTGCACAAATTATGTGTCTCTTACAGTAGAATTTTGCAGCTCTCGGGAGAACAATCCAAATTATAGACATAGTACAATTAGTCTCTTTTAAAAGGCATATGTATGCCCAGGGCTGTTTTGTGCATTTGTGCTGGAATGATGCTTTAAACTTAGGGTAAAAAAAAAATGAAAAAACGAACAAATCCTCTTCCGACAAGCCTACAACCTGCAGTCACCACCGATTCACCAAATCACTGCACAACCAGCTCTACCCTCGCTTACTGTATCCTCACCCAGCCCTTGAAGATTGTGAGCCCTCGTTGGCAGGGTCATCTCTCCTCCTTACTGTACTTGTTTTTATTATGTATACCCCTCCTCACATGTAAAATGCCATAGGGTAAATGGCGCTATAATAATAAATAATAATAATAATAATAAAACAAAATTAAAAATCACACTAGAATCACATTGATGACCTTCATTTGGTCATAAAGTGCTACACAAGAACTGCAACATGACTTCAAAGTAGAATACAAAATAGTCAAAATCATTGACTCCATTGGTCACCGGCCACTAGCGATGTTGATGAATAGGCATGGATTCTCCTAGAATAATAACCACATTTATTAGAAACTAGATGGTGGCCCGATTCTATCGCATCGGGTATTCTAGAGTCTCTGTTAAAATAAAAAATAGTTATATACTCACCTTCCGATGGCCCCCGGACTCTTTCTCTCCTCTCCACACTCCCGGCATCTTCTGGTTCCAGTAATGCTTTGCGCGAAACACCGCTGATGACATCGCGCTCTTGCGAGAGTGACGTCATCTTCAGCCCTTCTCGCTAAGCATTACTGGAACCGGAAGATGCCGGGCGCGTGGTGAGAGGAGGGACAGAGTCCGGGGGCCGTCGGAAGGTGAGTATATAACTATTTTTTATTTTAACAGAGACTCTAAAATACCCGATGTGATAGAATCTAGTGTATTATACTCCTGTTACACCCGGAGCTGCTGTCACTGTTCTGCTGTTACCTAATGTATTGTACTCCAGTTAAAGCCAGAGCCGCAGTCACTGTTCTGCTGTTACCTAATGTATTGTACTCCAGTTAAAGCCAGAGCTGCTGTCACTGTTCTGCTGTTATCTAATGTATTGTACTCCAGTTACACCCAGAGCTGCAGTCACCATACTGCTCTTACCTAATGTATTATACTCCTGTTACAGCCAGAGCTGCAGTCACTGTTCAGATCTTACCAAATGTATTGTACTCCAGTTACACCCAGAGCTGCAGTCACTGTTCTGCTGTTACCTAATGTATTGTACTCCAGTTACACCAAGAGCTGCTGTCACTGTTCTGCTGTTATCTAATGTATTGTAATCCAGTTACTCCCAGAGCTGCAGTCACTGTTCTACTTTTACCTAATGTATTGTAGTCCAGTTACACCCAGAGCTGCAGTCACCATTCTGCTCTTACCTAATGTATTATACTCCTGTTACAGCCAGAGCTGCAGTCACTGTTCAGATCTTATCAATTGTATTGTATACAAGTTACACCGAGAGCTGCAGTCACTGTTCAGCTGTTACCTAATGTATTGTACTCCAGTTACACCCAGATCTGCAGTCACTGTTCTCCTGTTACCTAATGTACTCCTGTTACACCCAGAGCTGCAGTATCTGCTCTGCTGTTACCTAATGTAGTGTACTCCAGTTACACCCAGAGCTGCAGTCACTGTTCTGCTGGTACCTAATGTATTGTACTCCAGTTACATTCAGATCTGCAGTCACTGTTCTGCTGTTACCTAATGTACTCCAGTTACACCCAGAGCTGCAGTTTCTGCTCTGCTGTTACCTAATGTAGTGTACTCCAGTTACACCCAGAGCTGCAGTCACTGTTCTGCTGTTACCTAATGTATTGTACTCCAGTTACTCACAGAGCTGCAGTCACTGTTCTGCTTTACCTTATGTATTGTAGTCCAGTTACACCCAGAGCTGCAGTCACCATTCTGCTCTTACCTTATGTATTGTAGTCCAGTTACACCCAGAGCTGCAGTCACCGTTCTGCTCTTACCTAATGTATTATACTCCGGTAACAGCCAGAGCTGCAGTCACTGTTCAGATCTTACCTAATGTACTGTACTCCAGTTACACCCAGAGCTGCAGTCACTTTTCTGCTCTTACCTAATGCATTGTGTGCAAGTTACACCCAGAGCTGCAGTCACTGTTCTACTGTTACCTAATGTATTGTACTCCAGTTACACCCAGATCTGCAGTGACTGTTTTGCTGTTACCTAATGTACTCCTGTTACACCAAGAGCTGCAGTCACTGTTCTGCTCTTACCTAATGTATTGTATATGTACAGGACTGTGCCTGTGTAATGAGCGTTGCAGCAGTGATGACTTTAACGGCTGTAATGTGCCTGTACAATAAGCGATGCGGTCATGTTGCCGCGACGACTAAGCGACTGTCGCTGATTGGTCACGGCCTAACTGCCGCGACCAATCAGCGACGAAGGATTTCGGTTACAGACAGACATGATAAGACAATTATATATATAGATCTTTGATTTAGGTTATTAAAGCCTAAATTTTTCTCCTTACAACCTTTTATAGTAGTCTGAAGAGTCTAAATTGAGAAAATAATAGATTTACAAAAAACGATACATATTCTGAAAATTTGTACAGCTGCAGTGCGTCTCCAAAGTTACAGACTACAAACAAACTCCGTGTAATCTGATCCTGAAACCATACTCCTTACTATTTTTTTAACATATTTTTTGTAAGCTGTAGCTCTAGCAGTACCTATAAATGATCCAACATGGCATGACATGGCATTCGCATAGGACATCGACATAATTTGCACAGTGTGGCACATTTACTTAAGAACTGCGAACTTGGTGCATCTCTAGCAAAAGCTTAGAAATAACTGAAAAATAAATAGAATTCTTAGGTATCAAAGCAGTTAATTCTTTAGAGCTTGATGTAAGAGCCTAAGAAAAGGGCCATTGCAAACTTGAATCTCCCTTTGGAAGATTGGAGCAGGGGGAAGACCGTAGGAGAAGGAAACAGAGTGTTAGACGGGTGTGGGAAGGACAGAGGAGATATGGTTTAAGATAGATTTGTTTTTAATTTACACTGAATTTATATAATTGAGAAATTAATTTTCTCTCTGAAGTTAGTAAATCTGTCAATCAAATTTAGGTGATTCAACCAAATCTTCTATTTGGAGCATGCCCCAGCAGTAACAATTACTATGAAGGGGGTTTAGGACATTTATATGGTTGTTAGGCTATATTAAATGGGTTGGCCACTACTATTGATGGCCTATCCTCAGAATAGGCCATCAATATTTGATTTGTGAGAATGTAATATTTGGCACCGATATCGATGATTTGTATTACTAGTGACAGTGGCAGGCGAAAGTTGTCAGATGTTGCCATAACACAGCAGCTCCATAATTTCTATCGTGGTCATGATCTGGCACAGAAGTTCCACCCACTATTAATTAGATCTCTAGTACCTAACCACTCTGTTCTATTAGCTGGGTCCAGTAACAGCTGTTGGGGATACCAGGTGTCGCTCTCTAACCAATGAGATATTGATGGTCAATCTAAAAGACAGGCCATCAGTAAAAAAATTGTGGCCAACCTCTGTAAGTTTACATTTTTTTGTAATGTTGAATTAAAAACTTCCCCAAAAATTGCTTTTATCATTATATCAAAAAATATTTTACTTTTATAACATTAGTCTTCCTTTTTTCAAATGATTTTTTTTAGACAGTGTGCATTATGTTTGCCAAGATTCCCAAAGAACTTTTTCAATGCAGCATACAGAAATTATGCAGTGGCAAATATAGAACCAGTTGATTCATCAAAGTCATCTTTCATGATAACTTATGTAATTGCACGTTTATCTATGCAGATTTTCTCACCTGCAGCTGGCTAATTATTTCATGGCAGGGATGCCCAAAACTTAAGCCCCCGTTACACATAGCGATATCGCTAGCAATATCGCTGTAACCTCACCGATTTTGTGACGTTATAGCGATATTGCTAGCGATATCGCTATGTCTAATACTTACCTCCGACCGGCTCCCCCGCTGCTCATCGCTGGTCGCGCGAGAACGTCCTGGACCATTTCTCGTCGTCAGTTTCCTGCTGGGCTTCCTGTGGAGAGACGAGCGACGCGTGGACGCGGGCGGGAGGATGTCAGGATCGCCACATCTGACAGTTAAGTACCGACCCCCGACCCCTGCGATGTCGTTGGTGAGATCTGCCTGTGTGGCAGCTCACTAGCGACCACTTAGCGATGCACCAGCGATCCATATAGTTGTCGGGATCACTGGTGCATCGCTAAGTGAAACGGTACCCTTAGTTTCTAAAGTACATTGGTATCTAACATTTCTGGTAATTATACAAATATTTATTCACTTATCACAAAATATTAAGTTGTTTGCTAGATTTATGGATCATGGATGATGGAGTGTGGAACTTAGTACACACTTGGAAATTTATTGGATACCAAGGCGACACTTATTTAGGGGCAAAAGTATGAATATAATTCATTGGGGCATAATGACATGTTAGAGGAAGATCCAAAAGTTGAGTCCCCTTTCAAAAAATCTTAATAATGGGATACTATTAGAACAGGGGGAACTTGCATTGTCCTTTTATTTGACGAGCCATAATCTTTTTCTCTAGTGGGCTCCGCACAGTTGAGACGTTTCATAGTAGATCATCAATTTGATAATAAACTGCACAATATGGTAATGCTTAAAGAGGTTGCCCTCTGCTCAGACAAACCCTTCTTAATCATTATATTTCCCCCCAGTAAAATAATAACACCTAAACTCACTTCCGGTGCCATCATCGTTCCAGTGGTATTTGAGCAGGCTCTCCCGAGGGTCCCAGGATTGTGTTATGTCATGTGATCCATATGGCCTTCACTCTCCTCTTCTACAGACATAATTGACATCCAAAAAAAGTGCTAAAGCAGCTGCTGCTCTTGCTTCCTCCAGATGTCTTGATGTGTCAAGAGGGGACTGAAAAGCCATCACTGATTGGTCTCAGGGATTGATATATCACTCAAGCACCAGGAGAGTCAGTGCAGACACTTACGGAAAGGTGCCGGAACCACAGGTATGTGTGCATGTTATTATTTTACTGGGGGAAAACATAGGGATTCAGAAAGGGTTGTCTGAATAGTGGACAACTACTTTAATACTGCTGGACAACACCTTAAAACCAGTAATATCGTGCAGCATAAATAAAAAAAAATCACACTTCTTTCTCCGACTTTTGTGCTATTAAGAGAAGTGAATAAAAGTGCAAAAATGCTTAGAGAACTTTATCCCCTTTATGACCAAGCCTATTTTGACCTTAATGACCAGGCCATTTTTTGCAATTCTGACCAGTGTCCCTTTATGAGGTAATAACTCAGGAACGCTTCAACGCATCCTAGCAATTCTGAGACTGTTTTTTTGTGATATATTGGGCTTCATGTTAGTGGTAAATTTAGGTTGATAATTTTTGCGTTTATCTGTGAAAAAAACAGAAATTTAGCGAAAATTTTGAAAATTTTGCAATTTTCAAATTTTGAATTTTTATTCTGCTAAACCAGAGAGCTATGTGACACAAAATAGTTACTAAGTAACATTTCCCACATGTCTACTTTACATAAGCACAATTTTGGAAACAACATTTTTTTTTGTTAGGAAGTTAAAAGGGTTAAAAGTTGACCAGTGATTTCTCATTTTTACAACAAAATTTACAAAACCATTTTTTTTAGGGACCACCTCACATTTGAAGTCACTTTAAGGGGTGTATATGGCAGAAAATACCCAAAAGTGACACCATTCTAAAAACTGTACCCCTCAAGCTACTCAAAACTACAGGTGCTTTACAGGAACTAAAGCAACATGGAAGGAAAAAATGAACATTTTAATTTTTCCATCAAAAATTTTCTTTTATCATCAATTTTTTCTTTTTCACATGGGCAACAGGATAAAATGGATAGTAAAATTTGTTGGAAAATTTCTCCTGAGTACACCGATACCTCATATGTGGTCATAAACCACTGTTTGGGCACACGGCAGGCCTCGGAAGAGAAGGAGCACCATTTGACTTTTTGAATGGAAAATATGCTGGAATATTTAGCGGTTGCCATGTCGTGTTTGGAGAGTCTCTGTGTGCCTAAACATTGGAGCTCCCCCATAAGTGATCCCATTGTGGAAACTAGACCCCCCAAGGAACTTATCTAGATGCATAGTGATCACTTTGAACCTCCAGGAGCTTCACAAATTGATTCGTAAAAAAAAAGTACTTTTTTTCAGAAAAATTTTCTTTTATCATCAATTTTTTCTTTTTCACATGGGCAACAGGATAAAATGGATAGTAAAATTTGCTGGAAAATTTCTCCTGAGTACACCGATACCTCATATGTGGTCATAAACCACTGTTTGGGCACACGGCAGCGCTCGGAAGAGAAGGAGCACCATTTGACTTTTTGAATGGAAAATATGCTGGAATATTTAGCGGTTGCCATGTCGTGTTTGGAGAGTCTCTGTGTGCCTAAACATTGGAGCTCCCCCATAAGTGATCCCATTGTGGAAACTAGACCCCCAAGGAACTTATCTAGATGCATAGTGATCACTTTGAACCCCCAGGAGCTTCACAAATTGATTCGTAAAAAAAAAGTACTTTTTTTCACAAAAATTTTCATTTATCCTCAGTTTTTTCATTTTCACATGGGCAACAGGATAAAATGGATCCTAAAATTTGTGGGGCAATTTCTCCTGAGTACACCAATACCTCATATGTAGTTATAAACCACTGTTTGGGCGCATGGTAGGGTCCAGAAGGGAAGGAGCGCCATTTGACTTTTTGAATGGAAAATTAGCTCCAATCGTTATCGGACACCATGTCACGTTTGGAGAGCCCCTGTGTGCCTAAGCAGTGAAAAACTCCCACAAGTGACACCATTTTGGACACTAGACCTCTTAAGGAACTTACCTAGATGTGTAGTGAGCATTTTGAACCACCAAGTGCATCACAAAAGTTTATAACGCAGAGCAGTGAAAATCCAAACTCATTTATTTTCCTCAAAAATTATTTTTTAGCACGCTATTTTTTATTTTCACATGGATAGCATGAGAAATTGGATCACAAACGTTGTCCAGTTTTTCCTGAGTACACTGGTACCCCATATGTGGGGGGGAACCACTGTTTGGGCGCACGGCAGGGCTCAGAAGGGAAGGAGCGCCATTTGACTTTTTGAAAGGAAGATTAGCTCCAATCGTTAGCGGACACCATGTCGTGTTTGGAGAGGCCCTGTGTGCCTAAACTTTGGATCTCCCCCACAAATGACCCCATTTAGCAAACTAGATCCCCAAAGGAACTTATCTAGATGCATAATGAGCACTTTGAACCCCCAGGTGGTTCACAGAAGTTTATAATGCAGAGCCGTGAAAATAAAAAATATTTTTTTCGTCAAAAAATTATTTTTTAGTCCACAATTTTTTATTTTCACAAGGGTAACAGGATAAATTGGACCCCTAAAGTTGTTGTCAAGTTTGTCCTGAGTACGCTGGTACCCCATATTTTGCGGGGGAACCACTGTTCGGGCACACGTCGGGGCACGGAAGGGAAGTAGTGACATTTAGAGATGAGCGACTTTGCCTTTTTTCGGGTCGAGTCGGGTTTCATGAAACCCGACTTCCGCAAAAGTCGGGTCGAACGAAATGGGCCGACTATAGGGAAAAGTCAGAGGCCAACTGAAACACGAAACCCAATGCAAGTCAATGGGGAAGCAAAGTCAGCAGGGAGTAGAAGACAGGAAACACACCTACAGTGCCCATTTCAATGCCAAAAACATCAATTCTTATAACTGAAGCTTGTCAACCTTAATTTACTTCATAATAATAGTTACGCATTGAAAAATGAGGGTTATTTGGCTAAAGTTGTGAGGGGTATGGCTGGCTCCAGGTTTTTGTGTGCCCTGGGCCAAAGAGTGTCAGTGCGCCCCTTTAACACATACCACAACTCATGATGCCCCGATACTCCACAGAAAAATATGTATAGTACAATGACACATACTTCACTGCTTACATGACATGACTGATCTATTTTAAATTGTACAATAGCTCAAAAACAGGACAGTATATTACTCCATACAGTATTATCGCCACCACATTGTGCACCATACAGAATAATGAGCCCCATATATTTCTCCATACCAAATAATTAGTCACATATAATGTTCCATACAGAATATGATGAGCTCCACATAATGCTCCATATATAATGGGCCCCATTTGTAATGCTCCAGTGTATAGTGTGCCCCTTAGATGCTGCTCCAGTGTCTGATCTGCCCCATTTACAATGTTCCAGTACATGATGGGCCTCATGGATGATGCTCCAGTGTATCATGGGCCCTAATAATGCTCCATATATAATGGGCCCCATTTGTAATGCTCCAGTGTATAGTGTGCCCCTTTGATGCTGCTCCAGTGTCTGATCTGCCCCATTTACATTTCTCAAGTACATGATGGGCCCTATTTTTAATTAACCCAGGCATGGTATGTGAAAAGGGCTCCATGGAGTAATTTGAGGTGTGTGCTTCCACATCCTTCACTTTTGGTGTGGGTGAAGGACACAAGGAAAGGGGTTGCTCCTGACCAGAAGCCTGCAGTTACGACTCAGTGCTTGCATTTTTTACAACTTCAGAAGAGGAGGTGATGGAGCTGGAGGCTGTTTCAGCAATGTAAGCCACAAACAGTTCCTGATACTCCGGCTTTAAAAGCAGTCTACCTACTTCCAGAAAAGGGAGCCTTACAGGCCTTCCAGAGCTACACCATGATGCTGGCTCAGCACCTCCTGCCTTAGCTGCTACTGTGTTTTTGGCACTACCAGCAAATGAAGCACCACCACCATCAGTGCCAGGTGGCCCTCCACGCCCACATCTGCGTCCTCTTCCACCATACTTCCTCATGTTTTGGAAAATGGACCCAAAATACCAGCAGATATATGGTACTGTATCAGGAGCGTACAGCTCTATACAGGCTATGGATAACAGTAAATCTCCATATATATTTCATGAATCATACACAGACTCTCACAGTCTCAGTATGGATTACCCAATAAAATAACAAGTTGAAAAAGGGTACAGTATCACCAGATACAAGGTATATATAGTAGAGTGGAAGCATTCTGATTCTCCGTATACATTTCAGGAGGCAGACAGAAACGCTCTCAGGCCCAGTATGGATTTCTCAAGAATATGAAAAGCTGTAAATGGGTTATGTAACACAAGCGTACAGCTGTATACAGTGTTGGGGTAATCTTAAAGTTCCAAATATATTGCCGGAGTAACAGACAGACGTTTACAGGCTCATTATGGATTACACCAGAATCTAAATACCTAAAAAGGTTACTGTATCAGAAGCATTCTGCTGTATACAGTGTTGGCCAAATTGAAAATATCGGTATATATTTCCATAGCCACCCTCAGACGCTCACTCAGTTTGGTTTTGACCATAATAAAAAATGTTGTAAAAAAGATCCTGGATAACAAGATAGCAAGTATATATTTTTTAGGGTACTATTGAAATCTCCGTATAAATAGTCCCGTAGTCACTCTCAGACACTTACACAGTATGGATTTGACCGTAATGCTAAATGTCGAACAAAGGTACTGCATAACAAGATACAAGCTGTATCGAGTATAGTGTAAAAATTTGTTTCTCCGATTCACCGTATAAATAGAAGGCGTAAACCACACACGCTCACTCACTATGGATGACGTAGGGAAGGTGCACTGACAGACAAACCAGCCTGTAGTGAGAAGCAGAGGTGTAGCACAGTGTAGGTGTGAAACCGCTAAGATTAAGAGAAAGGGTGCGTGTTTTAGCTTGCCCATTGGAGGGCAGTGGAGAGTGTAGGAGTGGGACTGAATAACTGCCATTGGTCAGAGAAACTGTTAGGTGATGGTGGGCGGAGTTACCAGAACTGGAAGTATAAAAGGCTGAGGGAAGGTTCTGGAAGAGTCAGTCAGCAAAGGGAGCACAGTAGAGAGGAAGTTCTGCTGAGAAAACAGTGTCTGTAGAGACAGTGGAAAGGCTCCAGAGAGGACTGACAGTTGAGGCGGTCATAGGGGGTGGCCCAGAGGATTGTAGCTGCAGACAAAGACGGCCTGGGGCTATCATACGGATGGTGTGCTCAGACTGGTGCAGCGCTGTGGTGGTTGGGCCTAGGCCAGTCACAGTGGAAGAGCCACAGAGGCCGCCACGATTATAGTTACAAAGCAAGTGAAGACTGGGGCCTGTGTACAGAGAAATGTGAAACGGCTGTGGTGAATTACTGTTGTCGACAGAAGGATGGGCACTAAAAATGGACATGTTCAATACAAACTCTGTCTCAGTCTCGTGTTTGTCTGCGGCAAGAAGAGGGTCCCTCCCACAGGTGGTTATCCTACCGATGATACAAATTTTTGAAACAAGGTACTGTATCAGCACATACCAGGTGTGTCCAGTCTAGGGTTAAATTTCCGTCTATACTTCCAGAGTCAGACACAGACACTCACAGGCTCACTATGTATTACAACAGAATTAAAAAAGTAGAAAAAGGGAAAGGTATTCATAGCGTACACCAGTATACAGTGTTGTGGTACTTTTAAATCTTCGCATATATTTCAATCTCAGTAAGCCAATCCAGAATCTCCGCTACTGGAAACTACATGGATACAAGTATAGACGCAAAGTCGAGTGTTAGCAGAAATTTTGGAATTACTCATCGCGGGAAAACCTCCAGGTAGATGTTGCAGAGGCGATGCAGACCCTCACTTACTGTGTCTGTGGAGAAAGCAAAAAAGGTTCTTTGTGAAGAAAGGATTGCGTTATCGCAGTAGCGTGGATAACATCATGGTTACTTGTCTCCATCAAATTGTGATCACAGGGAGAGATGTACCCATGGTCCTCACTGCCTATCATGATGTGTCTAGTCATTTTGGAGTGCAAAAGACTGAAGCCACAGGTCGTAGGCGATTCTATTGGATTGGCATGAGAGGAGACATTGAAAAATGGTGGCAGGAATGTCACACGTCTGTGACTATCACAACTGTGAAAGATGATCATAAACCACCACTGCATTTGCTTGTAAGTTGACATCCATTTCAAATGGTAGCCATTGATCATCTGAAGGTAGAGGCCAGCAGGACAGTCCATAGCTACATCTTAACCATCATTGATCAATACACCAAATTTCTAGTGGCCGTCCCTGTGAAGGATTTAACTGCCCAGACTACACAGCGGTGGAGCAGGGAGAGGTAAGTATTGCAACTTGCAAGTGCTGTGGCCATGACCAAGCGGGGAGCACAATAGTGGTCGACGGCACTGGCACAGGGCCCCTCATAGTACGCTGGTGTGTCTGACGGCGAGTGGGCCCTCCCACCATCTGAGACACTGTATTGTACTATGAGGGGCCCTGTGCCATTGCCGTCAGCCATCAGTGGGCCCATCCACCTGTTCAGAGCAACGGCACTTGACCGGCTGCGCCAGGTCTTGACCCCAGCCATTGGGGGAGGGGTGGGCAGCCCAGTTAGGGAGGTTTAAAAATTGTCATATGTTGATGTGTTGGCTGGACATTCAGCTGCTGAAAAGGGCGTAATTGGGCAAGTCCGAGGATGAGGAGGAAAGAACCAAGGCACTTTTCTGGTAACCTATGAGTCATCAGGGGAAGGTGGGACAAAATTCTTTGAAACCCATGCATGGTTCATTTTAATGAAGGTTAGATCATCAACATTTTGGGTCGACAGACGGGTCCTTTTTTCTGTCAGGATTGATCCAGCAGCACTGAAGACTCTTTCAGATAACACACTAGCAGCAGGGCAAGCGAGCTCCTGTAAGGCATATTGTGCCAATTCAGGCCAGGCGTCCAGTTTAGAGGCCCAATAGTCAAAGGGGAATGACCTGTGAGGGAGAACATCGACATGGGAGGAAAAGTAGTTTGTAACCATAGTTGACAACTGTTTGCCTCCTGTCACTTTTAATCGATTAGCAGTCATGTGAGTGGTACTTGAGAAATCATTCCACAACATGGTCATTAAACCCCTGTCTCCAACGCCACTTCTGCTGTGTGCACCATGAACACCTCTTCCATTGTGCCCACTACGGCTCGTGGGAGAACCAGCACCGCTGCTGTGTGCTGGGAAAGCCTCAAACAAACGGTTTACCAGAGTTGCTTGTTTGTTTGCCAATATTATCTCTAGGTAGCGTGGATTGAGGATGCTGGCCAGCCAGTAGTCGTCATCCCTCATCATTTTGGCAATGCGGGGGTCCCTTTTTAGGATCCGCAAGTCATAATCGCACATGTAGGTTAATGTTCCAGGTGTCAATGATGCACTGCCCGTGGTGGGTGGAGGAGCGGTTTCTGGCAAATCCACATCCCTACAGTCACGCACAAACAATGTACCTGACCTTGGAAAGCCAACATTTTCTCTTGCCCCCTGAGAAACATCCTCCTGCCCAAAATAATCATTCTCCTCATCCTCATCTCCTCCTCTTCCTCTTCTTCCTCCACCTCGTCCAGGACAGTTCCCTGACCAGACAACGGCTGACTGTCATCAAGGCTCCCCTCCTCCTCCTCCGCTGCAGACACCTGATCCTTAATGTGCGTCAAACTTTGCATGAGGAGACACATAAGTGGGATGCTCATGCTTATGATGGCATCGTCTGCGCTTACCAGCCGTGTGCATTCCTCAAAACACTGAAGGACTTTACAGAGGTCTTTCAGCTTTGACCACTGCACACCCGACAATTCCATGTCTTCCCTCAAACTGCCTGCCCTTGTATCCTCCCACAAATGCATTACAGCTTACCTCTGTTTGCACAGCCTCTCAACCATGTGCAGGGTGGAGTTCCACCTTGTTACAACGTCTATGATTAGGCGGTGCTTGGGGAGGTGAAGCTTCTGGATACGACTGGAGTATACGGCCGAGCGACGGATGTGCGAGCACAGTCTTCGCACCTTATGGAGCAGGGATGTTAACTCCAGATAATTATAAAGGAAGCCCCTCACCACCAGGTTCAAAGTGTGAGCCAGGCAAGGTATGTGTGTGAGTTTTGCATGGGCTATGGCTGCCACAAAATTACGGCCGTTATCACTGACTACCTTGCCTACCTCAAGATGTAGACTGCCCAGCCATGACTCTGTTTGTCGCTGCAAGTAGTCGGCCAGTACCTCCTCGGTGAGTCTGTTGTCGCCCAATGACATCATCTTTAACACAGCCTGCTGAGGCTTACCACTAGCTGTTCGATAGTGGGACACCTCGTGTGCCACACTGTCAGCTGCGGATGTAGTGCTCGTGCGACTGCACTCTGTGGATGAGCTTTTGCTGATAGTGGACGAGGAACAAAAGTTACAGCCAACTGTTTCCTATACCGTGGGCTAGGCAACACTGTTCCACCGCCGCTGTCCCCAGTGGAGCCTGCATCCACCACATTAACCCAGTGCACAGTGATGGACACGTAATGGCCCTGGCCATGCCTACTGGTCCATGCATCTGTTGTGAGGTGCACTTTTCCACTCACTGACTGTTTTAGTGAATGGGCAATGCGGTCTTTCACATGCCGGTGGAGGGCAGGGATGGCTTTTCGAGAAAAGAAGAGCCGACTGGGTAGATCATAGCGTGGGACAGCGTAGGCCATGAGGTCGTGGAAAGCTTCGCTTTCAACCAAGCGGTAGGGCATCATCGCTAATGAGATTAGTTTGGCAATGTAGGCGTTCAAACACAGTGGACGCGGTTGACAGGATGAGTACTTTCTTGTCCTACTCAGAATCTCTGGTAGGGTGAGCTCGACTGGAGAGCTGCATATGGGGGAAGTAGCGGTGGACAAGATGGAGTGAGAGGGGGTTGGTGATGGTATTGGTGGTGATGGCCTAGATTCAATGTTGTGTTGCAAAATCATTGTGATTCCCTGAGTGCTTTGGCCTTGTGACGACACCTCCACATTTAGTGCTGGTGGTGTGCTTAATGGTGGCAGTGGTCTTACAGTGGGGGTAGCGATGGAGCATTGTTGGCTACCTTCAGTCGGAGCAGGTACACATGTGCTACCTGAGGTTTTGTAGTCCGTCCACACTTGCAAGTGCATGTTGATTAAATGTCTAAGCATGCAACTGGTATTCAAATTTCTGAGTTGTTTACTTCTGCTAAAGGTCCTTCCGCATTTCTTACAGTTAACCTTTGCCTCATCAGTAGGATTTTAGACAAAGAAGTGCCACACTGCACTCTTCCTACTATAGTAAACATTTTCTGGCCTTGCATGCTGTGCTATGTTGACCGTCTGGTCAAGCTGTCCTGCAACTCTTTTAGTTTTTGTTCCACGTTTTCGGACAGCTACGGACCTGCTAGATAACCGCTGCTGCGATGTCAATGCCTGCTGTGGATCCTTCTCCTTATCTGAACTATTGCCAGGGCCACCCTCCTCCCCCAATGGATGCCAATCCAGGTCCAGAACTGGGTCATCCATCACCTCCTCTTCAAAGTCATCTGCACCTTCCTCTTTACCTTCCTCTGTGTCACTGTGTAAGGTGGTATAGTATGCGGGAAGGGGCACCTGGGTTTCATCAGGGTCAAATTCTGGCTCAATAGACTGCGAGGGCAATGTAGTGCTGTGGGTCAATGTACCAGCAGAATCATCTAGCAGTGGCTGTGCATCAGTGCACTCCATGTAAGATTCATCTTGGACTGGGGAATTCAGGATTTGACTGGATAACCCAGGCATGGTATGTGAAAAGAGCTCCATAAAGTAATCTGAAGTGTGGGCTGCCGCACCCTTAACTTTTGGTGGGGGTGAAGGCCACAAGGAAAGGGGATTTTTATGACCAGAACCCTGCACTGACAACTCCGTGCTTGCAGATTTCGACCGTTCAGAAGAGGAGACAATAGAGCTGGTGGTTGTTTTGGCAATGTACGCCAAAACCTGTTCCTGATGCTCCGGCTTTAAAAGCAGTTTTCCTACTCCAAGAAAAGGCAACCTTACAGGCCTTCTTGGGCCAGAGAATTTCGCAGGCTCAACACCTCCTGCCTTAGCGGCTATTGTGCTTTTGCCAGAACCAGCCGATGCACCACCACCATCAGTACCAGCTGCGCCCCCCTGCCCACGTCCATGGCCTCTTCCACCATACTTCCTAATGTTAGGGAAAATGTACCAAAAATACCAGCAGAGAGATGGTACTGTATGAGGAGCATCGAGTTGTGTAAGGTGTATTAAACAAATTATATAAACATATATATTATGTTAGTCACAGACACTCTCACAGTATGTATTGGATTGTAATCCAACAAGCAGATATACTGAACTGTATCAGAAGTGTACAGCTGTATACGATTTTTGTGCAACTAACAATCTCCGTATATGTATTTACGGAGAGTCACACACACGCTGACTAGGTGTAAAAGTGACTGTAATGCGAACGGCAGATATACAATACTGTTGGAGAATCGGACAGCACTATACGATGTGTTGTATGTAAATTGTCAAGCTCCATGTATTTGTATACGGCCTGACACACGCTGTCTCTGTCTAGTCTTGACCGTTATCAAACAGCAGATATACGAAACTGAAAAACGGACACGACTCTAAGGTGTAGGTCTGGAAAACCGGAAAAACTCTTAGGCTTTTTTTTCCAGAGTCACACACAGGTAGCTTCTATTTGTCCATGCTAGAAGGCGGTACATGGTAGTGTGTGAGGAGCATACACTGCTGTACGGTGTGTGTATGGAAAATTGTCAAGCTCCGTGTATTTGTTACGGACTGACACACGCTGTCTCTGTCTAGTTTTGACAGATATCAAAAAGCAGATGTTGGAAACTGTTTGAAAAACAGTCAGGACGCTAAGGTGTAGGTCTGGAAAAATGGAAAAACTCCTCGGCTTTTTTCTCCACAGTCACACACAGGTAGCTTCTATTTGTCCGTGCTAGAAGACGGTACATGGAAGTGTGTGAGGAGCGTACACCGCTGTGCGGTGTGTGCATGGAAAATTGTCAAGCTCCGTGTATTTGTTACGGACTGACACACGCTGTCTCTGTCTAGTTTTGACCGAAATCAAACAGCAGATGTACGAAACTGTTTGAAAAACCGTCAGGACGCTAAGGTGTAGGTCTGGAAAAACGGACAAACTCCTCGGCTTTTTCTTCCAGAGTCATACCCAGATAGCTTCTATTTGTCCGTGATACCAGCCGGTACACGGTAGTGTGTGAGGAGCGTACACCGCTAGACGGTGTGTGAAAAAATGAATGCTCAGTAACTCACCAGGACAAAATAATAAAATTTGGAGTGCTTTGAAAAAAGCAGTTTGAACAGCAGTGTGCACACAGCAATGCAGCTAGCAGGTAGCCTTAAAAGGCAGCCTAATCACCACCAGCACTGCTGCACACAACAAAAATCCTCCCCTTTCACTGCACACTAACTGTACAGTGAAAAGCGCTATCAGCAGAAGCAGTTTTTTTTCTTCTTCCCTGCCTAACGCTCTCCCTGTTCAGAATCAGCAGCAGCACCTCTCCCTATTGTAAGATGGGCAGAAGTAAGATGGCGGTCGGCGTTAACAGCCTTTTATACCCACTGTGACGCCACACAAAGCTAGCCAATCACTTCAATGCCCTTCTCTAAGATAGTGCTTGCTGCTGCGCATGTAATCGCGTTGCCCACGGTGTGCATCCGCCATCAGTGGGTGAAAAAAGCGCTGAAAGCATCATTTGAAACGTGACTTTGGCACGCTGATCGGTGACCTCATGGCCGACCTCATGCTAGGGTCGGGTTTCGATCGGCGAAAGCCGACTTTGGCGAAAGACGGTGATTTTTGAATCTGACCGACCTGTTTCGCTCAACTCTAGTGACATTTTGAAATGCTGACTTTGATGGAATGGTCTGCCGGCATCATGTTACATTTGAAGAGCCTCTGATGTGCCTAAATTGTGGAAACCCCCCACAAGTGACCCCATTTTGGAAACTAGACCCCCCAAGGAATTTATCTAGATGTGTGGTGAGCACCTTGAACCCCAAGTGCTTCACAGAAGTTTTATACCGCAGAGCCGTGAAAATAAAAAAATCATTTTTTTCCGCTAAAAAATGATTTTTAGCCTGCAATTTTTTTCCACAAGGGTAACAGGATAAATTGGACCCCAAAAGTTGTTGTCCAGTTTGTCCTGAGTACGCTGGTAACCCATATGTGGGGGGACCACTGTTTGGCACACGTCGTGGCTTGAAAGGGAAGTAGTGACATTTTGAAATGCCGACTTGATGGAATGGTCTGCGGGTGTCATGTTGCCTTTGCATAGCCCCTGGTGTGACTAAACTGTGGAACCCCCCACAAGTGACCCCATTTTGGAAACTAGACCCCCCAAGGAACTTATCTAGACATGAAGTGAGCACTTTGAACCCCTAAGTGCTTCACAGAAGTTTATAACGCAAAGCTGTGAAAATAAAAAAACATTTTTTATTTTCATAAGGGTAAGAGGATAAATTGGGCTCGGAATGGAAGCAGTGACATTTTGAAATGCAGACTTTGATGGAATGGTCTGCGGTCATCGCTACTTTTGCAGAGCCCCTTATGTGCCTAAACAGTAGAAATCCCCCGCACAAGTGACCCCATTTTGAAAACTATACCTTCCAAGGAACTTATCTAGATGTCTGGTGAGCACTTTGAACCCCCAAGTGCTTCACAGAAGTTTATAACGCAGAGACGTGAAAATAAAAAAATCTTTTTTTTTCTGCAAAAATAATTTTTTAGCCCCCAATTTTTTATTTTCCCAAGGGTAACAGGAGAAATGAAACCCCCAAAGTTGTTGCACAATTTGTCCTGAGTACGCTGATACCCCATATGTTGGGGTAAACCACTGTTTGGGCGCACATCGGGGCTTGGAATGGAGGGAGCATCGTTTGACTTTTTGAATGCAAAATTGGCTGGAATCGATGGTGGGACCATGTCGCGTTTGGAGACTCCCTGATGTGCCCAAACAGTGGAAACCCCTCAATTCTAACTCCAACCCTAACCCCAACACACCCCTAAAAACAACCTTAACTCCAACACACCCCTAACCCTAATCCTAACCCTAACCATAACACTACCTGCTATGAATGGGTCACCGAGGAGGAAAAAACCTAAACATGCTAAGCCCAGAAAAACCAGAGAGGTTGGGAACT
This sequence comes from Dendrobates tinctorius, assembly GCF_039654945.1. Classification (NCBI taxonomy): domain Eukaryota; kingdom Metazoa; phylum Chordata; class Amphibia; order Anura; family Dendrobatidae; genus Dendrobates; species Dendrobates tinctorius. The sequence goes on from NW_027361754.1 coordinate 40,340,319, forward strand.
ATGCAGATTGCAGATCCCTGATCCTACCACACAACTAGCAGCAGCCGTGGAGCGTGACTACGATGAACCTAGACGCCTCGTGATGGCCGGAGGACTAAATAAGCCTAAAGCAAGAAAAGGGAAAACTAACTGCCCCAGAGCAGACCCCAAAGGAATAGACAGCCCCCACATGTATTGACGGTGAAACAAGATGAAAACACAAACACAGGTAGGAAAATAGGCTGAGCAAACGATGGGGCCCAAACTAACTAGAAAGGAGAGGAAAGAAAAGACACTTTCTGCAATCTGCCCAAAACCCTACAAAATAATGTCCAACACTTCTGATAACAAATTAACCCTGAAGTCACTAGACTTCTCCCACTATATCAGCACTCTGAAATATTCTGAGACAGAGCAAAAAGAGGCCAATCTAATAAGGGACAAAAAGCAAACTGGCAAATACAGATAAATAAGAGTGGAAATTCAGCACAGCCCAAGCCGGGGCTGGCTGACCACACAAAAAACTGAATAGAACAACAAAATCAAGTGAGAACATTAGCAGAGAAACTTAGCTTGAGCTGACTGGAACAGAGCTGAGAACCAAGACCTGACAAGCAGAAGGAATCACCAGCACCAGTGTAGGGCGTCGACTGTCTTAAATCCAATCTGAGATTCCTGAGGTCCAATCGTCATCCTCATTATCAGGTGGCAGATCTCTACTGATTAAATCAGCCTCACTACCTACTGTTGCCACCAGAGGGAGCCTGACTGGTAGACCAGATATTGAACTCACAACACCTAACCACAAGCCTTACCCTAATCCCAATCCTAACCCCAACACACCCCTTACCCCAACACACCCCTAGCCCTAATCTTAACCCTAATTCCAACCCTAACTGTAATTCCCACACTAACCCTAACTCTAACCCTAACCCTAATTCCAACCCTAACCTTAATTCCACCCTAACCTTAACCCTAATTCCAACCCTAACCCTAACCCTAAATCCACCCTAACCCGAACCCTAATTCCAACCCTAACCCTAACCCTAATTCCAACCTTAACCCTAACCCTAATTACACACTAACCATAATTCTAACCCTAACCCTAGCCCTAATCGTAGCCCTAACCCTAACCCTAATGGAAAAATAAAAATAAAAATATTTTCTTTATTTTATTATTTGTTTTTACCAATGGGGGTGATAAAGGAGGGGGTTTATTTACTTTTTATTTCATTTTCATCAATGTGAGAGTTTATCACAGTGATCAAAATGAATGAATGGAGCCTGCAGCGGCAGATTCCGGCGGGCGCATTGCGCATGGTCCTGCCACTTTCCAAGATGGCGACGCCCATGATCCGGGACCGCGGGACATGGTTAGCAACAGCGGCACTCGGTAGGTACTGGGGGGTGGGAGGGGACTTGATCGGAAGCTGGGGGGAGCGGAGGGAAGGCGGGGGGAGGAGATGATGATGGTGGCGGCATATACCATTTATTATATTGCGCATAACATGTGAAGAGGAGTATACATAATAAGAACAAGTACAGTAATCTTACACAAGTCACGACTGGTATAGGAGGAGACAGGATCCTGCCCATGATGGCTCACAATCACCATGGGATGAGTGAGGATATAGTAGGCGAGGGTAGAGCTGGTTGTGCAGCTGTTTGGTGGATGGGTGGTTACTGCAGGTTGTAGGCTTGTTGGAAGGGGAAGGTCTTCACGTTCCTTTTGAAGGTTTCCCCGGTAGGCGAGAGTCTGATATGTTGTGGTAGAGAGTTGCAGAGTAGTGGGGATGCACAGGAGAAATATTGTATGCGATTGTGGGAAGAGGAGATAAATGGGGAGTAGAGAATGAGATCTTGTGAGGATCGGAGGTTGCATGCTGGTAAGTACCAGGAGACAAGGTCACAAATATTGCCTCTTTTGTCGTTCTTGTGCCAGTCCCAGTCAACAACTCCAATTTGGGTGGAACCTTGGTGTGATGGAGCCTGCCTATCAAATTTATGAAAATGTACATATAACTACATCAGAAATGTTTTCCAGTCCCTAACTGGAGTATCATTTCTTCTAGAAATGGATGGAACCTGGAGGTTGCACTTAGTTTACTAAGTGGTGTATTCATCTTAATGAAATAGAAGCATTATTCTCCAGGGGACCTATTTTGATGACTCTGTGTGATTCAGAAAAATGGTGGCCAAAGGTGAAAATCAGTTACACAAAAATGCACATTTTGATAAATACATAATTTTGTAAAATTTGAGGAGAATTCAATTCCACTCTTATTTATTCTCCCATCTCCAGTATTGAGCCATAATACAGACGTGTACATGTGACTTTGGTTAAAAGAACTTCAGTAAGAAGACATCACAGTTAAGTGACAGCTGTTTTAGTTTTATCACTGGATTTTTTTTGTTTTAATTTTTACATTCTTGATAATAAAATCATTTTTAAAATTAATATGTTAAATGCTTATGAAACTGCTGTTTTATTTGGCTTTTTACATTGTTTCATGATCTAAATTAATCCTTTAGTGTCAACAGTGCTCCCTTAAAATGTCATGGTCTCTGAAGCATGAGCTGCCTACAAGACATTAGTGGAATTACTGTTCCCTTTAAGCCATCTGAGCATTTTAATTGTTCTATGAAAATAAACCTAATGATACTTCTCGACAGTAGCATCTTTATCTGTTCTTATTCCCACCATGAATCATGTTATTTTTGACTCCTGCTGTTATCAAAGGCAATTTGCATTGTTGATTATTTTCTAATGAAAACAAATGTCAAGTCACATAATTAATACAGAACGTCAGATGAAAAAACCTAACAGTAATTATAATAATTATAACCGCTATCACTCGAAGGGGGTTAATCTGTAAGGCGAATAAAAGTCGTTTATCTTGCCTTTCTGTAATATATTAGAATTGTTTGTGCAACTTCAATTTCTTTTGGTTATCTGTAAAAGTATAAAACATGCTTTAAAGGGAATCTGTCAGCAGGTTTTTATTATGTAATATGACAGCATCATAAGGTACAGAGAGAGACTCTGATTCTAACTTTTGGGTATAACAGAATCACAGTTTTCTCGGCTACAAATCTATCAGAGCTCAGTGGTTGAGCTTTGTATAATAACGCCCAAACCCCTGATTGGCTGCTTTCTGTGTATAACCCCGCCCACATCACTGATTGGCCGCTTTCTGTGTATAACCCCACCCACACCACTGATTGGCCTCTTCTGTGTACACTATAGAGTGACAGCAAGCTGCTAATCAGTGCTGGGAATGTGGTAGGACTAGAAAGCACAAAGCCAGTTGTCCTATAGAGATAATCTCCTGCTGATAAAACACTGATTGTATAGAAATCACAAAACACAGACATAGAAATCAGGGACACTGCTCTTACATTATGCTGCTCTCAGATTAATTAGCAAAAATCTGTCAACGAATTCCATTTAAAGGGTTTTTCCAGCAATGCAGCTAGAGCAAGCATCATCAATACTCTAGGCTTCTCTCAGCTCTCAACCTCTGAAACACACAAAGACGGTAACACCCTGGACCTGGTTTTCGCCCGGCTCTGCTCAATCTCCTACCTAGATAACTCACCGCTTCCCCTCTCTGACCACAACATTCTCTCCTTTACACTCACAAATCCTCGCTCACCCCAGCACCCTCCTACCTACCATTCAGTCAGAAATCTACAAGCCATTAACCCTCATACACTTTCAGACTCCCTACACTCATCATTGTCCCCAATCTCTTCTTTGTCCTGTCCTGATCTGGCTGTACATCACTTCAATGACACTCTTAGAAGCACCCTTGACCAAGTAGCTCCCCTCACCCTCAGAACCTCCAAACACAGAGTGAAACAGCCCTGGCTCACATCGCAAACCCGATTTCTCCAGCGATGCTCTAGGTGTGCTGAACGCTTATGGAGGAAAACACACACACCAGAAGACTTCATACACTTCAAATTTATGTTAAGGACATATAACTCTGCCCTTCACCTCGCCAAACAGACCTACTTCACCACCCTGATCTCCTCACTATCCAACAACCCCAAGAAACTTTTTGACACCTTTCACTCCCTCCTCAGGCCAAAAGCACAAGCCCCTATCACAGACATTTGCGCTGATGACCTGGCCTCCCACTTTATAGAGAAAATAGACAATATCCGTCAGGAAATCCGCTCCCAATCACCAAGTTCAGTGACTCCCATCCCTCCCTGCATTTCCCCTGGCTCACTCTCCACATTTGCTCCCATCACAGAAGAAGAAGTCTCCAGGCTCCTCTCCTCTTCTCGTCCAACTACATGCACAACCGACCCCATTCCCTCACATCTCCTCCAGTCTCTCTCCCCAGTCGTCACAACTCACCTAACTACAATCTTTAATCTCTCCCTCTCCTCTGGCATTTTCCCCTCCTCCTTCAAACACTCTATCATTACTCCATTACTAAAGAAACCCACCCTTGACCCATCCTGCACAAACAACTACAGACCAGTCTCCAATCTCCCCTTCATCTCTAAACTCTTGGAGCGCCTGATATACTCACGCCTTACCCGTTACCTCTCCACTCACTCCCTCCTAGACCCTTCACAGTCCGGTTTCCGCCCCCTACATTCGACAGAAACTGCACTCATCAAAGTGACCAATGACCTTCTGACAGCAAAACGTAATGGTGACCATTCTCTGCTCATTCTTCTCGACCTTTCTGCAGCTTTCGACACTGTTGACCATCCTCTCCTACTCTCTAGGCTCCAGTCACTAGGCATTAAGGACACTGCTCTTTCCTGGTTCTCCTCCTATCTTTCCGACCGCTCCTTCAGTGTTCTGTTTTCTGGCTCCACTTCATCTCCTCTTCCTCTCACTGTTGGGGTACCTCAGGGCTCAGTCCTTGGCCCCCTTCTCTTCTCTCTCTATACAGCCCCAATTGGACAGACCATCAGCAGATTTGGCTTTCAGTACCATCTTTATGCTGATGACACACAACTGTACACATCATCCCCTGACCTTACCTCCGCTGTACTACAGAACGCCACTGACTGTCTGTCTGCAGTCTCCAACATCATGTCTGCTCTCTATCTGAAACTCAACCTCTCCAAAACTGAACTTCTTCTGCTCCCACCATCTACTAACCTCCCTAAATCTGACATTTCCCTCTCTGTGGGTGGCACCATAATAACACCCCGACAGCAGGTGCGCTGTCTGGGTGTTATGTTCGACTCCGATCTCTCCTTCACCTCCCATATACAATCTCTTGCCCGCTCATGCCGCTTACACCTAAAGAACATCTCTAGAATCCGCCCTTTTCTCACCATGGAAACAACAAAAACTCTCACTGTCGCCCTGATCCACTCCCGCCTAGACTACTGTAATGCTCTATTAATTGGCCTCCCTCTCACTCGACTCTCCCCTCTCCAGTCTATCCTTAATGCAGCAGCCAGGGTTGTCCATCTGGCTAATCGTTTCTCAGACGCGTCCGCTCTTCGCCAGTCGTTACACTGGCTGCCAATTCATTACAGGGTACAATTCAAAGTACTTGTTCTCACCCACAAAGCTCTCCACAGTGCGGCACCCCCTTACATCTCCTCCCTCATTTCTGTCTATCGGCCTAACCGACCGCTGCGCTCTGCAAATGACTTTCGACTAACCTCTGCCCTAATCCGTACCTCCCACTCCCGACTCCAAGACTTCTCCCGTGCTGCGCCAATCCTCTGGAATGCTCTACCCCAAAATATTAGGACCATCCACAATTTGCATAGTTTTAGGCGCTCGCTCAAAACACATTTGTTCAGAGCGGCCTATCACATTCAGTAATCAAAGTCATGTTTGTGTGTGTGTAGCCCATTCACTATCTCCATCTAACCCCCACCCCCTGAAGATGGCTGGACCGTCATTGTAAATACATCATTGTAAATACAAACCTGTGCTTTGTATCCCCCCCACCTCATTGTAGATTGTAAGCTCCACGAGCAGGGTCGTCTTATTTCGCTTTAATTATTGTATTGTTAACGTTGTTACTTATGACTGTTGTGTTTGAAACTGTTCAACTGTAAAGCGCTGCGGAATATGTTGGCGCTATATAAATAAAGATTATTATTATTATTATTATTATGAAGCACAACATGACGGTATTGGGATGATGCTGTAAAAGAGTGGAAAATCTGTTAACACTCCTCCAGAAGATCTTATAGTAATATAATGCATTATCATGGTTTATATGTTGCCTTATCTAATTTGTGGCCTGCAGCACTTAGATATCCAGTGAACAAGGTTAACTATTAGGGCAGGCCCACTGTGGGGGGGAGGTACATGAGCAAAAAGAGCTCAGTTCCTGTTTACTAGGCAGTTGTTCGAAAGTATTCACAGACCAACATTGATTAAGAGTGTTGTGTATGAAGAAGTGACAGGAGACCATTCTTGTACAGCAAGTTCTAAAGTGATCAAGTACCAAGTGGCAGAAGGATTCTTTAACTCATTCAAGTGGGCGCCTTCAGCAAGTTTTATCTATATTAGATAATAAGTTAAAGTGTAGCCAGACCAGAGGGTCAAAGTGAAGACTGGCCACGCTGGGGCACATGTTCTCTTAAGGGGATTGCAACAAGTTTGAATACGTACAAAGATGCCTCATCACACGAAGATGTGTGTGGTCTGTTCATTTGGGAATAGGTGTGAGAGCCATAGTGGCATACATCGACCAATGAGGTCCTCACAAGGGAATATGGAGTCTCCCATGATGTCTATCCAAGGAGTCCAAGTGACTCAGAAACGCTCTGATATTAAACCAGCATTCTTTCATACCATCTTGTTCCTCATTTATCCAGAAGCGCAGGATAATTCCATCGCATTTGGCATATTCCATATACATTTCAGTGGAAGCTGCCACAGCTGGAATTCATGCATTTCCAGTGGCTGTGTCACACATAGCCCCATGAGGTGACCACACTTATTCTCTGATTCCCCTTTACTACTTGGTTAAGACCATAATACACGTTTGCATTTTAATCCAAAAGATGAATTATTTAGGCGTCATGCCAGCTATTGGATGTATATACGTTTCACCAGTTCGGTTAGTGAAGAGAAGCTTATATTTGGTCTCAGGTCTCACTCATCTCTCGTTCCTTTGGTCCTGGCCTGCCATGTCAAGTGGTAGCGTGCAGTTTGCAGTGGCACATCCTGCCAGGAGACTCATTTTTCTGTAGCGTGCCAGGGTACAAAAGCGACTCTCGGCTGGGGTGTCCCTGGACTGTTGCAATGCAACCCAAATTACATTGTACAACTGATTATTTACTTTATTTTGTAGCAGCCTTGTCATACAGTTTACACATGAACACTTAGTGAAAATAATTTTTGTATGTGCTGTGTCGAGTATTCATTTGAAAATTTCTATATCTATACTATAGTGAAGGCATAGCGGTTCAATATTTTTTGTTCAGATATGATTCTTGCTGTGTAACTACATCCTGTACCTCTTCTACCACTGACATAACATGCCAGTCTATAAGCACTAGTTCCAAGGTTCCTTTATTTTGGCATTACAGCCGACTCTTCCAGTAGGTGTCACATGGAGAACACTAGTTGGAGGCCCTGTAAGATTGCTATTACACTGGATAATTATCTTGAATGAGAATTTCTAGGAATACTTGTCACTCAATAATTGGGTCAAAGTATTGCTTACAAAATAATAGTTCCTTACAGTAGATCATGCTGGCAAAGAACAATGACAGTATGTGCACGTAGGATGATCTACTACCAATCGTTCTGTGCACATGAGCAGTGTTGTCATATTACATAACAAAGACCTTCTACCCCAAACCGGCACTCCAAGGGACGTTAGATAGCGGTGATTCCTCTTGGGAGGTATGGGTCACGGTGGATTCCGGGACAGAAGGGAACTTTATGTCTTCATCCTTCGCCGAACAGCACGCTATCCCGTTGGTACCACTTCCTCGCCCAGTGCCCATCAGGGTGGTCAACGGGGCTACCTTATCATCCCAGATTACCCACCAAGCAGCACCCCATAGGCTCTCTATTTCACCGTCTCACCAGGAGATGCTTTCCCTGCTCATTATGCCAGAGGGCATCAATAAGGTGCTCCTCAGGGTTCCCTGGCTCCGTTGCCATTCCCCTCATATAGAGTGGTCTTCAGGGAGAATACTGGGATGGAGCAAAAACTGTGTGGGAAGGTGCATGGGGGAAAGCATCCAATTAGCCTCTGTGGAGGTGTCTGCGGATCTTCCCGCTCTCCCTAATGGAAATCTGAGGACTGTGGCACCGGTCATCCTCGGGTCAGTGCCGCCAGGCAAGACCTTTGTCCTGCCTCACCTGCGGTCCAAGGTTTTCGCGTGGGCACACGCGTCCAGGGTGGGTGGTCACTTTGGCTACAAGCAGACCATAAAACTCCTGGCAAGGTCTTATTGGTGGCCGCACAGGGCCCGGGGCACTAAAAAATACATTCAGGCATGCACCTCTTGTGCTCGGAGCAGCTCCTCTAAACAGAGGCCGGCTGGGTTACTGTATCCCTTACCGGTGGCAGACCGGGCAATGGAGGTTCGCGACAGTCTGGGTCACACCCCGCATGTCACTCAAACCTCTAAAATGCAAATGAAGATGCCCGCTGACACACATCGGCGCCCCGCTCCAACTTCTGCTCCTGGCGACTTAGCCATCCCTGACGCCTTCCACGTGTCCCTTCTCAAACCTAGTCACACGTCCCAGTTTTCCGACTCATCTGTCAGGGCATCAGACTTGTCTTTGGATGAGCCTGAGGCCTATGCCTCTGTGGGACACAAAGTGGTACGTGGCAAAAAACTTTATTGCTCAGGTCCTTCTCCAGATCTGATTGGTCCATCTCAGAGATCTGGAAGGTCCCGGCAGCGCACGGCTATAAAAGGCCCACATGGCCACTCGGCCATGCGCTAGTATAGACTTTACTTGCTAGATGTGTGAATAGTGATGGATGTATGATTCTGGTGACTGACTTATTATGATTCCCCTCCCTCTGATATTACGCAGGTGGATAGGGAACTAGAGACAGAGTAAGCGCTAGTCAGTGGCAAGCCATAGGCCACTGTGCACACCACACCTTTACACTAGCATCCGATTGTGTCACGCCTCATGGCACTATCATATAGCGGCTGTGGTTGCCACCGCGCTGCAGTCTGCAGCACTTACCGGCGTCCGCGGTAGCGACGCCGCATGCATGGTAGGTATAGACGGACACCGACCTCAGCCTTGGGCCCGTGTCCTGTGACTGGATACCGTGCATGGAATTTCACTGAGTCCTATGAGTCTAACAGGCTTGGCGTTTATGGTTATGTTACAGCACCTCTGTGAGCTAGCAGAGTCCGCTCAGCGCACATCGGGTGGCATTTAGCCTGTGCGCGTTATACCGCCATATAGCGCGTCTGCCATTATTCAGCAGCAGTGTTAACACCTTCTGCACCTTGGACCCAGAGCGGCGAACGCACTTTATTTATTTATTTAGTGCGTTCCGCCGTTCCTAACGATAACTTGCTCAGTGAAGTTCTCTTATGTTCCGGTGGGGATTCTCAGAAGATACACTCTGCTACAGGTTATGGGCCCAAACAAACAGAATCTCAGGCAATAGCCCCAGGCAATAACCTCAGACACAGGAGACGCAGATAAGCTCTGTAAACAAAAGGAGATAAAACCCAGTGAACGGAGTCTGAACAAAATCCAAATACAGAGGGACAAAGGAATTCATGATACCAGGAACTGGAGGGCTGCACACTGGAGATAATTACAAAGAGTATCACCACACACACAGAATATACAGGAACTCTCAAGAAGAAAGAAAAACATATTCACTACAACTCTCTAAAACAAGTAAGACTATATAAAAATGATGTGCAGCTCTGAGCTGAAACTCACAGTAGCTAAGCTGAACAGTGAAAATTATCAGTTATGGAAATTCAAAGTAGAGATGTTGTTATCTAAGGACAATTTATGGGAAGTAATCATTACAGATAGACCTGATGAAGATAATCAGACATGGGATAAGAAAAATAGAAAAGCGAGAGCCACCATTAGCTTATTAGTGGATGATGCTCAATTAATACACATAAGAAATGAAGAAACAGCGAAAGGAATGTGGGAAGCATTAAGAAAATTACATGAAAGACCCAGTTTAAATCTCAAATTATTTCTATTAAGAAAGCTTTATAGTATGAGATTGAGTGCAAATGATGACATGCAGAAACACATATTCTCAATGATGGAAGTAATATCACAGCTAAGGTCTATTGGGGAATACATTAAAGAAAGTCATGTAGCAGCAATATTATTGTGCAGTTTACCAGATTCGTATACAGCCTTGATAAATGCCCTTGAGACAAGACCAGAAACGGACATTACATTAGATTTTGTGAAAACAAGTCTAATAAATGGATATCATAGAAGAAAAGAACAAACAAATGATTCTTCTACTGAAAAGGACAGTGGAAACGCTCTTAAAGCTACAGAATTTAAAACACCCTATAATAAAGAGACAAGAGAATGTTTCAGATGTAACAAAAAAGGTAATTTAAAGAAAGACTCTACTATATAGAAAGCAGAACAACAAAAATTACAACATAAAGAGCATACACAGAAAGTGAAAAACACAATTTCCGATTCATGTGAGAATAATTGGAATGGCTCATTTCATGTAACAGACAAGAAAACATCACTTGGTTGGTTTATTGATTCAGGAGCAACGAGTCACATGACAAGTGACAAGAATTTCTTCACTGATCTTAATTTAGATAAGAAAGAAGCCATTTATCTTGCAGATGGAAGCAAAATAACCACAGAAGGTATCATACAAGGTATGCTAAAATGTTCAAACAAGTTCGGACAAGATTCAAAGAGACTTGTACAGGATGTGTTGCATGTTCCAAAACTGGAAGGCAGATTGTTATCTGTGAAGTGTTTAACAGCCAATGGACTCACTGTAAAATTCCAAGACAATCAGTGTGCAATTCTAGCAGGAAGCAAGGTGATTTCTAATGTCAAGGCAGATGAACAATTATATCATCTTGACACACCAAAGCAACAGATGAAGGTATGTACACATGATCACAAGAACTGTATTCACGTGTGGCATAGATGTCTAGGACACAGACACCCTGACAGTATAAGGGAACTACAAAGAAAAGAATTTACAAAAGATCTAAAGATATCAGATTGCTCAATTACCATAAGATGTGAATGTTATATAAAAACTAAAGCCACAAGAATATCTATTCCAAAAGAAAGTGAGTTGAAAAGCACTTGATTTGGTGCATACTGACATATGTGGACCCATGAAGTGACTACTAGAGATGTGCGACTTTGCCTTTTTTTGGGTCGAGTCGTGTTTCATGAAATACGACTTTCGCAAAAGTCGGGTCGAACGAAATCGGCCGACAATAGAGAAAAGTCGGAGGCCGACTGAAACACGAAACCCAATGCAAGTCAATGGAGAAGCAAAGTCGGCAGGGAGTGGAGGACAGTAAACACACCTACAGTGTCCATTTCAATGCCAAAAACATCAATTCTTATTACTGAAGCTTGTCAACCTTAATTTACTTCATAATAATAGTTACACATTGAAAACTGGGGGTTATTTGGCTAAAGTTGTGGGGGGTAGGGCTGGATCCAGGTTTTCGTGTGCCCTGGGCCAAAGAGTGTCAGTGCGCCCCTTTAACACATACCACAACTCATGATGGTCCGATACGGCACAGAAATATAGGTATAGTACAATGACAAATACTTCACTGCTTACATGACATGACTGATCTATTTTAAATTGTACAATAGCTCAAAAAAAGGACAGTATATTACTCCATACAGTATTATGGCCACCAAATTGTGCGCCATACAGAATAATGAGCCCCATATATATCTCCATACAGAATAATTGGTCACATATAATGTTCCATAGAGTATATGATGAGCTCCACATAATGCTACAGTATATGATGGTCCCTATGGACGATGCTCCAGTGTCTTATGGGCCCAAATAATGCTCCAGTGTATAATGGGCCCCATAAATGCTGCTCCAGTGTCTGATGTCCCCCATTTGGAATGCTCCAGCATATGATGGGCCTCATGGATGATGATCCAGTGTATGATGGGCCCTAATAATGCTCCATATATAATGGGCTCCATTTCTAATTCTCCAGTGTATAATGGGCCCCGTAAATGCTGCTCCAGTGTCTGAGTGTCTGATGTCCCCCATTTGGAATGCTCCAGTATATGATGGGCCTCATGGATGATGCTCCAGTGTATGATGGGCCCTAATTGGTCACATATAATGTTCCATAGAGTATATGATGAGCTCCACATAATGCTACAGTATATGATGGTCCCTGTGGACGATGCTCTAGTGTCTTATGGGCCCTAATAATGCTCCATATATAATGGGATCCATTTCTAATGCTCCAGTGTATAATGGGCCCCGTAAATGCTGCTCCAGTCTCTGATGTCCCCCATTTGGAATGCTCCAGTATGTGATGGGCCCCATTTTTAATTAACCCAGGCATAGTATGTGAAAAGAGCACCATGGAGTAATCTGAAATGTGTGCTGCCGCATTCTTCACTTTTGGTGTGAGTGAAGGACACAAGGAAAGGGGTTGCTCCTAACCAGAAGCCTGCACTGACAACTCATTTTTTGAAACTTCAGAAGAGGAGGCGATAGAGCTGGAGACTGTTTCAGCAATGTAAGCCAAAAACAGTTCCTGATGCTCCGGCTTTAAAAGCAGTCTACCTACTCCCAGAAAAGGGCGCCTTACAGACCTTCCGGAGCTGCACCATGACACAGGCTCAACACCTCCTGCCGTAGCTGCTATTGTGTTTTTGGCACTACCAGCAGATGCACCACCACCACCATCAGTAACAGGTGGCCCCCCATGCCCATGTCCACGTCCTCTTCCACCATACTTCCACTTGTTTTGGAAAATTGACCCAAAATACTAGCTGATATATTTAACTGTATCAGAAACTTACAGCTCTATACAGTCTAGGGATAACAGTAAATCTCCGTATATATTTCATGAGTAATACACAGATGCTCACAGGCTCAGTATGGATTACACAATAAAATAAAAAGTTGAAAAAGGGTACAGTATCACCAGATACAAGGTATATATAGTATAGTGTAAACATTCTGAATCTCCATATGTATTTCAGGAGGCAGACACAAAAGCGCTCAGGCCCAGTATGGATTACACAAGAATATGAAAAGCTGTAAATGGGTAATGTTACACAAGTTTACAGCTGTATACAGTGTTGTGGTAATCTTAAATCTCCAAATATATTTAAGGAGTAACAGACAGACGTTCACAGGCTCTTTATGGATTACACCAAAATCTAACAAGAAAAAAGGTTACTGTATCAGAAGCGTACAGCTGTATACAGTGTTGGCCAAATTTGAAATCTCGGTATATATTTCCAGAGTCACCCTCAGATGCTCACTCAGTCTGGGTTTGACCATAATAAAAAATGTTGTAAAAAAGGTACTGGATAACAAGATAGCAAGTACATATATTATAGGGTACAATTGAAATCTCCGTATACATAGTCCCGTAGTCACTCTCAGACGCTTACTCAGTATGGATTTGACCATAATATTAAATGTCAAACAAAGGTACTGTATAACAAGATACAAGCTGTATCGAGTATAGGGTAAAAATTGGTATCTCCGATTCACCGTATATATATATAGAAGGCGTAAACCACAAACGCTCACTTACTATGGATGATACCGTAATAAAAAATTTTGAACAAAGAATACCAGGTGTATCCAGTCTAGGGGTAATTGTAAATTTACGTCTTTACTTCCGGAGTCAGACACAGACACTCATAGGCTCAGTATGTATTACACCAGAATTGAAAAAGTTGAAAAAGAGAAAGGTATTCAAAGCGTACACCAGTATAAGGAAAGGTGATCATAAAGCACCACTGCATCCGCTTGTAAGTTGACGTCCATTACAAATGGTAGCCATTGATCATCTGAAGGTAGCAGCCAGCAGATGTAGCAGGACAGGCCATAGCTACAACTTAACCATCATCGATCAATGCACCAAATTTCTAGTGGCCGTCCCTGTGAAGGATTTAACTCCCCAGACTACACAGTGGTGGAGCACGGAGAGGTAAGTTTTGCAACTGTCAAGTGCTGTGGCAATGACCAAGCAAGGGGGCACACTGGTGGGCGATGGTACTTGCACAGGGCCCCTCATAGTATGCTGGTGTGTCTGATGGTGAGTGGGCCCCTGCATCTTCAGAGACACTGTATTGTACTATGAAGGGCCCTGTGCAAGTGCCGTCGGCCATCAGTGGGCCCATCCACCTGTTCAGAGCAACGGCACTTGCCCGGGTGTGCCAGGTGTTGACCCCAGCCGGGGGTGGGCAGCCCAGTTAGGGAGGTTTAAAAAATGGCATATGTTGAAGTGTAGGTTGGACATTCAGCAGCTGCAAATGGCGGAATTGGGCAAGTCCAAGGAAGAGGAGGACAAACGCAAGGTAGTTTTCTGGCAACCTATGTGTCATCAGGGGAAGGTGGGACAAAATCCTTTGAAACCCATGCATGGTTCATTTTAATGAAGGTTAGATCATCAACATTTTTGGTCGACAGATGGGTCCTTTTTTCTGTCAGAATTGATCCAGCAGCACTGAAGACTCTTTCAGATAACACACTAGCAGCAGGGCAAGTGAGCTCCTGTAAGGCATATTGTGCCAATTCAGGCCAGGTGTCCAGTTTAGAGGCCCAATAGTCAAAGGGGAATGACCTGTGAGGGAGAACATCGATATGGGAGGAGAAGTAGTTTGCAACCATAGTTGACAATTGCTGTCTCCTGTCACTTTTAATCGATGCAGTATTAGCAGTCGTGTGAGCGGTACTTGAGACATCAGTCCACAACATGGTCATGAAACCCCTGTCTCCAACGCTACTTTGGCTGTGTGCACCACGAACACCTCTTCCATTGTGCCCACTACAGTTCGTGAGAGAACCAGCACCGCTGCTGTGTGTTGGGAAAACCTCAAACAACCTGTTTACCATAGTTGCTTGTTAGTTAGCCAATATTATCTCTAGGTTCTCCTGTGGCATGATGTTTTGCAATTTGCATTTGTAGCGTGGATCAAGGATGCTGGCCAGCCAGTAGTCATCATTCTTCATCATTTTGGCAATGCGGGGGTCCCTTTTAAGGATCCGCAAGGCACAATCGCACATGTGGGCCAATGTTCCAGGTGTCATTAATGCACTGCCACTGCTGGGTGGAGGAGCACTTTCTGGCAAATTCACATCCCTACAGTCATGCCCAAAATAATGATCCCCCTCATCCTCCTCCTCTTCCTCTTCTTCCTCCACCTCGTCCAGGACAGTTCCCAGACCAGACAACGGCTGACTGTCAGCAAGGCTTCCCTCCTCCTCCTCCTGTTCCTCCTCCTCTGCTGCAGACGCCAGATCCTTAATGTGCGTCAAACTTTGCATGAGCAGACGCATAAGTGGGATGCTCATGCTTATGATGGTGTCGTCTGTGCTTACCAGCCATGTGCATTCCTCAAAACACTGAAGGACTTTACAGAGGTCTTTCAGCTTTGACCACTGCACACCCAACAATTCCGTTTTCCCTCAAACTGCCTGCCCGTATAGCCTCCCACAAATACACTACAGCCTGCCTCTGTTCGCACAGCCTCTCAACCATGTGCAGGGTGGATTTCCACCTTGTTGCAACGTCTATGATTAGGTGGTGCTTGGGGAGGTGGAGCAATCACTGCAGCTTCTGCATACGACTGGAGTGTACGGCAGAGCGACGGATGTGCGAGCACAGTCTTCGCACCTCATGGAGCAGGGATGTTAACTCCGGATAATTATTAAGGAAGCACTGCACTACCAGATTCAAAGCGTGAGCCAGGCAAGGTAGGTGTGTGAGTTTTGCAAGGGCTATGGCTGCCACAAAATTATGGCCGTTATCACTGACTACCTTGCCTGCCTCAAGATGTAGACTTCCCAGCCATGACTCTGTCGCTGCAAGTAGTCAGCCAGTACCTCCACGGTGTGTCTGATGTCGCCAAAAGACATCATCTTTAACACAGCCTGCTGACACTTACCACTAGCTGTTCGATAGTGGAACACCTCTTGTGCAACACTGCCAGCTGCGGATGGAGTGCTCGTGTGACTGCGCTCTGTGGATGAGCTTTCGCTTATGGAGGAGGAGGGCAGAATGCCTACAGCCAACTGTTTCCTATACCGTGGGCTAGGCAGCACTGTTCCACCACCGCTGTCCCCAGTGGAGCCTGTATCCACCACATTAACCCAGTGCACAGGGATGGACACGTAACGGCCCTGGCCATGCCTACTGGACCATGCATCTGTTGTGAAGTGCACCTTTCCACTCACTAACTGTTTTAGTGCATGGACAATGCGGTCTTTCACATGCAGATGGAGGGCAGGGATGACTTTTCGAGAAAAGAAGTGCCGACTGGGTAGGTCATAGCGTGGGACTGCGTAGGCCATGAGCTCGCGGAAAGCTTCGCTTTCAACCAAACGGTAGGGCATCATCTCTAATGAGATTAGTTTGGCAATGTAGGAGTTCAAACACAGTGTACGCGGTTGAGAGGATGAGTACTTTCTTGTCCTACTCAGAGTGTCCGATAGGGTGAGCTGGACTGTAGAGCTGCATATGGGGGAAGTAGCGGTGGACCGGACGGAGTGAGAGGGGGTTGGTGATGGTATTGCTGGTGATGGCCTAGATTCAGTGTTGTGTTGCAAAACCATTGTGATTCCCTGAGTGCTTTGGCCTTGCGACGACACCTCAACATTTAGTGCTGGTGGTGTGCTACCTGAGGTTTTGTAGTCCGTCCAAGCTTGCAAGTGCATGTTGGTTAAATGTCTAAGCATGCAACTGGTATTCAAATTTCTGAGTTGTTTACCTCGGCTAAAGGTCCTTCCACACTTCTTAAAGGTGACCTTTGCCTCATCAGTAGTGTTGAGCGATACCTTCCGATATCGGGAAATATCGGATCGGATTGCATCGGATCGATACCCCAAAAATATCGGATATCGCCGATTCCGATACCGGAAATAATGCAAGTCAATGAGACTCAAATATCGGAATGAAAAAAAAACTTACTTTCCTTGTAGGTTAATTCTACATGAATGAAAACAACTAAGAATAATGTAGAATGTATTGGGGGAGGTGGAGGAGACATTAAAGGCATAAAGGTTTAGCCCAATCAAATGGAATAGCAGGAATTATTTTTTTTTTAAGACGTTCGGAGTTACAAAGATATTGACTATGTTAAGCTTTTTTATATTTTGTCAGATATTTATGTTTCACTACTTCCATGCTCTTCACCTTCTTTTTTACTTCTCCCACACTTTCTCCATCATCCTCAGCAGCAGCATCTTTTTCATCAACTTCTTCTTCACCTTATTCATCTTCTTCTTCACCTTCTTCCTATTATTCTTTTTTTTTACATTCTTCATATTCTTATTCAACTATTATTCTTCTTCATATTCTACTTCTTCATCTTCTTCATATTCTTCTTCTTCATTATATTCTAATTTGTGACAGGCATTCCTGTAGTTGTTATCTATAAAAGTCTGAAGATTACACCTTTCGTTCTGCCTGTCACAAAAGATTTACCACAGGATTTGTCCGCGTTCAGTTTTGCCTGCAGCAGCAGGTATTTTCCAGGGGCACCACGAGGAGGAACGGACTCACCCCCATACACTGCTTAGTCTTCTTCTGCTTATAATTTAGATAGTATCTTTTGCTCTGATTTTTAGTCTTATGCTTAATGTTCTTCTGCTTTTTGTTCTGCAGCTTCTTGTTCTTCTGCTTCTTGGTCGTCTGTCTCTTGTTCTTCTGTATCTTGGTGGTTGTCTTCTTGTTCTTTGTCCTCTTGGTCATCTTCTTCAGGGTCATCTTCTTGGTCTTCTTCGGGGTGGTCTTCAGGGTCATCGTCTTTGGGGTCGTCATCTTCTTCGGGGTGGTCTTCAGGGTCGTTGTCTTTAGGGTTGTCGTCTGAGAGATCCAGAGTGATTACCAAAAACCATTTCAAAAAGCTTGAACTTGGAAATGTAGCAGAAGGTACAAGAAGGCTGAGGAACTGCTGAGAACCAGCTGAAGGTACTGGAACCTGGCTGGTTAGCCGAAGGTACATGAGGCAATGGAACTACCGAGGACCAGCTGATGGTACTGGAACCTGGTTACTAAGCAGGAGGTACCTGTGCCAGAAAGCACTACCAAGGACCAGCAGAAGTTGGTGGAACTCGGATACCGAGAAGGAGGCACCTAAGCCAAAGGCTTTGCCTGGAACCAGCTGACATTACTGGAACCCAGGAGGACATATTCAAGATTGACTTCGAAAGAACCAGCTAATGGTACTGGAACTCAGATAGGCAGCAGAAGGTACACATGAAAAAAAAGTTGCAAGGCCGTGAGTCGGCCGGAGTTACCGAAACCCACAGTCCTACAGGGGGAGCTTGTCCTATTGGCACTACGGAACCAGCCTTCATTGCTAGATCCCGCAGCCCACATAGGAAGCACCTAAACTGCAGGCACCATAGAGTCAGCTAACCCGACCGCAACACGACAGGACAACGTATTGGAGGCAAAGTGACGTTGACACTACCCGGAAACAGCTGGCGTGCTGGAACCAGGCTGGGCAGGAGGGAGTACCCATGCCAAAGACACTTCTGAGCAGCAACTGGTGGTGTTGGAGCCCAGGGTAAATACTAGAAACAGAGTGGAGGCAGAGGCGCAATTGGAGCAAGTTTAAAATCTGTAGTAGTGT
Organism: Dendrobates tinctorius; assembly: GCF_039654945.1. Taxonomy (NCBI): domain Eukaryota; kingdom Metazoa; phylum Chordata; class Amphibia; order Anura; family Dendrobatidae; genus Dendrobates; species Dendrobates tinctorius. The sequence goes on from NW_027361754.1 coordinate 40,359,079, forward strand.
GAATGTTGACAGAGCAGGCGAAATTGCCGGACAAAAAGCAGGGGATCAGCTGACGTTGCTGAACCCCAATAACACTGGAGCATGTGTTGACTGTGCAGATGGTGCTTCTGATCAGCAACTGGCGGTGTTGGAGCACAGGGATTACAGGAGAAACAGGTGGTAGAAACATGAACACAACAGGATACCTGGATACTGTTGCCAACCAATTATTTAATCTAAAAGAGGACTGGCATATTCCTGCGAGATCCAGGCCTTGTTCATTTTCAGAAAAGTAAGCTGGTCAACGTTATCGGAGGATCGTCGCATGCGACGGTCTGTTAGTACACCACCTGCGGCACTAGAGACGCGTTCCGATAATACTCTAGCAGCAGGGCAAGCCATCACCTCCAATGCATACTGGCTAAGCTCTGGCCCTGTATCCAGCTTAGGGACCCAAAACTTGAAGGGGGAAGAGCCATGTGGGAGAACACTGAGAGGGCAAGACAGGTAGTCTGTCACCATCTGACGGAAACGTTGCCTCCTGCTGACTGGAGCCGTCTGTGATGGTGTAGACATTTGTGGCGGGGACACAAAACTTTGCCACATTTGGGCCATACTGGTCCTGCCTTGTGCTGAGGTGCTGCTTCTGCTTCCTCTTTGTGCAGAGCTTCCTCCACTACCTCGACGCACTGAGCTGCTTTGTAAAGCACTAGCAGCACTGCTCTCGGGTGGAATCGAGAACATGATGGAATGCACCAGTGTGTCTTTGTACTCCCGCATTTTACGCTCCCGGATCAACGGTGTTATGAGGCTTTGTAAGTTGTCCCAGTAGCGAGGATCTAGGAGGGTGTACACCCAATAATCAGCCGTGATGAGAATGTGGGCGATGCGGTGGCCGTTTCTCAGGCACTGCAGCATGAAATCAACCATGTGCTGCAGACTGCCAACTGGCCAAGAAACGCTGTTCCATGCTTGAGGCGTCATCTCTGCCTGCTCTGCATCACCCCACCCTCGCTCTACATACTGACTACTAGAGCATTGTGTACCTCCCTCCTCTGGACAGATGTCTTCCTCCTCCATTGACTCCCCCTCATCCTCCTCACAAAGTGTCCCCTGCCTAGGCCTCTGTGAGGAACCACGTTGTGCAGACTGTCCAGAAGCAGATGGCATTTGTGACTCCTCATCCTCCACCTCTTCCACAACCTCCTCCCTTAGTGCTTGCAGTGTTTTTTCAAGCAGGCAGATAAGGGGGACAGTCATGCTGACTAGTGCATCATCTGCACTCGCCATCCGCGTGGAATCATCGAAGGTACGCAAAACGTGGCAGATGTCCTTCATAGAGGCCCACTCAGTGGTGGTGAAGTGTGAACAGCGCGCAGTGCGACTTGTTTGCGCCTGATGCAGCTGGTACTCCATTACTGCTCTCTGCTGCTCACACAACCTCTCCAACATACGTAACATTGAATTCCACCTCATGGGTAGGTCACATATGATGCGATGTTCCGGAAGGCGGAATCGGGGCTGCAGAGCTGCAATGCGCGATCTTGCCATGCTGGAATGCCGCAAGTGAGCGCACTCTATGCGGACCTTGTGCAGCAGTGCATCAAGATCCGGATAGTCCCTCAAAAAACTCTGCATGACCAAGTTGAGCACATGTGCCAGACATGGGATGTGAGTGAGGTTACCTAGGCCCAGAGCTGCCACCAGATTTCGGCCATTGTCACACACTACCATGCCTAGCTGGAGATTCGCTGGCACAAACCACACGTCGCTCTCCTGCTTGATGGCATTCCAGAGCTGCTGCGCTGTGTGGCTTCGATTCCTCAAAGAAATTAATTTCAATACGGCATGTTGACGTTTGGCCACTGCTGTGCTCATATCGGTCGTAACAGGTAAGCGTTCACGGGTCCATGTGGAGGTAGACTGTGATGGTTCCTGCAGCGCTGATTCAGAGGAACTGGAGTATGAGGAGGAGTCAATGTGCACAGCTTGTTTTTGTCACTGATACCAGCCGGTACACGGTAGTGTGTGAGGAGCGTACACCGCTATACGGTGTATGTATGGAAAATTTTAAATCTCCGTCTATTTGTATATGGAGTGACACACGCTGTCTGTGTATAGTTTTGACTGTAATCAAACAGCAGATAAACGAAACTGTTTGAAAAGCAGACAGCTCTATACGGTGTAGGTCTGGAAAAATGGAAAATCTCCTCTGTTTGTTTTTCCAGAGTCACAGACAGATAGCTTGTATTTGTCCGTGATACCAGCCGGTACACGGTAGTGTGTGAGGAGCGTACACCGCTATATGGTGTGTGAAAAAATGAACGCTCGGAAACTGACCAGAACAAAATAATAAAAGTTGGAGTGCTTTGAAAAAAAGCAGTTTGAACAGTAATGTGCACACAGCAATGCAGCTATCAGGTGGCCTTAAAAGGCAGCCTAATCACCACCAGCGCTGCTGCACACAACAAAAATCCTCCCCTTTCACTGCACACTAACTGTACAGTGAAAAGCGCTATCAGCAGAAGCAATTTTTTTCTTCTTCCCTGCCTAACGATCTCCCTATTCAGAATCAGCAGCAGCACCTCTCCGTATTCTAAGATCGGCAGAAGTAAGATGGCGGTCGGCGGTCACGGCCTTTTATAGCCACTGTGATGCCACACAAAGCCAGCCAATCACTTCAATGCCCTTCTCTAAGATGGTGCTGGCCGCTGCGCATGTCATCGCGTTGCCCACAGTGTGCGTCCTCCATCATTGGCTGAGAAAAGGTGCTTGAAGCATTATTTGAAACGCGACTTTGGTGCTCGGGTCGGCGTCCTCATGGCCGACCTCAGCTATGGTCGGGTTTCAATCGGCGAAACCCAACTTTAGCTAAAGTCGGCGACTTTTGAATTTGACTCAACTCTAGTGACTACATCAGGAGGAAATAGATACATGGTGACTTTCATAGATGACTACTCAAGATACACAGTTACATACTTAATTTAGAACAAAAGTGAAGTTTTTGATAAATTTGTAGACTGCGTAATAAGGTCGAGTAACAAATTTCAAAGAAAGCCAATTGTCATCAGAAGTGATAATAGAGGTGAATTTACAGGTCACAAAATAGAAAACTACTTAAAACAGAATGGAATAGGACACCAAAAAACTGTTCCGTACACAAATAAATAAAATGGAGTAGCAATAAAGAAAAACAGAACTCTGACAGAAATGATGAGATGTATGCTGACAGATTCCAAACTACCAGAGAAATATTGGGGTGAGGCAGCAATGACAGCTACAGAACAGACTTTTTTTCCAGAAAACTGAAGAAAATTCCATATGAACTGTGGCAAGGTATGAAACCGAGTGTCAATCAATTAAACGTTTTTGGATGTAAAGTTTTTATATTTATTCCAACAACAAAACGTTGCAAACTTCAAAACAGAGGGAATATTTGTTGGATATAGTGAAAATTGCAAGGGATAAATAATCCTAGATCCCAAAACAGACAGTCACGGTGAGTAACAGTGTGACATTTATTGAAAACTTAAATGAAGATGTCATGATTTCAATTGACACAAAAAATGAAAAAAACAGCAGTGACATAGCTGAAGAGGTATCTGATGAGAAAGTAGTTGAAATTGATGAAGAACAGAATACTGAAAATGAAGAAATACAACTACAAACAGACACAGAACCAAGACGTTCAATGAGAGAAAACAAAGGAAAACCACCAAAGCGTCTCTCATACAAGACAAGCACAAGTAAAATTTATGAACCTACTTCTTGGGAAGACATATCTAAACTCCCTAAAGAAGAAGCTAATAAATGGATAGAAGCAACAGAAACAGAAATTAAATCCATGCATGACTCAAATACCTGGACACTAACAGATTTACCAGAAGGAAGAAAAGCCATAGGATGTAAATGGATTTTTAAAGTAAAATACCAAACAGATGGCACACCTGAAAGATACCGAGCAAGACTCGTAGCTAAAGGGTATTCTCAAAAATAGGGAGAAGACTATGATGAGACATTTGCTCCTGTTGTCAAACATACTACAACAAGAACTTTACTTACAGTTGCAGCAATGAAACAGATGGAACTGATACATCTGGATGTAAAGACAGCATTTTTTAACGGAGATTTAACAGAAGACATTTACATGGAACAACCTCCATGATTCAAAGATGAAAGAAACCCAAACAAAGTTTGCAAACTACAGAAAAGCATATATGGTTTAAAGCAAGCAGCTAAAGCGTGGAATGACAAAATCAGGGAAGTACTTACAAATCAAAAATTTCAAAGAAGCAAAGCTGATCCATGCTTGTACACAAAAAGGCTGATGGATTTATGTACTCATATATGTAGATGACATTTTGATTTGTTCTGAACAAGAAAGGGATAAAGAAAACATTCTAAAAACCCTAAAGCGACATTTCGAAATCAAAAACTTGGGAAATGTGAAGTATCATTTCTTGAGGGATTGTCCTACTGTAGAAATGACAGCAGACATCTTCATGAAGGCGTTGAATGCTGATAAACACCAGAGACTAATAAAAAAGTTGGGTGTGATTGAATAAGTCCTTACTGTTGAGAAAGGGTGTTGACATATGCAACACATCAGGACTTATAATAAGTGAAGGGAGGACTTTACACTAGCCTGACAGCAGATGGCGATAGTGTGAAGCTATATGTTTGCTGCATTGTGGGGAGGGAAGTTCTCTAATATTGTTGTGTTCTTACTTTCGCTTTGAGTGTGTTATGGCAGCAGCACGGACTGTGTGCTACTGAATTCTTATCTCATGTTTACCCATATGAAGTAAATACTGTTTACTCAATATAACTTGCTCAGTGAAGTTCTCTTATGTTGCGATGGGGATTCTCAGAAGATGCACTCTGCTACAATCAGCTGATGTTCCATACTACAAGTCGGCCAGTGTATGTGAACCTTAAATGGTGTTCAGATGGCAGCACGCTAGTAACTGAGCACCAGTAACAAAATCTTCAAACACTCAAATTTGCACAGAAAATTTTTATCTAAATAGATGGTTCTCCCAAAGAAAAATTATACAGATTAAATATGAACTAATTTAAAAAAAATGCACAACACAAGAATAAACACATAAAATTATGAAGGTGCCAATTAACATTTATATAATAAAGTGTTGAGTTTCTGGTACCTATCATGGCTCCTCTTCCATTCTAGGTCAACGGCATACAGTATCTCCACTCTTCATTTTCAGTTTTTGGCATTGCATCACCTCTATTATTTAAGCTTCTCACTCCTGGTCCACATCATTGTTATCCTTTAAGTACTGGTCCCTAGCATGTCTCTTTCATTCCTGATCAACAACACAGCACTTATCTAGTTCCAGGTCTCCATCATAGCTCTCCATCTCAATCTTTGACTTTAGCATGGTTCTGCTTTCATTCCTAGCACACATCATTTCTCTTCTGTCAATCCTGGTGCTCAACGTAACTCTCCTTCTCCATCAGTTTCCTCTTTTGCTTTCCCTCTTATTCATTCTTTGCAATTGCCACTTTTCATTCATGATCTTTTACATGACTTTTATATAATTTCTGGTCTCCAGCACATCTCGCCCATCATTCCTAGTGTCCATCAATACTCTTTTTGTTATTCTTCCACAATCACCTCAATTTTTTCACCAGTAATGCTCTTGTTTTCTAATTCCTCACTTATTCATAAGATTAACATTCATAGCTCTCATTAAAAAGTTTTAAAAAATACAAAAAAAATTGAAATAAAATGTTCCCAAGTGAGTTGTTTTCTTATAGGGGGTGCTTGTCTGGGGAGTTTTCACTGTTATTATTACCATATTTAGATTAACCCCTTCCTGACATCCGACGTACTATCCCGTCCACGGTACCCGGGCCCGTATGACCGTGGACGGGATAGTACGTCTACCGCGATCAGCGGCGCCCACGTGGTGAGCGCCGCTGATCGCGGCCGGGTGTCAGCTGATTATCACAGCTGACACCCGGCACTATGTGTCAGGGGCGGTCACGGACCGCCCCCGACACGTTAACCCCTTGCACACCGCGATCAAACATGATCGCGGTGTACCGGGAGTTAAAGGGAAGCATCGGGAGGGAGGGGGCTCCCTCTGTGCTTCCCTGAGCCCCCCACGGCAGCGCAATGTGCAGCGCTGCTGCCGGGGGCTCCTATCCTCCAGGCCCCCGGATCCAAGATGGTGACGGGGGCCTTCGGGGACCTGAGGAAGCTGGCTTCCTCAGTGCCTGCAAAGCGCAGGCAAGAGGAAGTCTTCTTCAATGCCTGTGACAGATTGCTGATCTGTCACAGTGATCTGTGATGTGACAGATCAGCGATCTGTCACAGGACAGTGATGTCCCACCTGGGACTATGTAATAAAGTAAAAAAAAAAATTAAAAAAAATGTAAAAATAAATTAAAAAAAAATCGCCAAATAAATTAGAAAAAAAAAAAAATATTCCCTCAATAAATCCATTTTTTGGAAATAATAAAAAAAAAACCAATAAAAGTACACATATTAGGTATCGCCGCGTCCATAATGACCCGCCCTATAAAACTGTCCCATTAGTTAACCCTTTTAGCGAACCCCTTAAAAAATAAAAATAAAAAACGAAGCAAAAAATAATGATTTATTATCATACTGCCAAACAAAAAGTGTAATAACGCGCGATCAAAAAGACGCATATAAATATCCATGGTACCGCTGAAAACGTCATCTTGTCCCGCAAAAAACGAGCTGCCACACAGCATCATCAGCGAAAAAATAAAAAAGTTATAGCTCGCAGAATAAAGCGATGCAAAAATAATTATTTTTTATATAAAATAGTTTTCATTGCATAAAACTGACAAAAACATAAAAAAACGACCTAAATGAGGTATCGCTGTAACCGTACTGACCCAAAGAATAAAACCGCTTTATCAATTTTACCGCACGCGGAACGGTGTAAACGCACCCCCCCAAAAGAAATTCATGAAACGCTGGTTTTTCTTCATTCTGCGTCCCAAAAATCGGAATAAAAAGCGATCAAAAAATTTCACGTGCCCGAAAATGGTACCAATAAAAACGTCAACTCGTCCCGCAAAAAATAAGACCTCACATGACTCAGTGGGTCAAAAGACGGAAAAATTATAGCTCTCAAAATGTGGTGATGCAAAAAACTATTTTACAATAAAAAGCGTCTTTTAGCGTGTGACAGTCGCCAAACATAAAAACCGCCATAAATAGTAAGTCAAACCCCCCGTTATCACCCCCTTAGTTAGGGAAAAATAATAAAACTAAAAAAAAAGTATTTATCTCCATTTTCCCGTTAGGGTAAGGCTGTGTGCACACGCTGCGGATTAGGTGCGGATTCATCCGCGCGGATTTTGTAAAATCCGCAGGTGAAACCGCAGGTCAAAAGACCTGCGGTTTTACCTGCGGATTGCTCTGCGGTTTTGTCCTGCGGTTTTTCATCTCCTCAATAGAGGAGATGGCAAACCGCAGGAGAATCCGCAGAAAGAATTGACATGTCAATTCTTTCTGCGGATTGAAAACCGCAGATAATCCGCGCGGAAAATTCCGCACCGTCTGCACTGCGGTTTTTGATTCCCATAGGGAATCATGGTACTGTACACCGCAGCAGAAACTGCTGCGGGTCCGCAGCAGCCAAAACCGCTGCGGAACCGCAGCAAAATCCGCAGCGTATGCACACAGCTTTAGGGCTAGGGTTAGGGCTAGGGTTAGGGCTAGGGTTAGGGCTAGGGTTAGGGTTAGGGCTAGGGTTAGGGCTAGGGTTAGGGCTCAGATTAGGGTTAGGGGTGTGTTGGGGTTAGGGTTGGAGTTATAATTGGGGGTTTCCACTGTTTGGGCACATCAGGGGCTCTCCAAATGCAACATGGCGTCTGATCTCAATTCCAGCCAATTCTGAGTTGAAAAAGTCAAATGGTGCTCCTTCCCTTCCAAGCTCTGCCATGCGCCCAAACAGTGTTTTACCCCCACATGTAGGGTATCAGCCTACTCAGGACAAATTGCAAAACAATTTTTGGGGTCCAATTTCTCCTGTTACCCTTAGGAAAATAAAAAATTGGGGGCAAAAATGTCATTTTTGTGGAAAAAAATGATTTTTTTATTTTCACGTCCGAGTGTTATAAACTTCTGTGAAGCACTTGGGGGTTCAAAGTGCTCACCACACATCTAGATAAGTTCCGTGGGGGGTCTAGTGTCCAAAATGGGGTCAGTTGTGGGGAGTTTCAATAGTTTAGGTACATCAGGGGCTCTCCAAACGCACATGACACCCGCAGACCATTCCATCAAAGTCTGCATTCCAAAACGTCACTGCTTCCCTTCCGAGCCCTGACGTGTGTCCATACAGTAGTTTTCTCCCACATATGGGGTGTCAGCGTACTCAGGCCAAATTGGACAACAACTTTTGGCGGTCCAAGTTCTCCTGTTACCCTTGGGAAAATGAAAAAACTGGGGACTAATTGATCATGTTTCTGGAAAAAATACGATTTTTTTATTTTCATGCCCTGGCATTATAAACTTCAGTGAAGCCCTTGGGGGTTCAAAGTGCTCACCTCACATCTAGATAAGTTCCTTAGTGGGTCTAGTTTTCAAAATGGGGTCATTTGTGGGGGGTTTCCACTGTTTAGGTACATTAGGGTCTCTCCAAAGGCAACATGACACCCGCAGACCATTCCATCAAAGTCTGCATTTCAAAACGTCACTACTTCCCTTCCGAGCCCCGACGTGTGCCCATACAGTAGTTTTCTCCCACATATGGGGTATCAGCATACTCAGGACAAATTGGACAACAACTTTTGGGGTCCAATTTCTCCTGGTACCCTTGGGAAAATAAAAAAATGGTGACTAAAAGATCATGTTTGTGGAAAAAATACGAATTTTTTATTTTCACGCCCGGGCGTTATAAACTTCTGTGAAGCACTGGGGGGTTCAAAGTGCTCACCACACATCTAGATAAGTTCCTTGGGGGGTCTAGTTTACAAAATGGTGTCATTTGTGGGGGGTTTTTACTGTTTAGGTACATTAGGGGCTCTCCAAAGGCAACATGACACCCGCAGACCATTCCATCAAAGTCTGCATTCCAAAACGTCACTACTTCCCTTCCGAGCCCCGACGTGTGCCCATACAGTAGTTTTCTCCCACATATGGGGTATCAGCATTCTCAGGACAAATTGGACAACAACTTTTGGGGTCCAATTTCTCCTGGTACCCTTGGGAAAATAAAAAAATGGTGACTAAAAGATCATGTTTGTGGAAAAAATACAAATTTTTTATTTTCACGCCCGGGCGTTATAAACTTCTGTGAAGCACTGGGGGGTTCAAAGTGCTCACCACACATCTAGATAAGTTCCTTGGGGGGTCTAGTTTACAAAATGGTGTCATTTGTGGGGGGGTTTTACTGTTTAGGTACATTAGGGGCTCTCCAAAGGCAACATGACACCCGCAGACCATTCCATCAAAGTCTGCATTCCAAAACGTCACTACTTCCCTTCCGAGCCCCGACGTGTGCCCATACAGTAGTTTTCTCCCACATATGGGGTATCAGCGTACTCAGGACAAATTGGACAACAACTTTTGGGGTCCAATTTCTCCTGGTACCCTTGGGAAAATAAAAAAATGGTGACTAAAAGATCATGTTCATGGAAAAAATACGAATTTTTTATTTTCACGCCTGGGCGTTATAAACTTCTGTGAAGCACTGGGGGTTCTGAGTGCTCACCACACATCTAGATAAGTTCCTTGGGGGGTCTAGTTTACAAAATGGTGTCATTTGTGGGGGGTTTCCACTGTTTAGGTACATTAGGGGCTCTCCAAAGGCAACATGACACCCGCAGACCTTTCCATCAAAGTCTGCATTCCAAAACGTCACTACTTCCCTTCCAAGCCCCGACGTGTGCCCATACAGTAGTTTTCTCCCACATATGGGGTATCAGCATACTCAGGACAAATTGGACAACAACTTTTGGGGTCCAATTTCTCCTGGTACCCTTGGGAAAATAAAAAAATGGTGACTAAAAGATAATGTTTGTGGAAAAAATATGAATTATTTATTTTCACGCCCGGGCATTATAAACTTCTGTGAAGCACTGGGGGGGTCAAAGTGCTCACCACACATCTAGATAAGTTCCTTAGGGGGTCTAGTTTCCAAAATGGTGTCATTTGTGGGAGATTTCCACTGTTTTGGTACATCAGGGGTTTTCCAAACGCGACATGGTGTCCGATCTCAATTCCAGCCAAAAACATCAAATGGCGCTGCTTCCCTTCCGAGCTCTGCCATGCGCCCAAATAGTGGTTTACCCCCACATGTGGGGTATCAGCGTACTCAGGACAAATTGCACAATAACTTTTAGGGTCCTGTTACCCTTGGAAAAATAAGAAATAAGGGTGAAAAGATCATTTTTGTGGAAAAAATATGATTTTTTAATTGTATGGCTTTATGTTATAAACTTCTGTGAAGCCCATGGGGGTTCAAAGTTCTCACCACACATCTAGATAAGTTCCTTAGGGGGTCTAGTTTCCAAAATGGTGTCATTTGTGGGGGATTTCCACTGTTTTGGTACATCAGGGGTTTTCCAAATGCGACATGGTGTCCGATCTCAATTCCAGCCAAAAACGTCAAATGGCGCTGCTTTCCTTCCGAGCTCTGCCATGCGCCCAAATAGTGGTTTACCCCCACATGTGGGGTATCAGCGTACTCAGGACAAATTGCACAATAACTTTTAGGGTCCTGTTACCCTTGGAAAAATAAGAATTGAGGGTGAAAAGATCATTTTTGTGGAAAAAATATGATTTTTTAATTGTATGGCTTTATGTTATAAACTTCTGTGAAGCCCATGGGGGTTCAAAGTTCTCACCACACATCTAGATAAGTTCCTTAGGGGGTCTAGTTTCCAAAATGGTGTCATTTGTGGGGGGTTTCCACTGTTTTGGTACATCAGGGGTTTTCCAAACGCGACATGGTGTCCGATCTCAATTCCAGCCAAAAACGTCAAATGGCACTGCTTCCCTTCCGAGCTCTGCCATGCGCCCAAATAGTGGTTTACCCCCACATGTGGGGTATCAGCATACTCAGGACAAATTGCACAATAACTTTTAGGGTCCTGTTACCCTTGGGAAAATAAAAATTGGGGTGAAAAGATCATTTTTGTGGAAAAAATATGATTTTTTAATTGTACCGCTGTACGTTATAAACTTCTGTAAAGCCCTTGTGGGTTCAAAGTTCTCACCACATATCTAGATAAGTTCCTTGGGGGGTCTAGTTTCCAAAATGGGGTCACTTGTAGGGGGTTTCCACTGTTTAGGTACATCAGGGACTCTCCAAACGTGACATGGCGTCCGATCTGAATTCCAGCCAATTTTGCATTGAAAAAGTCAAACGGCGCTCCTTCCATTCTGAGCTCTGCCATGCGCCGAAACAGTCGTTCCCCCCCACAAATCAGGTATCAGCGTACTCAGCACAAATTGCACAATAACTTTTGCAGTCCAATTTCTCCTGTTACCCTTGGTAAAATAAAAAAAATTGAACCTGAAGTATTTTTTTTGTGAAAAAAAGTTAGATGTTCATTTCTTTTTAAATATTCAAAAAAATTCCTGTGACGCACCTAATGGGTTAATAAACTTCTTGAATGTGGTTTTGAGCACCTTAAGGGGTTCAGTTGTTAGAATGGTGTCACTTTTGGGTATTTTCTATCATATAGACCCCTCAAAGTGGCTTCAAATGTGATGTGGTCCTAAAAATAAAATGGTGTTGTAAAAATGAGAAATCGCTGGTCAACTTTTAACCCTTATAACTTCCTAACAAAAAAAAATGTTGGTTCCAAAATTGTGCTGATGTAAAGTAAACATGTGGGAAATGTTACTTATCAAGTTTTTTGTGTGCTGTATCTCTGTGATTTAAGGGCATAAAAATTCAAATTTGGAAAATTGCGAAATTTTCAAAATTTTTGCCAAATTTCTATTTTTTTCACAAATAAACGCAAGTTATTTGAATGAAATTTTACCACTAGCATGAAGTACAATATGTCACGAGAAAACAGTGTCAGAATCACTGGGATCCATGGAAGCGTTCCAGAGTTATGACCTCATAAAGGTACAGTGGTCAGAATTGTAAAAATTGGCCCGGTCATGAACGTGCAAACCACCCTTGGGGGTGAAGGGGTTAATGTCTTTATTTTTGCCTTCCTGTCAAAGACAATTTTAATTAATTTTTATTGTGGATTTTACAGCAGCAAATAATGGAACATAGCTAAAGGGTTCTTCCCATGTTCTGTCTTCAGGAGCACAGCAGTTACCTACTTCGTGACTTCCTACTTCCCAGGATGTGCTGCGCTCCTGATGATTAACAGTTTACATCGGTGGCCCAAATGATGCTTTCTCTGATGCTGCAAGTAGAGGCTGCTTTGCATCTGCAGCATCATGAATACACAGGGACACCGAAGCTGGCCAGATCCCAAGATTTTGCCAACTTCAGAGCAGCACTTACAAAGCAAAACGCTTGTAAGTGCTGTACTGATGGATACTAACCTTGGCAATGAGAAGCAACAAGAAAAGAGAAAATCCCTCCATTCTTAAAAACAAAGAGGTTGGTATGGATAAGAAATATTTTGCAAAATTGTTTTTTTTCAGAAGTACTTTTGCAATTTGACTCATTTAAGAGGAGACGGCCCCTTTTTCTCCTTTATCTTTGCTGCAGTATAACATTGCATTTTTTCTTGCATTAAAGAAGATCAAATAAATGATAATATATATTACAAGGAAGAAAAAATGCAAAGTATCTGAGAGTAGTTGGAAGTGATAAAAATGTCTCCATGAAAGTGTCTTTAGAATTGATTCGATTAGGACATTCTTAATGATATCAGATCACAGCTATTTTAAAAAATAAGGTTTAATACACATAGAAAAGCAACTCTGGGGGCAAGGTGAGCTTTATGACAAAATCTATAAGCATAAAAAAGTCCTAGTCTGAAGTCATTCTGAGGTCACGTTAAGGTGAAAATTGAGTCACATCGACTGAAGTTACTTTATTTAATCTAAGCTGAAAGCATCCATTTGGTGAATTGAAAATTTTCAGCATATACACTGGAAAATCAGATGTCTTTTAACCCCTTAACCCCCAAGGGTGGTTTGCACGTTCATGACCGGGCCAATTTTTACAATTCTGACCACTGTCCATTTATGAGGTAATAACTCTGAAACGCTTTGATGGATCAAGGTGATTCTGACACTGTTTTCTCAAGACATATTGTACTTCATGTTAGTGGTAAAATTTCATTTAAATAACTTGCATTTATTTGTGAAAAAAATGGAAATTTGGCAAAAATTTTGAAAATTTTGCAATTTTCCAAATTTGAATTTTTATGCCCTTAAATCACAGAGATACAGCACATAAAAAACTTAATAAATAACATTTCCCACATGTTTACTTTACATCAGCACAATTTTGGAACAAAATTTCTTTTTGTTAGGAAGTTATAAATGTTAAAAGTTGACCAGCGATTTCTCATTTTTACAACATCATTTTATTTTTACAGACCACATCACATTTGAAGCCACTTTGAGGGGTCTATATGAACGAAAATACCCAAAAGTGTCACCATTCTAAAAACTGCACCCCTTAAGGTGCTCAAAACCACATTCAAGAAGTATATTAACCCTTTAGGCGCGTCACAGGAATTTCTTGAATATTTAAAAAAAAATGAACATTTAACTTTTTTTCACAAAAAAAATACTTCAGGTTCAATTTTTTTCATTTTACCAAGGGTAACAGGTGAAATTGGACTGCAAAAGTTATTGTGCAATTTGTCCTGAGTACGCTGATACCCCATATGTGGGTGTAAACAACTATTTGGACGCATGGCAGAGCTCAGAAGGGAAGCAGCGCCATTTGACTTTTTTGACTGGAATTGAGATCGGACACTATGTCGCGATTGGAAATCCCCTGATGTAACAAAACAGTGGAAACCCCCCACAAATGACACCATTTTGGAAACTAGACCCCCCCAGGGAACTTATGTAGATGTGTGTTGAGAACTTTGAACCCCCCAGTGCTTCACAGAAGTTTATAACGCCCAGGCGTGAAAATAAAAAAATCGTATTTTTTCCACAAACATGATCTTTTAGTCACCAATTTTTTGATTTTCCCAAGGGTACCAGGAGAAATTGGACAACAAAAGTTGTTGTCGAATTTTTCCTGAGTACGCTCATACCCCATATGTGGGAGAAAACTACTGTATGGGCACACGTCAGGGCTTGGAAGGGAAGTAGTAACGTTTTGGAATGCAGACTTTGATGGAATGGTCTGCGGGTGTCATGTTGCTTTTGGAGAGCCCCTGATGTACCTAAACAGTGGAAACCCCCAACAAGTGACCCCATTTTGGAAACTAGACCCCCTAAGGAACTTATCTAGATGTGTGGTGAGCACTTTGAACCCTCCAGTGCTTCACAGAAGTTTATAACGACAGGGCGTGAAAATAAAAAAATCGTATTTTTTCCACAAACATGATCTTTTAGTCCCCATTTTTTTTATTTTCCCAAGGGTAACAGGAGAAATTGGACGCCAAAGTTGTTGTCCAATTTGTCCTGAGTATGCTGATACCCCATATGTGGGAGAAAACTGCTGTATGGGCACACGTCGGGGCTCAGAAGGGAAGTAGTGACGTTTTGGAATGCAGACTTTGATGGAATGCTCTGCGGGTGTCATGTTGCCTTTGGAGAGCCCTTAATGTACCTAAACAGTGGAAACCCCCCACAAATGACACCATTTTGGAAATTAGACCACCTAAGGAACTTATCTAGATGTGTGGTCAGCACTTTGAACCCCCAAGGGCTTCACAGAAGTTTATAATGCCCGGGCATGAAAATAAAAAAATCGTATTTTTTCCACAAAATTGATCATTTAGTCCCCAATTTTTTTATTTTCCCAAGGGTAACAGGAGAAATTGGACCCCAAAAGTTGTTGTCCAATTTGTCCTGAGTATGCTGATACCTCATATGTGGGAGAAAACTACTGTATGGGCACACGTCGGGGCTCGGAAGGGAAGTAGTGACGTTTTGGAATGCAGACTTTGATGGAATGGTCTGCGGGTGTCATGTGCGTTTGGAGAGCCCCTGATGTACCTAAACTATTGAAACTCCCCACAAGTGACCCCATTTTGGAAACTAGACCCCCCACAGAAGTTATCTAGATGTGTGGTGAGCACTTTGAACCCCCAAGTGCTTCACAGAAGTTTATAACGTCCGGGCGTGAAAATAAAAAAATAATTTTTTTCCACAAAAATGATATTTTTGTCCCCAATTTTTTATTTTCCTAAGGGTAACAGGAGAAATTGGACCCCAAAAGTTATTTTGCAATTTGTCCTGAGTAGGCTGATACCCTATATGTGGGTGTAAAGCACTGTTTGGGCGCATGGCAGAGCTTGGAAGGGAAGGAGCACCATTTGACTTTTTCAACGCACAATTGGCACAATTGGCTAGAATTGAGATCAGACGCCATGTTGCATTTGGAGAGCACCTGTGCCCAAACAGTGGAAACCCCCCAATTATAACTCCCACCCTAGCCCCAACACACCCCTAACCCTAATCTCAGCCCTAACCCTAGCCCTAACCCTAGCCCTAACCCTAGCCCTAACCCTAAACCTAGCCCTAACCCTAATGGGAAAATGGAAATAAATACATTTTCTTTTAATTTTATTATTTTTCCCTTACTAAAGGGGTGATAACGGGGGGTTTGATTTACTATTTATGGCGGTTTTTATGTTTGGTAGCTGTCGCACGGTAAAAGACGCTTTTCATTGTAAAAATAGTTTTTGCATCACCACATATTGAGAGCTATAATTTTTCCATATTTTGACACACAGAGTCATGTGAGGTCTTATTTTTTGCAGGAAGAGTTGGCGTTTTTACTGGTATCATTTTTTGGGCACGTGACATCTTTTGATCGCTTTTTATTCCGATTTTTGGGAGGCAGAATGAACAAAAACCAGCATTTCATGAATTTCTTTTGGGGGGTGCGTTTACACCGTTCCGCCTGCGGTAAAATTGATAAGACAGTTTTATTCTTCGGGTCAGTATGGTTACAGTGATACCTCATTTAGGTTTTTTTTATGTTTTGGCGCTTTTATGCAATGAAAACAATTTTATATAAAAAATAATTATTTTTGCATCGCATTATTCTGCGAGCTATAACTATTTTGTTTTTTTGCTGATGATGCTGTGTGGCAGCTCGTTTTTTGCGGGACAAAATGACATTTTCTGCGGTACCATGGATATTTATATGCGTCTTTTTGGTCACGCGTTATTGCACTTTTTGTTCGGCTGTATGATAATAAATCATTATTTTTTGCTTCATTTTTTATTTTTATTTTTTAAGGGGTTTGCTAAAGGGGTTAACTAATGGGACAGTTTTATAGGGCGGGTCGTTACGGACGCGGCTTTACCAAATATGTGTACTTTTATTGTTTTTCTATTTCCAAAAAATGAATTTATTAGGGATTTTTTTTTTTTTTATTTATTTAGCGATTTTTTTAAATTATTTTTACACTTTTTTTTTAACTTTATTACATTGTCCCAGGGGGGACATACCTGTCATGTGACAGATCGCTGATCTGTCACATCACAGATAACTGTGACAGATCAGCAATCTGTCACAGGCACTGCACAAGGCTTCCTCCTTGCCTGCGCTTTGCAGGCATGAGGAAGCCAGCTCCCTGCAGGCCCCCGAAGGTCCCCGTCGCCATCTTGGATTCGGGGACCTGCAGGGATGGAGCCCCCCACAGCTGCGCTGCCCATTGCACTGCTGTGGGGGGCTCAGGGAAGCACGGAGGGAGCCGATGCTTCCCTTTAACCCCCGGTACACCGCGATCGTGTTTGATCGCGGTGTGCCAGGGGTTAACGTGTCGGGGGTGGTCCGTGACCGCCCCTGACACATTGTGCCAGGTGTCAGCTGTGATAATCAGCTGACACCCGGCCGCAATCAGTGGCGCTCACCACGTGGGCGCCGCTGATCGCTATGACGTACTATCCCATCCCTGGGAATTAAGTCCCAGGGCACATGGACGGGATAGTACATCACATGACAGAAAGGGGTTAAGTCATTTATTCTTGTTTACAGCATAGTTTTTCACATAGACAATAGTAACACTCTATACAGTACCTACATGAATAGTGATTGGTTACGGCATACAACATATACAGTCATGGCCAAAAATGTTGAGACTAGCACAAACTTTGGTTTTCCGAAAGTTTACATTTTTAGTGACTTTAGATGTTTAAGACTGATGTTTGCAAGGGAGTGGGCTCAGTTGCAATTTTGCTTAGGCACTTCCATGAATAAGAATAGGATCTAATCATCCTCCAAGAGCAACTTATGTCAGTGATCCAGGAGCAATGTGGTGAGGCACAATGCTTATTCCAGCATGGTGTAGACCATGTGACAAGTCAAAAATGAAAAATAAATGGTTCGGTTAAAAAAAAAAAAGCATAAAAAAAAAGCATTAACATTTCAGGAGTCCATCGCCAGGAAACTCTCAAGATCTCAGTTCCATTGAGAACATGTGATCAGTCCTGGAAAAGAGTTTGGGCCAACAAAATGCACATAAATTCTGATAAACTCCAAGCACTGGTTAGGCAAGAATGGGCGGTCATCAGTCAGAATTTGGTCTGGAAGCTGATATCCAGTTGCAAGGATGAAGTACAGAAGGCTTGAAAAAAAAGAGTCAACACTGTAAATATTTAGTTCTGACATCTGACTTATTTTTTTAAAGTGTGTTTATGACTCCCGTAAAAAAAAAAATTGGTATACAGTATGTTAATTTATACTCCCCAGGGGTATATGTGGGTGTTGCATCACGGACCACAGTCACTCTGGTGATATGGTGGTGGAGGATGAGGAGAAGGAGAAGGAGGAGGATAACAGCAAATAACCAAAATCAGGAAGCGTGTACCCATGTGTGGGTGTGAATAGGTGCGTAGAAATAGACCTCCCAAAAAAAGACTGGATTTGAGTTCATGCTACACTGCTATCATTCAGTGGTGTTGAGAAGTCTGGCCCAAACCAGCCCTTGTTCATTTTTATAAGAGTCAGCCTGTCAGCATTTTCAGTTGAAGGGCGGATGCGCTTATCACTTATAATTCCACCAGCGGCACTAAAAACCTGCTCTGACAAAATGCTAGCGGCAGGGCAGGCCAGGACATCCAAGGTATAGAGAGCCAGTTTATGCCATGTGTCTAGCTTGGATACCCAATAATTATAAGTCACAGAGGAAATACAGAAGACGTTGGTACGGTCAGCAAGGTACTGCCTCAGCATCTTCCCAAAATTTGCACTCCTTGTGAGAGTACCCCGCACCTCAGGGCCTGTGCGATGGGCGGGTCTGAGAAAACTCTCCCAGAACTTTGCCAGTGTTCCCCTGCCTCTGCTGGATTGACCTATCCATCAATGTCAATGGCTGCTCTCTTTCCGCTGTCCCGCACGCTCGGTGCCTTGGGGTGATCCTCGACTCTGCGCCCTCTTTCAAACCACATATACAAGCCCTCACCTCCTCCTGCCGCCTCAAACTCAAAAATATTTCCCAGATCCGTTCATTCCTCAACCACGAAACCACAAAAACACGAATGCATGCTCTTATCATCTCCCGCCTCGACTACTGCAACCTCTTACTCTCTGGCCTCCCCTCTAGCACTCTGGCTCCAACACTCTGCTGCCTGTCTCCCCGCTATTCCCCAGCCTCCCCCCTATGCCAGGCCCTTCACTAGCTTCCTATTGCCCAGAGGCTCCAATTCAAAACCCTAACCATGACATACAAAGCCATCCACAACCTGTCTCCTCCATACATCTGTGACATGGTCTCTAGGTACCTAGCCGCACACAACCTTCGATCATCTCAAGATCTCCTTCGATACTCCCCCCTTATCTCTTCTTCCCACAACCGCATACAAGACTTCTCCCGTGCTTCCCCCATACTCTGGAACACTGTGCCGCAACACAACAGACTCTCACCATCAACGGAAACCTTCAAGAAGAACCTGAAGACCCACCTGTTCCGACAAGCCTACAGCCTGCAATGATCCTTGGTCTACTGAACCACCGCATGACCTGCTCTACCCTCTCCTACTGTATCCTCACCCTTCCCTGTAGACTATGAGCCCTCGCGGGCAGGGTCCCCTCTCCTTATGTACCTGTGTGTCCCTTGTCTTACACATGTTTATTGTACCTGTCTATAATTCCCCTTTTCACATGTAAAGCGCCATGGAACAAATGGCGCTATATAAATGCATAATAATAATAAAATAATATTAAAAATTGGAGTTGTGAATCTTTCGCCTGTACTCATTGGTTGTCCAACGAACTGTGACCTCTGCTGCCAGCATTTTCAGATGGGAATTATTTTAATAATTCTGCAACAAGGGCCTTCTGGTACTGCCACATTTTGGTAGACCTGTCCACCACGGGAATAAGAGATTGAAGGTTCTCCTTGTAGAGTGGGTGTAGGAGTGTCACCAACCCACCAACCAGTAATGACTGTCACCCAAAATTTTGAGAACGCACGGGTCACAGGAAAGGCAATGTAACATAAACTCAGCCGTGCATGCAAGAGTGCATGGTTCCTTGCTCTATCTCATCATGCTCCACCTGCAATGCATCCTCCTTGATTGTGAGCAGAGAGCATTTCAGAACACAGAGAAGCGGGATGGTGATGCTAACTAATGCATCATCGCAAATCACCATATTGGTGTAGTCCTCAAAGTTTTGTAGGATGGTACATATGTCTGACATCCATGCCCACTCCTGCGGTCTTATGTGTGGAGTCTGAAGTGAATACCAATGGCCTTGATGATGCTTGTAGTCAACAACTGCCCTCTTCTGCTCACGAATCCTTTCCAACATCTGCAGTGTAGAGTTCCAATGCATGGGGACATCACACACCAGTCGGTGAGCTGGAAGCTGCAAACACTGCTGAAGCACGGCAAGGGTGGCAGACTTTCTAAAATAGGCACACAGGCGGCGCACTGTGACAAGCAGATGTGGCAGCTCTAGGTATTTTTGGAGAAACCGTTGAACCACGAGGTTAAGCACATGGGCCAGGCATGGCACATGTGTGAGCCCACCTCACCTCAGAGCCGCGACCAGGATCTGGCCATTGTCACACACGACCATGCCTGGCTGTAAATTCAGCGGTGTCAGCCACAGATCTGCCTGCTCTTTCAGAGCTGTCCACAACTCGTCAGCCTTTTGCAGTTTGTTACCTAAGCATATTAGCTTCAACACAGCCTGTTGCTGCTTGGCCGAGGCAGTGCTGTAGTGCTTCCAGCTTGTGACTGATGTGGTCATTTCAGAGATGGAGGCTGAAGAGGAGGAGGAGGTGCAGGGGCTGTACACTGTCGGGTCAACCTTGATTGACCTAGGGCCTGCAATCCTCAGTGTCGGGAGGACGTGTGCCATCCCCAATATCTGACTGGGTCCCGGCTTCCACTATGTTAACCCAGTGTGCCGTCAGCAAGATGTACCATCCCTGGCCACAAGCACTTGTCCACGTGTCCGTGGTTAGGTGTACTTTCCCAGTAACTGCATTGTTGAGGGCACAGGTAATGTTGTGGGGCACGTGCTTGTGTAATGCGGGTATGGAACACCAGAAGAAATAGTGGCAATGGGGAACTGAGTACTGAGGGATGGCTGACGCCATCAGGTTGCACAAGGCTACCATCTCCAAAAGCCTCAAAGGCAACATTTCATGCGCAGGTAGATGAGAAATGTGTGAATTAAGTAGTGTGGCCTGTGGGGCATTGGCTGTGTATTTCTTCTTGTGTTCCTAAGACTGAGGTATAAACAAATGAATGCTGCATTGGGACAAGGAGGTGGACGTGCTTAATGATGTTGCTTGTTGTGTGTGTGCAATGACAGGTGTAAGGCAGGAGGCATCTTTGCGAGCACCATGGACAGGGGATTGACTTGCACGCACAACAGTGGAAGAAGCAGTGGTGTCACCCACAGACACTGTTTCTGGACCCTGGGGTTCAGCCCACAATGACAGATGCTTTGCTGCCATGTGCCTGATCATGCTGGTGGTGGTCAGACTGGGAAGACCTAACTGTTGGACTGGCAACTTCCGTCATGTTGATGTTTTGGGGAATGGTTGCCTGCCTTCTGTCTGTTGCCACCACACTGCTTCTTCCTGCATGTTGGGGTGCTATGCCTCCCTCCCCCCTGTGTGCTGCTGTCTTCACTCTGCATATCCTCCTGCCAGATTGGGTCAGTTACTATATCATCCACCACCTCGTCTTCCATTTCCGCACCCTGGTCCTCCTCCTGACTTTCTGGCAATTGTGTCTCATCATCGTCCACCTCTTGTGATACTTTCCCACCGTAACCTTCATGTGACCGTGGCTCCGCAAATATTTCGGCATTGCTACACGCGATCTCCTCTTGCCCCTCTTCAAGTGGATCAGGTGAGATGCCTGATTCTTTAAATGGAAAAGTGAACAGGTCTTCGGAGTGTGCAAGTGTGGGATAAGTTGTCTCCAGGCACTCGGCATTGTGGGAGGAAGGAGGATCAGGGTGAGGAATATGTGGTCCAGACTCAAGGCTACTGAGACTTGATGTAAGAAAGGGTGGTGGTGGTGGTGGCAGCAAAGAAACAGGAAGCATTATTCACTATACAACCAACAACCTTTTAACACTGCTCTGGGTTCAATAGGGGGGTGCTGCAGTCCTCTAGTAATTTGGACTGGAAGGCAGGATGAGAAGATGTGAGTGTTTGTTGTGGCACAATTTCAGCTTGCCCACGGCCTTGGCCTTGGCCTCTGCATCACCATCATGTCCAGTTCCCAATCCCTTGCCTCACGCATTGCCCATTTTGTCGGATTACAAAACATCAAAGATGGGTTAAAAAGTAAAAACTCACCTGGCCATCACCATTCTTGCCAGATATGCAGCACCTATCTCTTCTGGTTGTATTCTTCCATCTAGTCTTCACTGGGACATCTTTTTTGTCTATCCGTGTTCTAAATCTTTGGCATTTCAAGCTCTTACTAGGCTACAAAATCAAAATTTTGCATGATGCACTTGAAGTGACATCATTAGGCTATAGCTTAACCCATGTGCCTAGGGAGTTAATTCCCAGGGACGGGATAGTACGTCACAGCGATCAGCGGCGCCCACGTGGTGAGCGCCGCTGATTGCGGCCGGGTGTCAGCTAATTATCACAGCTGACACCCAGCACAATGTGTCAGGGGCGGTCACGGACCGCCCCCAACACGTTAACCCCTTGCACACAGCGATCAAACACGATCGCCGTGTACCGGGGGTTAAAGGTAAGCATCGGCAGGGAGGGGACTCCTTCCGTGCTTCCCTGAGCCCCCCACCGCAGCACAATGTGCAGCGCTGCTGCGGAGGTCTGTTTCCCTACTGGTCCCCGGATCCAAGATGGCGATGGGGACCTTCGGGGGCCTGTAGGGAGCTGACTTTTCTCAGTGCCTGCAAAGCGCAGGCATGAGGAAGTCTGCGTCTATGCCTGGGACAGATCGCTGATCTGTCACAGTGATCTGTGAAGTGACAGATCAGCAATCTGTCACAGAACAGTGATGTCCCCCCTGGGACAACCTAATAAAATTAAAAAAAAGTGTAAAAATAATTTTTAAAATATCGCTAAATAAATTAGAAAAAAAAATATTCCCCAATAAATTCATTTTTTGGAAATAAAAAAAGAAAAAAAACAATAAAAGTACACATATTTGGTATGGCCGCGTCCGTAACGACCTGCCCTATAAAGCTGTCCCATTAGTTAACCCCTTTAGCAAACCCCTTAAAAAATAAAAATAAAAAAACAAAGCAAAAAATAATGATATATTATCATTCCCCCGAACAAAAAGTGCGATAACGCGCGATCAAAAAGACGCATATAAATATCCATGGCACCGCTGAAAACGTCATCTTGTCCCACAAAAAACGAGCTGCCATACAGCATCATCAGTGAAAAAAGAAAAAAGTTATAGCTTGCAGAATAAACCAATGCAAAAATATTTATTTTATATAAAATAGTTTTAATTGCATAAAACCGACAAAACATAAAAAAAGACATAAATGAGGTATCGTTGTAACCGTACTGACCCGAATAATAAAACCACTTTATCAATTTTACCACACGCGGAACGGTGTAAACGCACCCCCAAAAGAAATTTATGAAACACTGGTTTTTGTTCATTCTGCGTCCCAAAAATCGGAATAAACAGCGATCAAAAAATGTCACGTGCCCGAAAATGGTACCAATAAAAACGTCAACTCGTCCTGCAAAAAAATAAGACATTACATGAATCGGTGGGTCAAAATATGGAAACATTATAGCTCTTAATATGTGGTGATGCAAAAACTATTTTTACAATAAAAAGCGTCTTTTAGCGTATGACAGCTGCCAAACATAAAAACCCGCTATAAATAGTAAATCAAACCCCCTGTTAGTTAGGGAAAAATAAAAAAATTAAAAGAAAATGTATTTATTTCCATTTTCCCATTAGGGCTAGGATTAGGGCTAGGGCTAGGGTTAGGGCTAGGTTTGGGCTAGGGTTAGGGCTGAGATTAGGGTTAGGGGTGTGTTGGGGTTAGGGTAGGAGTTAGAATTGGGGGTTTCCACTGTTTGGGCACATCAGGTGCTCTCCAAATGCAACATGGCGTCAGATCTCAATTCCAGCCAATTCTGCGTTGAAAAAGTCAAATGGTGCTCCTTCCCTTCCAAGCTCTGCCATGCGCCCAAACAATGTTTTACCCCCACATATAGGGTATCAGCCTACTCAGGACAAATTGCAAAACAACTTTTGGGGTCCAATTTCTCCTGTTACCCTTAGGAAAATAAAAAATTGGGGGCAAAAATATCATTTATGTGGAAAAAAATGATCATTTTATTTTCACGCCCGGGCGTTATAAACTTCTGTGAATCACTTGGGGGTTCAAAGTGCTCACCACACATCTAGATAAGTTCCGTGGGGGGTCAAGTTTCCAAAATGGGGTCACTTGTGGGGAGTTTCAATAGTTTATGTACATCAGGGGCTCTCCAAACACACATGACACCCGCAGACCATTCCATCAAAGTCTGCATTCCAAAACGTCACTACTTCCCTTCTGAGCCCCGACGTGTGCCCATACAGTAGTTTTCTCCCACATATGAGGTATCACCGTACTCAGGACAAATTGGACAACAACTTTTGGGGTCCTATTTCTTCTGTTACCCTTGGGAAAATAAAAAAATTGGGGACTAATTGATCATGTTTGTGGAAAAAATACAATTTTTTTATTTTCATGCCCGGGCATTATAAACTTCTGTGAAGCCCTTGGGGGTTCAAAGTGCTCACCACACATCTAGATAAGTTCCGTAGCGGGTGTAGTTTCCAAAATGGTGTCATTTGTGGGGGGTTTCCACTGTTTAGGTACATCAGGGGCTCTCCAAAAGCAACATGACACCCGCAGATCATTCCATCAAAGTCTGCATTCCAAAACGTCACTACTTCCCTTCCGAGCCCCGACGTGTGCCCATACAGTAGTTTTCTCCCACATATGAGGTATCACCGTACTCAGGACAAATTGGACAACAACTTTTGGGGTCCTATTTCTTCTGTTACCCTTGGGAAAATAAAAAAATTGGGGACTAATTGATCATGTTTGTGGAAAAAATACAATTTTTTTATTTTCATGCCCGGGCATTATAAACTTCTGTGAAGCCCTTGGGGGTTCAAAGTGCTCACCACACATCTAGATAAGTTCCGTAGCGGGTGTAGTTTCCAAAATGGTGTCACTTGTGGGGGGTTTCCACTGTTTAGGTACATCAGGGGCTCTCCAAAAGCAACATGACACCCGCAGATCATTCCATCAAAGTCTGCATTCCAAAACGTCACTACTTCCATTCCGAGCCCTGACGTGTGCCCATACAGTAGTTTTCTCCCACATATGGGGTATCAACGTACTCAGGACAAATTGGACAACAGCTTTTGGTGTACAATTTCTCCTGGTACCCTTGGGAAAATAAAAAAATTGGTGACTAATTGATCATGTTTGTGGAAAAAATGCGATTTTTTTATTTTCATGCCCGGGCATTATAAACTTCTGTGAAGCATTGGGGGGTTCAAAGTTCTCACCACACATCTGGATAAGTTCCTTGGGGGGTCTAGATTCCAAAATGGTGTCATTTGTGGGGGGTTTCCACTGTTTTGGTACATCAGGGGCTTTCCAAACGCGACATGGTGTCCGATCTCAATTCCAGCCAAAAACGTCAAATGGCGCTGCTTCCCTTCCGAGCTCTGCCATGCGCCCAAATAGTGGTTTACCCCCACATGTGGGGTATCAGCATACTCAGGACAAATTGCACAATAACTTTTATGGTCCTGTTACCCTTGGAAAAATAAAAATTGAGGGTGAAAAGATCATTTTTATGGAAAAAATCTGATTTTTTAATTGTACCGCTGTACGTTATAAACTTCTGTGAAGCCCTTGTGGGTTCAAAGTTCTCACCACATATCTAGATAAGTGCCTTGGGGGGTCTAGCTTCCAAAATGGGGTCACTTGTGGGGGGGTTTCCACTGTTTAGGTACATCAGGGGCTCTCCAAACACGACATGGCGTCCGATCTGAATTCCAGCCAATTTTGCATTGAAAAAGTCAAACGGCGCTCCTTCCCTTCTGAGCTCTGCCATGCGCCGAAACAGTGGTTCCCCCCACATATCAGGTATCAGCATACTCAGGACAAATTGCACAATAACTTTTGCAGTCCAATTTCTCCTGTTACCCTTGGTAAAATAAAAAAAATTGAACCTGAAGTATTTTTTTTGTGAAAAAAAGTTAAATGTTCATTTTTTTTTAAATATTCAAAAAATTCCTGTGGCGCGCCTAAAGGGTTAATTCAATTCTTCAATATGGTTTTGAGCACCTTAAGGGTTGCAGTTTTTAGAATGGTGTCACTTTTGGGTATTTTCTATCATATAGACCCCGCAAAGTGGCTTCAAATGTGATATGGTCCATAAAAATAAAATGGTGTTGCAAAAATGAGAAATCGCTGGTCAATTTTTAACCCTTATAACTTCCTAACAAAAACAAATTTTGGCTCCAAAATTGTACTGATGTAAAGTAAACATGTGGAAAATGTTACTTATCAAGTTTTTTGTGTGCTGTATCTCTGTGATTTAAGGGCATAAAAGTCCAAAGTTGGAAAATTGCGAAATTGCTGCCAAATTTCCATTTTTTTTCACAAATAAACGCAAGTTATTTGAATGACATTTTACCACTAACATGAAGTACAATATGTCACAAGAAAACATTGTCAGAATCACCAGGATCCATGGAAGCATTTCAGAGTTATTACCTCATAAAGGGACAGTGGTCAGAATTGTAAAAATTGGCTCGGTCATGAACATGCAAACCACCCTTGGGGCTTAAGGGGTTAAATTCCTTGGATGTCTGGTGCCAAAAGACCTTTAATATGTTGGTTGTTGGAAAATGCTGAAGATGACCAAGTGAAAACTGCACCGCAGAGTGGACCAAAGAAGCAACTGAGCCGACATGGGCTGCATGGCATGACAAGTGAGAGCAGAAGTTTTTAAACTTTTGGCAAACTTTTATGCTCTGTGGTCTGGACAGTTCTCTGAACTAGGGATGAGCAAATGTGTTTGGTGACACTCGGATACCCCTGGTTCATTTGGTTGCTAGGATATACTAGTTACTTTGCGAACATTGGGAAGTGCTCAGTTTAAACCTCAAATCCCTGCCCCGCATATTTGAAGCCTTTTTGATAGATGCTAAGCAGGTGGGGGTGGGGAATGACTGTCAGTTACTTTAATGCCATAGCCATCTTGGAAGTGGTATTACTTTGATGGGCTAGCCATATAACATCATCAGGGGTATAAAAAGACAGGTGCTGCCATGCCCGGATCATTGACACTATTGCACAACTCAGGGACAGTTCGTATTGGAGGTGTGTGCCCAGTTTAACTAGTTGGAGTCCTCTAGTGTTGATACTTGTGGATTGTTGTTTGCATGACATACATTGTGCATTTAGAAGGTAGAATCTAATATATAAAGCTAAAGTGTGTGTATGTATGTATGTGTGTGTGTGTATGTATGTGTGTTTGTATGTCCGGGATTGGCATCCGCACTGTCGCAGCTACAGCTACAAAATTTGGCACAGTCACACGTCTGGACCCCGAGAGTGTCCTAGGCTATGTTGTGAGGTGAAATTTTAACCCCGCACATTCCAATTCACCAAACAATTTTGCCCCTATTTACATAATGGGGAAAAAGTGTGTGTGTGTATCAAGCCCCGCCCCTCATTATAATGTCATAATGGTTGCCATGGCGACACTGATTTCATCATAGGTTGCATGCCCCGCCGCTCATTATGATGTCATAATGGTTGACTATGGGATGGGGGATGTGTGATGGGTATATGGGCACTGGACTACGGGATAGAGGATATGTATGATGGGTATATGGGCACGGGACTATGGGATGGAGGATGTGTGATGGGTATATGGGCACTGGACTATGGGATGGAGTATATGTATGATGGGTATATGGGCACGGGACTATGGGATGGAGGATATGTATGATGGGTATATGGACACGGGACTATGGGATGGAGGATGTGTGATGGGTATATGGGCACTGGACTATGGGATGGAGTATATGTATGATGGGTATATGGGCACAGGACTATGGGATGGCAGATATGTATGATGGGTATATGGGCATGGGACTATGAGATGAAGGATATGTGATGGGTATATGGGCACTCGACTATGAGATGGCAAATATGTATGATGGGTATATGGGCATGGGTCTGTGGGATGGAGGATGTGTGATGGGTATATGGGCATTGGACTATGGGATGGAGGATGTGTGATGGGTATATGGGCACTCGACTATGGGATGGAGGATATGTATGATGGGTATATGGGCACGGGCCTATGGGATCGTGGATATGTATGATGGGTATATGGGCACAGGACTATGGGAAAGGAGAATAATTATAATTTGCTATAACTAACCACAGTTAGTTACTATGCCCGGGCAGCGCCGGGCTCTTCAGCTAGTTGTAGAATAAAGGTTCAAGGCAGAGCTGAGTGCTTCACAGTCCATTGCTAAATATATAAGCGCTGCATGCGACCAGATTTTTTTAAAATGGGGTGTAAAAATTGATTATATTGCCATCAATAGAGTATCATGTGCTTTGTGCTACATTTCTGTGATATACAACTCTCCCAAAAACCCATATAGCATTGCTTGCTATGTGGTACAATTCAATGTTAGAAAACTTTTCCAAAAAGATTGTAAACATTTTTCTTGATTTAATTACTTACCCATATAGTGTTACATGGACTGTGGTATATTTTGTTTGTATCTAACATTCACAAAAAGCGTTGAAAATTTTTTATGATTTCAATTTCTAATCCATACAAAATTATGTGGTCTGTTGTACACTTCTATGTTATATAACACTTCCAAAAAGCTTTGAAAAATTCTCTGGATTCCATTACTCACCCATCTAGTATCACATAGTCTGTGATACATTTCAGTGTTATGTAACAGTCCAAAATAGCATTGAAAAATGTTTATGTATTCTATTTCTCATCCATATACTTTCCTGTTCTCTGTGGTACATTTTGTTGATATATATAACACTTCAAAAAAGCAGTAAGAAATTTTTCTAGATTATATTACTCATCCATACAGTTCTTCGTGCTTTCTGCTATTTTTTAGTGTTATATAAAACTCAAAAAAATTGAAAACATTTATATTATTTATATTGATTCAATACTGATCTATTTTTCAAAGCAAAATTTGTATATATTTTAAATAAATAGCCCTGAATATGTGCCACATTTGGTCAATCAATTATTCAGAAAAGGAGTGTATAGGGGTTGCCAGATAGGAAGCTCAATAGGCAACAAAGAGAAAAAGTGCAAAAATAGTGCAAAAAAGACAAGACATAAAGTGACAAGTGCATTAGAGTATCTCGCTATCTGTCTCCTATAACTGTATACCTTCCTGTCAGCGGAGGTTGGCACCCTACTGGTCAGCGGAATGGCGCCCCCGCTCCACGACGGCTCACCCTGGGAATACCCTGATATGGCTATACATTCACCACTGGGGGCACAAATAAGCATATGGAAGGGAAAAAAAGACAAATGATCCAATAAAACATTAATATCAATATAACCAACATTATTGATAACAAATAGAGGGATACTCAGATTTTTTGATGTAAGATAGGCAAAAACCTCAACGCGTTTCTCCCAACAGGATCATCAGGAGGTGGATAGATAAATATTATGTCCCACAATTATATGGGTCCACTGCATCCTGATAGTGCATTTGTCTGGAGGCCTGGACGGGTAAACCTTTTTGCTCTTTTGCTGTTTTCTGTTATGTAAAAATCCAAAACACCTAAAAAAAATGTTTATGGATTCAATGATTTATCCATACACTGTGACGCGGTTCTTGTTACATTTCGCTGGCATGTTATACTCTATAAAAATGCTTCTAAAAATTTTTATGGATTCAATTTTTCATGCATACAGTTTAACATGATTTGTGAAAAATTACAGTAGGTTAAAATATGTATATACCGTAAAACCTGATTTGTGTGAAATTTTGTTGTGTTGAAATAAAAACAAAAATTGGCCTGCTAAAGGTATACACGTTCTTAATATTTTAATTAAGCAGTTCAGTTGTTGCCTTCAAGGGTGTATAGATGACCCTGCTTGTAATTTTTTGCAGGCTTTGCACTGTGCAGAACTTTTATGAGTGGAGGAGTACTGCAACTCTACTTTGCTCACAATATTTGAATGAGGCACTGCAGATGGTATCTTCAAGTGTGCATGGATGACCCTGCTTGTAATTTTTGGAAGGTTTTGCACTTAGTGCATAGCTTTTATGAGTCTGTAAGTACCATTACATGACAATTTGAACAGAATGTGTATGTGGCCCTTCTTTTTGTCTAATACAGAGTATATCTGAGTCCCTAATTTTTGGCAGTTGTTGCTTCCTTCATGCATTACACTGAAATTTCCAATTCTTTAATAAACATTTTAATTTTGATTTAATTTAAAAAAAATATAAAAAATTTTTTTTAAATTTTGCCTTATATAAAAGTCCTTAAACAGGAAAGTATGCTTCTTAACTTTTTTTCATGTGAATTCCAATTTCTTATCAATTTTGATTGTATTTTAAAAGTGTGACACCATTGTTCTCCGCAGTGATCTGGGAGTCAGATGCTACCAAAGGTCTTCTCTACATTGTTATTTCAACATTTTCGCTGCCCCCCAGACCTCTTTATAGGGTCTGCTGAAAAAATGCTCAGATTTCCCTTTGACTCCATTATACTTGTTACTCAAAATGAGAATTCGAGCATTAGGATTTGCTTTGTTTGAGTAACGACCATCCGGGCATTTCAGTGTTTGGTCATCTCTACTCAGTACTTAATCTTAATGCAATTCTCATCAAATAAATTTTATGCAAATTGAATTTTCCTTGCCAAATTTGATTGCACTGCTGAAGTCAAATTTTGGCATATGTGTGTTCTTTTAAGTACATTTGTTGTTTTTTGTATTTAATTAGCATCATTATAATTTGAAGTTCCTTTTATACCAACAACAAAAGACACAGAAGAAATGAACTATAGTATTGTTAGATTAAGGGAAAAATAGTGGTTTTCAAAACCAGAGACACTTTTTCAAATAGTGACCTTGCAAAACCATCCATTAGATCTATCATGTATGTATGAATGCTAGGATTATATGCCAGTCTTGAAACTTTCTCCTCCTGAACTAAGTCGTGCCATATTAATCGGGAGGCACACATCCCTCATTGCAATTTGTGCATTTTTGGGCAAAAAAAGAAATCCCTGCCATCCACAAGCTGATGAAGAGATCAACTGTAACGTGTTCTGGTTTTTGGAGTATATATAAAAAAAATGTATTACACTACCTTACTTTTGCTAAACCCATCCACTTTTTTAGGAAAGTGCCAGAGCAGGTACAAAAGGGGCAAAACGGGACTTCCAACATTTTGCAGAAATACTACTGGTAACAAATTTAGCAATTTTTCCAAACTGACATAAAACTGACATAGCAGGAACCAAAAACATTACACAAAGTACAACTTAAATGATAAAAAAAACATGTAATAGGGAAGTGCAGGGGATTATGACGATCTGGTAGTTGTAATATTTCTTCTTTTAGGCATCAAAAAGTAAGTCGGAGACTCACTTAGATTTTCTTCTATGTGAGGGAAGACATTACAGTTTTCTGGCTCATAATGGCAAAATACTTAAATCTTGCAATTTTCCCAAAAGGGAAAGTTTAAAGAAAAGCATTGCAAAAAAATCAAATGCTTCTTCAAGTAGTGACATCTGTTTGTAGCAAAACTCAGTAATATTTCAAATCATTCCTCACACATAGAAGAAAGCTGTCAAAACAGATTTGTGGTTCTTCTTCTTGAGGTTTTTTTTTTATTCTTTGCGAAGACTTTTCCTGTACAGTTGAATACATTTCTCATTTGTGAAGAAGAGATACATTAAGGAAGAAAGTTTTACTAAGACTATTGCAACTTTTTTTTTTACCATTGTACCGAAATCAAACATGGTTACGAAAGTGAAAATGACTATCGTTAAAAGTCTTCTCTGTAAGACCATACATACAGTGACTTCTTTCAAAAAACTAAGGTGACCAGAGTCAATATATAGGGGTTGTCTAAGACTAATGTTTTGATAGTATGTCCCAAAGATAGGTAAAAAAAAATTGAGATCAGTTTTGGTCCGACTTCTAGAACTCTCACATATTTTTGGTTCCTCAGTCATTAGAAATTCACACTACAGCTCCGATCATGTCCCATGACTTGGGTATCATGCAGTTTTGTATTGTTGCTGTCATGTTGTTATGCAATAAGGTTTGCTTTTTAGCGATTTGACACCCCTCTCTCCCTGTCTGCCTCCCTTACTTTGATGTCATCAATCCCTCCCTTCTTGCACATTGTGAGTATGGCAGCCATCTTATAAAGCCACATGTCTTGGAGTTCTGGTTCAGAATAGTCTTTTTTTTCCTATTGCAGCCATTACACTTACTGCAACTGTAATAGTGCATACTACAAGAATTCAGCTTCAAAATAATAATCTTAATTTTGGAATCTTTGTCTCTGCAGTTGAGTTCAAGCTATCTGATATATTTTCCTGTGAGTACTGGTACATAGAAACAGCCTAGAAATGGTGTCTCAAGAGCCCTACACTAACAACTTAGTTATGGAAGCAGAATAGCTCAAAACTATGTGTAGTAGACAGTCTTCAATATTGCAGGTTATCTCCTATTGAAGTAACTATAATCTGAGTAATATAGTAACATAGTTATTAAGGTTGAAGGCAGACTTTAAGTCCATCTAGTTTAACCCATACCCTATCCTAACCTGCCCTAACATGTTGATCCAGAGGAAGGCAAAAAAAAACCCATGTGGCAAACAGTAAGCTTCACATTGGGGAAAAAAATTCCTTCCCGACTCCACATACGACAATCAGACTAGCTCCCTGGATCAACGCAATATCAAGGAAACTAGTGTATATAACCTGTCATATTATACTTTTCAAGAAAGGCATCCAGCCCCTTCTTAAATTTTATTAGGGAATCATTCATTACAACATCATATGACAGAGAGTTCCATAGTCTCACTGCTCTTACAGTAAAGAATCCGTGTCTGTGAGTATGCTTAAACCTTCTTTCCTCCAGATGTAAAGGATGCCCCCTTGTCCCCGTCACAGGTCTAAGAGTAAAAAGGTCATTAGAAAGGTCTTTGTACTGTCCCCGCATATATTTATACATTGTAATAAGATCACCCCTAAGCCTTCGATTTTCCAAACTAAATAACCCCAAGTGTAATAACCTGTCTTGGTATTGCAGACCCCCTAGTTCCCTAATAACCTTGGTCGCTCTTCTCTGCACCCGCTCCAGTTCAGCTATGTCTTTCTTATACACCGGAGACCAGAACTGTACATAGTATTCTAAGTGTGGTCGCACTAGTGACTTATATAGAGGTAAAATTATGTTCTCCTCATGAGCATCTATGCCTCTTTTAATGCATCCCATTATTTTATTTGCTTTTGCAGCAGCTGCCTGACACTGGCCACTAAATGTGAGTTTGTCGTCCACCCATACACCCAGGTCTTTTTCAGTGACAGTTTTGCCCAGTTTTTTACAATTAAGCACATAATTATACATCTTGTTTGTTCTACCCAAGTGCATAACCTTACATTTATCCCCATTAAAGCTCATTTGCCATTTATCAGCCCAAACTTCTAGTTTACGTAAATCCTTCTGTAATATTAAATTGTCCTCCTCTATATTGATTACCCTGCAGAGTTTAGTGTCATCTGCAAATATTGAAATTCTACTCTCTATGCCCCCTACAAGGTCATTAATAAATATGTTAAAAAGAAGCGGACCCAATACTGACCCTTGTGTTACCTCACTGCTAACTGTGACCCAGTCTGAGTGTGCTCCATTAATAACCACCCTTTGTTTCCTATCCCTGAGCCAGCTCTTAACCCACTTACACATATTTTCCCCTATCCCCATTGTTCTCATTTAATGTATCAACCTTTTGTGTGGCACCGTATCAAAAGCTTTTGAAAAGTCCATGTACACCACACCCACTGCATTTTCTTGGTCCAGTCCAGAACTTACCTCTTCATAAAAGCTTATCAGATTAGTCTGACAGGATCAGTCCCTTGTAAACCCATGTTGATATTGGGTCATGAGGTTATTCTTCTTCAGATACTCCAGTATAGTATCTCTTAGAAAACTCTCCAGGATATTACCCACAGTTGAGGTTAAGCTCACTGGTCTATAATTTCCAAGTTCATTTTTTGTCCCCTTTTTTGAATATTGGCAACACATTTGCTATACGCCAGTCCTGTGGAACAGACCTTATTATTATGGAATCTTTAAAGATTAAAAATAATGGTCTATGTATGACTGTACTTTATTCCTGCAGTACTTGGGGGTGTATCCCATCCGGGCCCAGGGATTTGTCAATTTTAGTGATTTTTAGACACCGCCATACTTCCTGTTGGGTTAAGAAGGTGACATTTAATGGAGAATTTTTTTTATCACTGATCATGTTATCCGTCATGAGATTTTCTTGTGTAAATACTGTTGAAAAAAAGTCATTTAGCATATTGGCTTTTTCCTCATCCTCATCCACCATTTCACCCAGACTATTTTTAAGGGGGCCAACACTATCATTTTTTAGTTTCTTACTCTTTATGTAGTTAAAGAATATTTTGGGATTATTTTTACTTTCTCTGGCAATGAGTCTCTCTGTCTCAATCTTTGCTCTCTTGATTTGCTTTATACAGAACTAGCTGAAGAGCCCTGCGCTGCCCGGGCATAGTAACTAACTGTGGTTAGTTATAGCAAATTATAATTATCCTCCATCCCATAGTCATGTGCCCATATACCCATCATACATATCGAGGGCCCATATACCCATCACACATCCTTCATCTCATAGTCCCATGCCCATATACCCATCATACATATCCTCCATCCCATAGTCTCGTGCCCATATATCCATCATACATATCCGCCATCCCATAGTCCCATGCCCACATACCCGTCATACATATCCTCCATCCCATAGTCCAGTGCCCATATACCCATCACACATCCTCCATCCCATAGTCTCGTGCCCTTATACCCGTCATACATATCCTCCATCCCATAGTCCAGTGCCCATATACCCATCACACATCCTCCATCCCATAGTCAACCATTATGACATCATAGTGAGTGGCGGGGCTTGCAACCTAGGATGACATCAGCGTCGCCATGGCAACCATTATGACATCATACTGAGGGGCGGGGATTGATATACACACACTTTTTCCCCATTATGTAGATAGGGGAAAAATTGTTTGGTGAATTGGAACACGCGGGGTTAAAATTTCCCCTTACAACATAGTCTAGGACACTCTCGGGGTCCAGACGTGTGACTGTGCCAAATTTTGTGGCTGAAGCTGCGGCGGTGTGGATGCCATTCCGGGACATACATACATACACACATTTGAGCTTTATATATTAGATTTATTTAATCTTCTGTATTTAGTTAATGCCTCATCACTACCTACTTGCTTTAATTCTCTAAATGCTTTATGTTTATTCCCATACGGTATATATTGTGCACAGGTCCTATTCAGGATGCTAATAAACGTCTCCATTTTCTTTGTGTATTTTTATGTCTCAGTATATCGTCCCAGTTAATTGCACCAAGATCATCTCTCATTCATTGGAAATTTGCCTTCCTGAAGTTTAGTGTCCTTGTAACCCCTCTACTACACATCTCATTAAAGGATACATGAAAACTTATTATTTTGTGATCACTATTACCCAAGTGACCCTCAACCCATATATTTGATATGCAGTCTGGCCTGTTGGTTAATATTAGGTCTAGCAGTGCCCCCCCCCCCTCTTTTTGTGTCCTCCACCAGTTGCGAAAGGTAAATGTATATCATAGTTGTCAGAAACCTATTACCCTTGCTGGAACTGCAGGTTTCAGTTCCCCAATGTATTTCAGGATAGTTGAAGTCCCCCACAATAATGACTTCTCCTTGAGTCGCAGCTTCATCTATTTGCTTTTTGAGGATATTCTCTGTTGCTTCCATTATTTTTGGAAACTTAGAACAAACCCCTAACAGTAATTTATTATTTTTTCACCCCAGGGTCTCTACATTTTCATTAGATTCATATATTATCACACAGGATGGGTTTTAAGGATGATTTTACATATAAACACAAACCTCCCCCTCGCTTATTTGTATGGTCCTTTCTGAACAGACAATAGCCCTGTAAATTAACAGCCCAGTTATGGCTCTCATCCAGCCATGTCTAAGATATCACCACCATGTCATAATTATTTTCCCAAAAAATTAATTCTTATTCCTCCATTTTGTTGGTGAGGCTTCTGGCATGAGTATACATGCACTTTATGTATCTCTCTGTACCTCTATTCTTTCTATTCTTTCATAAATTATTAACTGTTCTAACCCCACCCCCACCCCCAATTTCATTATTTGTGTGAAGGTCTCTATCTTCACTGTCTTCCCCTCCTATAAAATGAATACCCTCCCCCCATTCTCTAGTTTAAACACTCCTCCAACCTTCTAGCCATTTCTCCCCCAACACAGTTGCATCCTCCCATTGAGGTGCAGCCCGTCCCTAGCATAGAACCTGTAGCCAACTGAGAAGTTGGCCTAGTTCTCCAGGAACCCAAACCCCTCCTTCCTACACCAATTCTTGAGCTACTTATTAACCTGCCTTATCTCCCATTGCCTCTCTGGTGTGGCACGTGGTTTGCAATATTTCAGAAAATACCACCTTGGAGATCCTTGCTTTAAGCTTGCAGCTTAATTCACTGAAATCATCTTTAAGGACCTTCCACCTACCTCTAACTTTGTCATTTGGGCCAATGTGCACCATGACAGCTGGGTCCTCACCATCCCCTCCCAGTAATCTATCTGTCAACCCAATCAGTGATGTTTCGGACTCGAGCGCCAGGTAGGCAGCACACCGATCGACAATCCCTGCCTTTGTGACAGATTGCCCTATCTGTTCCCCTAATAATTGAGTCCCCCACTACCAGCACCTGTCTGGCCTGCCCTACTCTCCTATTTCCCCCCTTACTGGAGCAGACACTCCTCCGTCTTTCAGAGGACGTGCTTTTTGCAGCAGTGCTACCATTGTGCTGACACCCCCCTCATCTGCCAACTTAGCAAACTTATTGGGGTGTGCCAGAAAAGGCTGCCTCAGACAGACTTGGCATAACCCACTCCATCTGGAAAATTCTAGAGGGACTTTGATCTTCACACTTTAAATCTTGTACAAGGATCTGGTCTAATAGCGGTGGCCCAGTGGATTGCTTCCTTGGAAGGGCTGCCATCCAGAGGTGCAAACCAGAGGCAGGAAGGGTCACCAAGCAGGGTCAGGGCCACAGAGCCAAGAACTCACATCAGGAAAAGAATCATAAAAAAAAAAAAAACACTTTGGTCAAAATTCATGCCATTGTCAGAAAACAGGAGGAGTCAGGAAAACACCACAAGCAAGGACAAGCGCACAAGTCTGGGAGAAAAGCAAACTGAATGACAGTGGAAGTCAGTGATCCGGGGGTTTACATAGCAGGCTCTCAGAAAGGAGTAATAAAAAACAGAGAATTAACTACATAGTTCCTTAATCTAGAGGCACCAAAAGTCCCAGAAATGAAAAAGGACTGATGCTGTCACACATAACTCCAACAAAGGCACAGTGCTACTGAGCGTCTGAAGTAGGAACAAAACGGACAGGAACGTATGTGAACATGTATGGAATTGGTACCATGATGTAGATATGTCTTATCACACATCAAATCCTGAGATGTGTTGTCATGAGATGATCAGCTTTATAAAAATAAAATAATTTTGAGATACTTTGTCAGGAGATTGCTATAAGGTTGTTTATAGACAACCATTTATTTCAATAGTGACTACTGCAAAGAAAATGAGTAACTGATTGAAAAAAAATCCCTGAAATATCAGTTATTTGGTTGAATTCTACAAAGTTGAAATGTTACAATGACGATTGCTTTATTCTCTTTAGAGGTGCTGGTTAGTTTTTTTTTTATTATATATTTTTCCTGCAGTGACCACTGCAGAGAAAATGATGGAAAATTGTCCCTGCAATATCATCTGTCTGGCTGA
Organism: Dendrobates tinctorius; assembly: GCF_039654945.1. Taxonomy (NCBI): domain Eukaryota; kingdom Metazoa; phylum Chordata; class Amphibia; order Anura; family Dendrobatidae; genus Dendrobates; species Dendrobates tinctorius. The sequence goes on from NW_027361754.1 coordinate 40,396,803, forward strand.
AGTCTCCAAAGCTGGAACGTAATAATCATTATATTAATTAAGGGTATTTTTGCATGTACATATGTAGACGGGGGAGAATGAGGAATAATCGCGGTAGGCAGTTGCCTAAGGCGGCATCTTGGATGTATGGGTTCTGTATTTCCATGCAACAGTGATTAGATTCAACTTGGGGACCAAGAGTAGTATGTGAGTGCATTATGAAACACCATTGGGGCACCAAGAGCTTGTGACCTATTACTGTCTGAAGCCATTAGAGAGAGACGAAGGTAACTTTTGATTGGTTATTCTTTTTGTAATTCTTTTTGTAATTTATCTTAAATGTCCTATGTAGAAGCTGCATCTTGATAAAAACCCCATAAATCTACAAGGTTTTTTTTGTAGTGCTGTGTGATTTAAAGGATCTACTTTGAAATAGAATTTAATTTAATTTATCCCATCGCTTTTTCTACCTCATGCACATTGTTGAGATGTGAAAATCGGCCTGTCAAGGGCTTTTCTAACAGTATAATGTATTGGATTGTGTAATGGATGGGGCAACCGAATTGCAACCAAATTGCAGACAAGCAGGGAAGACAGGCAAAAGTCACATCAAAATGAGGAAATCCAGAAATGAGGGCAGAATCATTAGTTGAGAAGGTAGTCAGAGAACCAGCCAGGGTCAATTACAGGCGATACTAAAACACAGCAAAGTAATACAACCAGGTAGCAAGGCTAATGGCAAAGCTGGACTGACTGCTGAAGGCTTAAATAGCCAAGAACCTCGCCCATGGTTCCAGAACAAAACTAACCAAGGTTAACCCCTCAAGTACCAAACAAACAAAAAGAGAGAACAGAAAGAATGTCATCCGCTCAATGCCGACTTTTATTTCCCATTGACTTGCATTGGGGTCGGGTTTCGGACGAAACTCCGACTTTTTTTGCCTTAGTCGGACCAGTTTCATCTGAAACAAATTTTGTTTCATGAAACCTGATCCGACCAAAGTCGCTCAACTCTACTCACCCCATTTTGACCAGACTTGTCGGGCTTCGCTCAATACACTTGCATTGTGCAAGGCTGCACCCGTCTAGTTGGCATGTGACCTCATGACTGAAAATCACACATTTGCGGTCACGCACCAGTCGCTTCCAGCACCGAATAGTCCTCAAAGCATTCAGTGTGCATGATGTGAGTATGCACAAGTCTGCAGTCACATAGGCTACAAGTCTGAAGTCACTCTAAGGCCAGACAATCCCTTCCTTACCGATGACGGAATAGTATGTCATCGTTAAGGATCCCCTGCTTTGCAGTGGGTTCCGGCGGTGATCCCACCGCAAAGCCGCAACATGTCAGCTGTTATGAACAGCTGACATGTGCCCGCAATAGGCGAGAGTGGAATCGCCATCTGCTCGCGCCTATTAACTAGTTAAATCCCGCTGTCAAATCTGACAGCGGGCATTTAAATAGCACTTCCGGCCGCCAGGCCGGAGAGGAGCTCATCGCCGACCCCCGTCACGTGATCTGGGGTCGGCAATGCGTTGCCTGGACAACCACAGGTCTCATAGAGACCTCTGTGGTTGTTCCAGGCAGGTGGCTTTGAGCGCCGCCCGGTGTTCGGCGCTCAAAGCACAGCAGTAAATATGCTACATATGGGCGATCTGCTCATCGTTCATATGTAGCAGAGCCAATCGAGTTTTGCATGCTTCAAGCCTCCTATGGAGGCTTTCAAAGCATGCCAAAAGTAAAAAAAAAATGTTTAAAAATAAAAAAAACTAAAAGTTCAAATTACCACCCTTTCGCCCCAATCAAAATAAAACAATAAAAAAATCCCATATACACATATTAGGTATCGCAGCATTCAGAATCGCCCAATCTATCAACAGCAATAAAAGGATTAACCCGATCGCTAAACAGTGTAGAGAGAAAAAAATTCAAAACGCCAGAATTATGTTTTTTTGGTTGCCACGACACTGCATTAAAATGCAATAACGGGCGATCAGAAGAACTTATTTGCACAAAAGTGGTATCATTAAAAACGTCAGCCTGGCATGCAAAAAATAAGCCCTCACCCGACCCCAGATCACGAAAAATGGAGACGCTACCGGTCTCAGAAAATTGTGCAATTTTTTTTTTTTTTTTTTTTTTTTTAGCAAACTTTGGAATTTTTTTTCACCACTTAGATAAAAGAAAACATAGACATGCTTGGTGTCTATGAACTCGTAATGACCTGGAGAATCATAATGACAGGTTAGATTTAGCATCTAGTGAACCTAGCAAAAAAGCCAAGCAAAAAACAAGTGTGGGATTGCACTTTTTTTTGCAATTTCACTGCACTTTGAATTTTTTTTCCGTTTTCAAGTGCAAGACATGGTAAAACCAATGGTGTCGTTTAAAAGTAAAACTCGTTCCGCAAAAAAATAAGCCCTCAAATGGCCATATTGACAAAAAATAAAAAAGTTATGGCTCTGGAAAGAAGGGGAGCGAAAAACGAAAACGAAAAATCTAAAAAAGCTCCGGGAGTGAAGGGGTTAATAAAAGTAGAAACATTAATTGTGAAAAATCTTTAATCTGGCGTAATTAAAAAGAATATATTACCAGATTTTTGCTACCCCATCTCAAAGCAGCATAACATAATGTATCAGCAATGTATCACTTATTGAGCAGCCTTCTGCAGTTTTGATAGCATCACTGCTTTATCTGCTGCAGATCTACCTGTTCTCTGAGTGCTGACCTCTTTAACCCCTTACCTACAATTGACGTAATATTCCGTCCATGTGACCATGGACCTAATTACCATGGACGGAATATTACGTCATCGCGATCAGCGGCGCCCACGTGGTGAGCGCCGCTGATCGCGGCCGAGTGTCAGCTAATTATCATAGCTGACACCCGGCACAATGTGTCAGGGGCGGTCACAGACCGCCCCCGACATGTTAACCCCTGGCACACCGCGATCAAACGCGATCGCGGTGTACCGGGGGTTAAAGGGAAGCATCGGCAGGGAGGGGGCTCCCTCCGTGCTTCCCTGAGCCCCCACGGCAGCACAATGTGCAGCGCTGCTGCGGGGGGCTCTTTCCCTACAGGCCCCCGGATCCAAGATGGCGACGGGGGCCTGCAGGGAGCTGACTTCCTCACTGCCTGCAAAGCGCAGGCATGAGGAAGTCTGCAGCAGTGCCTGTGACAGATCGCTGATCTGTCACAGTGATCTGTGATGTGACAGATCAGCGATCTGTCACAGGACAGTGATGTCCCACCTGGGACAAGGTAATAAAGTAAAAAAAAAAAAAAAAAAGTGTTAAAAATAATTTAAAAAAAAATCGCTAAATAAATTAGTAAAAAAAAAAAAAATATTCCCCAATAAATCCATTTTTTCAAAATAAAAAAAACCAAAAACAATAAAAGTACACATATTTGGTATCGCCGCGTCCGTAATGACCTGCCCTATAAAACTGTCCCATTAGTTAACCCCTTTAGCAAACCCCTTAAAAAATAAAAATAAAAAACGAAGCAAAAAATAATGATTTATTATCATACCACCGAACAAAAAGTGCAATAACGCGCGATCAAAAAGACGCATATAAATATCCATGGTACCGCTGAAAACGTCATCTTGTCCTGCAAAAAACGAGCTGCCATACAGCATCATCCGCAAAAAAATAAAAAAATTATAGCTCGCAGAATAAAGCGATACAAAAAATAATTATTTTTTATATAAAATTGTTTTCATTGCAAAAAACCGACAAAACATAAAAAAAGACCTAAATGAGGTATCGCTGTAACCGTACTGACCCGAAGAATAAAATCGCGTTATCAATTTTACCGCACGTGGAACAGTGTAAACGCACCCCCCAAAAGAAATTCATGAAACGCTGGTTTTTGTTCATTCTGCGTCCCAAAAATCGGAATAAAAAGCGATCAAAAAATGTCACGTGCCCGAAAATGGTACCAATAAAAACGTCAACTCGTCCCGCAAAAAATAAGACCTCACATGACTCGGTGGGTCAAAATATGGAAAAATTATAGCTCACAATATGTGGTGATGCAAAAACTATTTTTACAATAAAAAGCGTCTTTTAGCGTGCGACAGCCGCCAAACATAAAAACCGCCATAAATCGTAAATCAAACCCCCCGTTATCACCCCCTTAGTTAGGGAAAAATAATAAAACTAAAAGAAAATGTATTTATTTCCATTTTCCCGCTAGGGTTAGGGTTAGGGTAGGGTTAGGGTTAGGGCTAGGGTTAGGGTTAGGGCTAGGGTTAGGGCTAGGGTTAGGGTTAGGGCTAGGGTTAGGGTTAGGGTTAGGGCTAGGGCTAGGGTTAGGGCTAGGGCTCAGATTAGGGTTAGGGGTGTGTTGTGGTTAGGGTTGGAGTTATAATTGGGGGTTTCCACTGTTTGGGCACATCAGGTGCTCTCCAAAGGCAACATGGCGTCTGATCTCAATTCCAGCCAATTCTGCGTTGAAAAAGTCAAATGGTGCTCCTTCCCTTCCAAGCTCTGCCATGTGCCCAAACAGTGTTTTACCCCCACATGTAGGGTATCAGCCTACTCAGGACAAATTACAAAACAACTTTTGGGGTCCAATTTCTCCTAATACCCTTAGGAAAATAAAAAAGTGCGGAAAAAAATGTTTTTTTTATTTTCACGCCCAGGCGTTATAAACTTCTGTGAAGCACTTGGGGGTTCAAAGTGCTCTCCACACATCTAGATAAGCTCCGTGGGGGGTCTAGTTTCCAAAATGGGGTCACTTGTGGGGAGTTTCAATAGTTTAGGTACATCAGGGGCTCTCCAAACGCACATGACACCCGCATACCAATCCATCAAAGTCTGCATTCCAAAACGTCACTACTTCCCTTCCGAGCCCCGACGTGTGCCCATACAGTAGTTTTCTCCCACATATGAGGTATCAGCGTACTCAGGACAAATTGGACAACAACTTTTGGGGTCCAATTTCTCCTGTTACCCTTGGGAAAATAAAAAAAATGGGGACTAAAAGATGATGTTTATTGAAAAAAATACGATATTTTTATTTTCACGCCCGGTCGTTATAAACTTCTGTGAAGCACTGGGGGGTTCAAAGTGCTCACCACACATCTAGATAAGTTCATTAGGGGGTCTAGTTTCCAAAATGGGGTCACTTGTGGGGGGTTTCCACTGTTTAGGTACATCAGGGGCTCTCCAAACGCACATGACACCCGCAGACCATTCCATCAAAGTCTGCATTCCAAAACGTCAATACTTCCCTTCCGAGCCCCGACGTGTGCCCATACAGTAGTTTTCTCCCACATATGAGGTATCAGCGTACTCAGGACAAATTGTTCAACAACTTTTGGGGTCCAATTTCTCCTGTTACCCTTGGGAAAATAAAAAAATGGGGACTAAAAGATCATGTTTGTGGAAAAAATACGATTTCTTTATTTTCACGCCCGGACGTTATAAACTTCAGTGAAGCACTGGGGGGTTCAAAGTGCTCACCACACATCTAGATAAGTTCCTTGGGGGGTCTAGTTTCCAAAATGGTGTCATTTGTGGGGGGTTTCTACTGTTTTGGTACATCAGGGGCTTTCCTAACGCGACATGGTGTCCGATCTCAATTCCAGCCAAAAACGTCAAATGGCGCTGCTTCCCTTCCGAGCTCTGCCATGCACCCAAATAGTGGTTTACACCCACATGTGGGGTATCAGCGTACTCAGGATAAATTGCACAATATCTTTTAGGGTCCTGTTACTTTTGGAAAAATAAGAATTGAGGGTGAAAAGATCATTTTTGTGGAAAAAATATGATTTTTTAATTGTACTGCTGTACGTTATAAACTTCTGTGAAGCCCTTGGGGGTTCAAAGTTCTCACCACACGTCTAGATAAGTTCCTTGGGGGGTCTAGATTCCAAAATGGTGTCATTTGTGGGGGGTTTCCACTGTTTTGGTACATCAGGGGTTTTCCAATCGCGACATGGTGTCCGATCTCAATTCTAGCCAAAAACATCAAATGGCACTGCTACCCTTCCGAGCTCTGCTATGCGCCCAAATAGTCATTTACACCCACATATGGGGTATCAGCGTACTCAGGACAAATTGCACAATAACTTTTAGGGTCCTGTTACCCTTGGAAAAATAAAAATTGGGGGTGAAAAGATCATTTTTGTGGAAAAAATATGATTTTTTAATTGTACCGCTGTACGTTATAAACTTCTGTGAAGCCCTTGTGGGTTCAAAGTTCTCACCACATATCTAGATAAGTTCCTTGGGGGGTCTAGTTTCCAAAATGGGGTCACTTGGGGGGTTTCCACTGTTTAGGTACATCAGGGGCTCTCCAAACGCGACATGGCGTCCGATCTGAATTCCAGCCAATTTTGCATTGAAAAAGTCAAACGGCGCTCCTTCCCTACTGAGGTCTGCCATGCGCCGAAACAGTGGTTCCCCCCCACATATCAGGTATCAGCGTACTCAGGACAAATTGCACAATAACTTTTGCAGTCCATTTTCTCCTGTTACCCTTGGTAAAATAAAGAAAATTGAACCTGAAGTATTTTTTTTGTGAAAAAAAGTTAAATGTTCATTTTTTTTTTAATATTCAAAAAATTCCTGTGACGCACCTAAAGGGTTAATAAACTTCTTGAATGTGGTTTTAAGCACCTTAAGGGGTGCAGTTTTTAGAATGGTGTCACTTTTGGGTATTTTCTATCATATAGACCCCTCAAAGTGGCTTCAAATGTGAAGTGGTCCCTAAAAATAAAATGGTGTTGCAAAAATGAGAAATCGCTGGTCAATTTTTAACCCTTATAACTTCCTAACAAAAAAAAATTTTGTAAACATGTGGGAAATGTTATGTATTAAGTTTTTTGCGTGCCGTATCGCTGTGATTTAAGGGCATAAAAATTAAAAGTTGGAAAATTGCGAAATTTTCAAAATTTTTGCCAAATTTCCGTTTTTTTCACAAATAAACGCAAGTTATTTGAATGCAATTTTACCACTAACATGAAGTACAATATGTCACGAGAAAACAATGTCAGAATCACCGGGATCCATGAAAGCGTTCCAGAGTTATGACCTCATAAAGGTACAGTGGTCAGAATTGTAAAAATTGGCCCGGGAGTTAACGTGCAAACCACCCTTGGTAGTGAAGGGGTTAAAATCAAACCTACACCACAGGGAATAAATAGGCATTTGAATTTTGGTGCATAAATATCATTTTCTCACATAAAATATGTGCATTCATGCTAGTGCTGAATATGTACCAAAGTGATGAGTAATGTCACTTCGAGCATTGTCAATAATCCTGCTACATGGCTGATTGTCAGGTGACTGTTATTTTCCTTTATGTACATTTCTTCTTTAAAATAAAGCCAATATTTCAAAAAAATCAAGTTGTTTTTCCTCTGCGTCGTATGTAAATTGCTGCCTGTGATTGACAGATATGGAGTTAGTTTGTTGAGTAGTTACTAAAACTCAGTGCTAGTCTTTAATACTTTTGACAAGAGTGCGGCTGCATGGGGCGACAAAACATTAAAGCAGCCTGCAGAACAATAGCTACACATTATGAAGAAAACAAACAGATTTACTGTGAAGCTTCATGTCTGAGACATAGAAAAATTCCTGTTTCTATCATTCTTTGCCAGACAAAAGAAAAGCTATCAAAGTAAAAAGTATAGTAAAGTATCCTGTACAAAAGTGATATGTTCTTATGTCTGCAAATTCAGCACTTAATCCTTGTCTTCTATTGAGGTGGCCCACAGCCAAGAGAAGACTTCAGACATAATGCGATTAGCTTTTTTCTGCTTGTTAAGGCAAAGGAAAAAATATGATTATTGCAAGACAAGCAATTCAATAAAAGTCAATTCTTCAATGACAATGGCCCAGCAGGTAGTGTCTGGGATTTAGGTTTTTATTGTAAGCTAGATATCCAAGTTTTAGATAAAAGAAAGGAAAAATCAAGGCATCACTCAAATGGTCCAAGGGAAAAATGGTTTGGAGTTTATTCGCCCATCTTGAAAAAGAGGGGATGGAGGGCACCCCTGCAAATAATATTGGGATCACCTATGGCAATTAATACAAACAAGTAAGACGAGAAGAAAAAAACATGCCGTATAAAATCGGATCACCAATCAATACACAAAAATATTTTCTTTATTAGTGTATAGCAACACACACAAGCAAGTCATTAAAAATATTTAAAGTAAAAAACGAGACTTCAGAAGTGTGATAAACACAATCCGTTAATCAACCTTGTCAGAAACCCAAAGAAAATACGACTCATATTAAATAGAACAGATGCAGTAAAAACCCAGGAAAGACAAGCAACAAATATTGACACGTCAATTTGATACCCAGGGCACACTGAGCATTAACATTGTAATAAAAGTTATTATTAATGGTTTCAACACTCCAATTAATTATAATATTAATTATTGATCAATCAGTTATACACATATATATATATATATATATATATATATATATATATCATTACTTCTTTGGCGTTCACAGAAGGGCATTGGTTTAAATGTCCAAACAGGTGTCCCATCTAACAAAGGAATGTAACTGACCAGTGATTTGTTATTAGTAACTGACCAGTTATATGTTATCACTAACTGACCAGTTTAAGGAGGCTTCTCCGTGGCACTCCAATGAAGATCAAACTTTTTAACTGAGATACAATGGATGCTTTAGGATATAAAAGATGACCAAACTCTTGGGAGGGGCTGGCATACAGGACACACAGAGATTGGAGATGTGACCTACAGAGACACAGAGTTTGATGGATTTCTACCTTAATAATGTAATGTATGTAATGCTTGTTTTTAAGTCACATGTATTTATTGTTTATACTGTTTGTTATTTAATCTTATAATTTATTAAGTAAATCCAATTTAGTTTACTCAATTCTCTTATGAGCATTTTCTTATTCATTACAATCCTTTGAATCCGTTACAATGCAAAGTGGTGGCAGAAGTGGGATTGTTTTGAATAAAAATGTTTGCAAAATTGAATAAGTTTGTTAAGAATAGGAAAGCAGTTGAGAGCAGCAGTGTCAGACCCTTGCCAGAATGGGTGCTATCAGGAAAATCGACCCCAATGTCACAGGAATGTAGCAAGTATATCGAGGGACAGGACTTATCAAATCTCCAGGATGTTGCTGCCAAATTTGATCTCTCAAGATATGATGCAAAAGAGCAGAAAACAGCAGCAGCCGTTGGATGGGTATGTGTCCAGGCATTTCAAAGTTTGCAGGAGGAGATTGATAACTTGCGTTTGGAGCTGCATACAGCTATAGAGCAAAGGATTAGCTTGTAATCTCTCTTGAGAGACCAAATGAAACAGCATGTCAATATGCAAAGGAATTTTGATGAATATGTCATAAAAAATGTGAATAAGAATAGGCGCAGGAGGAGACAGCAGTCAGTGTCAGATATTCTTACTGCACAGATAAAGACCATGATTGCACATGAGAAATGGTCAGATATGGTAGAATGGGACAGTGCTGACAGTGAAATAGATGAGGTAGAAAGGCATGGCAGACCAATATTAATAATAAAAACCAAGAGAGAAGTCACACAGTGTAGTGGAGATAGAATGGATGCAGGAAATGCAACTATTGGAGCACAAGCAGCCATGACAGAGGTAATTAGGGGTTATATAGCAGGAGAGCTAGCAGAATTAGCTAAAAGGAACAGGTAGGAGAACATTTGTTAACATGGATTCTCAGATTATGGGATCAGGGAGCCGATACTATAATTGTTAGGCGTCGGATTCCTGGTACTGCACAGCGGGAATACAGAGCCAGACATCCTGTGGTCTCCCATTCTCTTCCAACCGCACAGACTCCTGCTTAGCAATCACGGTGAGCCAGGGATTCTCCTCAGACTCGTTCTGTGAGCCTGGATGTTGCTGCCACCTCCGGTGCAGCAATGGTAATGCAACCTGCTTTGCAGGGAACCGCTCCAGAGGCTAAGTCCTCGTGCCATGCTACTGGGCATGCCCGCAACATGCTCTCTCAGTGGAGAGCAGGGGTCACATGTGCAGGTCCTGTGTCGGATCTGATTGGTCCTTCCCAAAGTATTGGAAGGTCCCGGAAGCGCATGGCTATAAAAGCTCCGCATGGCGGCTCGGCCATGCACTAGTGTAGCATATTATTCTGTGTGTGTATGGTGATGGATGCATGGACTGGTGTCTGACTCATTATGAAACCCCTACCCTCTGATATTACGAGTGGTGACCGAGTGTGTATAGTCAGCTCCAGGGTTGTGGCAAGCTACACACCACTTGCTCCACGCCTACACTAGCGTCCGTCGGCGCCCGGTCCTCAGCGCCGATGCTTGCGGCTTTCTCTGCCGCTGCGCTGTAGTAACAGCAGTTATTGGTGTTCGCGGCTGCGACGCCACACGCAGGCTTCTGTGACGCTAACAGGGCCCGCGCCTTTGCTTTAGTGTTCGCCAAGCAACTCTGTGTTTATACGGAGCCGCCCTTAGCGTTCGGGTGACGTTAACCCGAGCGCAGTAGCACACCTACTAGGTGCATCTGCCATTGTTTAGCAGCGGTCTTGTCACCTACTGCACGGTGGACTCCGGGCGGCGAACGTACCTACTATTATTTATATTTGGTGCGTTCCGCCGACCCTAAGATTACACTAGCGTCAGGGTCTGGCTGGCAATGGCAGACGTGCAGCAGCTGCAGCGCTACATTCGGCAGCTGGAGAGCAGGTTGGCGGCTATTGAGAGCACCAACTCAGCTGCGAATGCTGCGCTAGCTGCTACTCAGACAGTCGCCGAGGCTGTCTCACGTGCGCCCACACTTTTGCACTCGCCGACAATTTCTCGCCTCCTGCTCCCCGATAAGTTTTCGGGTGACAGCGCCACCTGTAGGGGATATGTTAGCCAGTGCTCCATTCAGCTGGAGTTGCTGGCTGCACGGTTTCCTACAGAGCGGGCTAAGGTGGGGTTTATTGTCTCCTTGTTGTCTGGCCGGGCATTACAGTGGGTCACACCATTGTGGGAACGTGATGATCCCGTGGTTCAGGGACCTGCTCTGTTCCTCGCGGCTCTGAAGCAAGTCTTCTTGGGACCACGGGTCACACACGATACGGCTCTCCAACTGTTATCCCTAACACAAGGCTCACTCTCGGTTAGCCATTATGCTGTCCGGTTTCGGACACTGGCTTCCAAATTAGAGTGGCCGGACAAAGTCTTAGTCCCGGTGTTTTGGAGAGGCCTGGCTGAGCACGTCAAGGATGCTCTAGCCACTAGGGAGATTCCCACAAGTCTGGAGGAATTGATTGCCGTTTCCACCCACATCGATCTCCGCTACACGGAGCGTGGGTTGGAACAAGCGCAATCCAGACGTAGGGTTAATTTGGCCCCCACCTTTACCGTGCCGCTGGAGGACCCCGCACAAGAGCTCTCTTCCTCTGAGCCTATGGAGGTGTCTCGCACCTGCACTAAGCCGCGTCCGATGCGAAGCTCTGTGCGCTGTTATCAGTGCCGACAGCTTGGCCATTCGGCTGGCACATGTCCTCAGCGACCGAAAAGATGACCACGTCCAGTGGTCGTAGGTGGTGGTCAATCCAAACTGGGACCCTTTTCACCCAAACCGGTGTTCCGGGGTACTTTAGATAGTGGGTCCTCCACCTGGGAGGCAGAAGTCACCCTGGATTCCGGGGCCGAGGGGAACTTTATGTCCTCGACTTTTGCCCAGAGTCACGCTATCCCTCTGGTGTTACTCTCGCAACCTCTGTCCATTAGGGTGGTAAATGGGGCACCGTTATCGTCTCAGGTGACCCATCAGACAGTCCCACTTGGACTCTCTATTTCACCCTCACATCAGGAGACTCTGTCCCTGCTTATCATGCCCAATGGCATCGATCAGGTGCTCCTCGGAGTTCCCTGGCTTCGTTGCCACTCCCCTCACGTTGACTGGGTTTCGGGGAGGATACTGGGCTGGGGCAAGGACTGTGAGGGAAGCTGTCTAAGGGGCAGTGTTCAGGTGGCTTCCACTGAAGTGCTTGCGGATCTCTCCGCGCTCCCCAGGTCCTACCACCAGTACGCGGACGTCTTCTCTAAGAAGTCTGCGGAGACGCTCCCGCCACACCGTTCCTATGATTGCCCGATCTATCTCCTGCCAGGTACAGAGCCTCCCCGAGGCTGTGTTTATCCGTTATCACTCCCTGAGATGGAGGCTATGTCTCAATATATCCGGGAGAACCTGGCTAGGGGTTTTATCAGGAAATCTGTGTCACCGGCTGGTGCAGGGTTCTTCTTCGTACAGAAGAAGAATGGAGAGTTACGTCCCTGCATTGACTACAGAGGTCTCAATGCTATCACGGTTAAAAACAAATACCCCCTACCGTTGATCGCGGAGTTATTTGACAGGTTGCGGGGGGCCCGGATCTTTACTAAATTAGATCTGCGGGGGGCATACAACCTGATCCGCATTCGCGAAGGAGACGAATGGAAGACAGCTTTTAATACCAGGGATGGCCATTACAAATACCTGGCTATGCCCTTTGGCCTTTGTCATGCGCCAGCTGTCTTCCAAGATTTTGTCAATGACGTCTTCCGTGACATGCTCTCTACCTCGGTGGTGGTCTATCTGGATGACATTCTCATCTTTTCGCCAGATTTGACCATCCACCGGAGAGACGTCTGCAGGGTCTTCGACCGTCTGCAGGCGAACTCGCTATTCGCCAAGCTGGAGAAGTGCCAGTTTGAGCAGGAGTCCTTGCCGTTCCTGGGCTATATCATCTCGGCCCAGGGGCTGGCCATGGATCCTGCCAAACTACAAGCGGTAATGGACTGGTAAGGACCCCATTCCCTCAAAGCGGTGCAGCGCTTTTTGGGGTTCGTGAATTACTATCGCCAGTTCATACCACACTTTTCCACACTGGCGGCTCCTTTGGTTGCTCTCACCAAGAAAGGAGCTAACCCCAATGCTTGGTCGGAACACGTCTCCAAAGCCTTCTCGGCTATAAAATCGCATTTTGCTGGCGCTCCCATATTACATCGTCCCGATGTGGATAAGCCATTTATCCTTGAGGTAGATGCTTCTTCTGTCGGTGCAGGAGCAGTCCTATATCAAAAGGATGCTCAAGGTCGAAAGCATCCCTGCTTCTTCTATTCCAAGACCTTCTCACCGGCGGAGAAAAATTACTCCATCGGCGACAGGGAGCTGCTAGCCATGAAGTTGGCTTTTTCCGAGTGGAGACATCTCCTGGAAGGAGCCCGGTTCCCCTTTCAGGTATATACAGACCATAAAAACCTGGTCTACCTACAGACGGCCCAACGCCTGAATTCCCGTCAGGCCAGGTGGTCGCTCTTCTTTTCCTGATTCCGCTTCACTCTGCACTACCTCTCTGGAGAGAAGAACGTCCGTGCGGATGCTCTCTCACGCTCGGTGGTCTCAGCGGAAGAAGGAGAAGCTGAGCCTCGGTTAATTCTCCCGCCGGAGAGTTTTACGACCGTGGCTCCAGTCGCTCTCGAGTCAGTAGTGGCCATTTTGGCAATAAACGGACCACCGAACTCCTGGCAAGGTCATATTGGTGGCCACATATGGCTCGAGATGTCAAGGAATACGTGCAAGCATGCGTCTCGCGTGCTCGGAACAGACCCTCTAGACAGAGGCCGACGGGGTTGTTGTTTCCCCTGCCAGTGGCGGATAGACCATGGGAGATGGTTGGCATGGATTTCATAGTTGGCCTGCCCAAGTCTGGTGGCAGTACGGTCATCTGGGTAGTCACCGACCATTTTTCCAAAATGGTGCACCTGGTGCCACTCGCACGCCTGCCTTCCGCTCGAGGTCTGGCCACCTTGTTCATTAAGCACGTATTCCATTTACATGGCATGCCAGACAAAATCGTGAGTGACCGAGGTCCTCAGTTTGCGTCTTGGTTTTGGAGGGAGCTCTGCAGTTTACTTAGCATCGAGCTAAATCTATCCTCCGCCTATCATCCCGAGACGAATGGCTTGGTCGAGAGAGCCAATCAGACCTTGGTCACCTATTTACGGCATTTTGTCTCTGCCAGGCAGGATGACTGGGCATCCTTGCTACCTTGGGCTGAATTTGCCCTAAACAATGCGGTGGCTGATTCCACTGGTCAGACGCCCTTTCTCCTAAACTATGGTCAACATCCACGCGTCCCTGTCCCGATGCCAGTGTCCTCCACTGACTCCAGGGTGGCAGACTGGGCAGTGGAGGCCCGGGACATTTGGGATCGCACTCAGGATGCTATCCGGGCATCTAAAGAAAGGATGAGGGCCTCCGCCAACACGCATCGGTGGCCCGCGCGAAGGTTCTCCCCTGGCGACATGGTATGGCTCTCTACCCGAAATATTAAACTGCGGGTCGAGTCTCCCAAGTTCGCACCGCGATACATTGGACCATTCAAGGTCCTCGAGCGACTTAGCTCGGTGGTCTACTGCCTGGCTCTTCCTCCACATTTGGCCATTTCGGACGTGTTCCATGTGTCCCTCCTCAAACCAGTTCACATGATCCGATTTTCTGAGTCATCTGCCGGGTCATCAGACTTATCGTCTGACGAGTTTGAGGTTAACGCCATCGTGGGGGGCAGGTTTGTCCGTGGCAAAAAAATTTATTTGGTGGACTGGAAGGGTCATGGCCCCAAGGCTCGGACCTGGGAGCCGGTGGAAAACATTCATGCACCGCTCCTGATCGCGGCCTTTGAGCGCAGTGAGGTTCAGAGGGGGGCCCTAGGAGGGGGGGTAATGTTAGGTGTCGGATTCCTGGAACTGCACAGCGGGAATCCAGAGCCAGACATCCGCTCGGACTCCTGCTTAGCAATCACGGCGAGCCGGGCATTCTCCTCAGACTCGTTCTGTGAGCCTGGATGTTGCTGCCACCTTCGGTGCAGCAATGGTAGCGCAACCTGCTTTGCAGGGAACCGCTCCAGAGGCTAAGTCCTCGTGCCGTGCTACTGGGCATGCCCGCAACGTGCCCTCTCAGTGGAGAGCAGGGGTCACATGTGCAGGTCCTGTGTCGGATCTGATTGGTCCTTCCCAAAGTATTGGAAGGTCCCGGAAGCGCATGGCTATAAAAGCTCCGCATGGCGGCTCGGCCATGCGCTAGTGTAGCATATTATTCTGTGTGTGTATGGTGATGGATGCATGGACTGGTGTCTGACTCATTATGAAACCCCTACCCTCTGATATTACGAGTGGTGACCGAGTGTGTATAGTCAGCTCCAGGGTTGTGGCAAGCTACACGCCACTTGCTCCACGCCTACACTAGCGTCCGTCGGTGCCCGGTCCTCGGCACTGACGCTTGCGGCTTTCTCTGCCGCTGCGCTGTAGTAACAGCAGCTATTGGTGTTCGTGGCTGCGACGCCACACACAGGCCTCTGTGACGCTAACAGGGCCCGCGCCTTTGCTTTAGTGTTCGCCAAGCGACTCTGTGTTTGTACGGAGCCGCCCTTAGAGTTCGGGTGACGTTAACCCGAGCGCAGTACCGCACCTACTAGGTGCATCTGCCATTGTTCAGCAGCGGTTTTTACACCTACCGCACTATTATTTATATTTGGTGCGTTCCACCGACCCTAACAATAAATTTGAACCATCTCGACGCAGTAGGAATTGGTAGCATTTTTATTGATCCAATGGTACGTCTAAAAATGAGACGTGCAGGGGACACTGCAGAAAATTTTTCCCTATTGCATTTGATGAGGGTTTCTGTGGCTCTGTGGCACAAGTGTATGACTCTCCTATGGAAGTAATACCACAAACTCAATGGGAGTCTCTTGCAGACAGAGTTCAGAGATTGAGAAAAATTGCATGCATAGATGGTATAACTCGCAATCCTTTGCCGGATTTCAATAATCATTTTGCCATTGTTGAGGATTGGAAGGGACCAGATGCTGCAATATTTACAGGAATAATGAAGAATATGTTCATAGAAGGTGCCCCAGCTGCTTACACAGCCCCATTATTCACTATGATCAGTGCACTTATGGGAAATTCTACTACTGTCTACACAGCATGCAATTTAATCTCCCAGTTACCTGCTCTAGAGAAAACAAAAGTGTCAAAAAACAGTACAGTAGAGAGAGTAGATCAAGGAAAGAGAAAAGAAGATGATGCCCAAATTAGAAAGAGCAGGAAGGAGTTGTTTTGTGACCTAATATCTAGTGGAATTCCTTTCCAGGAGATAGATGGAATCTCTACAAGTGACCTGTTGAGGAGATGGCAAGATCTGAGGAGGAAAAGTGATTGCAAATCACCAGACCCAAGAGGGTGGCGACAAATGAGATAGGGGGTTGGAAAGATAGAGATGGGACACCTGATGGAGGCATGCAAAGCCCCCACTGTAGCTGCCCCTTACACTCCTCCAATACCATAGCATACTACACCCCCTGCCCTGATTCCTTCATGGACTAATTTTTAATTGCAGATTTTAGAAAAAAGTTGTGGAATATTCCCTGAGAATTGTATTTGAACAGGCTTGCCAATTTTTGATGTCCAATGATGTTTGTTTTCATTCTAGAGTTTTTAAGAAAAGAGATACTCCTGTGAGCATACTATGACCTATGCGCTGGCTGATATATGATGAATTGGGTTTGGTCTTGGTGATGCATAAATGTGCATTTTCTCACTTGAGGGTTTGTAAAACCTTCCAAATGAAAGACCACTGTATGTGGGTGCCATGTGAGAGAAACATAGAAGGAAAAAAGGGAGTGAAATTACAGACATTGAACTAGTGTTAGATGACTGATTATATACTGGGGGGTGACTAAAAAAATAGATGACTTATTTGTACTACATGTTGTTTTTGTCACTGTATGTTGTTTGTGCAACCCGCGGAATTGTCATGGATATCCTTTGTTAACCCCTTAGTGACAGCCATTTTGCAGCTTAATGACCAGGCCAATTTTTACAATTCTGACCACTGTTACTTTCTGAGGTTATAACTCTGGAACGCTTTTACGGATCCCGCTGATTCTGAGAATGTTTTTTCGTGACATATTGTACTTCATGTTAGTGGTAAAATTTCTTCTATATGACTTGTGTTTAGTTATGAAAAAAAAGGAAATATGGCAAAAATTTTGAAAATTTTGCAATTTTCAAACTTTAAACTAAGGATTACCTGGGTCATGAGGTAGTCATTGCGTCTGACAGGGCAAAAGAAGCCCAGGATGCCCAACACATGTTGCGTGTGCAGCATATGTCTTAAATACAAATAATTAATTGGACCCTGACCCTAATTTCCAATTAATGATTTGTATTTAAGACATATACTGCACATTGTTGTATTGGCCCCTGAGGAAGCCACATGCTGGTGGCAACAGGTATTGGGCTTCTTTTGCTCTGTCAGACGCAATGGCTACCTCATGACCCAGGCTATCCTTTCCTTCTTTGGCACACACCATTGGTATCTTTATGCGTTTTATTTATGCATCTGTTATCTATACCTCTGATCTTTGCTTTCCTTGTGCAAAGTTTTCCTGCATGAATATGTAAATACCATACCTGCTGCTGCATTCTGCACCTTATCAGGATATTGTTGGCTTATTTGCTATTTTTTTTGCATCTGGTGGCACAATTCCCTATGTACTTGTATCAGGATGTATTCTGTGCTGCATCCAGTTATATTATTCATGCAAAATTTTTGTCCTTCGTTTTAACACAATTGTGTTACAGATGTTAACGCTCAGTGTGCCCTGGGTATGAAATAGACTTGTCAATATTTGTTGCTTGTCTTTCCTGGGTTTTTACTGCATTTTTTCTATTTAATATGAGTCATATTTTCTTTGGGTGTCTGACAGGGGTGATTAACAGATTGTGTTGATCATGGTACTGAAGTCTCGTTTTTGACTTTTTTAAGTGTTTTAATTACTTTTTTGTGTGTGTTGCTATTCACTAATATAGAAAATTTTTTTGTGTATTGATTGGTGATCCCGTTTTATACGGCGTGTCTTTTTCTTCTTGCTTATTCATCCATCTTAGTGCAACCTTTTTGCCTCCCACCAGAAGCTTTTCTCAAATAGTTTGGGAGCTGAAATCTTGCACCAAGAGGGCTGAATAAACTAGAAACATTTTTTCACTTGGACCCCCTGAGTAACCCCCTCAACTTTTTTTATGCTTATCTAGAGAATCATTTTGGCTTTTGCTGCATCCAAGGATCATGCTGCTGTTTTTTTGCTTCTTATTTTTTGGTTAGGATATTGAAGGAGGTTTTTGCTTCACAGTAAGATCAGGGGCTTTGACTCAATCAATGAGCTGGATCCTGGAAACCTTAAAAATAGGTGGTCCACTACAATCTTTATTGTGCACATCAATTTAAACTATTGAAATGAGCATTTTTTCAAATTCATTCTCTTCATATTTGCCTGTGAACGGTGCTATCTCTGCTTGCTTAGTGCCAATCACATGACCCTGGGCTTCCACTAATACCCAGTGATATCACATCAACTTCCAGACTCTGGAAGTTGAGACTGCATCACCGATGTGTGACCTAGTATCACGCAGACTGCGGCCACTCCCCAAGATTGACTGGGCTGTTTCACATTTATCCTGTGCTCTACACTAAGTGCTTACACACGGCTTTCTGTGTAAATCTCTGAAATATGTGAATCAGATGAAACCCCGAGTGGAAGAGTTCCTATAATGAGGCCTATGATCCAGTGTTGTCTGTGTTTTTAAGTGTGCATGAAAGCACAGTTGGCCAACGTTTAGTGCACCTATGAAAAGAAGGTGTCACGCTCGCTCCTTGGCTGAATGGCGCAAGCCGGGGGTTGTGGCCCCACTGTGCCACAGACCAGACTACCCTGGAAGGGGCGTGACTGCGACAGCTACCTTGGTCTTCACTGGAGCCTCTGATGGTGAGGTCAGGCTTGTGTGGCAGATAGCTGTCGGGTGCCACTCCAGGGTGGTGTCTGGCTGTGGCTGCTGATCCCACTTGGAGACAAGTCACTTGGACAGATGTGACTGACAGGCAGACTGAGACACAGGGCAAGAAGGTACGACAGATACAGGGCAAGCAGGCGTGGCTTGGAGACACTGGTCAAACAGGCATGGCTTGAGACACAGGACAGGCGGGCACGGCTTGAGACACAGGACAGGCGGGCACGGCTTGAGACACAGGACAGGCGGGCACGGCTTGAGACACAGGACAGGCGGGCACGGCTTGAGACACAGGACAGGCGGGCACGGCTTGAGACACAGGACAGGCGGGCATGGCTTGAGACACAGGACAGGCGGGCACGGCTTGAGAAGGAACAGGTAGGGAACTGTTCACACAGCAGGTGCAGGTATGGATGCAGGCAGGCAGGAGTGGAATATGAAGGAACGGGTTTGGACCTGTTCACACAGGAGGTGCAGGTATGGATGCAGGCAGGCGTGGAATATGAAGGAACAGGTCTGGACCTGTTCACACAGGAGGAGCAGGTATAGATGCAGGCAGGCAGGAGAGTGGAATATGAAGGAACGGGTTTGGACCTGTTCACACAGGAGGTGCAGGTATGGATGCAGGCAGGCGTGGAATATGAAGGAACAGGTCTGGACCTGTTCACACAGGAGGTGCAGGTATGGATGCAGGCAGGCAGGCGTGGAATATAAAGGAACAGGTTTGGACCTGTTCACACAGGAGGTGCAGGTATGGATGCAGGCAGGCAGGAATGGAATATGAAGGAACGGGTTTGGACCTGTTCACACAGGAGGTGCAGGTATGGATGCAGGCAGGCGTGGAATATGAAGGAACAGGTCTGGACCTGTTCACACAGGAGGTGCAGGTATAGATGCAGGCAGGCAAGAGTGGAATATGAAGGAACGGGTTTGGACCTGTTCACACAGGAGGTGCAGGTATGGATGCAGGCAGGCGTGGAATATGAAGGAACAGGTCTGGACCTGTTCACACAGGAGGTGCAGGTATGGATGCAGGCAGGCAGGCATGGAATATGAAGGAACAGGTTTGGACCTGTTCACACAGGAGGTGCAGGTATGGATGCAGGCAGGCAAGAGTGGAATATGAAGGAACAGGTTTGGACCTGTTCACACAGGAGGTGCAGGTATGGATGCAGGCAGGCAAGAGTGAAATAAGAAGGAACAGGTTTGGACCTGTTCACACAGGAGGTGCAGGTGAAGGCTGGAGTGGAGAGAGAAGCTGCAGAAAGAGGTTCTGCAGCAGCAGCAGGAGTGGAGCAAAGCTGAACCACAAGGTCTGTGGAGAGAAGCTGCATCAAGAGGTTCCGCAGCGGCAGCAGGAATGGAGCAAAGCAGAACCACAAGGTCTGTGGAGAGAAGCTGCAGCAAGAGGTTCTGCAGCAGCAGCAGGACTGGAGCAAAGCAGAACCACAAGGTCTGTGGAGAGAAGCTGCAGCAAGGGGTTCTGCAGCAGCAGCAGGAATGGAGCAAAGCTGAACCACAAGGTCTGTGGAGAGAAGCTGCAGCAAGAGGTTCTGCAGTGGCAGCAGGAATGGAGCAAAGCTGAACCACAAGGTCTGTGGAGAGAAGCTGCAGCAAGAGTGGCTAGAGTGCAGATGCACAGATAAAGCTGCGAGAGTGCAGATGCACAGACAGGGAGGACACAAGGAAAGACACAGCAAGGAAGGGAGCCACGGACAAGGAGAAAGGGAGACTGATAGACAAAGGTAAGACTGAGTTCAGACAGAGAGACAGGGACAAAGACACAAGGACCAGGATATTCAGCCTCCTGGCAGGCGGGCAGAGAACAGACAAGGCACTGGGAACAAGACTCAAGGACCAGGATATTCTGCCTCCAGGCAGGCGGACAGAGAAATGCTAGGAAAGGTACCGAGACACAGGAATACAGACTAAGCCTTCAGAGAAGGCAAGACATAGGACAGGGCCTGGCTAGCTCAGCAGCAAGGAGCTAACTGAGTTTAGACATTGCACAGGCCATGTTTCAGTGGGAGTGGCGAAACTAAATAGTCAAGGGCTCCAGGTGATTGGTCAGGGACAGATTACACAGGTGCACCCTGACTGCATAAGAACCAGAGAGTTCAGGCGCCGCCCCCCTATAAACACAGTCTGGAAACATGGATAGCAGAGGCACAGAGCTGGCAACAGACAGAATTCACAGCATGGCTTGAAGCAGAAAGTAAGTTGGTGTGTGGGGGATGGGAGGCCATGCAGTGATGCCAGCAGGGTTGTTACAGAAGGACAACTCTAAACCGAAGCCAAATAGAGTCCAGAGTAACTCTGCTGCCTCATCATAGGGAATGGATCCCTTGGCGTTTCATCTGAACCACAGCATTTGAAGATTTAGATGGAAACCCTGATATAAGTGCTCAGCGTAGAGCACAAGACAAATGTGATCCAAAATGTTATGCAAAATATTCCCAATAAAAACTCAATAAACAAAAAAGCAAGTCACCATTCAGGTCCATCATCTGTCAATGAAAATATAGGCAGCTTCCACGTTAATGGTAATACAAAGGCTCTGGAAAAGCGCTATGGCTCCTCAAACCCCAAAAGGAAGTTCAGTGAATTCTGCACTCCCAAATCCAAATGCCCTCCTCCCTTCGGAACCCCACAGTGTGCCTAAACCACATTTAGTGTCCACATGTTTGGCATTTCTGTAGTGATGAGAGCCCACCTAATTTACAGGTGCGTCTCTCCATAAGCATGAGCTTGGCATAATGTGCACACACTGCAATAAACTGGGCACTGCCATTTTAGAGACACTGCAATGTACTGGGCACTACTACACTGGCATATATGCAATTTTCACTCATCCAGCAACATCCATTGCTAATAATTTCTGGAAAACATCCATGAAGTCAAAATTGTCACTACACCTGTAGATAAATTTAATTTAACTTCCAAAATGGGGTCACTTGAGAGGATATTTTGCTCTTCTGGCACTTAGGGGCTCTGTATATTGAGTCTGTAAACTATTCAGCAAGGGTCAAATAGCACTCTTTCCTGCCAGAATCTTGTCATGTGTACAGCCCCATATGGGGTATTGCAATGTTCAGCACAAATTGACAAATTTTGTTGCAATTGTGGTAAAAATGTAATTATTTTTCTCCTCAGCCCAATGGTATAAAATTCTGTGATATATTCATCATGTCCATATGATCACTGCACCCTTAGACTAATACATTGAGAGGTGTACTATGTAAAATTGGGTCACTTATGGTAGGGTTCTGCCGCTCTGGCACCTCAGGGGCTCTTGAAGTGGGTCATGGCAGCCCCAAACTATAACAACAAAATCTGCAATATAACATGGTGCTCCTTGCCTTCTGAGCTTTCCACTGTGCCTGAAAAGTAGCTCCTGAGTACATGTAGGGCATTGGCACACTCAGGAGAAGCTGCACAACAAACTGAGTGGTTCATTTTTTACTATTGGACCTTATAAAAATTAAGAACAGTTTAGTCGTAAAAATGCAATTATTCTCTTTTCACCGCCCAATGGTATAAAACTCTGTGAGGCACATGTGGTGACAACATGCACTCCTAAATTAATTCATTGGAGAGTGTAGACTATAAAATATGGTAAATTATGGAGGAGCTCTACTGTTTTGGCACCTCAGGGGCTCTGCCAATTTGACACGGCACCCTCAAAACTTTCCATCAAAATCTGAACTCCAATATGGCGATTTTTCCTTTCTGAACCTTGCACTGTGTCTCCGTAGTAGTTTCTGACCATTCATAGAGGTTAGAAGGATTCAGCCGGTCTGTTTTGATCACGTGATGTTATAGATCTAATGGAAAAGAGAAGAATTAGCTGGGTAGAAAGGCAAAATGAGCAATTGAAAGTACACAGTGCTGTAAAATATAATGATTGCAATTTATTAAGAGGATATACATTTTGATGTAAGGAGGAGTGCTTCTTTACGTTTTCTTGAATGCATTTAAAATTGAATATAATTTATTAAATGATTTATTTTCTATCACATAAAAGTACAAATGGATGTATTGTATGTATTTCCTGTTACAAAAAAAAAAAAACCCTGCAATGTCATCTGAAAAAAATATGTCCATATCTAGTAAGAATCCTAGGAGCCTGTGTGGTCGTTGGTGTTGCAGTAACATCCAGCGATTCTCCGCACTACATTGGAATTCACATTATGGCTTTTTGTAATTATCTTTTAGCTGAAGGCCTTTAGACTTTGCCAGTTTTAAAATGTTCAAACCCTAGGTCAAAGCACTCCACCTGCTGGGATATAGGGCAACTTTTAAAGCAGAAATACGGGCACGTCCGTGTTTCAGATTTCTAGTGTGCATTAAAATGAAATTAGATTTCTCATTCAGTCCAAAGCTGTTATTAATGCGGAACGAGGTGGGGAGTTAGAGTAATTTCAATTTTTTTCTAACACCATACTATTCCTGAAAGTATTCTTATCTATCAGTCAGCGTTAGATACAGCCTGGAGCATAATAGAGCAGATGTATTATAAGAATATGATTCGTATGTGCTTTACTGTTTAGCATGGAAAAATATACAGTATTTAAAAAAAATACAAGTAATATAACCTGCATATTAGAATTTTCAATTGACATTCTTATATCCTTTATAAATTCTAAAAAGAGGGCCCGTTTAAAATATTATTTTTTTTGCTGTTTTATTTCCGCTGCTTCTGTTTGTTTGTTTTTTTTTGGTTTTTAAATCCGCTCGACGGTTTCACTTTTTATGTCGTGATAATTTTTGGACGGTTAGCTTTTGGAGAGTTCTTCATGCTGCATCAAAAATGAAGCATCTTAGGCTAGGTTCAGATTTGCGGATGTCAGAGCTACGCAGGGCTGTGTAGTTCCTCTGTGATGCTCCGCCCACTGCCACACCTCCTCCGTTCAGCTGCGCCTACGTCTGCATGCGGCCTGCGCACCTATCTTTAACATTAGGTACTCAGGCCATTCGAATGTATGCGGATGCGTCTGCATGCGTCATTTTGACGCTGCAGCGACCACAACAAAATGCAACATGTTGTGTTCGACGCAGGTCGCCGCAGAGTCAAAACAACACACGCAGATGCATCCGCACACATCCGCATGGCCTGCGTACCCAATGTTGAAGATAGGTACGCAGGCTGCATGTAGATGTAGGTGGAGCTGAATGGAGGAGGTGTGGCAATGGGAGCTTCAAGGAGTAACTACGCAGCCCTCCGCAGCTCTGACATCCGCAAATCTGAACCTAGCCTTATAGTTCCAGCAAAGTACTGTAGATGGGATTTATAGAAATTTGATGGCCACTTTGCTTTATATTTAATATGCGCAAACCAATATGAGGTGCATATTTCAAATCCGCCACATGTCAATTTCTCTTGCGAGTACGCTGAGTTTTCGGTGCAGATTTTCTCCATAGAGTAACATTAGATGCTGAAAATCCGCAGGTCATTTTGTCGGTGCATGATGCCATTTATTTTATAGGTTAGTATTCACATCGTCTGCTTGTGTACTCCTCATATACTTTAATAATTGTAATGCTTCAAAATCGTTCTTGCCTCATACAGTATATTTATATATAAATTGAGTGAATTGTAAACAAAGCCCCAGTCTAGTGGTCATGTCACTACTCCATGTCAACATTCACTAGTTCACAGTCCAGTGGTTATGTCATTACTCCTTGTCAACATTCTCTAGGCCCCGATCCAGTGGTCATGTTGTTACTCCATGTCAACATTCACTAGGCCCCGATCCAGTGGTCATGTCGTTACTCCATGTGCAAATTCACTAGGCCGCGGTCCAGTGGTCATATTGTTACTCCATGTCCACATTCACTAGGCCCCGGTCCAGTGGTCATATTCTTACTCTCTGTCAACATTCACTAGGCCACAGTCCTGCTGTCATGTCATTACTCCAAGCCAACATTCACTAGGCCACAGCCCAGTGGTCATGTCTTTACTCCATGTCAGCATTCACTAGGCCACAGTCCAGTGGTCATGTCATTACTCCATGTCAACTTTCACTAGGCTACTGTCCAGCTGTTATGTCATTACTCCATGTCAATATTCACTAGGCCCTGGTATAGTGGTCATGTCGTTACTCCACATCAACATTCATTAGTCCACAGTCTAGTGGTCATTTAGTTACTCCATGTCCACATTCACTTGGCCCTGGTCCAGTGGTCATGTCGTTACTCCATGTCAACATTCACCAGGCCACAGTCCAGTGGTCATGTCGTTACTCCATGTCCACATTTACTAGGCTATAGTCCATTGGTCATATTGTTACTCTATGTCAACATTCGCTAGGCCACAGTCCAGTGGTCATGTCGTTACTCCATGTCAACATTCACTAGGCCACAGCCCAGTGGTCATGTCATTACTCCATGTCAACATTCACTAGGCCACAGCCCAGTGGTCATGTCATTACTCCATGTCAGCATTCACTAGGCCACAGTCCAGTGGTCATGTCGTTACTCCATGTCAACTTTCACTAGGCTACAGTCCAGTTGTTATGTCATTACTCCATGTCAATATTCACTAGGCCCCGGTACAGGGGTCATGTCGTTACTCCACATCAACATTCATTAGTCCACAGTTTAGTGGTCATTTAGTTACTCCATGTCCACATTCACTAGGCCCTGGTCCAGTGGTCATGTCGTTACTCCATGTCAACATTCACCAGGCCACAGTCCAGTGGTCATATCATATGCCATGTCAACATTAACTAGGCCACAGTCCAGTGGTCATGTCATTACTCCGTGTCAGCATTCACTAGGCCACAGTCCAGTGGTCATGTTGTTACTCCATGTCCACATTTACTAGGCCACAGTCCATTGGTAATGTTGTTACTCCATGTCAACATTCACTAGGCCACAGCCCAGTGGTCTTGTAACTACTCTATGTCAGCCAGACCAGAGCACTGCAAACTTCCTAATACTTGCAGCATTCTCAGCCTCCTGTCTTGTTTTGATCACCGTCCTTCTTCATGTGGATGATGCGTCCTACGTCATCTTCACAGTGTCCTCCATTGAGCTCTTCCTCAAGCGCATTTCTTTCTGCCCTGCACTGCTCTGCTAAGAGGAGAGCACAAGACTGTAATATGCATGCCCCTGAAAAGGCTGATGAGCGCTGATAACCTGCAGATAAAGCCAACGCATGCGCACTACAATACTTTGTTTTGCCCTTGGCAGGCCAGGGAGAAGTACACTTGCACAGTATTGCAATGGGGGACACTATATGGAAGACGATGCATGCGTCATGTACACAAAACAGGGAAGGAGGATGGCGATCATAAGAAGAGAGGAGGTGCAGGATCAAGACCAGGACTGCACCTTCTGTTACTATTATAAAAAGTCTTTTTTTATGCCTGGCAAAGGTGATTGGGCTCATACATACATCATACTAGAATGCTATAAAAGAGGGCTTATAGGTGCTGGCCATACTTTATATTGGGAAAACTTGGTGACAGGTTTCCTTTAATCCAGGGCCAAATGGATGAACCAAACCAGCACCTTGAGTGTCCATAAGCCCATATGCCACTATACAGACTCTATGCACAAATCTCTGCCATGTATGTGAAGCTGAAAGTCAGGGATGTACCGTAGATTTATGGATTACAGCAGCTTTCACATAGCGATACACCAGTATTATAAATGAAACATGGTAAGTGCTTACAGATTTTGCCTTTAGTCTTCACAGGTTCAGGTGATGCCACTACCCGAAAATTTACACACAGTCCAGTTTTTCTAAACATTTCGTGGCTGATTCATTACGATTTCAATTTTTTTGTTTTGTTGGTTCGGTTTTGTGCATTTTTGCTGGGTTTTTCTTTGTGCCATATTTATCTTTTCATTTTTGTCTTTTTTCAAAGTCACTTATTTATGTGTCTCCTCCTAGATTGATTTTATGTACCCCTGCAAATTTGACATAATTTTGCAAAATGTCTTCACTTTTTAGATAAAAAGTTATAAAAAGTTAAAAAAATTAAAAAAAAAATTGACTTGGTGCAAAATAGATAAACCATGCTATGGAATTTGGCATAAAATAAAGAGCAACAAATAACATAAGAAAAGTAACATACGGAAAAAACGTGAGGGATGAATTGGCACATTCATGCTTGTTGTTCTTTTTAGTTACAACTTGGAAAATTGGTGAAAACTCCATGTCACAGTCATCTTACCATCTGTCATTTATGTGTGGATTTCGTATACGTTCGTAGCATGCATTTATATGTCTCTACATGACAGATGAGATTCTGTGTGCAGAAGTGTAAATCCTTTCCAAAATAACAATCTTCAGCATTTTTACCAATGTTAATCTGTGGAGTGGCAGAAAAATCATTGTAAGAATATTTCTTCCATCATCTCAATCAACCTGCTAGACCTTCTTTCTGCCTGTTGCCACTGAAAGGATTAATGTTGAAGCCATCATATGATTACTCATACTGAAGGTAATCTTCTCCGGAGGTCAGGCGTCCCACCGAGGATTCCTAATCATTGCAGCACACATTGCTAAACTGATGGTAAATTTCGAGACTTGGATCCCATCCCTTTGGCAGTAAAGCGATGGCGAGGCATTCACAGCAGTGTGACATTTGCCGAATGTAATAGGATTATGTAAAGGTTATGATGCCCTGCTTAACAGGCCGAATATACAGCATGAACCCGTGTTGTCTGAGCAAAGTAGCATGTGACAGCTCCTATTCCCAATTACATAGCCCTATGGGAAACCGCTGACATTACGATATCATGATGAGTGGCGCCAAATAGCAATCTCGGCTCTGCTGCATCTCTAGTTCATGTTATTTAGCATTCCTCAATCTCTTTAACCCCATAACCCATAAGGATAGAGCCAATTTTCGCTTTTGCGCTTTCATGTTTTTTTTTCTCTTGTTTTTCCAAGAGTTGTAGCTTTTTTCATTTTCCTATCAATATGTGGATTTGTTCTGTATGGGAGAAATTGTAATTTTAATAGACACCATTCACTTTACTATATTCTGTACTGAAAAACAAGAAAAAATTCCAAGTAATGCAAAATAGCGCATTAATTGCCATTATTGTTTTAGTTTTTGTTTTTCCGGCATTTATTGCATCAGAAAAATGGCCATATGATTTTTCTCCAGGTCAGTGTGACAATGACAGTTTTTTTTCATTCTGAACTTTTTTTTATTATTGTTTTGTGTCGCCATATTCCAAAATCCATAACTTTTTCTGTGTTTTTCTTTAATTTTTTTTTGCATGCCAAACTGTAATTTTAAGGCTAGGACTACACTGAGATCGCAGCGTCACATTGCAGCTTTGGATATGATGATTTTATATGGCATTACGATTTGACCTTTGACTTTCTGCACCTGCAAGTGTTTCCAATGTGTTGGATTTTCTATCGCTGGTTGCAAGTTACAAGTAGCAAACTAGCCATAGACTTTCAAGCAGGTTGCACACAACATGTGACTTGTGGGTGACTTACCTGCAACTTGGCTGTTGTATATAGATCAAAATCAGAGCTCAAAAATTGCATAGTTTTTCATGCTACGTAGATGCCCCGAGTTTTGGCTGCAATAATAGAGTACTAAAGCCTTCTGACCATTGGGTCGCCCCTCACACCCAGGGCAGTGGGGTACTCGGTACCGGGCCGGTGTCAGGGGGATGTGTCACAGCAGCGGTGACCCGGTCTGTGGCCCTGGGTGCCCAATATCAATGGCGGTGATGTTAATAGTATAGTTTATATGGATAGTTCGTGAGTTTGGCAAGAAAGATGTTGAGCCAATGCTGCATGCAGATCCACTGGGACTGATGGTGTGGTGCAGCAAAGATGGTGTAGCTTCCCACAGGTGGAGCTGTAGTCCCAGGGCAGTGTGTGTGCAATGGATGAGGAGAGGCGCAGAATGATATAGATGCTGGTACCCAGATGTAGCGGTGCTGAAGATGTTAGCAACGAATGAATGGAGGACACCAGGGCTTGTAGTTTCAAAGCTTTACTCACAGTTCGTGGTACCCACTGGTGCCCGCCTCCGTGCCGTGTCCTCCGGGTTAGGGACTCCATCAACCTCCCGAGCAGGTCAAGGTTCTCCTCTCCAACACTCTGCCAACATGTGCCCTTCCTGAAAGACTCCTCTATTGCGCCTTTTAATGTGAAGAGCTCCAGTACCGTAGTTCTCTGGAATTCCTCCTGTCAGATGTTCCTAGAACCTCACTTGTATGACAGACAGCTGTAGCCTCTATTGGGGACTCCTCTCAGAGTCCCGGCTCGCAAATCGGTTGCTGTTGTGTCCCAAGTCTTGGATGAGAGTAGTGCATTTACAGCCAACTACTCCACCGGTGTCTGCTGCAGAACCATAAGTGTCCATACAACCTCGGGGACCAGGCCCCGGCCTTGCGCTGAGAACCTATAGGCAGGGTTCCTCTTCCAACCCACAACTCCTCTCTGTTTTCTTTCTCCTTCGCTCCGCGCTGTTCCTTCTCTCTCTTATGGAAGCTTAGGTTGCAGGTCTACGTCTTAATCTTTCTCTTCTCTTTCCCGTGCCAGCTGGCTCAGATCACTGAGGTTGCTGCAGCACTCTTTCTAAACTGAACTCAAACTGAACTCAAAACTAAACTTCAGAACTGAACTTCTCTCGCCTGACCTCCCGTCAGACTGACTTTCTGTCAGACTGGCCTACAATTCTAAACCTTCCCCTCTTTTATACTAACTCCACCCACCTCCCAGCACATCTCGTGTTATGAAGCAGGGTTCCACGAAGGGTGCTCTGCTGCCCCCAGCCTGAAGCTGCTAGGTGGACCTACTGAACTATCCTGTGTGTGGGATGCAGGTGTTGGAGTGTGGAAAGGAGTTCCCAACTTACCTAGTTGGTGGGGCACTACACTTTAGGAGAAGGTGCAGTACCTCTGTGGCGACTGAGCCTCAGGGGCGCCACACCATGTCAACAGAAGATGCCTTGATTCTCAGTCAAAGTCTTTAGACGCCATGATCCCCATTGGCTGTCTTTCCTTGGGGCAGTGAGCTTGATGAGGGAAGGGGGCCTAAAAGCCCCATGGCAACACATTTGTAGTATAGAAGTACTGATGGTTTTGGCACTACCATTCTCTATTGTAGGGGGTAGGTTGGACAAGATTTGTGAAGTGGCGAATAATGGATCTTCTTTCCAGCTGGAAGCAAATAGGAAAACCAGTATGCAGGAAAGCACGCGTCCAGCCTTATCTTTCCTGTTTGAGGCCTCACTCCTTTTTGGAGGCGACTATGTGGAGAATGATGTCCCCTCAGCGTGAACTGGAATGGATTTAGGGAGCAGTAGAGGTTCCTTGTTCTCGACTGACTAGACAGGACTAGTCTGGTTTGTACCAGTTCACAGGCTCCTCCCAGACGTTTCTATGTCAGCTTGTTGTGAGGAAATTAATCATGAATCCTCAGTGCATGGACATGAAATGTCTTACATCTCCAAATGCACAGGGCGCAATTAGTTCTGGCACAATGCACACTGGCACACAACAGCTTTTCCACTCAGCAGCAGTAGAACGGGTAGTGTGAAATCACATGGTCATGACAAATAATGTTATTAACCATTAGATATAGGGTTAACAGCACTTAGAGTCCAATGACTGGGAGGAAATTAATTTTATTCCCCCATGAACACGCATGGCGAGTCCGGCTTCCCATTCAGCCGCCGACCCGGTAACCCCTTTACCTATAAATAAAACCGCACTAACGCCAGAAATTCTTTTGGATAATTCTGGCCACAGTGGCCAATTTTATTAACAAACAAAACATAAAACCATGAATAATAATACATTTGATATGTAAACTATAGAAGAAAAGAGGGGGGGATTCTTGGAGCTACAAGATTTGGCTTAACAATTCGGCAACCCCTTTTAAAACTCGACCACCATGTTACCCTTAGCTGTCCGTCACCAGCTCAAGGGCACCATACATCCCGTACCGGGAAGATTAACCACCAAAGCTCCTGGAGTAACAAACCCCGTCCAGAGCCCATAACCAAACCAGATCAACCAGACAATTTTAAACTGTTAGGCATTTTACTAACTGTTCCTTCCCCCAACTAATCAACGACAACTCCAAGAACCCCCCACCCCCGCCAACCACGAGCAGCCCTGACCACCTCAGGCTCGTGAGTGCCCCACAGCCGCCAAAGCCCTGTCCATCCCCTACTGGATCGCCAATGCCCATCTACCTATAAGGGTATGTTCCCATGGTCAGTAAACGCTGCAGGTTGGACACTCTGTATATCTACAGCATCAAACCCACAGTGGCCAGATGTTACATCATAGCGTATGGGATTTCTTGAAATCCCATCTCCACTATGCGTCCTGAGATGCCTCCAGCTTCCCTGCGGAGACGCACATGCGGTGCATCTTGTCCAGACTGCAGCATGTCAAATTATGTAGCAGAAACGCTCTGTCTCCGCTGTGTAAATTACCCATTAATTATCATTAGATGCGGTAAAACCGCATTATCTGCTTAGTAACATGTGTATTAAGTGCGGGAACGCAGCTTACTATGCAATTGTACTAATTTAACCAATGTCGTACCTGTCATGCTGTGATATGGAGGGTTAAACAGAGTACACCAACTCCTCTAGATGGCAGCAGAGCAGAGAGAAAGTTGAATATCAGATCACAAGCAGACCAGCAGTAACACAGCGAAACAACCACTAGGTGGCAACAGAATAGTCAAAGAGCCAAGTAGTAACCAGAGAATATGAAGAACAAAGGGAAAATCCAAACATTGTGTCAGGAGAAAGCAACAGGTTAGTACTGGTCAGTAGCAAAGGTATCAGAAGGGAGAGACATATCAAGTCAGGGACAAGACAAAGTCAAATACTGGGGAATCCAAACACACAGAGAGATATGGAGCAGGGGAGGGCAGAAGGGAGGTAAACAGACACGGGTAGGGTCAGCAGGACAAATCAGGAACTCACCAGAGCCAGCTACACACGCCGAAGGCAAGCAATATAACTGGAACTGCACACAGGTTGCAGCACAGATATATAGACCCTGACACAGGAATGAGGTAGGGAAAATTAACCCCTGACATGACCAGACTAGGAAAGGAGAGACAAGACAAAACCTGGCCTGGATCATGACAGTACCCTCCTTGCAAGGGGGGCCTCCGGACTCCCAGGTTTCCCAGGAAACCTGAAAAGTGCAAACCAGCCAATCAGCATGGACTGATCGTGCCAGGACCCAAGATCGATCCTCCGTACCATAACCCCTCCAATGTACCAAGTACTGAAGCGAGCTGCAAACCGTCCGAGAGTCGACAAAACGTTCAGCTTCATATTCAGTTTGACCATCCACAGAAATAGGAGGCAGAGGAGGTGGAGACTCAGCAGAGGAAGATACAAATGGTTTAAGAAAGGACCTATGAAATACATTGGAGATCTGAAGTGACGAAGGCAAGCATAAGTGATAGGCAACTGGGTTGACAACCTCAAAGATCTCGTACGAACCAATAAACTTGGGACCTGTTATGAATAGGTCACCGAGGAGGATAGCAAGAATAGGCTAGGCCACGAGGAAACTAGAAAGGTTGGTAACTCAGCGGATTGCAGACCCCTAATCCTAACAACACAACTAGCAGTAGCCGTGGGGGTGTACCTACGATGCCCTAGATGCCTCGGCACAGCCGGAGAACTAAGCTTAAAGCAAGAAAGGTGAAATCTAAACCCCAAAGAAATAGATAGCCTCCAAACATATATTGTCGGTGAGACAAGATGAGGCACAAACACTGGCAGAAAATAGACTGAGCAAATGATGGGGCCCAAACTGTCTAGATAGGATAGAAAAGGAAAGACACTGTCTGCAATCATGCAAAAACCATAAAAAATCCAACACGTCTGATGTACAAAAAACACTGAAGTCTCACGACCTCTCCCCCACTACACCAGCACTCCGGTGTGAACTGGCAGCAAAGCAAAAGAGACTAATATAACAGGGGACTGAACAAACTGACACAAGCTGTAACATGTGGAGTGGGGTCAGGCACTGCCCCATGTTGTGAATTTGCTTTCTGGCCTACCTCTGGTTACTGGTGAAGGTAGTGGAGCTGGTTATATTGACAGATGGGTCGCGAGTTCTCTTTCCGGGCTCCCTCTGGTGGTTACTGGAGGTAATGGAGCTGATCTAATTAACAGAGGCCTGCCACCCGATAATGAGGAGGATAACTGGAGATCTGGAGTTTCTGACTGGATTTAAGACAGCCGACTCCCTCTATCCCTGCTGGTGATTTTTTCCTGCCTCCTGAGGTCTTATTTTCCAGCTCAGTCCCTGCATGCTCAGTTAAGTGTTCTTTTGCAATTGTTCATATTTTATCTGGTTTTGTCTATTTCAGTTTTGAGTGTTCAACCAGCTCCGGCTGAGGCTGTGCTGAATTTCCATCCATATTTTACTGCTTGTACCAGTTTGTTTTTGTCCCTTATTAGATTGGCCTCTTTTTGCTCTGCTTTCAGAATATACCAGAGTGCTTATATAGTGGGCGAAGTCTAGTGACTTCAGTATTTTTCTATCAGACGTGTTCGGCATTTTTTGCAGGGTTTTTTGCATGATTGCAGACAGAGTCTTTCCTTTCTTGTCCTGTCTAGTTAGTGTGGGCCCCATTGTTTGCTCAGTCTATTTTCCTACCTGTGTTTGTGTTTTCATCTTGTCTCACCGACAATATATGTTTGGGGCTATCTATTCCTTTGGGGTCTGCTCTGGGGCAGTTTAGATTTCCCCTTTCTTGCTTTAGGCTTATTTAGTTACCAATCTTTCTGATTTTCTGTGGCTTAGCTTAGTCTTGCTTTCCTCCTCGGTGACCCAATCATAACAGCCCCAGCCTGGAGCACGCTGAACCCTCACAGCAAAGCAGAAAGAGGCAAAACCAGATCAGATGCAAAGGATTAGCAAATGAATAACTTAACTGAAAAATGCAGGATCAGGCAGGAGACAGCAGACCTCAAAACGCACAGGAAGAAACAAATCACCAGCAGCAACTGAGGGAAGCCTGCTCACTTATATCCTCCCAGTCAGTAACCCCTGATTTCCAATCATCGTCGTCAAGTGGCAGACTTCTATCAACTCGGCCAGCTCCAATAACCGCAGCAACCACGAGAGAGAGCCCCGACACAGAAGTCAGATCAAGAGAATTCACAACAAGGACCCAGCTTAACGGAAGGAAGTTTCAGATGAATGTTATTGGTAGACAACCATACTTTATCTCCTACCAGAAACTTAGGTCCTACAGATCGTGGTTTATCAGCAAAATGTTTCTGTCTGCCCTGGGCCACCTCGATGCTCCTCTGAACCTCCATCCTACTGTTGAATCACCGAATCTGCCCCTGGACATCCCGATCCCAACCTGGAAAATTCACCAAAATGGGGGTGAAAACCGTAATTACAGAAAAAACGGAGAGGTGCCAGTGGACTGATTAACCCGATTATTGAATGCAAACTCAGCCACGGGTTATAAGGAACACCAATAATTCTTCTGAGATGTGGCGAGACACTGCAAAATTTGTTCCAGAGACTGATTGGTCCTCTCTGTCTGACCGTTGGTCTCAGGATGGCAGGCAGAGGAGAAAGTCAAACTAATACCCAATCTTTTGCAAAACGCCCTCCAAAACCTAGATACAAATTGCACCCCTCTGTCAGACACTACGTTCAAAGGCACACTATGCAACCGTACAATGTGCTCAATAAACAATTTAGATAGTGTCTCAGCGTTAGGTAGTCCTGTCAAAGGGACAAAATGTGCTTGCTTGCTAAACCTGTCAACCACTACCCAGACCACTGTCTTGCCATTGGAAAGAGGGAGATCAGTGATAAAATCCATGGACAAATGAGTCAAAGGTCTATCTGGAATTAGCAATGGCACCAATTCCCAGGCTGACCAGCAATAGGAGACTTTAGCATGTGCACATGTATCACAAGCAGACACAAACATGGCGATATCAGAAGACATGTAGGACCACCAAAACAGTCTTGAAATAGCTCTCCGGGTGGCCGAGACCCCCGGGTGCCCACTGAGAGCAGAGTCATGGAACTCCCGGAGAACACTCAACCAATACTGAACTGGGACGAAGAGCTTGTTATCTCCGGTCATCAGCTTAAAGCTCCGCTGTTTCTGGATGTCAGGCTGAGTGGTGGCATAATGCCACCATTCAGCCAAAGGCATCCAGATGTAGCAGAGCTGTCCTCGTCGTGGGACAGTATGTATATCTTCTCTGCAGACTGGTAAGGATATTGTTGCTTTTTTATTTTATTTGTCTTAGAGGAGAATGAGGGCATCGGTGGAATATTCGATGCAGTAAGTATGGTTTAATTAAGATCTATTAAAGGAGTCGGTGTCAATATTTCAATTAAAAGACTTTATTCTGGCTGTGTCTTTATTTACCATGTAACTATAGGATTAGTAATGGATAGGTGTCTTATACACGTTTCTCCATTAATAAGCAGTAGGCTTGATGTCACCAGACAACAGAAAGGTAACATAAACCTCACAAATATTACCCTACTTGCCATCACTACAGGGCAAGTGGGAAGAGCTGGGTAAAGTGCTACAATTGGCGCATCTTTGCATGCGCCAATTGTGGAGCGGCTGCGGGCTGCTACTTTTAGGCTGGTGAGGGCCAAAATCCATGGGCCTTGCCAGCCTGAGAATACCTGGCCGCAGCTTTCTGCTTATTTCATTGGCTGGTTAACAAAGATAGGATGACCCCACACTATTTTTTTTTGGAGGGGATCCCATTATTTTTGCTAACCATCCAAGGTAAGCAGACTACTGCGGCCTGGTATTATCAGGCTGGTAAGGTTCATGGATATTGGATCTGCTTTACTTTGGCTGGTTAACAAATATAGGGGGACCCTATGCTATTTATTTTTTTAATTATTATTTATTAAAAAGGAGGGGACCTCTCTGTGTGCTTTCCTCCACTTCCTGTCTCGTGGACTTCTGACTGTGTCAAAAGATTCACCATTATTTAAATTAGTACACATGAGTAGTGAGCTGCGTTCCCGCACTTAATGCACATGTGATTAGGATGCTAATGTGTTTTTACCACATCTAATGATAATGAATGGGTAATTTACGCAGCTACATAAATTGACATGCTGCGGTCTGGAAAGATGCACGGCATGTCCGTCTCTGCCGGTGAGCTGTGGGCATCGGTGCACGCATAGTGGGCATGGGATTTCTTCAAATTCCATCCACTATGATGTAACAGCTGGATACTGCAGGTTGGACATTGTGGAGGTACGCATCATCCAACCCGCAGCGTTTACTGACCGTGGGAACATACCCCAACATATCTGCAAACACGAAATCACTTTTTTCCCTTCCCAGATGCCAACTTTCAATTAGCTTTATTTCAAGTGACAAAAAAATGCATGCAATGAAAAAATACATCAAAAACACATACTGAAAAAAGGCATCAAAAAAATGCAAGTGACCTGCCAGTGACCTCAGATGCAGATTTGGTGCAGATTTCACCTGCGTCAAATCCTGGACAAATACTGAGCCATTCCTGATCGTGTGCACATACCCTAACTGTAAATATATCCTCATAAGTGGTGCATTACCCTGCGACATTACCCAATTCCCTGCCAACCTTGGTCAAACAGTTCCCCACGGTACCAAGATATTTTTATGGTCTATCAACATCCCTTATTAAAGTCCTATTCACACATTGGCTCTCAGGCTACACCTGTTTTCTTTGCTTGTGTACAACATCACACTTTCAGTTATGAAACACATGAGAAAGAAGCCATCAATGAGGCAAAAAAACTGGACCAAATAATGATAAAGTAGGAAAGCAGCCTGACAGGATAGATTGAGAAAACTTGTTCATCTGATAAATATTTTATTGCTCCCCGTGGATGTCTCCTCTTCACGCTGCATTTCTGAGCAATACGATATTACCCTTAGAGTTAAAATAAGGACTTAATAATGTGGGACTGCATGGTCGAACACCCAAAAATGTATTATCTATAATCATCTTGTATATAGAATCTCTGATAAAAACTACATGAGGTCGCTATGGGTTAAAAAGAGATGCAAAAACATAAAAAAAAATATTTTGACTTATAAAACCTTTTTTCAGCCTCTTGGGGGGAACATACCTTTGTTATGGGTGACATCAGTCCTGTTTCATTCCTGGTTAGTGCAGCTGGATCAGGGAGCTATGGGGTAATTGTTTTGATTACTCCTTTCTGAGAACCTTGGACAGGGCTGCTTGCTATTTGAATCCCTGGGTCTCTGACTTCCACTGCCAGTCAAGTAGCTTTGTCACCTGACTTATGATCTTGTTCTTGCCTTTGGTGTTTTCTTGATTCCTCCTGTTTCTGACCTTGACAACTCTTCCTGCCTCCGGATAGCAGCCCTTCCATGGAAGCAGTCCACTGGACCCAGTTATAAGACTAATCCCTATATAGGGATCTGAAGGGT
Source organism: Dendrobates tinctorius (assembly GCF_039654945.1). Taxonomy (NCBI): domain Eukaryota; kingdom Metazoa; phylum Chordata; class Amphibia; order Anura; family Dendrobatidae; genus Dendrobates; species Dendrobates tinctorius. The sequence goes on from NW_027361754.1 coordinate 40,434,054, forward strand.
GAAGGATGGGGTACCTCTGAAATCTGCCAAATAGAGTTGCTTGTGCCAAGTCTACCTGAGGCAGTCTTTTTGGGTCTGTGGACTCTGACAGTCGCAACAACTTCTTACTGCATGTCAAACTAACGTAAGGTAGTGGAAATGTACTATAGGTCCCAACTCAAGTCTATGTCTTTTTATGGGGCAATGATAAAGCCCACTTAATTGTAACATCTACAAAACAAAAGAGAGAAAGAACACAAAACTAAACAACACCAGCGAATATCATTTACACAATTTGTACCCTTCATTCCATCATGACAGGTACTTTGCTGAAAATCGATGTGGGTCTTTATGATGATAGCTACATCAAACGGACATTTATGGCGCATTCTATGAAATTGACATCATAGTTCAAAATGCTAATGAAAACTCATTAAATCAAGTTTAATAAAATTCCAACATGATCATAAAAAAGTATTTTGTTTCAAACAATGTTGCTGTTACTATTGCATGCTTGTATTAGATTGGTTCTACTTTGGGCACATCATACAAAGAAAACAATCACTGCTGAAAGACATCACCATTGGAAGAATAGAAGGAATAAGAAACAGAGTAAGACCAACAAACGAATGGCTTGATACTATCAAGATAGCGTGGGAAAAGACCCTGGTTGACACATCTAGACTTGCACAAGATCGATCTTCCTACAGAGCGTTCATCTATCAATTTGCCATGACTCAGGACCAGAGTTGGGACGAGGGATAGGCAGGTTAGGCTCCTGCCTAAGATTCCACCTCCTTCCTACCCAAGGTGGGGTGCACTTTAAAAAAAGAATACTGAATGACTGCGGCCATCCGGCAACTTAATGTGGCTGCAAACATTCAGCACAGTGATGGCCAGGGTGCAGTCACTGAGGTGAGGAATGTCAGTCACTGACCCCACTCTTCTGTCTCTCCGACTGCACCCCAACTATCAATCCCTCTCTGCTCTCAATTTAATTTGCTTCAATCAGACGCGAATGCAATTGCTGTGTGATCCATCTGGGACAGGAGCAGAGGAGAGCCAGCTCCCTTGCTCGGCCTTTCTCTACAGCAAGATGCAGGGCACTTCTGGCCTTTGCCTTTTTGGAGTTGTCACTTGCATGGGAAGGTCTGTGTTCACTACTGCTCTTTACAGAAGAGGAGATGGTGGATGGGATCTGGTATTAGGAGATTTACACTTTTAGAGAAATCTTTAGAATTTTCCAGAACTAATTTAGTACCATTAAAGGGGTTTTTCACTTTTTTGGCTAAAAATTATTTTATTTTCCAATTTGGTTTCTTTAAAAATTTTGCACCATTTGGCTTTTACAAGCTCTGTCTCCCTGCTTATTCATTTGTGATGCAGTCTGTGATCATAAATCCGTTGAGTGGAACTCAAAAAAAAGACAAATAAAAGAGTTACAAACTCTCACATGAGAACAAGCTTTGTAATAGAATCTTAGGTAAAGTTCACTACTAACACAACCCGTTCTCACTCTGACTGTTTGCCCGTTAAAATAAAAGCACTTATACTCACTTACTGTGCTGACATCGTACCAGCGGTGTCAGTTCTCTCAATCCCAGCATTCATATGAGGTTGTTAAGTAACATGAGCCCTGCACCAAATCAGTACTGGTGTCACTGTCCTTGCCCTTGGACTTATAAGTAATCAAGGAAGTCAGTGGCCAGCTGCAGCTCTTTTCTTCCCGCTGCAACTGGATCTGCAGAACCAGAACACCCAGGTCTGTGCACTGTGTAGTGGCTGTTCTCAGCTCAAACCATCATTTATCAAGCTCGCCAGGTGAGGCGGATTCTCTGAACCTCAGGTCAGGGTGGGCACATTGATCCTGGGCGCTGATACATCAAACTAGACAGCATGAAGGTAGCTAGGACCTGGAAAACTCTGGAATCTCAAGAGGACAGATGAACTGGATCACCAGAACAGATGAACTGGATTTCAGCAGGGATTGAAGTGTCATTGGTTCTAACCCTTGAGCCTGTACTCTTTGGTCGGCTTCTTTATGTGCTGAGCACCAGCAGATACACCTTTTTTCTGTTTGTTTACTGTCTGGTATCCTTTGTGGGGGGCAGACAATGGCTGGGAGTTTACGTTCCCGGGGATGCTAGATTTCTCAGAGCCGGTCAGTGTCTGCTGAGGTGTTGTGGAGTGGGAAAACTGTTTCTAATAGCAACCAATCACTGCTCAGCTTCTTTTAAACAGCCCTGGTGAAATGAAAGATGCTTCGTGATTGGTTGGTGATTCACACATACATTCAATTTTATATATATAGATGCACATTCGGCCACCGTCACTTGCAAACAGCTGATCATTGGAGGTGCTTGGTGATGGACCCCCACCGATCTGATATTGATGACCAGTTCATTCAAATCATAGTTCGGGACAACTCTTTAAAGTTTCTGCTACAGTGTAAGTCTTAACCTTACCGAGCACTGTTGATTATGATAACTGAACTTCTTATTTCTTCTAAAAAATATTACATGTAAAAGTCATCAAGGACATTTAATGATTTTCAGTTGTAAAAGATAGTGCACAGTAAAAGATGATTCATTTGTACAGCAGATGTTCAGGAGAACTACTATATGCAATTGTAAAGAAGAAATGTTGGCGGCACCATTGCAGTTTCCATGGTTTCATTTTAATGTTTTGATTTTGCTGAAGAAATATGGCTACATAGTCACAACTGATGCAGATAAAGCTTCAGTCTACAGGAATATACAGACATAAAACATCAAAGAGAAAGAAATACAGAAATGATAAGTAAAAAAAAATCAACAAAGCTCAAGAGAGAAAACAACATGATCCAACACCGTAAAGAGTACATGGGGGGAATTGGAGCTGCAGTAGGGATAATAACCATATGCACTGGTCGGTAACATTATGGACATGATAAAAATGGAGACTCTCTTAGGTCAGTAACCCTAATTAATATGTCTTACACGCTAGACAAACTTGTAGAAATATGTTTCCAACCCAAAATGGGACAATTTTCAGCATTAGTTCCGAGAGCAACCATTAGGAACTATTGCCCTCAACTTCACCCCATGACTTCCAATCCACATTTCCCGAAATGCATATTGAATATTGTAATCGTGCTCCACATCTGGTACCTATTGCTCAGATCATAGATCATAGACCTCTTCTGTGAATATGCTGGGAGCAATGTGTTTCCCGCTGCTTCCATGCAGAATCCTAAGTCATGATGAAATACTTCTCCTGAGATCATTGGAGCTTCAGAGTCATTTACAATCTGTTCAAGAGACAGACATAATGTGAGTTCATACCAGACGACGGAGTGTCAAGCAGAATTAAAACCAAGATGAACATTTATCTATATTTAACAACACCGAGCCGAAAAGTAAGCACATTTCTACATTGTTATCCAGGATTTGGGATTTGTGGTTAATCACTGCATTTTTACTGAATAGTTAATTAGGAGGAAAACCAAAAAGAATACTTCTATTCTTGTATGAGACCATTACTTTATAAACACACAGGGGCATGGTGTTTAGAAGCATTCAGTTGTATTCTTTTCACTATTCCTGTACTTCTTGATGATTACAAATTGCATTGCGTAATACATGAATAGTTGAGTAAAGTTTGGAGAAAATGAGAAAACTAACCTGCACTAGCTAAATAAATGAAGGATAAATAGAAAAATGCTACATAAAATAAGAAAGACTGAGAAAAATGAGCCAGAGTATAAGCTGATATGCATGCAACATTTAGAAGCATGTTCACACCGGCCATTAAACAGACAAACCCTAAAATGGACCAAAATGCGCAAATACCCTGCAGCACGTAAGGAAATAGTCATGGTACATATAAATAACATAGGGTACTTAGTAGTAATGAGCGAAAGTGCTTGGATAAGATGTTATCCTAGCATGCTTGGGTGCTAACCGAGTGTCTTCAGCATGCTCGAAAAATATGTTCGAGTCCTCACGGCTGCATGTCTCGCGGCTGTTTGACAGCCGCAACACTTGAAGGCATTGCCTGTTTGTTAGACAATCCCTACATGTGTTGCGGCTGTCTAACAGACATGTCTAAGACATGCAGCCTTGAGGACTCGAACATATTATTCGAGCATGCTGAAGACACTCGGTTAGCACCCAAGCATGTTCGGATAACACCTTATCGGAGCACATTCACTCATCACTAGTACATAGTAAACACTGTTTTTGATCAAAAAAAAGTATAAAAGCCATCCCAGTACAACAAAGCCCTACACTGTCTCTAATATTAAAACTTTAACATGTGTCAAAAATGACCTCAATGTGGATAAGATCATAGCAGGAGCGAGGCCCAACTATGGACACCCAGCCTTGGAAAGTTATATAAATGCAATATCCTGCTCAAAGAAAGTGAGGCCACACTCTTGTTTGTACTGAGTACAAAACTTGTACTAAGAAAGCCAAAAAAGCAAAATTAGAAATGGGTCTTCTTCCACTATATCCAATGTCACCATATGGGCGATACAGGTGATACTGAGGCCCAGGAAAAAAAAAAAGGTGCCAAAACTCATCCATGGGCTGTCATCAAGTGTTAACAATGATTTTACAGGAGGAGGAGGTGAGCTGTGACATCACCTATTGTGAATGGTGGATCTTGTGTTATCTACTGTATATAGAGGTGTTATCAGTCATTATTAATTGAAATCGGCCCTAGGGTTTTTGTTTATATGAGACAGAAAAATGAGATCGGGAGCAAGAAATGATGTCATTGATGAAATATTGCTACAGCTTTACAAGACGTGTAAGAAACACAAAAGGTATAATATATAATAAATAAATCCACATTCTCATAGACGCAACCTGGAAACCAAGATGATGAATGCATAGAAATATTTCATATATAGCTTTATCTTACAATGACAGAGAATCTACCAAGAGGTTATGAATCTGTCACTGATATTTAACATCACTTTGAAAGTTTAATGGAATAGGACAGAAATATTTCTCTCTGACACATTTTTGACCAAGAACCCCAAATTCTTACTATTTGAGTCCTTGAGGTCTGACATATTCGCAGAACCATTAATTGAAGGTGTTATTTAATTAGGGGATAATGGATGCATGGAGTTCCTACACATGGCAATGATCTCAAGGACTGTGAAAGGACTCAGACAAAACATTAGCTACATCTTCACACACTTGGCAAAGTGGAATGACACAGAAATTGCTGATATTAGCATTTTAGAGCTTTACTGAACTAAATATTTTTGGCAGTTTAAGGTGGCGCTATAGAGTTCAAGTCCTCGTTCTCTCTGAAGAGGCAATTTGCATATTCAATTTCCCAGAGGAGCATTGCATGGCGAATAAGCCTCCTTACCTTGACAAGCCAGAGCTGGTATGTCACTCTCCACAAGGAGAAACCTTACCCCTTAGACCTCAGTCCAGAGCCTCTCACCTAGCCAAATAAGTTCACATACTTTGCACTGACGAGGGTCAATAGCCTGAAACACCGTGTCTGCAAACTGAGATTCTGATTTGGCTTTTATCCTAAGTCATATTACAAGACTCGTTAAAGGGTTGATTGACTTGTAGGATCGCTACTACTAACACGTGGCGCTAAAGAGTTCAAGTCCTCTTTCTCTCTGAAGAGGCAATTTGCATATCTGCAGTAAAAACTGTGTTCCGCTGGGATCCGCTGATTTGTGAAGACTATGGTACTGACCACCACTGTGCAAGGTGTAATAATGTGCTAGGTGTCTGATGCTTCATCAGTGTGGGAACTGGTGCCAGGAGGGTTGTTTTTTTTTTTTGCGAATAGCAAGTTAAATTTAAAAATGTTTCAATTCATATGTCTGTTAATTTCTGGAAATTTAGACCCTCCATGGATCAATCCACTCATCTCTACTTCCAACACATCTTAGTTATGTGAGGCTGCGTGTCCATGACCAGGAATAGCAGCATTTAGGGTGCAGCACATCTGTGTTGCATCTAAAACGCTGCTTTCTACATTAGAAGCACAGTGTATTGGACTTAGATAAATCCCATGCATACAGTTGTGGTCAAAAGTTTACATACCCCAGCAGAATTTTCGCTTTCTTGGCCTTTTTCCAGAGAATATGAATGATAACACCAAAACTTTTTCTCCACTCATGGTTAGTGGTTGGGTGAAGCCATTTATTGCAAAACTAATGTGTTTTCTCTTTTTAAATCATAATGACAACCCAAAACATCCAAATGACCCTGATCAAAAGTTTACATACCCCGTTTTTTAATGCCGTGTATTGCCCCCTCTAACATCAATGACAGCTTGAAGTCTTTTGTAGTAGTCGTGGATGAGGTTCTTTATTTTCTCAGATGATAAAGCTGCCCACTCTTCTTGGCAAAAAGCCTCCAATTCCTGTAAATTCCTACTCTGTCTAGCATGAACTGCGCACTTTAGATCTCCCCAGAGTGGCTCAATGATATTGAGTATTCTAGAGAAACCTCGGCACACAATATCTGATTAATTCAATATTTATTATTCCAAAAAGATGAAAGAACAAGCAACTGGACCAAAAAAAAATCATATACAGATAATTGAATATCAACGTTTCGGCTATTTAGCCTTTATCAAGATTTTATCTGTATAAGGTTGGGTCCTAAATCGTAGAAACAGGAATTCATCTTAAGGTACTGTCACACTAAGCGAGATCGCTAGCGATCTCGCTTAAGCGACACCGATTTTATTATGCAGCAGCAACATCGTCAGCGATGTCGCTGTGTGTGACATGTAGCGGCGATGTGGCCCCCGCTGCGATGTCGCTGATCGTGCACGAACGTCCTGGGCCATTTCTTGATCGTTGGCATCCCACTGGTGAGCCTGAATCGCTGAGTTTGACACCCTTTATGAACGACGGGCGACCTCGTTGGCGACTCATATGTCAGCGGCGCAGGTGGGACTAGGTTTTCTTTTGTAACACCCCTCAGCGCCGATTGGTGGCCACAGCATCACCTCAGCAATAAATGAAAACGTTAAACTGCGCCCCCATCCATTGCTCCAGAGCACTTTGTGGATTACTGCAACATTCTGGTGCTAGTCCTTTGTGCATTGTTGCGAGGATACTATCGTGTGTGGGGTTTTTTTTGCGATCCTGTCAGAGTCGCTACTGCGCTTCATCTTTGGCATTTATACCTTCTGGATTTTTGGATTTCCGTTGCAAGGTACATATTGTTAGTGATGTTTTTATTTTTGAATCTTAACACACCTTTTCTTTTTGGCTGCTTACCTTCAATATATATGCCGTGCTTTTCTTTTTTTCTTTGCCGCGCCCACCCCTGTAATTTTTACATCTTTATTGCTTTTAGAGGTAATGTATTTGTTATATTTGATCCTCCATAACATAGGATAACCTAGCAATCTTTTGACAGCCGTGCCCACCCCCCGCCATTTTAGGCTCTTTGCTGCGTAACCTTTTGTAAGCTTGCTGTTTTTTCAATGTTAACAAATGCAATGTTAGTAAAAAACAATTACTCTTATTAACATATCTTTTTTGTTTTATTAACTTTATTAATTAACTTTTCTCTTCTTTACCGGGCAGGTTGCACATAATGAGCATGACCACCGCGGAGCGTGTGATTGTGGCAGCTGCATTACTGATGGAGGGTGATCGACAAGAAGAGGCGCGGATGGAAGAGAGGTGTTCCAAATGAAAGCGTCACATGTGGACCAGAGAATGGCTGGAGCAGAGGTCCAAATTCACCCACATGCATCTAGTGAGGAAGTTGCAGGAGAAGAATCCTCAGGATTTCCGAAATTATCTACAGATGTCAGAGGAATCATTCAAGCTCCAACTGGAATGTGTGAGGCCACTCATTGAACGGCAGAATACCAAAATGCGTGCAGCTGTTTCGGCAGAGGAACGTTTGGCAGTCACGCTGCTATTCCTGGCAACCAGACGTTCAATGAAAGACTTGCAATTTTCTGCTGCTGTTTCTAGATCACTCCTCAGCGTATTAATTCCAGTGACATGCAACGCCATCGTCCGCAGTCTACGGAGTTACATGCCTTTTCCAAAATCCGAGGCGGAATTGCAAAAAATTGCATCGGATTTTGAACGTATTTGGCAGTTCCCAAACTGTGGTGGTGCCTTGGATGGCAAACATGTGCGGATCACGCAACCACCTAACAGCGGATCCTATTACTATAACTACAAGGACTACTTCAACGTGATCCTCATGGCCCTTGTAAATGCCAATTATGAATTTATAAACGTTGATGTTGGCATGAATGGAAGGGTTTTGGACGGAGGCGTTTTGGAGCACACTATTTTTGGTGAACGCTTGAATAACTCTGAACTGCACTTGCCAACCAACATGGACACCACCGCCAACCTTAACTTTGTTTTTGTGGGCGATGAAGCCTTCCCCCTTCATGCGCATCTTGTGAAATCATACCCACAAAAAACTTTGACAGAGGAAAGGCGTATTTTTAATTACAGACTGTCAAGGGCACGACGGGTTGGTGAGAATGCCTTCGTCATAATGGCCAACCACTTCAGGGTTTTCCACACACCAATCAACATGAAGCTGGAATCTATAGACTCTGTGGAGTTGGCCTGTTGCGTTCTTCACAATTTTCTTCGGCAATGCGATGCTGTCGCTTACAGTCCGCCAGGCTTCATGGACTCGGACAGCAATGGTGACGTGGTGCTCGAAGAATGGCATGAAAATGATCCCGCTATTGCAGGACTTCAACCTGTCAATCAAGGCAGGAGCAAGGACGATGCGAAGGCCTGCCGAGACAAGTAGTGCCAATACTTTAACGGGCCTGGTGCAGTGACTTGGCAGCATCAGATACAGTTTGCATCTAAAAAATTTTTTGTTTATTCTTTTTTATACTTTCTGTTAATAAAAAAAATTTACATTCTAAAAAGAGTTCTTGTTATTTCACTAATTTGTGCAAAAAGGGAGAAGGGCAAAAAGGGAGTGATGGGGTGAAGGAGAAGTAATGGGGATAAGGCCAAAAGATGGGTGAAATGGGGAGGGGGGAGAAATGGGGAGAAGGCAAAGTCATTGGTGTGTTGGGGAGAGGGGAGTAGTGGGGATAAGACAAAAGGAATGGTGAGACGGGGAGGGGGGATTAAAGGGGAGAAGGCAAAGTCATTGGTGTGATGGGGAGAGGGGAGTAATGGGGATAAGGCAAAATGAGGGGTGTGATGGGGAGGTGGGAATAATGGGGAGAAGGCAAAGTCATTGGTGTGATGGAGAGAGGGGAGTAATGGGGATAAGACAAAAATAGGGGTGAGATGGGGAGGGGGGAGTAATGGGGAGAGGGCAAAGTCCTTGGTGTGATGGGGAGAGGGGAGTAATGGGGATAAGAAAAAAAGAGGGGTGAGATGGGGAGGGGGGAGTAATGGGGAGAAGGCAAAGTCATTGGTGTGATGGGAAAAGGGGAGTAATGGGGCGAAGGGAAAATGATGGACAGAAGGATAATGATTGCAGAAATTGGGATCAAGGATTAATATGTATGAAGGTCAAAGAGTATCTAAATCCAATTTATAAAGAGAATGTGTAGCAATAGAAATCGTGTAATGCCTAGACATGTGCAAGTTTATGTGCATGCCTAGACATGTGCAAGAGGACGCGGGATAACTATGACGCATCAGCGGTCTCGTGCGCCATGACGTCATGACGCTCAGGTGGGCAACGTTAATGCAGCCTCGAGAACAGATTAGTGAACAACATGGCGTCCCGGCGTTCTTTCCCTTAGGGGGAGCCAGAGGTCCGTTATTTAATCTAACAATTCGATGCACGGGACTATGACTGCACAACACACACCCGTCCCATGCTTCACAAGAAGCGTGTACTAAAAAAAATAAGAGGCCTTATGCGCAACTTCAGCGTACAGCGGACCACCACGCAGATCAGAAAAAAGTTGGCCGATCTGCGTTACCGCTCAAGTGAACGCATTACCAGCATCCGGACCGGAAACCAAAGGGGAGAGGGTGAGTGTTTTTGACAGGATCTGACTTTTTTTTTTTTGGTATGGTGTCTATGGTCGTGTACTTTACCGCTCAATATCAGACGTAGAACGTTCTGCTTTTGAAAAGTGTCAGCTTGTAAACACACAGCATGATGGCATTAGCTGTCAGCAAAAATCCTGGGGCATTGTAATGTGGTGTAGCCAAAGTGAAACTAAAATGAAGGGTGAATATTATTTTTTTTTTTTGGTTACTTGTAAATAAACATGCACTTCTACAGATTTTTTCAAAAATTTTACTTATTTAAAACCAAAACTTTTTGAAATTATAAGTAACAAACTTTAAAATGTTTGTCAAGTGTTAAAAGAAATAAAAAAAAGGTTATTGCTGTCTTTAAAAGCAGAACTGTAAAAGAGTACCACCTAAAATTGAGAAGAACAAGCATAATTGTTAGTATTCTATAATTGTTGCTGAGTTATGCGGTATTCAAATACCGGTGACGATTTAACAACTCGCTTAACAATATTCGGCACAGCGTTTTTTTAACAATGAAAGAAAGCATTAAACATTCAGATATCAATGGATTGCTTTCCATTTCTCTAGGACCACCATCACCATCAAGCCTGCCATCGCGGTCAGCACCACCAACAGCCCCACCATCTCCAGAGGATCACCCCGTTTCACCACCAACTCCTTTGCCTGCTGCCAGCCCACCCTCACAGGCTATACTATCACCAGCATCACTCCGTGATATCGGTGCAGGCTCTCCATCTGGTAATTAAAGCACGTACTTTTGAAATAAAAAAAGTGGTACTTGAACGTTTGGCTTTGGAAAGGATGGAGGGTTGTCATTAAATATTTTCTTTTTGGTCCCATTGCCGTTGGTGCCACTGGTTCGGGGTGGGCTATTAGCCCCTCCCCTGAGGTAACTGAGCCGCCACAATACCGCAAGTATAAAAACAACAGCCATGTACCTGTTTGTAGTCAATAATTAACAGGTTTATGTTTATCTTTCATCAACAGAAATCCCCACTGCACAGTCCCTGCTGGCATCTCACCGGCAGATGAGGGCAGCAATGGCAGTCACTCTGGCAGCCATGGATGTGCACGGAGTGATGCTGGAGAGGTTCTTGGCGGGCCTACAAGAGGGTGGCAGTCCACACTAATTATTTTTTGTTATATTTATGTTTTATTTTTGGCAAAGAAAGTTTGCAAAATGTTTACTGAAAAAGTAATATAAAAAAGTTATATATAATATATATGTAAAAAATATGTATTTATATATTTTAAGTTTATATATGCAGCTGTGTCATATTTGCAAAAGATGGGTTAGTTGGGCTGACGTCCGTGTCCGTGTGTACGGCCATCTTTTTATTGTAGTCTACAATAATGTGAAAATAACAAACAAACACACGAAAAACCGACCTCTTCAGTTTAAAAATAACATTTTTATTAAAATAACAGAAACAATTTAAAAAAAATATATATACACACACAACAAAAAATTAACCAAATATTTGCAGAACTACAACTGTTGGTAATATGTTTTGTTTTCATTACCACGTTGCCTTGGCGGAGTATAAAAAGAAAGGTGGGGGAACAAGGCTTGGGTTCTGCTGATGGTCTATCCCCCTCCTCATTGTACTTTCAAGAGGCTCTGGATTGTGTGGCCAAGAGTACTGCGGGTAGTGAGTTCTGTCCATGACACCAGACGAGTCAGTGAGTTTCCCGGTTGCTGCTTGACTCAACACCTCTAGCATAACACTTTCAGCATTAACACGCTGTATTGGATCTAGTGTTGGCAGCTTCTCATTTGCATAGTACACAAAGCCGGTAAGGTGAGGTTGGTTCTGCATTGTCTCTAGGACTTTTTTGGCAAGTTGTATAAATTCTGGAGTAGACGAGGTGGGGGGCCTTTATTTTTCGACCAGAAAATGTGAGTCGCCTCGGCACAGATGGGGATGGTGGCTCAACAGTTTCCTCCTCTTGCACCATTGCCATACTGTCTTCTTCAGGCTTCATTGACGGAGGTGTGATGACAGCCTCTTCTGTGTCCTGCGTGAACAGAAAATACATGTTACATCACAAAGCAAAAGAAATTTATCTTGACATTATAACAAAAATCTGATAACGGGACAAGTATAAATGGTTATTACGGTATGTTAAATAGATAGGACTCAAATGTTTAACTTGATTAATTATCAGTACATGAAGGGATAACTTTTGCTATTTTGTCGATTTTTTCTAATTTATTTCAAATTTCTAGTCAACATGGGCATGTGCATTCCTATGTGTACTACAAAAAAGGTACTTACTTCACCCACAGGTGAGTCCTGCTGGATCTCAGGGTCTGGTGCCAATATAGATGCCATTTTTCTAGGTACTTCTTGGTCCCTTGAGAAAGCAAGAAGATCAAAGTACCACAATTTGGGGACATACACATCTTCTGACCCGGCTCCAGACTTGCTTGAATTCTCCACTTTAAGTTCTTTCCTGTATACAGTACCGAGGGCTTGAATCCTTTTTTTGACCGATGACTCATCCACTGGCTCATTGAGGTAATGGTTTTTGGAAAGCTCCACCAGTTTTTGGTACGCCTCCTTTTTCATCCTGTTGCTGAAATCCGCTGACTTTATTTTCCACAAGCAAGGCATCGAGCAGTACATCTCAATGAAGTCACGCAGGAAATCTTGCTTATCGGTCATCTGTAATAAAAAAAGGATTATGTGAGAACGGCCTAATACAAGTAACATTTGTTTTATTGCAAGGTATGGAGTTAGAGGGGAGCATTATTAAACCAATCATATGTAAAATACAACCTTTATTGAAGCTCTTGATTTTTTGAGCTTACATTTTCTAACTAATTTCCATGCATTTATTGCAAGTTATGATAAAAAAAATGCGTACATAGCCTACAACTTTTAACACAGCTAGAATCATAAAATGTCGGTGGTGCAGGGAAAAACAATGGCTGCCCAAAAAACATTCATAGAAGGACGACAACTGTTAACACAGCTGGGATCTGAAAATGGCGGCGGTGGGCGCGGCAGAAAAAAAATGGCTGCCCCAAAAAATTCATAGATGGCCGACAACTTTTAACACAGCTGGATAAAATGGCGGAGGTGGGCACGTCAGAAACAAAAAGGGCTGCGCCAAAAAAAATTCATAGATGGCCGACAACTGTTAACACAGCTGGATAACATGGTGTTGGTGGGCGCGGCAGAAAAAAAATGGCTGTCCAAAAAAACTCAGAGATGGCCGACAATGTGATGTGATGGCGGAGGGTGGCGGCTGGAAAACTACCATGGCTGCTGTATATAAAAACAGATATAAATATTGAATAAAGTTCTAAAAAATTAAGTGCCAAAAAAAACATAGAATAAAAAAAGTGCCTACCTTACAAGACAGTATAGAGATCCTAAAGGAATAATTCCGGGCCAAACGCAATAGCGGCACAGACTGGATCGCAGGAGCTGCAAAGTAGAAGGCTAGCAGGACGCAATATGGAACGCTGCTGGAAATTCGTATGAACCACTGCACTCGAGAACAATGGAAGGGAGCGCTAATAGGTCGTCTTTTTATGACGCGGTCATCCAATCACAATCACATGTCATGAGCTGTAACATTAACAGTCATGACATACAGTGACCACCAATCTGTGCTGAGGGGCGTGGAAAAGGTAGTGCTCAATCATGCCTATCGAGGCGGGGTCTTTTACAATACATGCTGTGTGACAAGTCCCAACGACCGCCGAGGTCATTATACAGATCACTGATCGCTGATGTGTCGTTTATGAGATCTTCCTGTTTGGAAGCTAACTAGTGACCATATAGCGATGTACAAACGATCTGCCAAGTCGTGTCGTTGTCGTGATCGCTGGTGCGATCGCTTAGTGTGACAGTACCTTTATGCTCAATTCAAATGAATATGGTCAGGCCACCACTAATTAAGCCATCCACAATATGGGCCAACAGGAGCCAAGAAAGAATGAGGTGTGCTCTCCTCAGAGTGGCTCAATGATATTGAGGTCAGGAGACTGAGATGGCCACTCCAGAACCTACAATTTGTTTTGCTGTAGCCAATGACAGGTCAACTTGGCCTTGAGTATTGGATCGTTGTCACATTGGAATGTCCAAGTACGTCCCATGCACAGCTTCTGGGCTGATGATTGCAAATTTGCCTCCAGTATTTGCTGATTACGTGCTGCATTCATCTTTCATTCAACTTTGACCAAGTTTACTGTGCCTTTGTAGCTCACACGTCCCCAAAATATCAGCTATCCACCTCTATGCTTTACAATAGGAAGGGTGTTCCTTTCATCATAGGCCTTTTTAACCTCTCTCCAAATGTAATGCTTATGGTTGTGGCAGCTAACATAGAAAAAATTCAAAAAAACTCACACAACAAGATATGGCCTTACCAGAACCCTGTCTGATGACAAAAGTACATATAGCAGGATGCAGCTGGCCTCCACTAATAGAGGCAAGGGGCAGCTCAGGTGCAAACTACTGATAAAAACAGCCACCCCACACCTAACAACCATGGTAGGATTGGCTGCCTAGTAGGAAAAATGCACATAGATAAGGCTTGCATAGGACATCAGTCACACATATATAAGTGTGATGCAAAGTGTCTGGCTTGCAACCTATTAATGACGCCCATAGTATTAGCAGGCGGGCTGCTACAGCAATAAAATATGCAGCACACAGTGACAGACGCCCCAATAGACCAAGTCAACAAAAAGAGGCCAGACTGCATCCTGCAAAAAATGATATAAGTGCAAAAAAATTAATGCATACAATGAGTACATTAAATGAGGTATTGGTTAATATTTTGGCCAAAATAGATATAGCTTGCAAGCCAACATCAAGGCTCCTCATGATATTGCAGGTCCCTAACACTAATATCAAAACAGCTAACATTAGAAAAAATTCAAAAAAACTCACACAACAAGATATGGTCTTACCAGAACCCTTTCTCATGATAAATGCACATATAGCAGGATGCAGCAGGCCTCCACTAAGAGAGGCAAAAAATGCACATAGATAAGGCTTGCATAGGACATCAGTCACACATATATAAGTGTGATGCAAAGTGTCTGGCTTGCAACCTATTAATGACGCCCATAGTATTAGCAGGCGGGCTACTACAGCACGAAAATATGCAACAAACAGTGACAGACGCCCAAATAGACCAAGCCAACAAAAAGAGGCCAGACTGCATCCTGCAAAAAATGATATAAGTGCAAAAAAATTAATGCATACAATGAGTACATTAAATGAGGTATTGGTTAATATTTTGGCCAAAATAGATATAGATTGCAAGCCAACGTCAAGGCTCCTCATGATATTGCAGGTCCCTAACACTAATATCAAAACAGCTAACATAGAAAAAATTCAAAAAAACTCACACAGCAAGATATGGCCTTACCAGAACCCTGTCTGATGACAAATGCACATATAGCAGGATGCAGCAGGCCTCCACTAATAGAGGCAAGGGGTAGCTCAGGTGCAAACTACTGATAAAAACAGCCACCCCACACCTAACAAACCATGGTGGGGTTGGCTGCCTAGTTGGAAAAATGCACATAGATAAGGCTTGCATAGGACATCAGTCACACATATATAAGGCTAATTTCACACTTGCTTTTTTTTGCAGCGCGTTTTTCCCGCAAAAAAATGCATTGAAAAAACGCATACAAACGCATACAACTGCTGCGTTTTTTTCAAGCATTTTTATGAGCATGCATGAAAAAAACGCAGCGTTTTTATGCGTTTGTATGCGTTTTTAGTGCGTTTTTACCGCGTTTGCGTTTTTTCCAAACATTAGGTGGCCCCTCACACTAACCCAAACCATGACTTTACTAACCCTAACCCTAACCCTAACCCTGACCCTAACCCTAACCCTAACCCTGACCCTAACCCTAACCCTATCCCTGACCCTAACCCTGACCCTAACCCTAACCCTGACCCTAACCCTAACCCTGACCCTAACCCTAACCCTGACCCTAACCCTAAACCTAACCCTGACCCTAACCCTAACCCTAACCCTGACCCTAACCCTTAACCAAACCATACTAACCCTAACCCAAACCCTAAACCCTAACTAACCCTAACCCTGACCCTAACCCAAACCCTGACCCTAACCCTAACCCTGACCCTAACCCTGACCCTAAACCCCCTTAACTAACCCTAACTCTAACCCAAACCCCTAAATTCCATGGTTAACAAAAAAAACGCATGTGCAAAAAAACGCATACATAAGCATGCCAATGCGCACATATGCGCACCCATAGACTTATAATGGGTGTCTTGCTGTAAAAAAACGCATTGCGCGCGCATGCGTTTTTTTGAGGCAAGTCGGACGCCCAAAAAATGCAACAGGATGCATTTTGTGCGCCCGAGCGCATACCGCAAAAAAACGCATGCGCTCAAAAACGCATACAAACGCGTGTGTATGCGCACATAAGCGCATCCCATGCAAAGTATAGGAAAAAAAAATTGCATGCGTTTTTTAGCGCTAAAATACCGCGAAAAAAACGCAAGTGTGAAACCAGCCTAAGTGTCTGGCTTGCAACCTATTAATGACGCTCAAAGTATTAGCAGGCGGGCTGCTACAGCACTAAAATATACAACACACAGTGACAGACGCCCCAATAGACCAAGCCAACAAAAAAAGGCCAGACTGCATCCTGCAAAAAATGATATAAGTGCAAAAAATGCACATAGATATGGCTTGCATAGGACGTCAGTCACACATACTGTATATAAGTGTGATGCAAAGTGTCTTGCTTGCAACCCACCTGCTAATACTATAGGGATCATTAATAGGTTAAATACAATAGCCAAGGTATATATGAGCATCTTACATGTAAAATCATAACACACTGGTGCTCAGGTATAGGACAATCACGGATCAGTCGCTACTATACATTAAACGTGAGTGTGGAGACCACAAAAATACGACCAAAAAAATACGACCATGATACAGGATCTTTTGGTCGTATTTTTGTGGTCTCCACACTCACGTTGATCATTAATAGGTTGCAAGCCAGACACTTTGCATCATCACACTTACACTCACTGGCCACTTTATTAGGTACACCTGTCCAACTGTGTGTTAAGACTTAATTTCTAATCAGCCAATCACATGGCGGCAACTCAGTGCATTTAGGCATGTAGACATGGTCAAGACAATCTCCTGCAGTTCAAACCAAGCATCAGTATGGGGAAGAAAGGTGATTTGAGTGCCTTTGAACGTGGCATGATTGTTGGTGCCAGAAGGGCTGGTCTGAGTATTTCAGAAACTGCTGATCTACTGGGATTTTCACGCACAACCATCTCTAGGGTTTACAGAGAATGGTCCGAAAAAGAAAAAAAATCCAGTGAGCGGCAGTTCTGTGGCCGGAAATGCCTTGTTGATGCCAGAGGTCAGAGGAGAATGGGCATACTGGTTCAAGCTGATAGAAAGGCAACAGTGACTCAAATTGCCACCCGTTACAACCAAGGTAGGCAGAAGAGCATCTCTGAACGCACAGTGCGTCGAACTTTGAGGCAGATGGGCTACAGCAGCAGAAGACCACACTGGGTACCACTCCTCTCAGCTAAGAACAGGCATCTGATGGCTACTTTCAGCAGGATAATGCGCCATGTCATAAAGCTCGAATCATCTCAGATTGGTTTCTTGAACATGACAATGAGTTCACTGTACTCAAGTGGCCTCCTCAGTCACCAGATCTCAATCCAATAGAGCATCTTTGGGATGTGGTGGAACGGGAGATTCGCATCAGGGATGTGCAGCCGACAAATCTGCGCCAACTGTGTGATGCCATCATGTCAATATGGTCCAAAATCTCTGAGGAATGCTTCCAGCACCTTGTTGAATCTCTGCCACGAAGAATTGAGGCAGTTCTGAAGGCAAAAGGGGGTCCAACCCGTTACTAGCATGGTGTACCTAATAAAGTGGCCAGTGAGTGTATATATGTGTGACTGACGTCCTATGCAAGCCTTATCTATGTGCATTTTTCCTACTAGGCAGCCCATCCCACCATGGTTTGTTAGGTGTGGGGTGGCTGTTTTATCAGTAGTTTGCACCTCAGCTGCCCCTTGCCTCTATTAGTGGAGGCCAGCTGCATCCTGCTATATGTGCATTTGTCATCAGACAGGGTTCTGGTAAGGCTTATGGTTGTGGCCAAAAAATTCAATTTTAGTCTCATCACTCCAAATTACCTTGTTCCAGAAGTTTTGAGGATTGTCTCTGTGCTGTTTTGCATATTGTAGGTGAGATACCTTGTTACATTTGCTCTGTAATAGCTTTCTTCTGGCGACTTGACCATGCAGCCCATATTTCTTCAAATGCCTCCTTATTGTGCATCTTGAGACAGCCACACTGCTAGTTTTCAGAGAGTCCAGTATTTCAGCTGATGTTTTTTGTGGGTTATTCTTTGCATCTCAAACTATTTTCCTGTCAGTTGTGGATGACCATGGTTTTGTTTTTACAGAGCCCCTGATTTTCCATTTGTTAATCAGAGTTTGAAAGTTGCTGACTGACATAATCAATTCCTTGGATATCTTTTTGTATCCCTTATCTTTTTTATACAGTTCAACTACCTTTTCCCGTAGATCCGTTGACAATTCTTTTCCTTTCCGCATGACTCACAATCCAGAAATGTCAGTGGCTGGATGAGAGATGCAAGAGTCTGTCTAGAACCCAGGGCACATAGTCTAATGCCAGTATAGGAGCTTCTGCAGAGGTCAATAATTTTGTTTGGTAGTCTGTCCAACAGGCCATATTGTGAAAGTGGAGGACAATGTGCACACACAGGATTATTTACAGGAAACATAACTGTTCTGCAGGTCAGTTTCCAGATTTGCTCTTTCCAGAAAAAAAGCAGTGTATGTGGTTTTGTGTTGATGTGGTGCAGCACATTACCCATGTCCAATACCTAAAAAATATACAATGTTAGGACATTTATCATCATGGCAAAATACAGGAGAGGATTATGAGAAGCTTCAGGACATTGCTAGAAAAATATGCTAATTACTGAGCAATAGGTACTGGCACAAGAAATATTCACACGAGCTGCACCAACAGTGACTTCATGATAGAGTAATCTCTGTTTGGTGTATGGCAGTGGGTACACAAATTGAGGGTCCAATATTCTTTGTTGATAATGTTTGTGTCCATTCATTTTTTTGTGTAAGTAAATGCTCACAAGTTTAAGGATTGTTTCATTCAGAAAACAGCAGGAACCCACTTTTTATGTTATATTATACTACATTTCCCAATATTTAGAAAACTTCAGAGAACATTGGATGGCAGAGACCCCTAGGAAACATACTCTTTTGCTCTACTTCTAATGTGTCCCTGAAGTAGCCAAGTGCATAAATTAGAAATAGGTCAAATATTTGAAGCTGTATACAAGAATAAACTGTCCATCTGTCACTTTATTTTTGCCACCCTTGAAATTGTTCAAAAAATGAAGTATTTCTCCCAGAAATCTATTGCAATTATACTTGTTTTGTTATACACATGTGTATTCTCTTTGTGTGTATTGGAAAAAAAATGAGGAAAAAAAGGCAAATTGGACATAATTTCACAAACAAAAGCACAAAAATTGGTCAGCAAAATTTGACTGTAGTATACCAAAATGTATGTGAGTAAGCCTACATCCTTCTGGGAGAAAGTCTTGTGGGCATATGAGACCAAGATAGAGCTTTTTGATAAAGCACATCATTCTACACTCACTGGCCACTTTATTAGGTACACCTGTCCAACTGTGTGTTAAGACTTAATTTCTAATCTGCCAATCACATGGCGGCAACTCAGTGCATTTAGGCATGTAGACATGGTCAAGACAATCTCCTGCAGTTCAAACCGAGCATCAGTATGGGGAAGAAAGGTGATTTGAGTGCCTTTGAACGTGGCATGATTGTTGGTGCCAGAAGGGCTGGTCTGAGTATTTCAGAAACTGCTGATCTACTGGGATTTTCACGCACAACCATCTCTAGGGTTTACAGAGAATGGTCCGAAAAAGAAAAAAAATCCAGTGAGCGGCAGTTCTGTGGCCGGAAATGCCTTGTTGATGCCAGAGGTCAGAGGAGAATGGGCAGACTGGTTCGAGCTGATAGAAAGGCAACAGTGACTCAAATTGCCACCCGTTACAACCAAGGTAGGCAGAAGAGCATCTCTGAACGCACAGTGCGTCGAACTTTGAGGCAGATGGGCTACAGCAGCAGAAGACCACACCGGGTACCACTCCTCTCAGCTAAGAACAGGAAACTGAGGCTACAATTTGCACAAGCTCATCGAAATTGGACAGTAGAAGATTGGAAAAACGTTGCCTGGTCTGATGAGTCTCGATTTCTGCTGCGACATTCGGATGGTAGGGTCAGAATTTGGCGTAAACAACATGAAAGCATGGATCCATCCTGCCTTGTATCAACGGTTCAGGCTGGTGGTGGTGGTGTCATGGTGTGGGGAATTTTTTCTTGGCACTCTTTGGGCCCCTTGGTACCAATTGAGCATCGTTGCAACGCCACAGCCTACCTGAGTATTGTTGCTGACCATGTCCATCCCTTTATGACCACAATGTACCCAACATCTGATGGCTACTTTCAGCAGGATAATGCGCCATGTCATAAAGCTCGAATCATCTCAGATTGGTTTCTTGAACATGACAATGAGTTCACTGTACTCAAATGGCCTCCTCAGTCACCAGATCTCAATCCAATAGAGCATCTTTGGGATGTGGTGGAACGGGAGATTCGCATCAGGGATGTGCAGCCGACAAATCTGCGCCAACTGTGTGATGCCATCATGTCAATATGGTCCAAAATCTCTGAGGAATGCTTCCAGCACCTTGTTGAATCTCTGCCACGAAGAATTGAGGCAGTTCTGAAGGCAAAAGGGGGTCCAACCCGTTACTAGCATGGTGTACCTAATAAAGTGGCCAGTGAGTGTATGTTTTACTGAAAATGGAATGGGTCCTATAAATAAAAGAGTACATTACCTACAATCAAATATGGTGGAGGTTCAGAGATGTTTTTGGGTTGTTTAGCTGCCTCTGGCAATGAGTTCCTTTACTGTGCATGGCATCATAAAATCTGAAGATTACCAAAGTATTTTAGGTCGTACTGTATTGCCCATTGACAGAAAGATGGGTTTGCATCCTCGGTCATGGAATCAAAGCACTGGAGAGTTCTGCAGTGGCCAGCAATGAGTCCATTTCTAAATCCCATTGCACACCTGTGGAAAAATCTTAAAATTTCTGTTGGGAGAAGGTGCCTTCTAGTATGAGAGACCTGGAGCAGTTGGCAAAAATAAGAGTAAGCCAAAATTCCAGGTAACAGTTGTAAGAAGCTTGTTGAAAGAAGCTTGTTCATGGTTATAGCAAACAATTGTTTGCAGTTATTTATTCCAAAGGGTGAGCAAACAAATATTAGGTTCAGGGTGCTTACAATTTTGTTCATCCCTTCTTGGGGTTTTGTATGAAATTATGTCCAATTTGACTTTTTTCTCAGTTGTTTATGTTGTTGCATGTATATAACAAAACGTGTAATTGCAATAATTGCAATAATTTTCTGTGGGAAATAATTCATTTTCTGGAACAATTCCAAGGGTGCTAACACTTTTGACCATAACTATATATATATATATATATATATATATATATATATATATTTAATAGAGTCCCTTGTTGTGAAATCCATTTTTTTTGCAGTCTGCTCTCTGCATTTGTCTTGCAGTTTACACTATTGATCACGGATTTTGTTCAGAAGTTTTAGACCAAAAAACAATACATTTACCTATCTATACTAATGGAAACAAACAAACAAACAAACAAACAAACGTATTATGATTACTTACAGAGTTATAAATCGTTAAAAGGTTTGAAATTTTGAAATTCTTTCAAAATATCCATATTTTTTAAATTTCTTCCAAACCCAAAACTTTCAACTAAGATATGACTTACTGAAAAATTACTTAATAATATAGTATCTACAGTGTGTAGTCCCATATTGCTCTCCTAAATCTGAAGGTATCTAACATCCAAACTCTCCCAAAACAATAGGGTTTATTTTCCATATTCTAACAGTGGAAACCAGATTTTCACTTGGTGTCCAATTAATGCTGTATTTGCATACAGACTTGTTTGCAATATATTAAAACAAAAGCTTTATGGTTTAAGAGATATTCTAGCTATAGAAATTCCTGGCAAGGCCATCCATAAATAAACTGGAGCAGTGGGCAGCAACTAACAGAATGGTTTATAACAGGGAAAAATGCAAAGTACTACATCTGGGCAATAAAAATGAAAAAAGCATATACAGAATGGGAGGAATAGGGCTAAGCAACAGTACATGTGAAAAAGACTTGGGTATACTAATAGATCACAGACTGAATATGAGTCAACAGTGTGATGCAGCAGCAAAAAAGGCAAATGCAATTCTAGGATTTATTAACAGAAGCATACAGTCTAGATCATGTGAAGTCATTATTGCCCTCTACTCCTCTTTGGTCAGACCTCATTTGGAATACTGTGTCCAGTTTTAGGCACCACATTTTAAAAAAGACATCAACAAACTGGAGCAAGTTCAGAAAAGAGCGACCAGAATGGTGACCGGTCTGCAAACCCTGTCTTATGAGGAAAGGTTGCAGGATTTGGGAATGTTTAGTGTTGTGAGTTCATTTTCACCGTCGATGTCTGATGAACTCCCTCTTCTGGTGAAGGAAGGTAGTGAGGCTGATTACCAAACACCTGATCTGGTAGATGATGACTGGGTAACAGGAACTTCTGACTGGATATAAGGCAGCTGACGCCCTTCTGAGTCGCTGGTGAGTTCTCTGCTGGATTCTTGGAGACCAGTCTGATTCCTGCTTCCCAAAGATAAGCTTTTTGCTCTGCTATTGAACTTATTAGTTTTGTTTTGTTTACCTTGTTTTTTGGAGTTCAGACATCCCTGGTCGGGGGTGTGCTGAGTTCCATTTTTGTCTCTGATCAGTTTGTCTCTTTGCTCTGTCTTCAGAATTTACCTGAGTGCTGATATAGTCATTTTGAAGTCCTAGCGACTTCAGGGCCTGTTTTTCCTATCAGACGGTTGGGACATTTTTTGGTAGGGTTTTTTACAGATTGCAGACAGCAGCTTTTCTATCCTGTCCTTTTTAGTTAGCTTGGGCCCCATCGTTTCCTCAACCTATCTTTCTATCTGTGTTAGTGTTTTCATCTTGCTTCACCGTCATTATATGTTGGGGGCTGCCTATTGCTTTGGGGTCTGCTCTGGGGCAGTTTAGATTTCCCCTTTCTTTCTTTAGGCCTATTTAGTTCTCTGGCTGTGATCGAGGGGTCTAGGGCATCGTAGGAACCCCTCACGGCTAATGTTAGTTGTTGTGGATAGGATCAGGGGTCTGCAATCCGATAGCTACCAACCTCTCCGGTTTTCTGGACTTAGCTTGTATTTTTGTTTTTTCCTCCTTCGGTGACTCATTCAAAACAGAATCACCAGCCATACCGCAGATCCTAGGGTACTCAATAGCAGGAGAGAATTGTAAAAAAAAAAAAAAAAAATAGTTTGTCAGAATTTTTTTTTTTGTGTATATTTTTTCCTCTATGTCTCTGAGGCCGTAGGGGGAATTTTTTTTTCCTTCGCAATGGAGATGAAGCAATTGTCTGATCGTGTGGAGCAGCTCACTGCTAAAGTGCGGGGAATTTCCGCCTATCTTGCTCATTCACATGCTGCTGAACCAAAGATCCCTACTGATGTGATTTTTGGGGATCGGTCTAAATTTTTGAATTTTAAGAATAATTGTAAATTATTTTTTGCCTTGAAGCCTAACTCGTAGGGGAGCTCCGCGCAGCAGGTTAAAATTGTCATCTCTTTGCTGTGCCCCCAGGATTGGACATTTTCTTTGAAACCTGATGATCCTATTCTTACTAATGTGAACGCATTTTTTCAAGCCTTGAGGTTGTTGTATGATGAACCTGATGCTATTGATCAGGCTGAAAAGGCCCTGTTGGCATTGAGCCAGGGTCGGGATTCTGCAGAGTTGTACTGTCAAAAATTCCGAAAGTGGGCGGTCCATACTACCTGGAATGATGGTGCCTTGGCTGCTCTCTTTCGGAAGGGTTTGTCAGAAACCGTAAAAGATACTATGGCGGGATTTCCTGTTCCCTCTGGTCTTGACGATTCTATGTCATTAGCCATTCAGGTTGATCAGCGTTTGCGGGAACGCAAAACCACACGAGAGGTGTTGCCACCTGTTGAACAAATGTCTGAACCTATGCAATGTGATAGAGTTTTGTCTAGGGCGCAACATCAGGAGTTCAGAAGGCGTAATAAGCTGTGTTTCTTCTGTGGTGATGCCACGCATATTATTTCTGTCTGCCCTAAATGAGAGAAACGTTTTGCAAACACATTTGCTGTGGGTGGTGTTCAACCTAAGTTTCTTCTGGAAATTACTCTGATCTGCTCCCTGTCCACATTTTCCGCTAAGGCTTTTGTGGATTCGGGAGCAGCTCTGAGCCTGATGGACTTGGATTTTGCTAAACATTGTGGATTTCCTATGACACCTCTGCGGCCGCCTATCCCTTTGAGGGGTATTGATGCTACTCCTTTGGCGAAGAATAAACCTCAGTTTTGGACCCAGGTGGTAATGCGGGTCGCCCCAGACCATCAAGAGAATTGCAGATTTTTGGTGTTGCATAATTTGCATGATACCATTGTTCTGGGGTTTCCCTGGTTGCAAATCCATAATCCAGTTTTGGATTGGAAATCTGTGTCTGTGGTGAGTTGGGGCTGTCGGTGTGCCCTTAGTGATGCTCCTGTTTTCTCCACCTCTCCCCAGTCGCATGATGTTCCTGACTATTTCGCTGATTTTTATGATGTATTTAGTGAGAATGAGTCTGCGTCTTTGCCTCCTCATAGGAGTTATGACTGTGCAATTGAGCTGAGCCCTGGGTGTAAATTTACCAAGGGTCGACTTTTCAATTTATCTGTACCCGAGCACGAGGCTATGCGATCCTATATTAACCCCTTCACTACCAAGGGTGGTTTGCACGTTAACTACCGGGCCAATTTTTACAATTCTGACCACTGTACCTTTATGAGGTCATAACTCTGGAACGCTTCTATGGATCCCGGTGATTCTGACATTGTTTTCTCGTGACATATTGTACTTCATGTTAGTGGTAAAATTGCATTCAAATAACTTGCGTTTAATTTGTGAAAAAAACGGAAATTTGGCGAAAATTTTGAAAATTTCGCAATTTTCCAACTTTGAATTTTTATGCCCTTAAATCACAGCGATACGGCACACAAAAAACTTAATACATAACATTTCCCACATGTTTACTTTACATCAGCACAGTTTTGGAACCAAAATTTTTTTTTGTTAGGAAGTTATAAGGGTTAAAAATTGACCAGCGATTTCTCATTTTTGCAACACCATTTTATTTTTAGGGACCACTTCACATTTGAAGCCACTTTGAGGGGTCTATATGATAGAAAATACCCAAAAGTGACACCATTCTAAAAACTGCACCCCTTAAGGTGCTTAAAACCACATTCAAGAAGTTTATTAACCCTTTAGGTGCGTCACAGGAATTTTTTGAATATTAAAAAAAAAATGAACATTTAACTTTTTTTCACAAAAAAAATACTTCAGGTTCAATTTTCTTTATTTTACCAAGGGTAACAGGAGAAATTGGACTGCAAGACTTATTGTGCAATTTGTCCTGAGTACGCTGATACCTGATATGTGGGGGGGAACCACTGTTTCGGCGCATGGCAGAGCTCAGAATGGAAGGAGCGCCGTTTGACTTTTTCAATGCAAAATTGGCTGGAATTCAGATCGGACGCCATGTCACGTTTGGCGAGCCCCTGATGTACCTAAACAGTGGAAACCCCCCCAAGTGACCCCATTTTGGAAACTAGACCCCCCCAAGGAACTTATCTAGATATGTGGTGAGAACTTTGAACCCACAAGGGCTTCACAGAAGTTTATAACGTACAGCGGTACAATTAAAAAATCATATTTTTTCCACAAAAATGATCTTTTCACCCCCAATTTTTATTTTTCCAAGGGTAACAGGACCCTAAAAGTTATTGTGCAATTTGTCCTGAGTACGCTGATACCCCATATGTGGGTGTAAATGACTATTTGGGCGCATAGCAGAGCTCGGAAGGGAAGCAGCGCCATTTGACGTTTTTGGCTAGAATTGAGATCGGACACCATGTCGCGATTGGAAAACCCCTGATGTACCAAAACAGTGGAAACCCCCCACAAATGACACCATTTTGGAATCTAGACCCCCCAAGGAACTTATCTAGATGTGTGGTGAGAACTTTGAACCCCCAAGGGCTTCACAGAAGTTTATAACGTCCAGCAGTACAATTAAAAAATCATATTTTTTCCACAAAAATGATCTTTTCACCCTCAATTCTTATTTTTCCAAAAGTAACAGGACCCTAAAAGATATTGTGCAATTTATCCTGAGTACGCTGATACCCCACATGTGGGGGTAAACCACTATTTGGGCGTATGGCAGAGCTCGGAAGGGAAGCAGCGCCATTTGACGTTTTTGGCTGGAATTGAGATCGGACACCATGTCGCGTTAGGAAAGCCCCTGATGTACCAAAACAGTAGAAACCCCCCACAAATGACACCATTTTGGAAACTAGACCCCCCAAGGAACTTATCTAGATGTGTGGTGAGCACTTTGAACCCCCCAGTGCTTCACTGAAGTTTATAACGTCCGGGCGTGAAAATAAAAAAATCGTATTTTTTCCACAAACATGATCTTTTAGTCCCCATTTTTTTATTTTCCCAAGGGTAACAGGAGAAATTGGACCCCAAAAGTTGTTGTCCAATTTGTCCTGAGTACGCTGATACCTCATATGTGGGAGAAAACTACTGTATGGGCACACGTCGGGGCTCGGAAGGGAAGTAGTGACGTTTTGGAATGCAGACTTTGATGGAATGGTCTGCGGGTGTCATGTTGCGTTTGGAGAGCCCCTGATGTACCTAAATAGTGGAAACCCCCCACAAGTGACCCCATTTTGGAAACTAGACCCCCTAATGAACTTATCTAGATGTGTGGTGAGCACTTTGAACCCCCCAGTGCTTCACAGAAGTTTATAACGACCGGGCGTGAAAATAAAAATATCGTATTTTTTCAACAAACATCATCTTTTAGTCCCCATTTTTTATTTTCCCAAGGGTAACAGGAGAAATTGGACCCCAAAAGTTGTTGTCCAATTTGTCCTGAGTACGCTGATACCTCATATGTGGGAGAAAACTACTGTATGGGCACACGTCGGGGCTCGGAAGGGAAGTAGTGACGTTTTGGAATGCAGACTTTGATGGAATGGTCTGCGGGTGTCATGTTGCATTTGGAGAGCCCCTGATGTACCTAAACAGTGGAAACCCCCCACAAGTGACCCCATTTTGGAAATTAGACCCCCTAATGAACTTATCTAGATGTGTGGTGAGCACTTTGAACCCCCCAGTGCTTCACAGAAGTTTATAACAACCGGGCGTGAAAATAAAAATATCGTATTTTTTCAACAAACATCATCTTTTAGTCCCCATTTTTTTTATTTTCCCAAGGGTAACAGGAGAAATTGGACCCCAAAAGTTGTTGTCCAATTTGTCCTGAGTACGCTGATACCTCATATGTGGGAGAAAACTACTGTATGGGCACACGTCGGGGCTCGGAAGGGAAGTAGTGACGTTTTGGAATGCAGACTTTGATGGATTGGTATGCGGGTGTCATATGCGTTTGGAGAGCCCCTAATGTACCTAAACTATTGAAACTCCCCACAAGTGACCCCATTTTGGAAACTAGACCCCCCACCGAGCTTATCTAGATGTGCGGAGAGCACTTTGAACCCCCAAGTGCTTCACAGAAGTTTATAACGCCTGGGCGTGAAAATAAAAAAAACATTTTTTTCCGCAAAATTATATTTTTGCCCCCAATTTTTTATTTTCCTAAGGGTAACAGGAGAAATTGGACCCCAAAAGTTGTTTTGTAATTTGTCCTGAGTAGGCTGATACCCTACATGTGGGGGCAAAACACTGTTTGGGCACATGGCAGAGCTTGGAAGGGAAGGAGCACCATTTGACTTTTTCAACGCAGAATTGGCTGGAATTGAGATCAGACGCCATGTTGCCTTTGGAGAGCACCTGATGTGCCCAAACAGTGGAAACCCCCAATTATAACTCCAACCCGAACCTCAACACACCCCTAACCCTAATCTGAGCCCTAGCCCTAACCCTAGCCCTAACCCTAGCCCTAACCCTAACCCTAACCCTAACCCTAGCCCTAACCCTAGCCCTAACCCTAACCCTAGCCCTAACCCTACCGGGAAAATGGAAATAAATACATTTTCTTTTAGTTTTATTATTTTTCCCTAACTAAGGGGGTGATAACGGGGGGTTTGATTTACGATTTATGGCGGTTTTTATGTTTGGCGGCTGTCGCACGCTAAAAGACGCTTTTTATTGTAAAAATAGTTTTTGCATCACCACATATTGTGAGCTATAATTTTTCCGTATTTTGACCCACCGAGTCATGTGAGGTCTTATTTTTTGCGGGACGAGTTGACGTTTTTATTGGTACCATTTTCGGGCACGTGACATTTTTTGATCGCTTTTTATTCCGATTTTTGGGACGCAGAATGAACAAAAACCAGCGTTTCATGAATTTCTTTTGGGGGGGTGCGTTTACACCGTTCCGCGTGCGGTAAAATTGATAAAGCGGTTTTATTCTTCGGGTCAGTACGGTTACAGCGATACCTCATTTAGGTCATTTTTTTATGTTTTGTCGGTTTTTTGCAATGAAAACTATTTTATATAAAAAATAATTATTTTTGTATCGCTTTATTCTGCGAGCTATAACTTTTTTATTTTTTTGCGGATGATGCTGTATGGTGGATTGTTTTTTGCGGGACAAGATGACGTTTTCAGCGGTACCATGCATATTTATATGCGTCTTTTTGATCGCGCGTTATTGCACTTTTTGTTCGGTGGTATGATAATAAATCATTATTTTTTGCTTCGTTTTTTATTTTTATTTTTTAAGGGGTTCGCTAAAGGGGTTAACTAATGGGACAGTTTTATAGGGCAGGTCATTACGGACGCGGCAATACCAAATATGTGTACTTTTATTGTTTTTGTTTTTTTTTATTTTGAAAAAATGGATTTATTGGGGAATATTTTTTTTTTTTTTACTGATTTATTTAGCGATTTTTTTTTAATTATTTTTAACACTTTTTTTTTTTTTTTTTTTTTTTACTTTATTACCTTGTCCCAGGTGGGACATCACTGTCCTGTGACAGATCGCTGATCTGTCACATCACAGATCACTGTGACAGATCAGCGATCTGTCACAGGCACTGCTGCAGACTTCCTCATGCCTGCGCTTTGCAGGCAGTGAGGAAGTCAGCTCCCTGCAGGCCCCCGTCGCCATCTTGGATCCGGGGGCCTGTAGGGAAAGAGCCCCCCGCAGCAGCGCTGCACATTGCGCTGCCGTGGGGGGCTCAGGGAAGCACGGAGGGAGCCCCCTCCCTGCCGATGCTTCCCTTTAACCCCCGGTACACCGCGATCGTGTTTGATCGCGGTGTGCAAGGGGTGAACGTGTCGGGGGCGGTCCGTGACCGCCCCTGACACATTGTGCCGGGTGTCAGCTATGATAATTAGCTGACACTCGGCCGCGATCAGCGGCGCTCACCACGTGGGCGCCGCTGATCGCGATGACGTAATATTCCGTCCATGGTAATTAGGTCCATGGACACATGGACGGAATATTACGTCAATTGTAGGTAAGGGGTTAAGGAGTCGTTGGAGAAGGGTCATATTAGACCATCCTCTTCACCCTTAGGTGCTGGTTTTTTTTCGTGGCTAAGAAAGATGGGTCATTAAGGCCTTGTATTGACTATCGTTCCCTCAACAAAATTACTGTTAAATATCAGTATCCATTACCCCTGATTTCTGATCTATACTCCAGAGTTAAAGGTGCTTGCTGGTTTACAAAGCTTGACCTCAGGGGGGCGTATAATCTTATTCGCATTAAGCATGGGGATGAATGGATGACGGCGTTTAATTCTCCGGAGGGACATTTTGAGTACCTGGTGATGCCTTTTGGGCTCAATAATGCCCCTTCTGTCTTCCAGTGCTTCATGAATGATATTTTCTGAGACTTGGTGGATATATTTTTGATCATCTATCTGGATGATATTTTGATCTTTTCCAAGGATTGGGACTCTCTTGTGGAACATGTTCGGACTGTGTTCCGGATTTTGAGGGAGAATTCCCTGTATGTCAAGGGATCGAAATGCCTTTTTGGTGTACAGAGGATTTCATTTTTGGGATTTATTTTGTCTCCGTCAACTATTGAAATGGACCCGGCCAAGGTACAGGCCATTTATGATTGAGTTCAGCCCACTTCTTTGAAGGCCCTCCAGAAGTTTTTGGGTTTTGCTAATTTTTATCGTAAATTTATAGCTAATTTTTCTGGTATTGCCAAACCATTGACTGATTTGACTAAGAAGGGTGCTGATGTGCTGAATTGGTCTCCGGAGGCTGTTCTTCCTTTCAGGAGCTGAAGCGAAGGTTCACTTCTGCTCCGATTTTGCGGCAACCTGATGTCTCACTCCCATTTCAGGTAGAGGTGGACGCTTCTGAGATTGGTGCAGGAGCTGTTTTGTCCCAAAAAGATCCTGTAACATCTAAAATGAATCCCTGTGCTTTCTTTTCCCGAAAGTTCTCCCCATCCGAACGTAACTATGATGTGGGGAATCGGGAACTGTTAGCCATGAAATGGGCATTTGACGAGTGGAGACATTGGTTGGAGGGAGCTAAACATCAAGTCGTGGTCCTTACTGACCACAAGAATTTGATTTACCTGGAGTCGGCCAAACGCTTGAATCCGAGACAGGCTAGGTGGGCCTTGTTTTTCACACGTTTTGATTTTGTGGTCTCTTTTCTTCCGGGCACTGAGAATGTCAAGGCAGATGCCCTCTCTAGGAGTTTCTTTGCTGATTCTCCTGTTGTGACCAAGCCTGCTACCATCTTAGGTGAGGGGGTAGTTCTTTCTGCCATCTCGCCCGATTTGAGACGTGCTCTGGAAGAGTTTCAGGAGGACAAACCTGAGCGTTGTCCCATTGGAAAATTGTATGTTCCTGACCAGTGGAGGAAGAGAGTGATGTCTGAAGTTCATTGCTCTGCATTGGCTGGTCATCCAGGTATTTTTGGTACTAGAGATTTGGTGAGTCAGTCTTTTTGGTGGCCCGCCTTGTCTCGTGATGTCAGGAATTTTGTGCAGTCCTGTGGGACTTGCTCTCGGTCTAAACCTTGTTCTCGCTCTAGTGGGTTGTTGATGCCTTTGCCGGTGCCCAGGAGGCCATGGACCCATATTTCAATGGATTTTATCTCTGATATGCCTGTCTCTCAGAGAATGACTGTTATTTGGGTGATTTGTGTTAGATTCTCTAAGATGGCCCATCTTGTACCACTCCCTAAGTTGCCATCTTCCTCAGAGTTGGTTCCCTTGCTTTTGCAACAGGTGGTTCGCTTGCACGGGATTCCTGAGAACATTGTATCTGACAGAGGAGTTCAGTTTGTGTCTAGATTTTGGAGGACTTTCTGCTCCAAGCTGGAAATTCAGTTGTCCTTCTCCTCTGCGTTTCACCCTCAGACCAATGGGCAGACGGAGAGAACAAACCAGACTTTGGAGTCGTATTTGAGATGTTTTATTTCTGCTGATCAGGATGATTGGGTTTCATTTTTGTCCTTGGCCGAATTTGCTTTAAATAATAGAGCTAGTTCTGCCACTTTGATGTCACCTTTTTTTTGTAACTTTGGGTTTCATCCTCGATTCGCTTCAGGGCAGTTGGAGCCTTCTGCCTGCCCAGGTGTTGACATTGTGGTGGAGAGAATGCACCAGATCTGGGACCAAGTGGTGAATAAGTTGTCTCTCTCCCAGGAAAAGGCCCAGCGGTTTTCCAACTGGCATAGGACCATTGGTCCCCAGTTTAAGGTGGGTGATATGGTTTGGTTGTCATCAAAGAATATCGCTATGAAGGTGGCTTCTCCAAAGTTTAAACCT
This sequence comes from Dendrobates tinctorius, assembly GCF_039654945.1. Lineage (NCBI taxonomy): Eukaryota > Metazoa > Chordata > Amphibia > Anura > Dendrobatidae > Dendrobates > Dendrobates tinctorius. Next base: position 40,466,090 of record NW_027361754.1, read on the forward strand.
AGATTTATTGGACCTTACAAGATTTTGGAGATTCTTAATCCAGTCTCTTTTCGATTGGCTCTTCCTGTTACATTTAAGATCCATAACGTGTCTCATAAGTCTCTGCTAAAGAGGTTTGTTGAGCCAGTACTTCCTGTGGTGGCACCTCCTGACCCGGTATTGGTTGAAGGTAATGTGGAATTTGAGGTTGAGAAGATACTGGATTCTCGCCTGGCTAGACGGAGACTCCAGTATTTGGTGAAATGGAAGGGTTATGGCCAGGAGGATAATTCTTGGGTCCCTGCATCCGATATTCAAGTCGAAAGATTGGTTAGTGCCTTTCATCGGGCCCATCCTGATCGCCCTGGTGGCGTGGATGAGGGTTCGGTGACCCCTCCTCAAGGGGGAGGTACTGTTGTGAGTTCATTTTCCCCTTCACCGTCGATGTCTGATGAACTCCCTCTTCTGGTGAAGGAAGGTAGTGAGGCTGATTACCAAACACCTGATCTGGTAGATGATGACTGGGTAACAGGAACTTCTGACTGGATATAAGGCAGCCGACGCCCTTCTGAGTCGCTGGTGAGTTCTCTGCTGGATTCTTGGAGACCAGTCTGATTCCTGTTTCCCAAAGATAAGCTTTTTGCTCTGCTATTGAACTTATTAGTTTTGTTTTGTTTACCTTGTTTTTTGGAGTTCAGCCATCCACGGTCGGGGGTGTGCTGAGTTCCATTTTTGTCTCTGATCAGTTTGTCTCTTTGCTCAGTCTTCAGAATTTACCTGAGTGCTGATATAGTCATTTTGAAGCCTAGCGACTTCAGGGCCTGTTTTTCCTATCAGATGGTTGGGACATTTTTTGGTAGGGTTTTTTACAGATTGCAGACAGCAGCTTTTCTATCCTGTCCTTTTTAGTTAGCTTGGGCCCCATCGTTTGCTCAACCTATCTTTCTATCTGTGTTAGTGTTTTCATCTTGCTTCACCGTCATTATATGTTGGGGGCTGCCTATTGCTTTGGGGTCTGCTCTGGGGCAGTTTAGATTTCCCCTTTCTTTCTTTAGGCCTATTTAGTTCTCCGACTGTGATTGAGGGGTCTAGGGCATCGTAGGAACTCCCACGGCTACTGTTTAGATGTTGTGGATAGGATCAGGGGTCTGCATTCCGATAGCTACCAACCTCTCCGGTTTTCTGGACTTAGCTTGTATTTTTGTTTTTTCCTCCTTCGGTCACTCATTCATAACAGTTTAGCCTGCAAAAGAGAAGACTGAGCGGAGACTTAATAACTGTCTACAAATATCTCAAGGGCTGTCACATTGCAGAAGGATCATCTTTATTCTCATTTGCACAAGGAAAGACTAGAAGCAATGGGATGAAACTGAATGGGAGGAGACACAGATTAGATATTAGAAAAAACTTTTTGACAGTTAGAGTGATCAATGAGTGGAACAGGCTGCCATGAGAGGTGGTGAGTTCTCCTTCAATAGAAGTCTTCAAACAGAGGCTGGACAGATATCTGTCTGGGACGATTTAGCGAATCCTGCTTTGAGAAGGGGGTTGGCCCATATGGCCCAGGAGGTCCTTTCCAACTCTACGATTCTATGATTCATATACATTTTTATAAATTCTTTGTGAGGAGAATGGAAAAAAAAGGCAAAAAGAATGCTTTCACTTTGTTAAACCCCTGAGCTGCTGCTGTCAATAGCATCTAAGGGGTTAAGTTAGTATTACTCATAGCTGTGATCCCAGCATTGCTGCTGCTGGCGCTGTCAATTTTTTTTTCCTTACCTTAATTCTAGAACACGATGCTAAGTGTAGAAATTATACCCAATAGAATATGCATCTTGCAAGTTCATCATTACAAGGTTGATCTAGGTTATAAGTTTGGCTGAAGAGTAAAACTTAATCACAAGGTAAATTCTAAATTTAGATGTGAGAGGAAAGAAAAGTTACGTTTTTTGAGCTGGAATGCCTATCAATTTTTTTTTCATATACTGTGCATCTAATAAGAAGCAATTTTCTTGCAATATGATTTTGCAATATTAATACAAATAGAAGCAACCCAATCTCATCTAAATTAAGGAAAATAACTTTGACCTTACTAAAGTATTCTGCCGCTAGAAATGCAGAAACTCATTTCAAAGAGATTTTTCCTGGTCTAAGGACAAGACAATAAAACAAGAGAGTTGTTATCATTACAAAGACCCATAAATCTACCCCAAAGTATGCTAATGGAAAATGGATGACACATCTAATATGATGTGTGTAGAAAATGTCTTTATTGTCAATTTGTAAAATAAAACATAATGCAATATGGTATAATTTAATACATTTTATACAAAAACAATTCATAAATATTCTTTCTCTCATTTTTCATTTTTTCAGGTTTCTTGAGCCCTCGTTTAGTTTTTGGTGATATGTTGAGCAACATGGTCCTTAAATAATTGTGGCCGATATGCTGCCACACCACAATCATCAGGACATTTTCTACAACAATGTAACATTCAAGGAGACCCCCAAAAATAGTAATTTTCCAAGTGATGGACAAGCCAAAAATATGATTTTGGTATACTCAGGTGCAGGGATCAGCGGATCCGTGGATGTTCAGATTCATTGGATTCGACCGAACTTTAGTCCAAAATTGGTTCGGGTATCAGGACTATACCCGAACTTGAACCTGAACCCAAACCCCATAGACATAAACGGGGACCCAAATTTTGGAGCTGGAAAATCAATCTCTCCCTCTTTCTTTCTGCTTCTCCTCCCCGAACTCGGGAACTGTAAAAAGGACTTCCAGGAGAAGTCAGTGTTCGGAGTTCAGCACCGGACATTAGGTGTCCGGTATGAACCCAGAACTTTGCAGTTCAGGTTCACTCATCGCAATTCAGGAAATGTTTGTGCTCTACAGTATGTGTCTAATCTCTATGTGAGTGCGATTTCATTTGCAGCTAGTTGTGGTTTTTGTTTTCCTACCGCAATAATATATAGAATTTATACTTTGAGAAATTGAAGTCCAAAGCGAAAATCCAGAAAATGGCTAAATAGTATGCATTCTTTTATATGGTCTTTTCAATTTTGCCATTAAGTTTGCTTTTGCATCTAAAATTAAAAATAAGGGTTGAAAACCAAAGACATTACCATGGAAAAAAAAAGAAAGCGGTGGTCCCCAGTCACTGCCAAAAATCACCTACAATGGATTGAGTTACTGGGAACCTTATCCATACAACACGATTTGGAATCAGTATATGTCATCTCCTTTCCTTCTTTAAGGGAGGAGACTTCTTTTCTGTTACCAATTTCGAAAATTTCTGCATCATTTCTGCATATCTTGACAAGAAAAACACTGCTCAAAATATGTGTTTTTGCCACTTTCTTGCTGCATTTTTTCATGCAAAACACTGAAAGAATTGACATGCTGCAGAATGAAATCTGCAAGGAAAAATAAGTAATGCGGGCATGAGACTTCAGGAGTGTCCTCCACTTTGCTGGGACTAGGAAATCCTTCAGATTTTATGATGAAAAATGCAAAGAAAAAACGAGAGCAAAATGTGACAAAAATGCTACATGTGCACAGATCCTTAGGTTTCTGTCTGTACATGTAGATGATCTTTATCTGCTGGATGGAAAGTGATGTACTCCTTTTGCATTGGGTCAATAAGAGCCTAAAGTGGAATCTGTCAGGTGATTCATGCTGCCCAAACCATAGGCAGCATGAATCGCAGCCTGATTACACGATTGCAGCCAGACATCTTATTTTCAGATGTTTCAGAGAAAATATACTTGGAAGACCATGCTGGGGACAATAGACATAGATTACTTTTTCCTGCGCCACTTATGGAGATTCATAGGCTTCTCATGTACAAGCAAAACCAAAGGAAAAAACAAGGCGTGTATATACCCTAATTAAAATAAATAAGTAAAAAAGCAAGTGCATTAAATAACATAGGGTACTTGGTAAACACTATTTTGATCAAAAAAGTATAAAGCTGTCCCACCACGGCAAGATGTACCCATTTGAGACAGTAACTACACTAATGGTTAAAACCTACCTAGTGTGAATAGTGGCAGAGTCTCTGGGTCCCAAACAGACACCCAGCTTCAGAGGGACTATAAGTGAACTACACAGCTCAGTAGAAAGGAGGCCACACCCTATTTGTACTGAATACAAAAATGCTGAAGAGAAACAAAAAACTGAACTGGAGTAGACTTGAATGACATGCATGATGTAAAAGAATGTTCACACTGGCCATAAAAGCAAGCAAAACCAAAGGAAAAAACAAGGAAGGGAGAGATCAGTCACTGGCCACTGATGACGATGGAATAGATTGAGTTGGTTGGGCATTGAGTTGGTTGGGCATTGAGCTGATAAGGCATTGAGTTGATAGGTCATGGAGTTGGTAAGGCATTGAGTTGATAGGTCATTGAGTTGGTTGTGCATTGAGTTGATAGGTCATGATGTTGGTTGGGCATTGAGTTGATAGGGCATTGATAGGTCATTGAGTTGGTTGGGCATTGACTTGGTTACGCATTGAGTTGATAGGTCATTGAGTTGGTTGGGCATTGAGTTGGTTGGGCATTGAGCTGATAAGGCATTGAGTTGATAGGTCATGGAGTTGGTAAGGCATTGAGTTGATAGGTCATTGAGTTGGTTGTGCATTGAGTTGATAGGTCATGATGTTGGTTGGGCATTGAGTTGATAGGGCATTGATAGGTCATTGAGTTGGTTGGGCATTGACTTGGTTACACATTGAGTTGATAGGTCACTGAGTTGGTTGGGCATTGAGTTGGTTGGGCATTGAGCTGATAAGGCATTGAGTTGATAGGTCATGGAGTTGGTAAGGCATTGAGTTGATAGGTCATTGAGTTGGTTGTGCATTGAGTTGATAGGTCATGATGTTGGTTGGGCATTGAGTTGATAGGGCATTGATAGGTCATTGAGTTGGTTGGGCATTGACTTGGTTACGCATTGAGTTGGTAGGTCATTGAGTTGGTTAGACATTGAGTTGATAGGGCATTGAGTCGATCGGGCTTTGAGTTGATAGGTCACTGAGTTGGTTGGGCATTGAGTTGGTATGACATTATTTACTTAAACACATATCACTAATTTAAATAAACAGTGCTAATACTAATGTCAATCCTCAAGTGAGAATACCAATGTTTTATGGTTTGAACTTGGGAAAATTACAAAAATAAATAGGTCTGACATCTTGCTGCAGTTGCATTATTTTCTCCAAGAATGCTGCAAAAAATGATCTCATAGTTTTTGCTCCATTTCTGTTGCATTTTTGCATTTACTTATTGCTTTCTATGCTGCAAAAACACTGAAAGTATTAACATGCTGCAGTTTTAAAAAATGCAACAGTTCTCCAGTTCAGTCAGAAAAAAAAACAAGTGTGTGCATGAGAATTCTTAAACCTCTTGGCTTTTGCTGGTACTGTATAAAGCAGCTTTTAATTTGTATAAAAAATTCAGCAAAAACACAATCTGTGAACACAGTCTTACTTTAGGTTCTCCGTGTATCTTCTGCACTTTCTTTCCATAATTTGTTACCCATTATATGGCCAAAATTCCTCAGCACAAATAAATACGATAACTTGACTTTTCATCTACCATCTTTGCACAAGCCATTGAATGTTTACTTGACTATCAAGCAGTTGTATGTTATATTTTTATATTAGAGAAAGACTGACGCCGACAGGTATCATCTGCTAGTGACGTGATAACAAGCATCTCAGTTGGGTCCAATCTAAACTGCTTATCTATAGGCTTGAACATCTCACTAGACAGACAGAGTGACTGAAAAGAAAATGTATCCCTCATTTTCTTTGCAACATCTTGCAAGCATTTCAGATGCAGACATGACAAGGAGACATGATAATTTCGCCCATTTTGTACATTTTCTTGATCAGCGTCTCAAACAACCTGAAATGTCAACTTCTAAAGGCAGCTTGTCACAGACTTCATCAAATGATTGCAAATCCATAGGTTATTTTTATTTTTATCTCTGCACTGACTACTTCTAACACTTGTGTATGCATCGTAAAACATATACAGACAATAAATATATATTTATATATAAAAATGTGATAAATAACAGCTTGTGCAGAGAGGTCGACTCATATTTTAAGAAGATACAGTTGTGGCCAAAAGTATTGACACCCCTGCAATTCTGTCAGATAATACTCAGTTTCTTCCTGAAAATGATTGCAAACACAAATTCTTTGTTATTATTATCTTCATTTAATTTGTCTTAAATGAAAAAACACAAAAATAATTGTCCTAAAGCCAAATTGGATATAATTCCACACCAAACATAAAAAAGAGGGTGGACAAAAGTATTGGCACTGTTAGAAAAATCATGTGATGCTTCTCTAATTTGTGTAATTAACAGCACCTGTAACTTACCTGTGGCACCTAACAGGTGTTGGCAATAACTAAATCACACTTGCAGCCAGTTGACATGGATTAAAGTTGACACAACCTCTGTCCTGTGTCCTTGTGTGTACCACATTGAGCATGGAGAAAAGAAAGAAGACCAAAGAACTGTCTGAGGACTTGAGAAACCAAATTGTGAGGAAGCATGAGCAATCTCAAGGCTACAAGTCCATCTCCAAAGACCTGAATGTTCCTGTGACTACCGTGCACAGTGTCATCAAGAAGTTTAAAGCCCATGGCACTGTGGCTAACCTCCCTAGATGTGGACGGAAAAGAAAAATTGACAAGAGATTTCAACGCAAGATTGTGCGGATGCTGGATAAAGAACCTCGACTAACATCCAAACAAGTTCAAGCTGCCCTGCAGTCCGAGGGTACAACAGTGTCAACCCGTACTATCCGTCGGCGTCCGAATGAAAAGGAACTGTATGGTAGGAGACCCAGGAAGACCCCACTTCTTATCCCGAGACATAAAAAAGCCAGGCTGGAGTTTGCCAAAACATACCTGAAAAAGCCTAAAACATTTTGGAAGAATGTTCTCTGGTCAGATGAGACAAAAGCAGAGCTATTTGGGCAAAGGCATCAACATAGAGTTTACAGGAGAAAAAAAGAGGCATTCAAAGAAAAGAACACGGTCCCTACAGTCAAATATTGCGGAGGTTCCCTGATGTTTTGAGGTTGCTTTGCTGCCTCTGGCACTGGACTGCTTGACCGTGTGCATGGCATTATGAAGTCTGAAGGCTACCAACAAATTTTGCAGCATAATGTAGGGCCCAGTGTGAGAAAGCTGGGTCTCCCTCAGAGGTCATGGGTCTTCCAGCAGGACAATTGTTAGGTGTCGGATTCCTGACACTGCACAGCAGGAATCCAGAACCAGACATCCAGCGGTCTCCCATTCTCCTCTGACCGCTCCGGGTGCTGCTCAGCAATCACGGCGAGCCAGGTGTGCTGCTCAGACTTGTTCTGACAGCCTGGATGTTGCTGCCACCTCAGGTGCAGCAATGGTAGTGCAACTTGCTCTGCAGGGAACCGCTCCAGAGGCTAAGTCCTCGTGCCGTGCTACTGGGCATTTCCGCAAGGTGACCTCTCACTGGAGAGCTGGGGTCACATGCTCAGCTCCTGCGTCGGATCTGATTGGTCCTTCCAGGGTAACTGGAAGGTCCCGGAAGTGCATGGCTATAAAAAGCCCGCATGGCGGCTCGGCCATGCGCTAATGTAGCATATTATGCTGTGTGTGTATGGTGATGGATGCATGGACTGGTGACTGACTTATTAAGAAACCCCTTCCCTCTGATAATACGAATGGTGACAGAGTGTTGGTTAGTCAGCGCCAGATTGTGGCAAGCTACACGCCACTGAGCCTCCTGCACTGCACACTAGCGTCCGACGGTATCCGGCCTTCTGGCGCCGTTGTGCAGCGGCTATAGTTATTGCCGCGCTGCGGTAGCAGCGTCCATTGGCGGTTGCGGCCGCAACGCCACCCGCTAGTCATCCTGTGACACTAACAGGGCCAGCGTCCTTACGTTCTGTATTGTAAGGCGACTCTGTGTCTCAAAAGAGACGCTCTCAGCGTTCGGGTGACGTTAACCCGAGCGCAGTACTTTACCTTTGGTGCATCTGCCATTGTCCAGCAGCGGTCTTACCATCTACCGCACGGTGGACCCCGGGCGGCGAACGCACCTCCTATTATTTATATCTGGTGCATTCCGCAGACCCTAACATTACACTAGCACCAGGGTCAGGCTGGTAATGGCAGACGTGCAGCAGTTGCAGCGTTATATTCGGCAGCTGGAGAACAGGTTGGCGGCTATTGAGAGCGCCAACTCAGCTGCAAATACTGCACTAGCTGCTGCTCAGACAGTTGCTGAGGCTGTCACACATGTGCCCGCACTTTTGCCCACGCCGACAATTACTCGCCTCCCGCTTCCCGACAAGTTTTCAGGTTATAGCGCCACCTGTAGGGGATTCGTGAGCCAGTGCACAATTCAGCTCAAGTTATTGGCTGCACGGTTTCCTACAGAGCGGGCTAAGGTGGGCTTTATTGTGTCACTCTTGTCTGGCCAGGCATTACAGTGGGCTACACCATTGTGGGAACGTGATGATCCTGTGGTTCAGGGTGCTGCTCAGTTCCTCGTGGCCCTGAAGCAGGTCTGTTTGGGACCACGGATCACACACGACACCTCCCTTCAACTTCTGTCCCTAACACGGGGGTCACTCTCGGTCAGCCATTATGCCGTCCGGTTCTGGACATTGGCTTCCAAATTAGAGTGGCCGGACAAAACATTAGTCCCGGTGTTTTGGAGAGGGTTGGCTGGGCATGTAAAAGATGCTCTAGCTACTAGAGAAGTTCCCACAAGTCTGGAGGAATTGATTGCAGTTTCCACCCGCATTGACCTCCGGTTTACGGAGTGCGGGCTGGAACGTGCACAATCCAGACGAAGGGTTAATTTGGCTCCCACTTTCACCGAGCCGCTGAGATATCCTGCACAGGAGCTCGTACCCTCTGAACCTATGGAGGTGTCTCGCACCGACTCCAAGCCACCACTGGTGCGATGCTATGTACGTTGCTATCAGTGCCGACAATTTGGTCACTCGGCTAGCACGTGTCCTTTGCGGGCGAGAAAACGCCCACGTTCTGTGGTCATAGGAGGTGGTCAGTCCAACATGAAACCCTTCTCACCCAAACCGGTATTCCGGGGTACCTTAGACAGTCGTCCATTCACCTGGGTGGCAGAGGTTATCATGGATTCCGGGGCCGAAGGGAATTTTATGTCCTCAACCTTCGCTCAGAAACACGCTATCCCTCAGGTGTTGCTGCCTCAACCACTGACCATCATGGTGGTTAATGGGGCGCATTTGCCCACTCGGGTAACCCATCAGACAGTTCCACTCGGGCTTTCTATCGCTCCCTCCCATCGAGAGACCTTGTCCCTGCTCATTTTGCCTGATGGTATTGACCAGGTGTTACTTGGTCTTCCTTGGCTCCGTTGCCACTCTCCTCATATCGAGTGAGCATCAGGGAAAATACTGGCTTGGAGCAAGGATTGTGAGGGAAGGTGTCTGAAGGGCAGTCTTCAGGTGGCTTCCACTGAAGTGCCTGCGGATCTCTCCGCGCTTCCTAAATCCTACCATCAGTACGCGGACGTCTTCTCCAAAAAATCTGCGGAGACGCTTCCGCCACACCGCCCATATGATTGCCCGATTGACCTCATGCCAGGCACAGAACCTCCTAGGGGTTGTGTGTATCCTTTATCACTTCCCAAAACAGAAGCTACGTCACATTATATCCGGGAGAACCTGGCTAGAGGTTTTATCAGGAAGTCGGTGTCGCCGGCTGGTGCAGGGTTCTTTTTCATTCAGAAGAAGAGCGGAGAGTTACGTCCCTGCATTGATTACAGAGGTCTCAATGCCATAACAGTAAAGAACAAATACCCTCTTCCGCTGATCTCTGAACTGTTTGACAAGTTGCAAGGGGCCCGGATCTTTACAAAACTAGATCTACGGGGGGCATACATCCTGATCCGCATTCGCGAAGGAGACGAATGGAAGACAGCCTTTAATACTAGGGATGGCCACTATGAATATCTGGTCATGTCCTTCAGCCTGTGTAATGCGCCAGCTGTCTTCCAAGATTTCGTCAACGACATCTTCCACGACATGCTCTCTACTTCAGTGGTGGTCTATCTGGATGACATACTCATCTTCTCGCCAGATTTGACCAGTCACTGGAGAGACGTATGCAGGGTCGTCGACCGTCTACGGGCGAACTCTCTATACGCCAAGCTGGAGAAATGTTAGTTTGAGCAGGAGTCCTTGCCGTTCCTGGGCTACATCATCTCGGCCCAGGGATTGGCTATGGATCTGGCCAAACTACCAGCGGTGATGGACTGGCAGGAACCCCATTCACTCAAAGCAGTGCAGCGCTTCTTAGGGTTCGTAAATTATTACCGCCAGTTTATACCGCACTTCTCCACATTGGAGGCTCCTTTGGTTGCTCTCACCAAGAAGGGAGCTAATCCTAATGCTTGGTCTGAAGAGGTTTCCAAGACCTTCTTGTCTATCAAATCCCACTTTGCAGGTGCTCCCATCCTACATCGTCCCGATGTGAACAAGCCATTTATACTGGAGGTAGATGCCTCTTCCGTCGGTGCAGGAGCAGTCCTCTTCCAGAAGGATGCTCAAGGTTGGAAGCATCCATGCTTCTTCTTCTCAAAGACCTTCTCACCGGTGGAGAAGAATTACTCCATCGGTGACAGGGAGCTGCTGGCAATGAAGTTGGCCTTTTCTGAGTGGAGACATCTCCTGGAGGGGACTCGGTTTCCCTTCCAGGTATACCCGGACCACAAAAATCTGGTCTATTTGCAGACGGCCCAGAGCCTGAATTCCCATCAGGCTAGGTGGTCGCTCTTCTTTTGCCATTTCTGCTTCATCCTGCATTATCTCTCTGGAGAGAAGAACGACCGTGCGGATGCTCTTTCACGCTCGGTGGTTTCGGCGGAGGAGGGAGAGGCTGAGCCTCAGCTTATTCTCCCGCCGGAGAGTTTTATGACCGTGGCTCGTTTCACTCGAGTCAGTGCCACCGGGCAAGACCTTGGGGCCTCCTCAGCTACGGCCAGAGGTCCTCGCCTGGGCACATGCCTCCAGGGTGGGTGGTCATTTTGGTAATAAACGGACCACCAAACTCCTGGCAAGGTCATATTGGTGGCCGCATATGGCTCGAGATGTCAAGGAATACGTGCAAGCAGGCGTCTCGTGTGCTCGGAACAGACCCTCTAGACAGAGGCCGGCGGGGCTGTTGTTTCCCCTGCCAGTGGCGGATAGACCTTGGGAGATGGTTGGTATGGACTTCGTGGTTGGCCTGCCCAAGTCTGGTGGCAGTACAGTCATCTGGGTGGTCACCGACTATTTTTCTAAAATGGTGCATCTGGTGTCACTCGCACGGTTGCCTTCCGCTCGTGGTCTTGCCAAACTGTTCATTAAACATGTATTCTGGCTTCATGGCATGCCAGATAAAATTGTGAGTGTCCGAGGGCCCCAGTTTGCGTCTCGGTTTTGGAGGGAGCTCTGCAGTCTACTCAGCATCGAGCTAAATCTGTCCTCCGCTTACCATCCAGAGACGAACGGCTTGGTTGAGAGAGCCAATCAGACCTTGGTCACGTACCTGCGGCATTTTGTCTCTGCCAGGCAGGATGACTGGGCATCCTTGCTACCATGGGCTGAATTTGCCCTAAACAATGCAGTGGCTGATTCCACTGGTCAGACGCCCTTTCTCCTTAACTACGGTCAACATCCACGCGTCCCTGTCCCAATGCCAGTGTCCTCCGCTGACTCCAGGGTGGCAGACTGGGCAGTGGAGGCCCGTGATATTTGGGATCGCACTCAGGATGCTATCCGTGCCTCTAAAGAAAGGATGAGGGCGTCCGCCGACACGCATCGGCGACCCGCTCCAAGCTTCTATCCTGGCGACATGGTGTGTCTCTCTACCCGAAATATCAAACTTTGGGTCGAGTCCCCTAAGCTCGCGCCGCGATACATAGGACCTTTCAAGGTTCTCGAGCGAATTAGCTCGGTGGTCTACTGCCTGGCTCTTCTGCCACATTTAGCCATTTCGGACGTGTTTCATGTATCCCTCCTCAAACCAGTTCACATGGCCCGGTTTTCTGAGTCATCGGCCGGGTCGTCAGACGAGTTTGAGGTTAATGCCATCGTAGGGCGCAGGTTTGTCTGTGGCAAAAATTTTGTTTAGTGGATTGGAAGGGTCATGGGCCCAAGGCTCGGACCTGGGAGCCAGTGGAAAACATCCACGCACCGCTACTGATCGCGGCTTTTGAGCGCAGTGAAGCACAGAAGGGAGGGGGCCTTAGAAGGGGGGTAATGTTAGGCATCGGATTCCTGACACTGCACAGAAGGAATCCAGAGCCAGACATCCAGTGGTCTCCCATTCTCCTCCGACCGCTGCTCAGCAATCACGGTTAGCCAGGCGTGCTGCTCAGACTTGCTCTGACAGCCTGGATGTTGCTGCCACCTCTGGTGCAGCAATGGTAGAGCAACCTGCTCTGCAGGGAACCGCTCCAGAGGCTAAGTCATCGTACCGTGCAACTGTGCATGCCCGCAAGGTGACCTCTCACTAGAAGAGCTGGGATCACATGCTCAGGTCCTGCGTCGGATCTGATTGGTCCTTCCAGGGTAACTGGAAGGTCCCGGAAGCACATGGCTATAAAAAGCCCGCATGGTGGCTCGGCCATGCGCTAGTGTAGCATATTATGCTGTGTGTGTATGGTGATGGATGCATGGACTGGTAACTGACTTATTAAGAAACCCCTTCCCTCTGATAATATGAATGGTGAAAGAGTGTTGGTTAGTCAGCGCCGGATTGTGGCAAGCTACACGCCACTGTGCCTCCTGCACTGCACACTAGCGTCCGACGGTATCCAGTCTTCCGGCGCCGCCATGCAGCGGCTATTGTTATTGCGGCTGCAACGCCACCCGCTGGTCATCCTGTGACACTAACAGGGCCAGCGTCCTTACGTTCTGTATTGTAAGGCGACTCTGTGTCTCAACAGAGCCGCTCTCAGCGTTCGGGTGATGTTAACCCGAGCGCAGTACTTTACCTTTGGTGCATCTGCCATTGTCCAGCAGCGGTCTTACCATCTACCGCACGGTGGACCCCGGGCGGCGAGCACACCTCCTATTATTTAAATCTGGTGCGGTCCGCCGACCCTAACAACAATGACCCAAAACACACTTCAAAAAGCACTAGAAAATGGTTTGAGAGAAAGCACTGGAGACTTCTAAGGTGGCCAGCAATGAGTCCAGACCTGAATCCCATAGAACACCTGTGGAGAGATCTAAAAATGGCAGTTTGGAGAAGGCACCCTTCAAATATCAGGGACCTGGAGCAGTTTGCCAAAGAAGAATGGTCTAAAATTCCTGCAAAGCATTGTAAGAAACTCATTGATGGTTACTGGAAGCGGTTGGTCGCAGTTATTTTGGCTAAAGGTTGTGCTACCAAGTATTAGGCTGAGAGTGCCAATACTTTTGTCTGGCCCATTTTTGGAGTTTTGTGTGAAATGATCAATGTTTTGCTTTTTGTTTCATTCTCTTTTGGGTTTTTTCATTTAAGACAAATTAAATGAAGATAATAATACCAAAGAATTTGTGATTGCAATCATTTTCAGGAAGAAACTGAGTATTATCTGACAGAATCGCAGGGGTGTCAATACTTTTGGCCACAACTGTACATACTGTATATTCTTAATTATTTGAACTTGCAACCAACCCCAAATGTTTACATGGAATGGGGGCTCTCATATATGAAAAAATCAATACAGAGCCTACCTTTCAGAGACTTTTTCAGAGGGCGTTAATGTACTTAGATACTAGTTACTAAATATCCCAAGTTTCCATGCTCATTAAGAGGCCATTGGGGTATATTACTTAATCCACTTTCTGTTTTAAATTGTATTGTGCCTGGTATGAGCCAACCAACCTTCCATGAAAGTGGACCTGTCACCAGATTTCATAATACAAGATTCACAAATTATTAAAGGGGTTGTCTTTTACATTTATGGTCTATGTACCCCAATCTAGTCAAATGTTCCAGGAAGTTTTGAGTTGCGGGACTGCTCAAATCAATGAGGAGAGGAGGTCCAGTAATCAGCTGCAGCCACTATATCATTGATGGAGCTTGGCTGTGCAGCTCTGAAACTGAGAACGTTCAACCACTGCCATCACTAGAAATAGCTAATGGGCAGGTGTGCAGAGTTTTGTATCCCCACCAAACAGATATTGGTGACTTATCCTTAGGCTATGCCATCAATATTAAAGTTCTGGACAATCCCTTTAAATCGCTCTCCTAGACCTAATGAGGGTGGTGTACATACTCTGATAGTCCGTATTAGAATGGCAAAAATGTAATCTCAATCCCTAACCGCATAGTCTGATTTTTCCCCACCTCGTCTTTCAATGAGTTTACCCTCGACCAAAAGATACATCGTTTCTTCCGGTCTCTCCATCTTAAGGTACATTTTTCTGACAAGCCTATTACAAATATTTTGAGCCTAAAATCTCGTGTTGACACCGTTATGGATGACGACGTACCTACAACCGATACTTTCACTCTTCAAACATTACAACTGCATAAAGCCAGTAGCTTTACTCCGCCACGCTCCTATCATCCTGTTGAGACACATATCTCTCTGGTCAAAAGAGACATTGATAACAAATTACAAGAGGTACATCAAGGACATCTTCGGGTCTTCAACAATTGTTCTACCATTGAACGCATGGGGATTCAAGGACTACGAGCCAATAAACAGATTATCATAAAACCAGCGGACAAAGGCGGAGATATAGTCGTGATGGATAAATATTATTATGTTACTGAGATTTATTCACAATTATCCGATCGTGAGATCTATACTTCCATTTATCGAGATCCCACTTTTTCCATTTTAAGTGCTATAGGTGAAATGATCGATCACTTTAGGTCTCTTGGTGTGATTGGTACAAAATTGAGTTTCCTATTAATTCACATCCTGTTGTACCAATTCTGTACACTTTATCTAAGATTCACCAAAATCTTACCCTCTGGCAGACCCATTGTGAGCTCAACTAATTCCCTGTTGTACCCACTTGCTATAGTCTTGGAAAAGATCCTTTCTCCTTTACTGTTCCACATTCCGTCATACCTTCGTGATACATCCCATTTCTTGTCATTCATCTGTGACCTTGGTAAGATTCATCCCAACTATATACTGACCACCTTTGATGTGAACAGTCTGTACACCAATATTGAACATGTCAGGGGCACTAATGCGATCAGAACTTTCTTGGATAAGGTAACGTCTTTAACTGAGGACAAGAAATGATTCAGTATTTCCCCTCTCACTACACTCCTAACTAAGAATTCCTTCCTGTTTGATAATAAATTTTTAATGCAACGGACCGGGACTGCAATTGGATTGAATGTCGCGCCTCCGTATGCTCATGTCTTTAAGGCACAGTTTGAATCGGAATACATCTATACCAACTCTCTCTTTCAACAGCATGTGCTGCTTTGGAAGAGATATATTGATGATATCTCCCTGGCTAGATTCCATTTGGAGATCAATTGTTGCGTGGATAAGCTTTCCTTCCCCATGCATTCTCATGACACCATTATTAACTTTTTGGACACAAATGTATCCATCATGGAGAATGGATATTTATTCACTGATCATTACGTTAAGCCAACAGATAGGAATAGCCTCCTCCTTTTTTCTAGCTGTCACCCAAACCATATTAAAAGGTCCCCTAAAAGGTCAACTGCATTGTTTTGGACACTTCCACACGTAATTTGTGACTTGATGATATGAAGGCTAAATTTAGAATTTGTGACTACCCTGACTCCTTTTTGAACATCTCCTCCTCTCCCTCGACAATCAGATGGACTGATGGCCCGTGAATCGATTTTGTGAACACTCACCACCCATTTATGCGAGTGTTTCTTCAGATTATCCGCAAACACAGGGGGTAACTTGATGATGCATATCCACAGATATGAAAATTTCAAAATCCACCACTTATATCCCATAAAAATACCCCTAATTTAAAGAACTTGCTGGTCAGAGCTGACATCAGTCCTCAAAATGTGGACACTTCACAAACTCTCCTTGCTACACAACGCATGAGTACGTTCCCCTGTCTACATTGTTTACAATGTTCAAGTACCAAAAAGGATGATTCATTCACTCACCCGACATCAGGCAAAAAGTTCCCTGTTAGAGGTTTCTATACGTGTGATTCTTCATATGTTGTTTACCTTATTAAGTGTCCGTGCAGTTTTGGGTATGTTGGTGAAACCACCCAACATATCCGAGATCGCATTTCACAACACAAATCTACTATCTGATGTAAGATGTCTATGTTGCCCATTCCTTCCCATTTCATGTCTTTTAATCATAAGATTGCACCACTGCATTACCAAGTAATTGGCCATATTCCTTTATCTAAGAGAGGGGGCAATAGGGTACAAAACGAAAAGGAGGCTTACTGGATCTACACCTTGAAAACCCTTGAACCATATGGGTTGAATAGAGATTATGAGGTCCTCTATTAATCCATTTCTTTCTTAATATGAGACTTATCCCTGTCTGCATGTGATGATATATCTTCTTACATATTTATTATGATCCCCTTGTTTTCCCTGTTAGGTCTGACTACAACACATCAGGTATCTCATTACCACAGACTTTTTTCATTTTGTTTTTTTTCCTTTGTTATCTCCCTCCTATTTTATCTATTCTATTATTTCTAAACACTGTTTTTTGGTGATTCCTTTGTATCCCGTT
Organism: Dendrobates tinctorius; assembly: GCF_039654945.1. Taxonomy (NCBI): domain Eukaryota; kingdom Metazoa; phylum Chordata; class Amphibia; order Anura; family Dendrobatidae; genus Dendrobates; species Dendrobates tinctorius. The sequence continues at coordinate 40,482,825 of NW_027361754.1, forward strand.
CATACTGCACCCACACACACAAATGATACACCATTTGAAAGGTAAACTTGCCTCCTTCAGCAAGAAAATAGACAAACAAACCACACATTCACGATTTGGTCACAAAATACAGTTTAAAGATTAATTTTCATAAACCTGCAGTAAGGAAAAATTACCTGCAGGTGGCACCACAGTAGCCCAAAGCACACTACCAACACATTTGCATACATGCTATGCTTTTTCAGGGATTACTTCGCCCCACACACACATGATACACCATTTGAAAGGTAAACTTGCTCCATTCAGCAAAAAAACAGCCAAACAAACAACACATTCACAATTTTATCACTAAATACAGTTTAAACATTCATTTTCATAAACCTGCAGAAAGGCACAACACCTGCAGGTGGCACCTCAACCGAAAAACATTTTTGGGCCTCTACTTATCAAAATAATTTAATGTATTGCCAATCTACATATATAAATACCTGTCTGTGTTTATCAGCTCATAAAATACATTTACATTTGACCAGCTTGCTTTTTCTGAAGTTGCCTGTGCCCTCCGACGACCAATGTGCGAAAAATTCGACCAATGTGCGAAAATTTAAAACGGGCCAAGCTAGATTTATTTTATTTCATCTTTTTTAATTTTTATTTCCTTTTGTCACTTTTTGTCACCTCCATTTTTGTCACCTCCATCTTTATCGTCTCCCCTCTTTTCCTCATTTCTTTTCTTCTTCCTCCTTCACGCTTTTTGTTCCGCCTTTACTTCTCTTTTCCTGTTGTTACCTTCCCTTTTTCCTTTCTATTGTCTGTCCCTTACCCTGTCTCTATGTGTAGTGTCTCCATGTTCTTTTCTTTTACATTTCTTTTACCCTCCTGCGCACACCCACGTCTCCTACACGCACTTCTGCCCTCAGGCTCTTTATGTACTGCACCAATGCATCTGCGCCGTTCCGGGACCTTTGCGCTTGTGTGGTTTTGATCTTTGGTCTCTTCTGCCCTTTTCCTTCTCTTATCTTTTTCCTTTATGCGCCTACATGCCTCCAACTTTTTGCTACTGCAGCGTGTGCCTCTCAGCACTAAGCTGACAGCTGTTCTCCCTGATTTCCTCCTATTTAAACACTGTATATGGGTCACCTCACACCAGATGCCCTTTTTGTATCTCCCTTAGCCTGATTTCCCACTCTGCTCCCCACTCTCTCTGTGCCCTAATCTCCTCTACAGAGGTTGTCCTGTAGTCCTCATTCTCTTGGCTTATAAGGTATTTACCCTGTGTTTTCCCTTACTTTTTCCTGTGTATTGATTGCACTTATTCCTTTTTATCTACTGCACTTTTATTTTATTTTTTTTTTCCATCCAGATGCACTATTCCCTGATTTGCACTATATAGGTTTGTTTTCCTTACCTGTCACCCCTTCCTTATATTTCTTTTTGTTTATTCCTTCGGTTTGCTCTTGTGTTCCTATTCCTCACAACTTCCATGATACCTGAGTGTATAAGACCAGTTCATCAACTTGTGACTTCAGTATATTATCTATATAATTCTACTTATTGATTTTGTTTGATCAACCTTGTGTGCCATAGTTTCATATTGATAATATATGTTTATATGCTATTTCTGTTCAAATTTCAGTCCCTTGATTCTCTGGATGATAATTAATTTCCTCTGTAACATGTCATGTTGCATAAATCTCATAGTGTGTATTTTGTCACTAGAGTATTTTTTCTTTTTGTGCATGTTTTCTGATGCTATTTTTAGGTTGAGAGTGGCAATATCCATGGCCCCTTACGAGCCTGAGAATACCAACCCTAAGCTGTATGCTTTAGCTTGGCTGTTTGTCAAAAAAGGGAGTTTTTTTAAATTATTTATGTCAATATTTAAAAAAATAGCGTGAGGATCTTCTGCTTCTTGTGGCAGCAGGCATAGGCTTATCGGATACATGTTAGTCCTTAAAACCCACAACCAACCATGGTTACATTCCGCAATGACTAAATAACACTAATGCCACAGATGCAAAGAAAAATGGCACAAGGAAATTGAGGTACAAAATATAAATAATTTTATTCTTACTGAAATTCATATATCATACAATCACATATAGATGCCTCAGATTATCCAAAAATCACTGGAAGCCTGGACAGAAAATCACTTCATTGTCCACTATATATAGCGTTAACCCGTGCTAGGAATGGCATATAGTACCCATACAATCATACATAATGTCGCTAGAAATCCATATTGTAACAATGCCCAAAGTGACAATTTAAATCCAGACATATTGCCTGAAATTCAATACAGCGAACCAAGTTCTAACACCATGAAGGGTAAACCATAACAGTGCTATTGAATAGAAGGTTAGTGATAACTGTATGCGTGTCCAAGCTGCCACAACAATCTACCCCGATGCACGTTTCGCCACTTCTTCTTATTTTGTACCTCACATTCCTTGTGCCATTTTTCTTTGCATCTGTGGCATTAGTGTTATGTAGGCTTATCGGAGTAGTACTCTCTCATCAGCCAACACCTCTATAATGATAGGTAAACTTTTACCACCCGACACAGCTGTTGGTGCTCTGACTGGCAGTAATAATCTTACTGCCGATCAGAGACACTGGTGTTTCTTGTGCTTTCATGCAGATGAAAGCATGTGAAAAAGCCAATGTTCAGGGTGACCAACCCAAACAGTAACACAGGCTTCTTGAAGAAGTCAGTATTTGGTACGGACCCCAAATTTTACTGCTTGGGCGGTGGCATTCTCTATTCCACAAATCTTACTCCAGCCTGGCCTGTAGTAGGGTTTGTGGTGAGGCACACACAGAGGTGTATGCCGCTCATCTGGCGCTCCTGATTCATGAAAAGACACATGCCTATTCATGAACCAGGAGCATCTGACTCTAGCTTGTCCCCTCATTAAATCCAGCATGTGCATTCACTAAGGGTGATTTACTGTTCTTCATTTATTAGTTAACAAGCAGAGATAAGCAGCAGCAGCATGGTGAAAGTTATACAGCAGCACTGAGTAATGTAGCTGTGAATCCATCTCTTCAGTGAGTTAAAAGACTTTTTAGAAAGCTCAGCATGATCTTTTTGTATCTCCCTTAGGCTAGTTTCACACTTGCTTTTTTTTGCAGCGCGTTTTTCCTGCAAAAAAACGCATTGAAAAAACGCATACATAAGCATACAACTGCTGCGTTTTTTTCATGCATTTTTATGAGCATGCATGAAAAAAACGCAGTGTTTTTATGCATTTGTATGCGTTTTTAGTGCGTTTTTACCGCGTTTGCGTTTTTTTCCAACATTTTTAGGTGGCCCCCACACTACCCAAACCATGACTTTACTAACCCTAACCCTGACCCTAACCCTAACCCTAACCCTGACCCTAACCCTAACCCTAACCCTGACCCTAACCCTTAACCAAATCATACTTAACCCTAACCCAAACCCTAAACCCTAACTAACCCTATCCCTAACCCTAACCCTGACCCTAACCCTAACCCTAACCCTGACCCTAACCCTAACCCTAACCCTGACCCTAACCCTAACCCTAACCCTGACCCTAACCCTTAACAAAACCATACTTAACCCTAACCCTGACCCTAACCCTAACCCTAACCCTGAGCCTAACCCTTAACCAAACCATACTTAACCCTAATCCTGACCCTAACCCTGACCCTAACCCTAACCCTGACCCTAACCCTTAACAAAACCATACTTAACCCTAATCCTGACCCTAACCCTGACCCTAATCCTTAACAAAACCATACTTAACCCTAACCCTGACCCTAACCCTAACCCTGACCCTAACCCTAACCCTAACCCTGACCCTAACCCTAACCCTAACCCTAACCCTGACCCTAACCCTTAACAAAACCATACTTAACCCTAATCCTGACCCTAACCCTGACCCTAATCCTTAACAAAACCATACTTAACCCTAACCCTGACCCTAACCCTAACCCTAACCCTGACCCTAACCCTTAACAAAACCATACTTAACCCTAATCCTGACCCTAACCCTAACCCTAACCCTGAGCCTAACCCTTAACCAAACCATACTTAACCCTAATCCTGACCCTAACCCTGACCCTAACCCTAACCCTGACCCTAACCCTTAACAAAACCATACTTAACCCTAATCCTGACCCTAACCCTGACCCTAAACCTTAACAAAACCATACTTAACCCTAACCCTGACCCTAACCCTAACCCTGACCCTAACCCTAACCCTAACCCTGACCCTAACCCTAACCCTAACCCTAACCCTGACCCTAACCCTTAACAAAACCATACTTAACCCTAATCCTGACCCTAACCCTGACCCTAATCCTTAACAAAACCATACTTAACCCTAACCCTGACCCTAACCCTAACCCTAACCCTGACCCTAACCCTTAACAAAACCATACTTAACCCTAATCCTGACCCTAACCCTGACCCTAACCCTTAACCAAACCATACTTAACCCTAACCCTGACCCAAACCCCAACCCTAACCCTGACCCTGACCCTAACCCTAACCCTAAACCCCCTTAACTAACCCTAACTCTAACCCAAACCCCTAAATTCCATGGTTAAAAAAAAAAACGCATATGCAAAAAAACGCATACATGAGCATGCCAGTGCACACATATGCGCATCCATAGGCTATAATGGACATTTTTAGCGCAAAACGTGCGCATATGTGCGCATGCGCTTTTTTGCAGGGCCAAAAAATGCAACATGCTGCGTCTGGAAAATACCAACGCACACCCCAAAAAAACGCAGCGCATGAAAATCGCATACATGCGCTTACCAGCGCGCAGGTATGCGCACCCATGTTAAATATAGGGGAAAAAACGCATGCGCAGGTATGCGTTTTTTTCCAGCGCTAAAAAACGCAAATGTGAAACCAGCCTTAGCCTGATTTTCCACTCTGCTCCCCACTCTTCACTCTGCCTTTTCTACAAAATATAATAGGCTATGTAATCGGATCCTCACTATGGTGGTAGTCTGACATGCCTTGAGCAAGACAGATTTTTCCAGTGGATGATGAGTTCAAGAGGCGGAGAAGTGAAATAACTAATAAATTGAGAAAGAAACAGTATTTCAGTTAACATATAATATAAAGTTTTTTATGTTTGCATGCACTATTTATCTATCCAAAGTTTGTGGAAAGTACAGTTCACTTTTTGCCGCCTTCTTTTCTATGTTTGACTTACGTGCAACAGAATTGAATACATTAGAGAAAATGATATGTGTATACATTTTCAGCACAAGGTATATACTGTATGTATAAATGCAAATATATGCAATGTTTTTCTCTGCACTGTCAACTCTTTTGATTGCTTGTATTATTTCAGTCAGTGAGGAAAATGAGCTTGGAAAAAGAAAGAGTTATACACATTAATAAAATATCAACCTAAGCACAACACAGAAACAGTAATAACTCCACTCATAACACTTGTGAGCCTTCGCGGGCAGGGTCCTCTCTCCTTCTGTACCAGTTATGACTTGTGTTGTTTAACATTATTGTACTTGTTTTTATTATGTATACCCCTCCTTACATGTAAAGCGCCATGGAATAAATGGCGCTATAATAATAACAATAAATAATAATAATAATAATAACAAAGAACAAAAGACGAAGCTGAAACCCCCTGTACTCCACATTCCTGAGATCTGTGATCTAGAACTAACATAATTTTTAAATTTAATTTCCGTATCCATCCACCTTCCCTCTTCCCAAAATATAAACAAATAAAAAGTTGTATTATGAGTAAATGTATAAAAAGGAAACCCTCATGCATAGGCATTGCGTAATCGTTTAGCTATGAAATTAAAATGAATGTTAAACTGAGATAAAAAATAGGAAAAATAATAATAATAGTGCTAATATTAATAATAATGTGTTACCTACAACAGTATAAAAGTATGTTTCCAATGTTTACACTTTTTTTATGCTTTTTTATACAATCATTTGAATGGGTAAAAAGATGCCACAAAAACACTGGAAGAATTCACATGTTATTTAACCCCTTTACCCCCAAGGGTGGTTTGCATTTTAATGACCGGGCCAATTTTTACAATTCTGACCACTGTCACTTTACAGGTAATAACTCTGGAACACTTCCATGGATCCCGGTGATTCTGACACTGTTTTCTCGTGACATACTGTACTTCATGTTAGTGGTAAAATTTCTTTGATATTACTTGCATTTATTTGTGAAAAAAATGGAAATTTGGTGAAAATTTTAAAAATTTCACAATTATCCAACTTTGAATTTTCATGCCCTTAAATCACAGAGATATGTCACATAAAATTACTTAATAATTAACATTTCCCACATGTTTACTTTACATCAGCACAATGTTGGAGCCAAAATTTTTTTTTGTTAGGAAGTTATAAAGGTTAAAACTTGACCAGTGATTTCTCATTTTTGCAACACCATTTTATTTTTACGGACCACATCACATTTGAAGTCACTTTGAGGGGTCTGTATGATAGAAAATACCCAAAAGTGACACCATTCTAAAAACTGCACTCTCAAGGTATTCAAAACCACTTTCAAGAAGTTTATTAACCCTTCAGGTACTTCACAGGAATTTTTTGAATGTTTAAAAAATGAACATTTTGCACAAAAAATTTTACTTCAGATCCAATTTTTTTTTTTACCTTAACCAGGGTAGCAGGAGAAACTGGACCCCAAAAGTTGTTGTGCAATTTCTCCTGATTATGCTGACTCCCCATATACAGTCATATGTAAAGGTTTGGGCACCCCTATTAATGTTAACCTTTTTTCTTTATAACAATTTTGGTTTTTGCAACAGCTATTTCAGTTTCATATATCTAATAACTGATGGACTCAGTTATATTTCTGGATTCAAATGAGGTTTATTGTACTAACAGAAAATGTGCAATCTGCATTTAAACAAAATCTGACTGGTGCAAAAGTATGGGCACCCTTATCATTTTCTTGATTTGAACACTCCTAACTACTTTTTACTGACTTCCTGAAGCACTAAATTGGTTTTGTAACCTCATTGAGCTTTGAACTTCATAGCCAGGTGTATCAAATCATGAGAAAAGGTATTTAAAGTGGCCACTTGCAAGTAGTTCTCCTATTTGATTCTCCAATGAAGAGTGGCATCATGGGCTCATCAAAACAACTCTCAAATGATCTGAAAACAAAGATTATTCAACATAGCTTTTCAGGGGAAGGATACAAAAAGTTGTCTCAGAGATTTAACCTGTCAGTTTCCACTGTGAGGAACATAGTAAGGAAATGGAAGAACACAGGTACAGTTCTTGTTAAGCCCAGAAGTGGCAGGCCAAGAAAAATATCAGAAAGGCAGAGAAGAAGAATGGTGAGAACAGTCAAGGACAATCCACAGACCACCTCCAAAGACCTGCAGCATCATCTTGCTGCAGATGGTGTCACTGTGCATCGGTCAACAATACAGCGCACTTTGCACAAGGAGAAGCTGTATGGGAGAGTGATGTGAAAGAAGCCGTTTCTGCAAGCACGCCACAAACAGTCGCCTGAGGTATGCAAAAGCACATTTGGACAAGCCAGTTACATTTTGGAAGAAGGTCCTGTGGACTGATGAAACAAAGATTGAGTTGTTTGGTCATACAAAAAGGCGTTATGCATGCGCTGTATTGTTGACGATGCACAGTGACACCATCTGCAGCAAGATGATGCTGCAGGTCTTTGGAGGTGGTCTGTGGATTGTCCTTGACTGTTCTCACCATTCTTCTTCTCTGCCTTTCTGATATTTTTCTTGGCCTGCCACTTCTGGGCTTAACAAGAACTGTACCTGTGTTCTTCCATTTCCTTACTATGCTCCTCACAGTGGAAACTGACAGGTTAAATCTCTGAGACAACTTTTTGTATCCTTCCCCTGAAAAGCTATGTTGAATAATCTTTGTTTTCAGATCATTTGAGAGTTGTTTTGAGGAGCCCATGATGCCACTCTTCATAGGAGAATCAAATAGGAGAACTACTTGCAAGTGGCCACTTTAAATACCTTTTCTCATGATTTGATACACCTGGCTATGAAGTTCAAAGCTCAATGAGGTTACAAAACCAATTTAGTGCTTCAGGAAGTCAGTAAAAAGTAGTTAGGAGTGATCAAATCAAGAAAATGATAAGGGTGCCCATACTTTTGCACCGGTCAAATTTTGTTTAAATGCAGATTGAACATTTTCTGTTAGTACAATAAACCTCATTTGAATCCAGAAATATAACTGAGTCCATCAGTTATTAGATATATGAAACTGAAATAGCTATTGCAAAAACCAAAATTGTTATAAAGAAAAAAGGTTAACATTAATAGGGGTGCCCAAACTTTTACATATGACTGTATGCAGGCAGATAAACCACTGTCTGGGTGCATGGCAGAGCTCAGAAGGGAAAGAGCGCCGTTTTACTTTTTCAGCGCAAAATTGGCTGGAATTTAGATCAGATGCAATGTTGCGTTTGGAGAGCCCCTGATGTGCCTAAACAGTGGAAACCCCCTACAAGTGACAACATTTTGGAAACTAGACCCCCTAAGGAACTTATCTAAATGTGTGGTGAGCACTTTGAACCTCCAAGTTCTTTACAGAAGTTTATAACGTAGAGCCGTAAAAATAAAAAATCGTATTTTTTCCCACAAATATTATCTTTTAGCCTCCAATTTTTTTATTTTCCCAAGGGTAACAGAAGAAAGTGGACCACAAGCGTTATTTTCCAATTTTTCCTGAGTACGTTGATACCCTATATGTGGGGGTAAACCACTGTTTCGGCACATGGCAGAGCTCAGAAGGGAAGGAGCACCAGATTTTACTGTTATGGTTTGCAGGTGTTATGACCCACTGTGAGAGCCCATGAGGTGCCAAAACAGCAGAACCCCCCATAAGTGACCCAATTTTTTGAACTACACCTCTCAATGAATTCATCTAGAGGTGCAGTGATCATAGTGACACTTTGGGTGTGTCACAGAATTTTATACCATCGGGCAGATGTTGTGAGTTCATTTTCCCCTTCACCGTTGATGTCTGATGAACTCCCTCTGCTGGTGAAGAGAGGTAGTGAAATTGATTGGGTTGGGAAGAACCTGTCATCTGAACAGGTGGAGCCTGATTGGACACCCGGAATCGCAGCCGACGCCCTACAGGGGTGCTGGTGATCCTTTCTGCTCTGAGCTCTTGCAAACCAGTTCAGTACCTGTCTTCTGAAAGCTAAGTATTTGCTCTCTTATTTTTTCATGAGATATTGTCTGTTTACTTAGTGTTTGTGTTCTGCCTGCCCTTGTTGGTACAGGCTGAGCTCCATTTTTGTCTCTGGTCAAGTTGATCTTTTGCTCAGTCTTTAGAATATTCCTGAGTGCTGATATAGTGTTTTTGAAGTTTAGTGACTTCAGGGTCTTTTTTCTATCAGACGTGTTGGACATTATTTTGGCAGTATTTTTTTGCGGATTGCAGCCAGCATCTTTTTTGTCCTTTCCTATTTAGTTAGTTGGGCCCCATCATTTGCTCAACCTGTCTTTGTGTCTGTGTTTGTGTTTTCATCTGCTTTTCACCGACAATACATGTTGGGGGCTGTCTATTGCTTTGGGGTCTGCTCTGGGGCAGTTTAGATTTCCCCTTTCTTTCTTTAGGCTTATTTAGTTCTCTGGCTGTGAGCGAGGGGTCTTGGGCACTGTAGGAACCCCCCACGGCTACTGTTAGTTGTGTGAATAGGATCAGGGGTCTGCAATCCGATAGCTACCAACCTCTCCGGTTTTCTGGACTTAGCTTGTATTTTTGTTTTTTCCTCCTTCGGTGACTCATTCATAACAGAATCATCAGCCATACCGCAGATTCTAGGGTATTCAATAGCAGGAAAGAATTGTAAAAAAAAAAAGAGATAAAATAAGTGTCAGAATTTTTTTTTTTTTGTTTTTGTGTATATTTTTTCCTTTTTGTCTTTGAGGCCGTAGGGGGAATTTTTTTCTTCTCAATGGAGATGAAGCAATTGTCTGATCGTGTGGAGCAGCTCGCTGCTGAAGTGCGGGGAATTTCCGCCTATCTTGCTCATGCACATGTTGCTGAACCAAAGATCCCTACTCCTGATGTGTTTTTTGGGGATCGGTCTAAATTTTTGAACTTTAAGAATAATTGTAAATTATTTTTTGCCTTGAAGCCTAACTCATCAGGGAGCTCCGCGCAGCAGGTTAAAATTGTCATGTCTTTGCTGCGCGGTGATCCTCAGGATTGGGCGTTTTCTTTGAAACCTGATGATCCTATTCTAGCTAATGTGAACATATTTTTTCAAGCCTTAGGGCTGTTGTATGATGAACCTAATGCTATTGATCAGGCTGAAAAGGCCCTGTTGGCATTGAGCCAGGGTCAGGATTCTGCAGAGTTGTACTGTCAAAAATTCCAAAAGTGGGCAGTCCTTACTACTTGGAATGATGGTGCCTTGGCAGCTCTCTTTCGGAAGGGTTTGTCAGAAACCGTAAAAGATACTATATTTCCTGTTCCCTCTGGTCTTGACCATTCTATGTCATTAGCCATTCAGGATGATCGGCGTTTGCGCGAACGCAAAACTGCACGAGAGGTGTTGAACAAATGTCTGAACCTATGCAATGTGATAGAGTTTTGTCTAGGGCGCAACGTCAGGAGTTCAGAAGGCGTAATAAGCTGTGTTTTTTCTGTGGAGATGCCTCGCATATTATTTCTTCTGCCCTAAACGAGAGAAACATTTTGCACACACATTTGCTGTGGGCGGTGTTCAACCTAAGTTTCTTCTGGCAATTACTCTTATCTGTTCCCTGTCCACATTTTCCGCTAAGGCTTTCGTGGATTCGGGAGCAGCTCTGAAACTAATGGACTTGGATTTTGCTAAACGTTGTGGATTTCCTATGACACCTCTGTGGACGCCTATCCCTTTGAGGAGTATTGATGCTACTCCTTTGGCGAAGAATAAACCTCAGTTTTGGATCCAGGTGGTAATGCAGGTCGCCCCAGATCATCAAGAAAATTGCAGATTCTTGGTGTTGCATAATCTGCATGATACCATTTTTCTGGGGTTTCCCTGGTTACAAATCCATAATCCAGTTTTGGATAGGAAATCTGTGTCTGTGGTGAGTTGGGGTTGTCGGTGTGCCCTTAGTGACGCTCCTGTTTTCTCCACCTCTCCCCGGTCGCATGATGTTCCTGACTATTTGGCTGATTTTTATGATGTATTTAGTGAGAATGAGTCTGCGTCTTTGCCTCCTCATTGGAGTTATGATTGTGCAATTGAGCTGAGCCCTGTGTGTAAATTTCCCAAGGGTCGACTTTTCAATTTATCTGTACCCGAGCACGAGGCCATGCGATCCTATATTAAGGAGTCGTTGGAGAAGGGTCATATTAGATCATCCTCTTCACCCTTAGGTGCTGGGGTTTTTTCCGTGGCCAAGAAGGATGGTTCATTAAGGCCTTGTATTGACTATCGTTCCCTCAACAAAATTACTGTTAGATATCAGTATCCGTTACCCCTGATTTCTGATCTACTCTCTAGAGTTAAAGGTGCTTGCTGGTTTACCAAGCTTGACCTCAGGGGAGCGTATAATCTTATTCGCATTAAGCATGGGGATGAATGGAAGACGGCGTTTAATACTCCAGAGGGACATTTTGAGTACCTGGTGATGCCTTTTGGGCTCACTAATGCCCCTTCTGTCTTCCAGTGCTTCATGAATGATATTTTCCGAGACTTTGTGGATAAATTTTTGATCATCAATCTGGATGATATTTTGATCTTTTCCAAGGATTGGGACTCTCATGTGGAACATGTTCGGACTGTGTTCCGGATTTTGAGGGAGAATTCCCTGTATGTCAAGGGATCGAAATGCCTTTTTGGGGTACAGAGGATTTCATTTTTGGGATTTATTTGGTCTTCGTCAACTACTGAAATGGACCCGGCCAAGGTACAGGCCATTTATGATTGGATTCAGCCCACTTCTTTGAAGGCCCTCCAGAAGTTTTTGGGTTTTGCTAATTTTTATCGTAAATTTATAGCTAATTTTTCTGGTATTGCCAAACCATTGACTGATTTGACTAAGAAGGGTGCTGATGTGCTGAATTGGTCTCCGGAGGCTGTTTCTTCCTTTCAGATGCTGAAGCGAAGGTTCACTTCTGCTCCGGTTTTGCGGCAACCTGATGTCTCACTTCCGTTTCAGTTAGAGATGGACACTTCTGAGATTGGTGCAGGAGCTGTTTTGTCCCAAAAAGATCCGGTAACATCTAAGATGAATCCCTGTGCTTTCTTTTCCAGAAAGTTCTCCCCATCTGAACGTAATTATGATGTGGGGAATCGGGAACTGTTGGCCATGAAATGGGCATTTGAGGAGTGGAGACATTGGTTGGAGGGAGCTAAACATCAAGTCGTGGTCCTTACTGACCACAAGAATTTGATTTACCTGGAGTCGGCCAAACGCTTGAATCCTAGACAGGCTAGGTGGGCCTTGTTTTTCACACGTTTTGATTTTGTGGTCTCTTTTCTTCCGGGCACTAAGAATGTCAAGGCAGACCCCCTCTCTAGGAGTTTCTTTGCTGATTCTCCTGTTGTGACCAAGCCTGCTACCATCTTAGGTGAGGGGGTAGTTCTTTCTGCCATCTCGCCCGATTAGAGACGTGCTCTGGCAGAGTTTCAGGAGGACAAACCTGAGCGTTGTCCCATTGGAAAATTGTATGTTCCTGACCAGTGGAGGAAGAGAGTGATGTCTGAATTTCATTGCTCTGCATTGGCTGGTCATCCAGGTATTTTTGGTACTAGAGATTTGGTGAGTCGGTTTTTGTTTTTTTGGTGGCCCGCCTTGTCTCGTGATGTCAGGAGTTTTGTGCAGTCCTGTGGGACTTGCTACCGGTCTAAACCTTGTTCTCGCTCTAGTGGGTTGCTGATGCCTTTGCCGGTGCCCAGGAGGCCATGGACCCATATTTCAATGGATTTTATCTCTGATATGCCTGTCTCTCAGAGAATGACTGTTATTTGGGTGATTTGTGATAGATTCTCTAAGATGGTCCATCTTGTAGCACTCCCTAAGTTGCCATCCTCCTCAGAGTTGGTGCCCTTGTTTTTGCAACAGGTGGTTCGCTTGCACGGGATTCCTGAGAACATTGTATCTGACAGAGGAGTTCAGTTTATTTCTAGATTTTGGAGGACTTTCTGTTCCAAGCTGGGAATTCATTTGTCCTTCTCCTCTGCGTTTCACCCTCAGATCAATGGGCAGACGGAGAGGACAAACCAGACTTTGGAGTCGTATTTGAGATGTTTTATTTCTGCTGATCAGGATGATTGGGTTTCATTTTTGCCCTTGGCCGAAATTGCTTTAAATAATAGAGCTAGTTCTGCCACTTTGATGTCACCTTTATTTTGTAACTTTGGGTTTCATCCTCGATTCTCTTCAGGGCAGGTGGAGTCTTCTGCCTGCCCAGGTGTTGACACTGTGGTGGAGAGAATGCACCAGATCTGGGACCAAGTGGTGGATAGGTTGTCTCTCTCCCAGGAAAAGGCCCAGCGGTTTTCCAACCGTCATAGGACCATTGGTCCCCAGTTTAAGGTGGGTGATATGGTTTGCTTGTCATCAAAGAATATCTCTATGAAGGTGGCTTCTCCAAAGTTTAAACCTAGATTTATTGGACCTTACAAGATTTTGGAGATTCTTAATCCTGTCTCTTTTCGATTGGCTCTTCCTGTTATATTTAAGATCCATAACGTGTTTCATAAGTCTCTGTTAAAGAGGTTTGTTGAGCCAGTAGTTCCTGTGGTGGCACCTCCTGACCCTGTATTGGTGGAAGGTAATGTGGAATATGAGGTTGAGAAGATACTGGATTCTCGCCTGGCTAGACGGAGACTCCAGTATTTGGTTAAATGGAAGGGTTATGGCCAGGAGGATAATTCTTGGGTCCCTGCATCCGATATTCATTCCGAAAGATTGGTTCGTGCTTTTCATCGGGCCCATCCTGATCGTCCTGGTGGCGTGGATGAGGGTTCGGTGACCCCTCCTCAAGGGGGAGGTACTGTTGTGAGTTCATTTTCCCCTTCACCGTTGATGTCTGATGAACTCCCTCTGCTGGTGAAGAGAGGTAGTGAAATTGATTGGGTTGGGAAGAACCTGTCATCTGAACAGGTGGAGCCTGATTGGACACCCGGAATCGCTGAGTGGATATAAGGCAGCCGATGCCCTACAGGGGTGCTGGTGATCCTTTCTGCTCTGAGCTCTTGCAAACCAGTTAAGTACCTGTCTTCTGAAAGCTAAGTATTTGCTCTCTTATTTTTCCATGAGATATTGTCTGTTTACTTAGTGTTTGTGTTCTGCCTGCCCTTGTTAGTACAGGCTGAGCTCCATTTTTGTCTCTGGTCAAGTTGATCTTTTGCTCAGTCTTCAGAATATTCCTGAGTGCTGATAGTGTTTTTGAAGTCTAGTGACTTCAGGGCCTTTTTTCTATCAGACGTGTTGGACATTATTTTGGCAGTATATTTTTGCGGATTGCAGCCAGCATCTTTTCTGTCCTTTCCTATTTAGTTAGTTGGGCCCCATCATTTGCTCAACCTGTCTTTCTGTCTGTGTTTGTGTTTTCATCTGCTTTTCACCGACAATACATGTTGGGGGCTCTCTATTGCTTTGGGGTCTGCTCTGGGGCAGTTTAGATTTCCCCTTTCTTTCTTTAGGCTTATTTAGTTCTCCGGCTGTGAACGAGGGGTCTAGGGCACCGTAGGAACCCCCCACGGCTACTGTTAGTTGTGTGAATAGGATCAGGGGTCTGCAATCCGATAGCTACCAACCTCTCTGGTTTTCTGGACTTAGCTTGTATTTTTGTTTTTTCCTCCTTCGGTGACTCATTCATAACAGGCAGCCATGTGGAGAGACTAGGGAGAAGCGGAGCGCTATTTGCCTATTCAAGTGAAGGGGTCTGTGCACATGTCAGTGTGTTTCCACAGACTGTGTGTCCGTGGGCAAAATACGATGACATGTCAGTTTTTTCATGTCAGCATGGGCAACAAAACATCCAGCACACGTGCATACACATAGCACATATCGATGTCATCCATGTGAAATGCATCGTCACCGGGGAAGAAGCACTACAGTAAGTGATGTTCCATGGCGCTGGGTGCTGAACACGGCTCTCATCATTCTCCCCTGCTTGTGCGAATCGCCGGCAGAGCAGGGGTGAATGATGAGAGCCATGTTCAGTACCCGGCGCTGGGGAACAGCGCTTACAGTAACACTTCTTCCCTTGAGCCTGTCTTTGCGGTACTGATGCGGCACACACATGCTACACATGCCACAAGTATTACATACAAGGATAGAGTTGAGCGATACCGTCCGATACTTGAAAAAATATCGGAAGTCGGTATCGGAATTCCGATACAGCAAGTATCGGCCGATACCCGATACTTGCGGTATCGGAATGCTCAACACTATACATGGACCCTGACATCTCTGGTACTGGAAATATCAGGATTAGTGTTGAGCGATACCGTTCGATGCCCAAAAATATCGTATCGGATGGTATCGCCAGATACGAAAAAAATATCGGGTATCGCCGATTCCGATACCGGAAGTCCCATTCAAGTCAATGGGACTTCCGGTATCGGAATTAAAAAAAGCCCTTTATTTCCTTGTTGGCTAAGTCTACATAATTGAAAACAAATAAGAATCATGTAGAATGTATTGTGGGAGGTGGAGGAGACATTAAAAGCATAGTGGTTTATTCAAATCACATGGCATAGCATTAATTCCAATTTTTTTTTCAGTACGTTCGGAGTTAAAAAGATATTGACTATGTTAACCTTTTTTATATTTTGTCAGATATGTATGTTTCACAACTTCCATGCTCTTCACGTTCTTTTGTACTTCTCCCACACTTTCTCCTTCATGATCCGCAGCAGTAGCATTTTTTTCATCAACTTTTTCTTCACCTTATTCATCTTCTTCTTCTTCATCTTCTTCCCATTAATTTTTTTTTTCCATTCTTCATATTCTTCTTATTCAGCTATTATCAATTTTAATATGCTATTTCTTCATCTTCTTCCTATTCTTCTTTGTCTTCATTTTCTTATGGTGACAGGCATTCCTGTAGTACTTATCTATAAAAGTTATAAGATTACACCTTACGTTCTGCCTGTCACTAAAGATTTACAACAGGATTTGTCCGCGTTCAGTTTGGCCTGCAGCAGCAGGCATTTTCCAGAGGCACCACGAGGAGGAACGGACTCACCCCCATTTACTGCTTAGTCTTCTTCTGCTTATAATTTTGATTTCTTCTATGCTGATTTTTAGCCTTATGCTTAATGTTCTTCTGCTTTCTGTTCTTCTGCTTTTGCTTCTTCTGCTTCTTGTTCTTCTGTCTTTTGTTCTGTATCTTGGTGGTTGTCTTCATGTTCTTTGTCCTCTTGGTCTTATTATTTAGGGTCATATTTCTGGTCTTCTTTGGTGTGGTCTTCAGGGTCGTCGTCATCAGGGTCGTCATCATGGAGATCAATAAGGATTACCAAAGACAATTTCAAAAAGCTTGATCTTGGAAATGTAGCAGAAGGTACAAGAAGGCTGAGAAACAGGCGAAAACCAGCAGACAGTGCTGACACCCGGATGGGTAGCAGAAGGAACAAGAGCCAATGGCACTACCGAGGACCAACTGACGGTGCTGGACCACGGTTACTAAGCAGAAGGTACCTGTGCTAAAAAGCACTACCAAGGACCAGCTGACGGTGCTGGACCTCGGATACCGAGATGGAGGCACCTAGGCCAAAGGCTGTGGCGAGAACCAGCAGACAGTGCTGGAACCCGGGTGGGTAGCAGAAGGAACAAGAGCCAATGGCACTTCTGAGGACCAACTGACGGTGCTGGACCACGGTTACTAAGCAGAAGGTACCTGTGCTAAAAAGCACTACCAAGGACCAGCTGACGGTGCTGGACCTTGGATACCGAGATGGAGGCACCTAGGCCAAAGGCTGTGGCGAGAACCAGCAGACAGTGCTGGAACCCGGGTGGGTAGCAGAAGGAACAAGAGCCAATGGCACCTCTGAGGACCAACTGACGGTGCTGGACCACGGTTACTAAGCAGAAGGTACCTTTGCTAAAAAGCACTACCAAGGACCAGCTGACGGTGCTGGACCTCGGATACCGAGATGGAGGCACCTAGGCCAAAGGCTGTGGCGAGAACCAGCAGACAGTGCTGGAACCCGGGTGGGTAGCAGAAGGTACCCATTCAAAGCAAAGTAGCCAGGCCGCAAGCCGGCCGCAGTTACCGAAACCCACAGTCCTACAGGGGGTCCATGTCCCATTGGCAGTACGGATCCAGCCTTCAGTGCCAGTTCCCGCAGCCCACATAGGAGTCACCTAAACTGCAGGCACCGTAGAGTCGGCTAACCCCGCCGCAAGACGACAGGACAACGGATTGGTGGCATAGTGACCTTGACACTACCCGGAAACAGCAGGCGTGCTGGAACCAGGCTGGGCAACAGGGAGTACCCGTGCCAAAGACACTGCCGAGAACCAGCTGACGGTGCTGGAACCCAGATGGGTAGCAAAAGCTACAAGAGCCAATGGCACTACCGAGGAACAGCTGTTGGTGCTGGACCACGGTTACTAGGCAGGAGGTACCTGTGCTAGAAAGCACTACCAAGGACCAGCTGAAGGTGCTGGACCTCGGATACCGAGATGGAGGCACCTAGGCCAAAGGCTGTGGCGAGAACCAGCAGACAGTGCTGGAACCCGGGTGGGGTAGCAGAAGGTACCCATTCAAAGCAAAGTAGCCAGGCCGCAAGCCGGCCGCAGTTACCGAAACCCATAGTCCTACAGGGGGTCCATGTCCCATTGGCACTACGGATCCAGCCTTCAGTGCCAGTTCCCGCAGCCCACATAGGAGTCACCTAAACTGCAGGCACCGTAGAGTCAGCTAACCCGGCCGCATGACGACAGGACAACGGATTGGTGGCATAGTGACCTTGACACTACCCGGAAACAGCAGGCATGCTGGAACCAGGCTGGGCAACAGGGAGTACCCGTGCCAAAGACACTGCCGAGAACCAGCTGACTGTGCTGGAACCCAGATGGGTAGCAAAAGCTACAAGAGCCAATGGCACTACCGAGGAACAGCTGACGGTGCTGGACCACGGTTACTAGGCAGGAGGTACCTGTGCTAGAAAGCACTACCAAGGACCAGCTGACGGTGCTGGACCTCGGATACCGAGATGGAGGCACCTAGGCCAAAGGCTCTGGCGAGAACCAGCAGACAGTGCTGGAACCCGGGTGGGTAGCAGAAGGTACCCATTCAAAGCAAAGTAGCCAGGCCGCAAGCCGGCCGCAGTTACCAAAACCCACAGTCCTACAGGGGGTCCATGTCCCATTGGCAGTACGGATCCAGCCTTCAGTGCCAGTTCCCGCAGCCCACATAGGAGTCACCTAAACTGCAGGCACCGTAGAGTCGGCTAATCCGGCTGCAAGACGACAGGACAACGGATTGGTGGCATAGTGACCTTGACACTACCCGGAAACAGCAGGCGTGCTGGAACCAGGCTGGGCAACAGGGAGTACCCGTGCCAAAGACACTGCCGAGAACCAGCTGACGGTGCTGGAACCCAGATGGGTAGCAAAAGCTACAAGAGCCAATGGCACTACCGAGGAACAGCTGACGGTGCTGGACCACGGTTACTAGGCAGGAGGTACCTGTGCTAGAAAGCACTACCAAGGACCAGCTGACGGTGCTGGACCTCGGATACCGAGATGAGGCACCTAGGCCAAAGGCTCTGGCGAGAACCAGCAGACAGTGCTGGAACCCGGCTGGGTAGCAGAAGGTACCCATTCAAAGCAAAGTAGCCAGGCCGCAAGCCGGCCGCAGTTACCAAAACCCACAGTCCTACAGGGGGTCCATGTCCCATTGGCAGTACGGATCCAGCCTTCAGTGCCAGTTCCCGCAGCCCACATAGGAGTCACCTAAACTGCAGGCACCGTAGAGTCGGCTAATCCGGCTGCAAGACGACAGGACAACGGATTGGTGGCATAGTGACCTTGACACTACCCGGAAACAGCAGGCGTGCTGGAACCAGGCTGGGCAACAGGGAGTACCCGTGCCAAAGACACTGCCGAGAACCAGCTGACGGTGCTGGAACCCAGATGGGTAGCAAAAGCTACAAGAGCCAATGGCACTACCGAGGAACAGCTGACGGTGCTGGACCACGGTTACTAGGCAGGAGGTACCTGTGCTAGAAAGCACTACCAAGGACCAGCTGACGGTGCTGGACCTCGGATACCGAGATGAGGCACCTAGGCCAAAGGCTCTGGCGAGAACCAGCAGACAGTGCTGGAACCCGGGTGGGTAGCAGAAGGTACCCATTCAAAGCAAAGTAGCCAGGCCGCAAGGCGGCCGCAGTTACCGAAACCCACAGTCCTACAGGGGGTCCATGTCCCATTGGTACTACGGATCCAGCCTCCAGTGCCTGTTCCCGCAGCCCACATAGGAGTCACCTAAATTGCAGGCACCGTAGAGTCGGCTAACCCGGCCGCAAGACGACAGGACAACGGATTGGTGGCATAGTGACCTTGACACTACCCGGAAACAGCAGGCGTGCTGGAACCAGGCTGGGCAACAGGGAGTACCCGTGCCAAAGACACTGCCGAGCACCAACTGGCGTTGTTGGAGCCCAGGGACAATCATGGTGTAGGCCGAGGCCTACTTGGTGGTAGTTTTAGATTGTTTGTAGGCTACAACAGACTGTCAACGTGCTCCAATTAGGCATCTGTCTCCACTCTGTTTCCAGGATTTCACGTGACCACCAACACCGCCAGTTTATGCGTACAGCAGCCGTCTGCCCAATCCACAAGTGTTCCTGTGTTACTGGGATTCTGTAATGTCAGCAGATCCCCTGATGTGTGTCTGCCACTGTCTCCTGCTCTGTCAACATTCCCACCGCTTGCAGTGGGAAGGTGGACAGCGCAGGAGACAGTGGCGGACACATATTGGGGGATCTGCTGACGTTACAGAACCCCAGTAACACAGGAACACGTGTGGAATGCGTTGACGGCAACTGTGAGCAGGAACTGGTGGTGTTGGAGGTCAGGGGAAATACTAGAGACAGAGTGGAGACAGAGGCCAAATCAGAGAATGTTTAAATCTGAAGTAGTTACAATTTGGAGGCAGCAGCAGTTTGCCCTCCACACAGCAGGAGATCAGCTGACGTTACCGAACCCCACTTTCACATGAACGAGTGTGTTTTTCTGTGTGGACAGCACTTCCGAGCACCAACTAGCGTTGTTGGAACCCAGGGACAATCATGGTGCAGGCCGAGGCCTACTAGGAGCCAGGTGTAAAGCTGAGGTATTTTGACTTTGGAGGGAGCAGGACACTTTGCCCTCCACACAGCAGGGTATCAGCTGACGTTACCGAACCCCACTTTCACATAAACGAGTGTGTTTTTCTGTGTGGACGGCACTTCCGAGCAACAACTGACGATGTTGGAGCCCAGGGATAGTCATTTTGTAGGCTGAGGCCTACTTGGAGGCAGTTTAAGATAAGACGTTGTTTGAATTTGGAGGCAGCAGCAGTTTGCCCTCCACACAGCAGGGGATCAGCTGACATTACTGACCCCCACTTTCACATGAACGAGTGTGTTTTTCTGTGTGGACAGCACTTCCGAGCACCAACTAGCGTTGTTGGAGCCCAGGGAGAACCAGGGTGCAGGCCGAGGCCTACTTGGTGGCAGTTTTAGATTGTTTGTAGGCTACAACAGACTGTCAACGTGCTCCAATTAGGCATCTGTCTCCACTCTGTTTCCAGGATTTCACGTGACCACCAACACCGCCAGTTTATGCGTACAGCAGCCGTCTGCCCAATCCACACGTGTTCCTGTGTTACTGGGATTCTGTAATGTCAGCAGATCCCCTGATGTGTGTCTGCCACTGTCTCCTGCTCTGTCCACATTCCCACCGCTTGCAGTGGGAAGGTGGACAGCGCAGGAGACAGTGGCGGACACACATTGGGGGATCTGCTGACGTTACAGAACCCCAGTAACACAGGAACACGTGTGGAATGCGTGGACGGCAACTGTGAGCAGGAACTGGCGGTGTTGGAGGTCAGGGGAAATACTAGAGACAGAGTGGAGACAGAGGCCAAATCAGAGAATGTTTAAATCTGAAGTAGTTACAATTTGGAGGCAGCAGCAGTTTGCCCTCCACACAGCAAGGGATCAGCTGACGTTACCGAACCCCACTTTCACATGAACGAGTGTTTTTCTGTGTGGACAGCACTTCCGAGCACCAACTAGCGTTGTTGGAACCCAGGGACAATCATGGTGCAGGCCGAGGCCTACTAGGAGCCAGGTGTAAAGTTGAGGTATTTTGACTTTGGAGGGAGCAGGACACTTTGCCCTCCACACAGCAGGGTATCAGCTGACGTTACCGAACCCCACTTTCACATGAACGAGTGTGTTTTTCTGTGTGTACGGCACTTCCGAGCAATAACTGACGATGTTGGAGCCCAGGGATAGTCATTTTGTAGACTGAGGCCTACTTGGAGGCAGTTTAAGATAAGACGTTATTTGAATTTGGAGGCAGCAGCAGTTTGCCCTCCACACAGCAGGGGATCAGCTGACATTACTGACCCCCACTTTCACATGAACGAGTGTGTTTTTCTGTGTGGACAGCACTTCCGAGCACCAATTAGCGCTGTTGGAGCCCAGCGAGAACCAGGGTGCAGGCCGAAGCCTACTTGGTGGCAGTTTTAGATTGTTTGTAGGCTACAACAGACTGTCAACGTGCTCCAATTAGGCATCTGTCTCCACTCTGTTTCCAGGATTTCACGTGACCACCAACACCGCCAGTTTATGCGTACAGTAGTCGTCTGCCCAATCCACACGTGTTCCTGTGTTACTGGTGTTCTGTAATGTCAGCAGATCCCCTGATGTTTGTCTGCCAATGTCTCCTGCTCTGTCCACATTCCCACAGCTTGCAGTGGGAAGGTGGACTGCGCAGGAGACAGTGCCGGACACACATTGGGGGATCAGCTCACGTTACAGAACACCAGGAACACAGGAACAAGTGTGGAATGCGTGGACGGCAACTGTGAGCAGGAACTGGCGGTGTTGGAGGTCAAGGGAAATACTAGAGACAGAGTGGAGACAGAGGCCAAATCAGAGAATGTTTAAATCTGAAGTAGTTACAATTTGGAGGCAGCAGCAGTTTGCCGTACACACAGCAGGGGATAAGCTGACGTTACCGAACCCCACTTACACATGAGCGAGTGTTTTGTCTGTGCGGACAGCACTTCTGAGCACCAACTGGCGTTGTCGGAGCCCAGGGAAAATCAGGTAGTAGGCCGAGGCCTACTTGGAGCCAGGTGTAAATCTGAGGTTGTTTGACTGTGGAGGGAGCAGGACACTTTGCCATACACACAGCAGGGGATCAGCTGACGTTACCGAACTCCACTTACACATGAGCGAGTGTTTTGTCTGCGCGGACAGCACTTCTGAGCACCAACTGGCGGTGTCGGAGCCCAGGGAAAATCAGGTAGTAGGCCGAGGCCTACTTGGTGGCAGTTTGCGATTGTTTCTAGACTACTACTAACTGTCAACGTACTCCAATTAGGCCTCTGTCTTCACTCTGTTTCGAGTATTTCCTCTGGCTTCCAACCACGCCAGTTGCTGCTCTGAAATGCCGTCTGCACAACCCACACTTGATCCTGTGTTACTGGGGTTCTGTAACAGCAGCTTCTCCCTAGAGGTGAGTCAGGCAATGTCTCCTGCTCTGTCCACATTTCCACTACAAGTAGTGGGAATGTAGACAAAGCAGGAGACATTGCCGTGCTCAACTCTGGAGATGAGCAGATGTTACAGGACCCAGGTACCACAGGAACAAGTGTGGATTGTGCAGACGGCACTTGAGAGCAGAAACAGGCGGTGTTGTAGGCCGGAGGAAATACTCAAAACAGAGTGGAGACAGAGGGCAAATCAGAGAACATATTAAATCAGAGGTAGTCAGAAGTTGTAGGCAGCAGGAGAGTTTGCCGTACACACAGCAGGGGATCAGCTGACGCTACCGAACCCCACTTACACATGAGCGAGTGTTTTGTCTGTGCGGACAGCACTTCTGAGCACCAACTGGCGTTGTCGGAGCCCAGGGAAAATCAGGTAGTAGGCCGAGGCCTACTTGGAGCCAGGTGTAAATCTGAGGTTGTTTGACTGTGGAAGGAGCAGGACACTTTGCCATACACACAGCAGGGGATCAGCTGACGCTACCGAACCCCACTTACACATGAGTGAGTGTTTTGTCTGTGCGGACAGCACTTCTGAGCACCAACTGGCGTTGTCGGAGCCCAGGGAAAATCAGGTAGTAGGCCGAGGCCTACTTGGAGCCAGGTGTAAATCTGAGGTTGTTTGACTGTGGAGGGAGCAGGACACTTTGCCATACACACAGCAGGGGATCAGCTGTCGTTACCGAACCCCACTTACACATGAGCGAGTGTTTTGTCTGTGCGGACAGCACTTCTGAGCACCAACTGGCGGTGTCGGAGCCCAGGAAATAAAGTTCAGGTCATAGAAACATGAACACAACAGGAGACCTGGATCCTGTTGCCAGCCAATTATTTATTCTGGAAGAGGACTGGCAAATTCAGGTGAGATCCAGGCCTTGTTCATTTTCACAAAAGTAAGCCGGTCAACATTATCGGCGGATAGTCGCGTGCAACGGTCTGTTACCACACCACCTGCAGCACTAAAGACACGTTCCGATAATACACTGGCAGCAGGCCAAGCCAGCACCTCCAATGCATACTGGCTAAGCTCTGGCCATGTATACAGCTTAGAGACCCAATACTTGAACGGGGAAGAGCCGTCTGGGAGAACACTAACAGGGCACGACAAGTAGTCTGTCACCATCTGACGGAAACGCTGCCTCCTGCTGACTGGAGCCGTCTGTGATGGTGTAGCCATTTGTGGCGGTCCCACAAAACTTTTCCACATTTGGGCCATACTGGCCTTGCCTTGACCTGCGGCACTGCCTCTGCTACCTCTTTGTGCAGAGCTTCCTCCACTGCCTCTACCCACATGGCTGCTTTGAAAAGCACTACCAGCAACACTTGTGGGGGGAATGGAGAACATGATGGCCTGCACAAGTGTTTCTTGGTACTCCCGCATTTTTCGCTCCCGGTTCAACTGTGGTATGAGGCTTTGTAAGTTGTCCCGGTAGCGAGGATCTAGGAGGGTGTACACCCAATAATCAGCCGTGTGGAGAATGTTGGCGATGCGGCGGTCATTTAACAAGCACTGCAGCATGAAATCAACCATGTGCTGCAGACTGCCAACTGGACCGGAAACGCTGTCCCCAGCTTGAGGCAGCATCTCTGCCTGCTCAGCATCACCCCACCCTCGCTGTACACACTGACTACTAGAGCCTTGTGTACCTCCCTCCTCTGGAGAGATGTGTTCCTCCTCCTCCATTGACTCCTCGTCATCCTCCTCACTAAGTGTCCCCTGCCTGGGCCTTTGTGTGGAAGCACGTTTCGCAGACTTGCCAGAAGCAGATGGCATTTCTGACTGCTCATCCTCGACCTCTTTAAAAACCTCCTCACTTAGTGCTTGTAAGGTTTTTTGAAGCAGACAGATGAGGGGGACAGTCATGCTGATTAGTGCATCATCTGCACTGGCCATCCGCGTGGAGTCATCAAAGGCACGCAAAACTTGGCAGATGTCCCTCATAGTGGCCCACTCAGTGGTGGTGAAGTGTGTCCGGCGCACAGTGCGACTTGTTTGCGCCTGATGCAGCTGGTACTCCATTACTGCTGCCTGCTGCTCACACAACAGCTCCAACATATGTAACGTTGAATTCCACCTGGTGGGGAGGTCACATATGATGCGATGTTCTGGCAGGCGGAATCGGCGTTGCAGAGATGCAATGCGCGATCTTGCCATGCTTGTGAACCTTGTGCAGCAGTGCATCAAGATCCGGATAGTCCCTCAGAAAGCTCTGTACGACCAAATTGAGCACGTGTGCCAGACATGGTATGTGAGTGAGGTTGCCTAGGCCCAGAGCTGCCACTAGATTTCGGCCATTGTCACTCACTACCAAACCTGGCTGGAGATTCGCTGGCACAAACCACACATCGCTCTCCTGCTTGATGGCATTCCAGAGCTCCTGTGCTGTGTGGCTCCGATTCCCCAAAGAAATTAATTTAAGGACGGCCTGTTGACGTTTGGCCACACATGTGCTCATATCTGGCCTAACAGGCTCACGCAGTGCTGATTCCGAGGAACTAGAGTAGGAGGAGGACTCAATATGTACAGACTGCATTCCTGCAATCCTTGGAGTTGGCAGAATACGTACAGAGCCACTCTCCAGATCTGTACCCGGCTCCACAACATTGACCCAATGGGCAGTGAGGGAAAGGTATCGTCCCTGTCCATGGCTACTGGTCCACGCATCGGTGGTCAGGTGGACCTTGCTACTGACGGCATTTAATAGCGCATTTTTAATTTTTCCCTCCACATGCTTTTGCAGGGCAGGGACGGCTTGCCTGCTGAAATAAAAGCGGCTGGGCACATTGTATTGTGGAACTGCCAATGACATAAAGTTCCGGAAGGTGTCAGTCTCCACCAGCCTGAATGACAGCATCTCAAGGGCCAGTAGTTTGGCAATGCCGGCATTCAGAGCCAGTGCTTGGGGATGGTTTGCCGAGTATGGCCGCTTTTTCTCCCATGCCTGTGCTACCGATTGCTGGTGAGTGGCCTGGGAGTGTGCTGATGACTGCGAACGTGGTTCAGTGGGTGGAATTTCACTGGGTCTCTGGACAACAGTGGCAGTGGTTCTTCCATGGCGTTCCAGTGAGGAAGCCGAACCAGCTGTGTGTGAGCTGGAGGAAGAGGCCCCAACACGAGCTGAAGAGGTGGTAGGTGCTGCTGAAGGTTGGCCTACATCTTCAGTGTGTCTGTGTAACTCCACCTCGTGCTTGGTACGCACATGTTTCCACATATTTGTGGTATTGAGGTTGGTCACATTTTTCCCTCGTTTCACTTTCTGATGACACAGCTTGCATTTGACAAAGCAAATGTCATCTGCAACTGTGTCAAAAAAAGACCACGCACTGCAAGTCCTGGGAGCACCCGTTTTGTGTTTTGGAAGAGGATTGCTCCTCACGGGTGCCAAAGTGGAGGCTACAGGCAACCAAGTCTGCCCCCGCCCTCTCCCTCCTCTTTTGGCCGTTCGGGGAATCTCTTCCTCAGAGCTGCTCCCACCACCTTCCTGTGGCTGATGCCATGATGGGTCAAGGACCTCATCATCTCCACTCCCCTCTTCAAGCACCGGCTGGTCCTGGGTTGTCTCGCCAGCACCGTACGCACCAGAAATTGGCAACTGAGTCTCATCATCATCAGATGAGCACTGAGGTGTGCTGACAATAGGCACTGGCCCACCCGCCTCTTCAGATTCAGAGGGACGAAGCAGTTGCGCATCACTGCATACTCCCTCTTCTTCACGCTCTAGAATGCTGCTTGGCTGGCCACCTCTTTCCAAGCCAACAGATTCTGAGAACAGAAGTAAAGATTGAGATGGCTCCTGTCCAGGGCTCTCAGACTGCCTGGGCAATTTGGCAGGTGGTGAAGAGACAGATGGTTGCTCTTCAGTGCTCTGGCCTTGGGAGGATGCAGAAGTCATTGAAGTGGATGCGTTAGCTGCCATCCATCCGACAACGGCTTCAATTTGTTCGTCACGCAGCAGTGGGGTACGGCGAGGTCCTACAAAGCTGCGCATGAAGGACTGTTGCCTGGTAAAAGTGGGGGATGCCGGGTCACTGGTGGCCGCAGCAGACACCGAATCCCCACGTCCTCTCCCTGCTGAATCCCCCCGTCCTCTCCCTGCTGAAACTCCACGGCCACGACCACGTGCCTTACTCCCTGCCTTCTTCATCTTGGTAGATTGATAAAGATAGGCAGAAAAGTAAAAAAGGGGTGGCTTAGTGTTCTTATTCCTGAACACCTGCTAACCAGTATAAGAAACACTAATTTGGCTAAGAGTGTGTGTACTACACTTTAATATGATCTAATGTGGCCTAGACAACTGTAAAGTGGAGTGTTTGGTGAACTTTATTTCCTTTTTTTTGGGTGGGGGGAAAGGAAAGGATGTGACCAAAGTTTGAAAGCTATAGTATCACAAACTTTTTGAAGCGATTACAATGCAGGAAGCTAACCTACAATGCAATTGATGAGGCTCCAAAAAATAGGGTGATACTAGCCTGGCTGGCCCTGAAGGGCACAAGCCAGCAAAAAGGCTCCTCTATCTAATCCTATATAGTGTTTGCAACCAACTAATGACAATGGATGCGGTTGGAAGCACACTAATATAGGAGCAAAAATCTGGCTAAATTTGCTGCAAAAAAATGACTGTGTATGAGGCAGTGACGCACGCTGAACGGACTACAGCTAGTGGTGGCTGTAGAACACACTGCAACGTGAGCTGCACTCACACACAGAGAGACCTATCAGACAGCCAAAAACAGTGCAGAGAAATGGGCTATAGCACTGAAAGGCTGCTGAAAGGCTCCGCTGTCCACTCCTTTATGTTTGCAACCAACGTATATGGATACGTATGGAAGCACACTATACAGGAGAAAAAAAAAGCAGCAATAAAAGAAAAATGTGTATGAGGCAGAGACACACGCTGGCCGGCCTACAAGCAGACGTGCCTGCAGGACACACTACACAGCGTGGGTCTGCACTCACACAGCCATTGCAGACAGCTGTAAAAACAGCGCTGCTAGGGAAAAGCAAGCTACAGTGGTGGTTTATGTTGCCTGGGTTAAGCACTATATGTTTTGTGGAACCGCTATTTCTAACTGTCCCTCACAGTCTTCAACAGCAGCCTGTCCCTAACTGAATTCACAGCAGAGTGACCAG
Organism: Dendrobates tinctorius; assembly: GCF_039654945.1. NCBI lineage: Eukaryota > Metazoa > Chordata > Amphibia > Anura > Dendrobatidae > Dendrobates > Dendrobates tinctorius. Next base: position 40,510,673 of record NW_027361754.1, read on the forward strand.
AAATGGCGGCTGCAGCGCTTTTTATAGTGCATCATGACATCATTTCAGCAGCCAATCACAGCCATGCCAGTAGTTAACATGCCCACATGCCTAACAGGATGTGCCCACACTTCTGAGGATCCCCATTGGCTGAATCAAATCGAGCGGGCTCCTAGCATTATGGGAACTTCCGATTCCGGTATTCGATATGAAAAAAGTATCGGAACTAAGTATCGGAATTCCGATACAGCTAATATCGGCCGATACCCGATACTTGCGGTATCGGAATGCTCCACACTAATCAGGATGCATGAAGGAGGCGTTATAGTGTGTTTTTCTTTTTGGCTGCTGTCACACACTAAAAGACAATTTTATTGCAAAAAAATGTTTTTGCATCACCACATTTTGAGAGCTATCATTTTTTTCGTGACTGCTCCTGGCACTTAGTACTGGGTGTCAGCTGTGAGAATAAGCTGACACCCGTGTGCGTGACCGATCGCTGAGATGTACTATTCCATCCATGGTCAAATTGGCCCAGGGTACATGGATGGAAAAGTACGTCTGATGTCAGAAATAGGTTAAAAAGGTCACCTTCGCTCAGAAAAGTAAAAAGAAAAAAATGCACCATGTGAATGAGATTTTAGAAGTTACATTAGAAACTGTAGAAAAGAAGAGACCCCCCTCCTATACCAGCCAGAGCTATTCCCACTCTAGTGGACCCTACTTGTACTTGTTATCCGTGGTCAACCATCAAAGGGTTGTTCCTAATATATCAAGTTATCATCTATTCACAGGATTCATAGAATCCTAGAATGATAGAGTTGGAAGGGACCTCAAGAGTAATCGTGTCCATCCCCCTGCTCAATGCAGGGTTCCCTAGACCATCTCAGTCTGTCCAGCCACTGTTTGAAGACTTGCATTGAAGGAGAACTCACCACTTCTTGTGGCAGCCTGTTCCACTCATTGACCACCCTCACTGTCAAAACTTTTTTTTTAAATATCTAATCTGTATCTCCTCCCTTTCAGTTTTATTCCATTGTTTCTCATATTTTCATGTGCAAATGAGAATAAGAAAGATTCATAGGGGTCCAAATTCTGGGATCTCCACTGTTCACAAGAGTGAGACTATGAAATGTCCAAATGGTATAGAGCAGTGGCTGCTCCGCCACTCTATTTAATCTCTGTAGAACTGCTGGAGATAGCCAAGCAATGCAAATTACTGTTCTCATGATCGGTGGGATTGTTACCGATACACAAGTTACAAATTTATATGTTACGAAAAACTCTTCATGTTTCCTATTATACAGTATTTTGCTACTAGAGGCAACTCAGAGGGTCACTTAGCAATTAACTCATTACTGTTTATAGTGGCAGAACGTGAAATCTAATGGGAACTACTGTGGGTGGCAATATAATAAGATAGGGAAATACTACACGGGTCGTAAAGGGGTTGTGCAGTATTTTCACAAAAGTCTGCAATCACTCTATGCCATTGCAGGCTTGTGAGTCATCACATCATGTACATCATGCAGTGTGAGAATTCTCTGATGCCGGTGGTGAGACCGAGCAGTTATGTGACTGCAAAAATACAATGTGCATACTCCTGACCACATTCCGACTAGACATGCATTGGTTCACTCAGTTCACTTGTATTGAGTGAGACCGCTCATGTTTAGTCGGAATGTGGCTAGAAGTATGAATATTGAATGCTTGCCGACACATGACTGCTTGGTCTTGCTGTCAGCATCGCATTGTCATAGTCTGCAGTCATATACACTCCCTGACAGAAGTTATGTCGCTTATCCATGTTATGTAAATAAAAGCATACAACCTGACGTTAAATTCATCCATTGGTTGTATAAATTGTTCTTTGGAAAGCAGAAACCCTCCAAAATGTGGTTTAGGGTTAAGAAAATAAATTGTGATCAATGCAGAAATATTGATAATTTAGTGGACACAGAATGGTCAGATTTTGGCAAGACAAAAGTTTTGTCAGCAACAGAAAGTAATGTGATATTCAAACAAATAATTAACGTAAAATACAAATATATGTTGCATAACATTGGTGACTGAAGTTGTGGTGCTATTAGAGTCATATTTATTATTTTGTGTGACTTCCATGAGCTTGAAGGACTGCATCCATGCGGCTCAACAATGATTCATACAATTTATTAATGAAGTCATCAGGAATAGCAAAGAATGCATTCTTTCATGCCTCCCAGAGTTCATCTAGATTCTTTGGTTTTGTCTTCCAAGCTTCCTCTTTCATCCTTCCCCAAACATGCTCAATGATGATCATGTCTGGTGACTGGGCTGGCCAGTCCTTGAGCACCTTGATCTTTTTTGCCTGGAGGAACTTTGTTGTAGAGATGGCTGTATGAGATGGAGCACAATGCTGCTGCAGAATTTGACCCCTTTTATGATTTGGAATATAAGAGGTAGCTAATACTTCTTGATATTTTAGGCTATTGATATTGCCTTCCACCTTGCAAATGTTTTGCACACCCTCATACTGAATGTAACCCCAGACCATGATCTTTCCACCACCAAATTTAACTGTTTTCAGGGTTTATTTTGGATCCATACGGGTTCCAGAAGGTCTCCTGCAGTATTTGCGGCGGCTGTGATGTAATTCTAATGAAGATTCATCAGAGAAATCCACCTTCTGCCACTTTTCCAGCATCCATCTGTTTAGCAGGCTGTGGGACTTTGCAAATGCCACACGTTTTTTTATTTGCCTTTTTTTTAGTGCTGGCTTCTGGGCACTGAGTCGACCATAGAGGCCATTTCGAGACAGAATCCTACAAACTGTTCTAGTTGACACAGGGACTTGAGGTGACCAGGCCTGTTAGAGCTCTTCCCCAGGAAGAAGCACGGGCGAAACGCGCGTTGGGGTGCGGGGAAACAGCGTATCTTTCATGCCTAACTTTACGGTGCACACGGCTCAGGTAATATGTATTTGGCGGTTCATATTCACATTTATATATATGTTTTTGGGTCATTATAACCTGCATATATGAGAGACTGTGGTAGCGCTGTAGCAGCAATGGCTGCATATATCGTATGATGTGGGTGATTTGAATCCATGTGTATGTAAGGCTATGGCGGTGTAGCAGCAGCAATAGCTGCATGCTATTTGATTTACAACAGGTGAAATAGTCATTAAACCTCCATGGTGGGAATTATGTGCAAGATCTTATTTATCCATATTAAGGCAGCAAATTTCATTTACATCGTTGCAGTTTTTGCAAGTATTTCCTATAGCCATTCAGCCGTTTTGTAGTTAACAAAAGATACCAAGCATACTGTTGGGCATATTATATTATTTTTGGATACTGTAGTAATTTTTTCCAATTTTTGAAACATTATATACACAAGAATTGTATCCTTTTGTTGCTTCTCCTACCTATATGTGTTGGTTTGAGGCAATGGTTTGTCTATTAATGTTGAATAAAAAATGTTTGTTTTATGAAATGAGTGACACTCTTGGTTATTGGGTCACCTGATAGTGACATGATCTTTGTGATATATCTGTGTATTCAGAGTGTAGCCCGCTCCTTCAAAGGATAATGGGCTTGGGTATTGTGCTTACTACTTACTTTTTTTATTTGCCTTTTGTTTAGTGCTGGCTTCTGGGCACTGATTCGACCATGGAGGCCATTTCGAGACAGAATCCTACAAACTGTTCTAGTTGACACAAGGACTTGAGGTGACCAGGCCTGTTAGAGCTCTGCTGCAGTGGAAGAGGGGCTTGCTTTGGATTTTCTAACCAACAAATGTTCCTCCTGAGCAGTTGTCTTGTGGGGTATGTTGGACCTGGGCTTGTCAAACACATCTCTAGTCTCTTCAAATCTTTTTTTAATTCTGTGTACTTGACGCTGAGTGAAAGGTGCCAGCCACCTTTGCAGTGGATCTGGTCTTCAGCCTCTTGATAATCCAGGCTTTGGTCGCAGGGTGGATTTTTGGCATGTTGTCAGAGCTCAAGTTGCAGCTCAAGTGAAGGTCTGGGGTGCTGGGTTTCTTTTTATACACACCCACTAATTAACCGATCATTTACTGAGCACAGGTGAGGATGTAAACTAGGATTGGGTGCATTATATGACCAGGCGACAAAACTTTTGTCTTGCCAAAATCTGACCATTCTGTGTCTATTAAATGATCAATATTTCTGCATTGATGCCAATTTATTTTCTTAACCTAAACCACATTTCGGAGGGTTTCAGCTTTCAAAAGAATAATTTATACAACCAATGGATGAATTTAACGTCAGGTTGTAAGCTTTTATTTACATAACATGGATAAGCGACATAACTTCTGTCAGGGAGTTTATTTTCAAAATATTTTTATTTTCAAAATATTTTTATTAGGCATTTTAACAGATTTTACAAAACATGCTCTTTGTTTGTGTAATAATTCGCATTGATAAGTAGGGGAAAAGGGGAAGGAAAGGGTTTGGGATAGGGAAGTGAGAGAAAGAATTTTTAATAGTAACAAAGACAGATCTGTAAAGACTTGAATATCTACTTCAATATTGAACTGTCTTGGTCTTCCATGAATTTCTATGTTCAAACTATGTACATTGAAAATAGCAAGAAAGCTACCTTTAACACAAAAAAAAGAAAAAAGTCATCAACAAAGAAACCTTAACTAATCTAAGACTTGGTATTTAGTGTTCCATAAGCTCCATTTTTGTCGTATTTATGCAAGCATCCATTTGCTATTGAGAATTTTAAGTCCAAGGTATTATGCGTCTTTAGTCTATCCACAATGTCAGAGAACCTTGGTATGTCAGTTCTCCTCCAGAAGGTGGCTATCATATTTTTAGTTATCAGTAAAAGATGTATTATGACTTTTTTAGTTGAGTGGTGTACGTCCTCCATGTCTAAGAAAGAGAGAGCTGTTTGAGGGGAAAGAGTAAAGTTCTTATCAAGAAGTCCACCAATATATATGGAAATCTTATTCCATAACTCTGTGAGAGCTGGGCATGTCCAGAATATGTGTTTCAAATCTCCCTTGAACCCACACCCTCTCCAACATAATGGGGATGAATCTGGTTTGAAATGTGCTATCCTAGAGGGAGTAAGGTACCATCTTGTTAATAATTTGTAAAATGATTTGTGAAGCGGTATTGATATATTTGAAGAATATGAATCTTTTATTGCCCTCTCCCATTGATCTTTTGTGGCGCAGAACTGGAGATCCTTCTCCCACTTGAACATATATTTGTTTTTAGTGAAATTGCTATCCTTATTGAAAGAGCTGTAGAGGAATTTAGTGCTCCAGAAAATTTAATGGTTTGAATTGTTTAAAAGGAAGTGAATTACTTCTGTTTTCGGTGGGACCATGCTAATAAATTTTTGTAGGTACTCCTTGATTATGCAATTTTGCATAAAGCCTGAGGAGGGTAGATTGAAATTGTTTCTAATCTCGGAAAAACTGAGTAATTTATCCGTTGCAAAAATATCTCCCAACTTTCGAATGCCATTTTTTGGCCATATTTCAGGTACAGAGAATCCGTAGACAGAAGCAATCAGGGATATTGGGAAATTTTCTTTCAGTTTTGACTTCCCAGTTTTATTCAGTGAGGCAAGATGATCCCAAGCTTGGGTAATTGCCAGAAAAATAGGGTGATTTAGTCTGGATTTTTTTAGATTGAATATATGGTTGAGAAGAAGATTTTTAAGGGGGCATGAAGTGCTATGGTCTCTTTCTAGTACCATCCAAGATGGTTTGACATCCTCATTTATCCAGTATTGGCTTTGTTTGATTAGAATGGCGTGATAATAAGCTAGGATGTTTGGGATCCCCATTCCTCCATTGTATTTATGTTTATAGAGAATTGTTCTGTCTACTCTAGCTCTTTTCTCTCCCCAAACAAAGGAGAAGATTTTTTTGTTGCAGCTATTACAGAATGTTATTGGAAAGGTAAGAGGGAGAGCCCTAAAAATGTATAATAGTTTCGGGAGAATCACGGTTTTTTTTGCTAGCACTCTGCCCATCCACGACAAGCCTATGCTTTTCCAGGGTTGGAGGTCTTTTGTGATAGTGGCCAGAAATGTCACGCAATTTGCATTAACTGTGTTGCGTACTGTTTTTTTAAACACAATACCTAGGTGTGATATTTGTTCCTCTTCCCAACCAAACTCTGATTTATTTTTAATAGAGTTTATTGTGGTGTTTGAAAGGTAGAATTGCAAGATTTTCAATTTACTATTATTAATTTTAAAGTTTGATATTTGTGAAAATTCCTCTATTATCTCGAGCAATGTTGCAATGGATTGTATCGGATTTGTGAGTGATAGCAACATATCGTCTGCAAATAGACTTATTTTGAATTGTTTAGACGGGGTGTTGATCCCCGTGATTTTTTCATTTATGCGAATTGCTTCGGCTAATGGTTCTATCTCCAAGGCGAACAGCAGTGGCGAGAGGGGGCACCCCTGTCTTGTCCCATTATTTATATAGAATGATTTGGATAAGGTGTTATTTGTGTAGATTTTGGCACTTGGCTGGGAGTATAAAGTGAAAACCGTTTCTATCCATTTGTTGTTGAAACCAAAATTTAGAAGAACAGTTTTTAGGTAAGACCAGTTGACCCTGTCAAAAGCCTTTTCGGCATCTAATGTTAGGAGTATTGAGGGGGTTCGGGTAGAGTTAATTCTATTAATAATGTTGATAAGCCTCCTACTGCTGTCAGATGTTTGTCTGCCTTCAATGAAGCCTGATTGGTCATCGTTGATTAGTTTTGGTAGGATTCCTTTTAATCTTGTGGCTAGTATTTTGGAAAAGATTTTTATATCTGAATTTATCAGGGAAATTGGGCGAAAGTTTTTCACTTCTTCTAGATTATTTGGTGTCTTGGGAATCACAATGAGAGTTGCTTCCAACATCTCCCCAGGGAAAGTCCCACCCCCCGAAACTTGGTTAAAAATTTTTGCCATATAAGGGATAAGAATATCTGCAAAATTTTTGAAGTATTCGTTTGTTAGACCGTCTGGGCCTGGTGATTTTTGTAACTTTAGTGAGTTTACCGTTTCTATAATTTCTGAGATTGGTATAGGTGAGTTAAGTTGTGAAAGGTCTGGTGGGCTGATTTTAGGAAGTTGTAGTTTCTTAATAAACTCATTTATTTTTTGGGGATCTGGTTGAGGAATTGCGTTCTCTCCGTTTAAGTTATATAGTTTTCTATAGTAAGATGCGAATTCCTCTACAATATCAGTCGGGTGTTGGTTTGTATCTCCGGCTGCATTTTTAATTTTGTATATTCTACTAAGGACTCTCTCATTCTTCAGTTTGGACATCATGAATCTCGTTGGCTTGTTCGTTTCAGAGTATACTTTAAACTTCGATACTTTAACGATTTTATCAAAGTCATCAAGGATAGCCCTATTTAATTCTTGTCTCAAATTGAGGATTTCCCTGTAAATTTGCTGTGATTTTGTTAGTTTTAGAGAGATCATTTTCCTTTGAATTTATTTGTTTTTGTATAGTTTTAATTTTTTCTCTTTTTTTCGAATTGTGTCTTGCTGCAATTTGGATCAATTTCCCTCTTATTACCGCCTTATGTGTGCACCACACTGTGAGTGGGTTCACCTCCTCTGTGTCGTTTTCTTTAAAATATTGTTTTAATGTCGTGGCAATTTCGTTTCTATATTCTGGAATGTTCAGTAGGAAATTATTGCACCTCCATAATGTTAATTTTTAAAAAAAGGGCCAATCCACATTTCTGATACGATGGGAGAGTGGTCCGAGATTGATCTGTCTAGTATGGATGAGTTTTTTATTTTAGTGAGAGTGAATACGTCTGTGAGAAGCAAGTCTATTCTCGCAGAAGTTTTATGTGCTGATGAGAAATGTGAATACTCTCTGGATGAAGAGTTTAGGCACCTGAATGTGTCGTATAGTTCGTTATTTTGAATCCATTTATTAAGACTACCCGATAATTGGCGAGTTGAAGAAGTGGAGTCCAAATCTCCGTCAGGCACCATATTAACCCCTTCCCGCCCTGTGACACAGCGTATGCGTCATGAAAGTCGGTGCCAATCCGACCTATGACGCATACCCTGTGTCATGAATTCAAAGCCCCCCTGCGGGTCGGGTGACCGGGGTCAATGAAAGGTCACCTGACCCGCAGATACAGGGGGCTTTGTAATTCACCACAGGGGGCGTGGCTTCGCCCCCACGTGGCTACGATCACTCTGATTGGCTGTTAAAAGTGAAACAGCCAATCAGAGCGATAGTAATATTTCATCAATGAAAATTGATTAAATATTACAATCCAGCCATGGCCGATGCTGCAGTAGCATCGGACATGGCTGGAGACACCGATTTGACCCCCCCCACCGGCGATCGCCCCCCCTGCCACTGAATGGCAGCGGCGATCTGCCACCGCTGTCATCATCTGCCCCCCTCCCATTCCCTTCGCTCCCCGCCAGCTTCCGATCCCCCCCACCCACTCTCACCGCCCCCGGCACCTTCCAAGTCCCCCCGTCGCTCCCGGTGTCCGGCGGGTCCGGTTCATGGGCGCCGCCATCTTAGAAAATGGCGGGCGCATGCGCAGTGTGCCCGCCCGAATCTGCTGGCTGCAGATTCCATTATTTCATTTTGATCACTCTCAGAGTGATCAAAATGAAATAAAAAGTAAATGAACCCCCCGATTATCACCCCCATAGGTAGGCAGAACTAATAAAATAAAGAAAATATTTTTATTTTTATTTTTCCATCAGGGTTAGGGTTAGGGTTGGAAAGAGGGTTAGGGTTAGGGTTGGAAAGAGGGTTAGGGTTAGGGTTGGAAAGAGGGTTAGGGTTGGAAAGAGGGTTAGGGTTAGGGTTGGAAAGAGGGTTAGGGTTGAAAAGAGGGTTAGGGTTGGAAAGAGGGTTAGGGTTGGAATTAGGGTTAGGGTTGGAAAGAGGGTTAGGGTTGAAAAGAGGGATAGGGTTGAAAAGAGGGTTAGGGTTAGAATTAGGGTTAGACTTGTGGTTAGTGTTATGGTTAGTGTTGGGGTTAGGGGTGTGTTGGGGTTAGGGTTAGGGTTGGGATTAGGGGTGTGTTGGGGTTAGGGTTGGAGTTAGAATTGAGGGGTTTCCACTGTTTAGCCACATCAGGGGGTCTCCAAACGCGACATGGTGCAACCTTTGATTCCAGCCAATTTTGCGTTCAAAAAGTCAAATGGTGCTCACTCCCTTCCAAGCCCCGACGTGTGCCCAAACAGTGGTTTACCCCCAAATATGGTGTACCAGCGTACTCAGGAAAAATTGCACAACAACTTTTGAGGTCTAATTTCTCCTGTTACCCTTGGGAAAATAAAAAATTGGGGGCTAGAAAATTATTTTTGTGGAAAAAAATGTTTTTTTCATTTTCATGTCTCTGCATTATAAACTTCTGTGAAGCACTTGGGGGTTGAAAGTGCTCACCATACATCTACATAAGTTCCTTGGAAGGTCTAGTTTCCAAAATGGGGTCACTTGTGGGGGGTTTCCACTGTTTAGGCACATCAGGGGCTCTGCAAACGTAATGACTGCAGACTATTCCATCAAAGTCTGCATTTCAAAACGTCACTACTTCCATTCCGAGCCCTGACGTGTGCCCAAACAATGGTTCCCCCACACATATGGGGTATCAGTTAACTCAGGACAAACTGGACAACAACTTTTGGGGTCCAATTTATCCTGTTACCCTTGTGAAAAAAAAAATTGTGGGCTAAAAATCATTTTTTTTGAGGGAAAAAAATGATTTTTTATTTTCACGGCTCTGCGTTATAAACTTCTGTGAAGCACTTGGGGGTTCAAGGTGCTCACCATACATCTAGATAAGTTCCCTGGGGGGTCTAGTTTCCAAAATGGGGTCAACTGTGGGAGGTTTCTACTGTTTAGGCACACAGGGGCTCAGCAAATGTAACATGACGCCCGCAGACCATTCCATCAAAGTCAGCATTTCAAAATGTCACTACTTCCCTGCTGAGACCCAACGTGTGCCCAAACAGTGGTTTCCCCCCACATATGGGGTACCAGCGTACTCAGGACAAACTGGACAACAACTTTTGGGGTCCAATTTCTCCTGTGACCCTTGTGAAAATAAAAAATTGCGAGCTAAAAATTTATTTTTTTGAGGAAAAAAAAGATTTTTTATTTTCATGGCTCTGCGTTACAATCTTCTGTGAAGCACTTCGGGGTTCAAGGTGCTCACCACACATCTAGGCAAGTTCCTTATGGGGTCTAGTTTCCAAAATGGGGTCACTTGTGGGGGGTTTCCACAGTTTAGGAACATCAAGGGCTCTGCAAATGTAACATGATGCCCGCAGACCATTCCATCAAAGTCAGCATACCAAAACGTCACTACTTCCCTTCCGAGCCTTGACGTGTGCCCATACAGTGGTCATCCCCCACATTTGGGGTATCAGCGTACTCAGGACAAACTAGACAACAACTTTTGGGGTCCAATTTCTCCTGTTACCCTTGTGAAAAAAAAATTGCGGGCTAAAAATCATTTTTTTTGAGGGAAAAAAATGATTTTTTATTTTCACGGCTCTGCGTTACAATCTTCTGTGAAGCACTTGGGGGTTCAAGGTGCTCACCACACATCTAGATAAGTTCCTTTGGGGGTCTTATTTCTAAAATGGGGTCCCTTGTGGGGGGTTTCTACTGTTTAGGCACACAGGGGCTCAGCAAATGTAACATGATGCCCGCAGACTATTCCATCAAAGTCAGCATTTCAAAATGTCACTACTTCCCTTCCGAGCCCCGACGTGTGCCCAAACAGTGGTCTCCCCCCACATATGGGGTACCAGTGTACTCAGGACAAACTGGAAAACAACTTTTGGGGTCCAATTTATCCTAGTACCCTTGTGAAAATAAAAAATTGCAGACTAAAAAATTTTGTTTTAGGAAAAAAAAAAGATTTTTTATTTTCACTGCTCTGCATTATAAACTTCTGTGAATCACCTGGGGGTTCAAAGTGCTCACTATGCATCTAGATAAGTTCCTTAGGGGGTCTAGTTTCCAAAATGGGGTCATTTGTGGGGGAGCTCCAAAGTTTAGGCACACAGGGGATCTCCAAACACGACATGGTGTCCGCTAACGATTGGAGCCAATTTTCATTTCAAAAAGTCAAATGGCGCTCATTCCCTTCTGCGCCCTGCCGTGCACCCAAACAGTGCCCCCCCCCCACATATGGGGTACCATCGTACTCAGGACAATCTGGACAACAACTTTTGTGGTCCAATTTCTCCTGTTACCCTTGTGAAAATAAAAAATAGCGTGCTAAAAAATCATTTTTGAGGAAAAAAAAATGATTTTTTATTTTCACTGCTCTATGTTATAAACTTTTGTGAGGCACTTGGGGGTTCAAAGTGCTCACTACACATCTAGATAAGTTCCTTAAGGAGTCTAGTTACCAAAATGGTGTCACTTGTGGGGGAGCTCCAATGTTTAGGCACACAGGGGCTCTCCAAACGCGACATGGTGTCCGATAACGATTGGAGCTAATTTTCCATTCAAAAAGTCAAATGGCGCTCCTTCCCTTCCGGGCCCTGCCCTGCACCTAAACAGTGGTTTATGACCACATATGAGGTATTGGTGTGCTCAGGAGAAATTGCCCAACAAATTTTAGGATCCATTTTATCCTGTTGCCCATGTGAAAATGAAAAAACTGAGGCTAAAAGATAATTTTTGTGAAAAAAAAGTACTTTTTTTTTTTTACAGATCAATTTGAGAAGCACCTGGGGGTTCAAAGTGATCACTATGCATCTAGATAAGTTCATTGGGGGGTCTAGTTTCCAAAATGGGGTCACTTGTGGGGGAGCTCCAGTGTTTAGGCACACAGCGACTCTCCAAACGCGACATGGCAACCGCTAAATATTACAGCATATTTTCCATTCAAAAAGTCAAATGGTGCTCCTTCCCTTCTGAGCCCTGCCGTACGCCCAAACAGTGGTTTATGACCACATATGAGGTATCGGTGTACTCAGGGGAAATTGCCCAACAAATTTTAGTATCCATTTTATCCTGTTGCCCATGTGAAAATGAAAAAATTGATGCTGAAAGGAAATTTGTGTTGGAAAAATTAAAATGTCCATTTTTTCCTTCCACATTGCCTTAGCTGTTGTGAAACACCTGAAGGGTTAATAATCTTCTTGAATGTGGTTTTAAGTAGCTTGAGGGGTGCAGTTTTTAGAATGGTGTCACTTTTGGGTATTTTCTGCCATATAGACCCCTCAAAGTGACTTCAAATGTGAGGTGGTCCCTAAAAAAAATGGTTTTGTAAATTTTGTTGTAAAAATGAGAAATCGCTGGTCAACTTTTAACCCTTATAACTTCCTAACAAAAAAATATTTTGCTTCCAAAATTGTGCTGATGTAAAGTAGACATGTGGGAAATGTTATTTAGTAACTATTTTGTGTCACATAACTCTCTAGTTTAACAGAATAAAAATTCAAAATTTGAAAATTGCGAAATTTTCGCCAAATTTCTGATTTTTTCACAAATAAACGCAAAAATTATCGACCTAAATTTACCACTAACATGAAGCCCAATATGTCACGAAAAAACAATCTATAATCGCTAGGATGCGTTGAAGCGTTCCAGAGTTATTACCTCATAAAGGGACACTGGTCAGAATTGCAAAAAATGGCCAGGTCATTAAGGTCAAAATAGGCTGGGTCATGAAGGGGTTAAAGTCTCCCAGAATGAACAAATTGCCCTTCTTTTTTAACTGTACTTTCCTCATCACTTTATTGAGAAAACTCTGTTGTTTTGTGTTAGGGCAGTACACATTAACAATTGTACATTGAGACGAGTTAATTTCACAGATCAGAATATGGTACCTGCCGGCGGGGTCCACCACCTCCTCTATAAGATGAAATGGCACTGTGTTTTTTATTAACGTGATTACTCCCGCCTTTTTTTTGGGAGATGAGGATGAGAAAGAGTGTAGAAAGTCCCTGTGGGTGAAGTTTGGATGATTACCTTTTTTAAATTTTGATTCCTGAATGCAGACGACGTCTGCATGTGAATGCTTAATTTCTTTCCACAATGTGTACCTCTTCCATGGGCTGTTAAGCCCTCTGACTTTGTAGGACATACACTTTAGTTGCATAGTTCGAAGTGTCAAAGGAGCTGTAGGAACACCAAGAAAAAAAACAAAAAAGGTTTAACAATCAGAAACAAATGGATTTGTCAAATACAATACAATATAACTGGTATGAGCAAGAAATTCAAGACTGGGTCTTTTCCCTGAGGAAGTCTCGACCTGTTGGGGGAAAAGTTCGTGAAAAAGAAGAAAGCTCTCCATTTTTACCCCATGGTTATTGAGACGATAGCCCTAAATTTTCCGAAGTCTCTTTAGTTCTTTAAAGTCAGATCAGAATGAGATTTGAATGGAGCCATTCCTTCCTCCAAGGTGTTAATCACTACGAATTTATCTCTATGGTTGAACATCAGTTTAGTGGGGAATCCCCATCTGTACTGGATATTTTTTCCTCTTAAAATGTCTGTTAAAGGCTTGAAAGATTTACGAGTGTCCAGAGTATGTTTTGAGAGATCTGTAAATATTTTTAGTTGGTGATAAGGTTCCGGGAGCGAACCCTTGGTTTTGACGTAATTCTGTATCTTTTCTTTGGTGCCAAAAAAATGTAGTCGAAGGATCGTATCTCTTGGTTTGTCTGCTTTGATGCCTTGGGGTTTAGGGAGTCTATGGATTCTGTCAATGCATAGATCTAGAGCATTGAGGTTTGGTATTGTTTTTTTGAAAATAGTTTTGACAAATTCTGGTAGTTCTGATTGGCTTACTTCTTCTGGAATACCCCTGATTTTCAAATTATTTCTCCGACTCCTGTCCTCTAAATCTGCCATTTTGGTTCTGAGATCGTTAATTTCTTTTTTTAAAACTATATTTTGGCTGGTTAGTGATTCTGTCTTATTTTCAAGGTCAATTATTTTGGATTCATAGATTTCCAGTTTTTGGGTAAAACCTCTGCAGACCTCCTCGAAAGAGGCATTATGTTTAGCAAAGCCCGAGTTTAGTTTTTCGTCAATCAGTGAGGTTATTTTTTGAAAGAGTATTTCTTCGTGGCTCATTTTTGGAGTCTTTTGTTCAGATTCTGGTCGGTCTTTTTTATTTTTATTTTCTGAGTCCGAATTTCTCTCCTCTTCTGGAGCACTTCTCTTGGTCAAGACAGAAGTATCCATCAGCTGACTCGATGCTGAGGAGGCAGCTGTCGCAGAGGGTGAGTTTTTGCTCCTAGTAATTGGGGTGGTATTTTGAGAAGTGGATTTAGCACTGTTTGATTGCGTTGTTATTTTATGAGTTTTGTAGTCATCAGCTTTTTGGGGAGATCTGAACTTAATTGGACTCAACAGGGTGGGAATATCTGTATTTGATCTGGAGTAAGATGCAGAGGCTTTCCTTTGGCTTTGTAGTGGTTTTTTATTTCAGACTTTTGTTCCATTTGGGAATTATGATATATAAGCGAGTTATTTAGAATGAGTCCCCTAATTTGAGTGGACCAATTCCCGGCTTTAAATAAGTAAGGCGGCAAGAGGGACACCTTCCGTGTATCTTCTCTGTTGTCACGGAGAAATATTTATTTATCCACCAGGTGGAGCTGTGGCACTGATAGGAGTCACTAGGTCAGACTTTGTTATGGGTACTATGTACCTTAAAGATTTATTCTCTGTATCAATCCACAGAGTCTGCTTTACATTCCACAGTGTTGCTCCCTGTCCCTCAATAAATGGCGATTTCCCCTACAGCACCTCCCATCCACTTTATGTAAAACACGCGTTCTGCAGGCTATACTTCTGCAGCCTAACTCCTGGTTCCTTGAACATTGGAGTGTATATATTACCCTTTGTGATGTTCCACAGCAGGCTTCCCGCTTAAACAGTAGCAAATATTAGTGCTGGGATGGTAATTTACTAAGCATAGATCATATCAAGTTCCACAATATTGGCTCCCGCTGGTCAGTCTAGGGTACAACCCCTTCTTTACACTTGCTGAGCGCTAGAGTCTATGGAGGATTCCCGTTACCAGGCTTACCTTGTGGCCCTACTTGCAGGGAGGGCACTGACGCTGCTGAGGGGTCTGTAGCTTTCTGGAGTGCTGTTCACTGAAAACAGTGCGGCTCCCTCTCTTGTCTTTTGCCACAGTCCGCGGCTCTCATTTACTGGCACCTCTATGTGTCCAGCTGCACTGTCCTCCGGTAGATATGTGTGTAAACGCCTGCACAGCGGTGTCCTCAGCGATGGTCCAGGTAAGGCCCGGTCGCCGTCAGTCTCGGGTCCTCGCTGCGTCTGCGTTTGGCAATGTAGCGGCGTGTAAGAGCAGGAGCCCCGACTATGAATCAGGCGGCACTTAAGCTACTGCCGCCTCTCCAGAAAGCTTCTCCGCAGCTGCGGTCTCAAAATTTTAGACCCCCACGCTTCCTCAGCTGGCAGGCGGTGGTCCTAACCGGGGGAGGACAGTCAATATCCTAGCAGCCGCCACTGTCTTCTGCTGTGAGTCACAGCGTAGCTCCGGCAAATGGATGCCGGTGATTGTTATAATCCCTCAGGGGGAAGGGAGAAGTCTCTTCCTGGGGTTAGTTAAAGATACTTGTTTCGGAGAGTATCTCTCATAAAAGTCCGGTGAGGCTCTGGAGTTTGTCTTCCATGTTCACAGGGTAATCTTAATCTCTTGAGATGTAGTAGCCGGGATCCAAAATGGCAGCGTGACCATGAGAGGCCACCAGCACAGAAAGTTCAAATCTTCTTATCTCAAGTTCTCCTTTACCTAGAGATCTGGTTTTGGTCTCAATTTAAGCCCTGAGTGTTAGGCTTTTGGTAAGAGGCAGAATCTTGGCAGGTGTTGGGTCTCAAAGTCGCTTTTGACGCTTTTTGTTGGGGTCTCTGTGAGAGCTTAAGACTCTTGCTTCCTCATGTGGCAGAAGCCAGGCCACGCCCCTCTCTGTCAGGGAGTTTAGAGTGACTGCAGACTTTCGTGAAAAACCTAAGATATGCATAGTTTGTTACTTTGCTGGCCATCAGCAATTTATACATTTCAATTTCTCGTTTAAGTTTGAGTAAATTTATTGAAAATAAAAGTTGAAAATTACAGTGAAAACATGGCAACAATTATTTACACCAATATCGACTTTATGGTGATTAATTATCTTTAAAAAAAACCGATAAAATGGAATCTATCAGCAAATACTTCAAACAAACGCTTCAGATATTTGTGAATGCACCTAAGTCCATAGATGAAGTCTATAAATGTACATGTATAAAACAAAATAAAAAATTCACCAAGAAGTCTCCAGAGATGTGTAATGCTCAGAATCATCCCATTTTCCATTTCACTCGCACCTAAATGATTCACACGGTTTAAATATTAAACAGCAGCACAATATCTCAGATATAAAGTTAGGAAAAATATGTCTCCAATTAAATGCTTCTTATGAAAAAAATTATGCTTTGCCTAGATATAGAAAGAATAATCTGAGCATGGATAATTTTGTAATTACCTAGGAAAAAAACCGATTAGATTGATTGCTCTGAAGATTATACATAAAATGCTCGGTTTAACAGTGCAGCATTCCAAATCATCAAGTGGAACTAAATGGATGTGGTGTATACACGTAGAACAGGATATCTCAGGCTTTATTTAAAGGGGCTGGCTCACCATTACAACTGATAACCTATCCACAGTGTAGATGATAAGTTGTTCATCACTGAGAGTCTGTTCTTGGAATTGTGAAGGAATTAATGGTTACATTTCCTGAGATCAGAAACTCGTAAACTTAGCTAGGTGACAAGTTGTTAAATACGGTCAAGCTCTTTAAAAGGATTTTTATCTCTGGGATATGTCATGCCTTACTTCTCAGGAGAAGAACGGAAGTATCACTTATGCACTGGAGAAATCGAATAATCGATTAAATTAAAACAAGTTTAAAGTTCAATGCGTTTCGAGGTCATGCAGGACCTTCATCAGGACATGGTTTTTATCTCTAGGATATGTCATGTCTTACATCTCAATAGAGGGCTGATTGCCAGCACCCTTACGGATCATGAAAATAAAGAACCCTCACAACTAGTTTTAGAATGTGCTCCAAAGTTTTTCACAGCTTTCCATTGCTCTAGTATGAGCTTCATAAATCAGAAAGTAATGTCATATAATAGAGATAGACTATCAATATTTGGCATGACAAAGCCTGAAATATTCTAATGATACATATATAATATGAATATTACAACAGAGGACATAGAAAAAAATTAAGAAAGATGAAGCATTATGAACTATTTGCATTTACTTCTTAGCTCAGACCTTGGGTAACTATGTACATTATGGTAATAAGTATTTGATACACTTCCAATTTTTGACCGTTTTCTCACCAACAAAGAATAGAGAGGTCTGTAATTTTTATCACACTTCAACTTTGAGAGACAGAATCTAAAAATAAAAACCAGAAAATCATATTGTATGATTTTTAAATAATTGAATTACATTTTACTGCATGAAATAAGCATTTGATCACCGACCAACCAGCAAGAATATTGGTTCTCACAGACCTGGTGCTCAATGCAAGATTTTGCCTTGTGGAGTAACGACGATTTTGAGAAAGGGCAGGAATCAGCACAGAACTACGCGGGAGGACCTGGTCCATGACCTGAAGAGAGCTGGGACCACAGTTTCAAACTTTGCCACTAGTAACACGCTGCATTGTCATGAATTAATATTCCACGGGGCAAACATGGTACCCCTGCTCATGCTAGCACATGTCCAGGCCCTTTTGAAGTTTGCCAATGACCATCTGGATGACCAAAAGGAGGAAGGGGAAGGTCTTGTGGTCAAATGAGACCAAAATAGAATTTTTTGGTATCAATTCTTCTTGCCATGTTTGGAGGAAGAAGAAGGATGAGTACAACCCCAAAAACACAGTCCCAATCATGAAACATGGAGGGGAAAACATCATACTTTATGGAGCTTTTCTGCAAAGGGGACAGGACAACTGCACTATATTGAAGGGAGGATGGATTGGGTCATGTATTGCATGATTTTGGCCAATAACCTTCATCCCTCAGTAAGATCAATGAAGATGGAGTCGTGGCTGGGTATTCCGTATGACAATGACCCAAAATACACATTTGGGTCAACTAAGGAGTGGGCCGGTAAGAAGCATTTAAAGGTCATGGAGTGACCTATCCAGTCTCCAGACTTGAACCCAATAGAAAATCTTTGGAGGAAGCTGAAGCTCAATCTTACCCAGTGAAAGCCACAAAACCTGAAAGATCTGTAGAAGATCTGTATGCAATGTGTGCATACTTGGTCAAGAACTACAGGAAACATTTGACCCTACTCATTTTCCTGTCAAACCTACTAAGGTCTTCCAAAAATCATACAAGCCACCATTCTTTAAGTCAATTGAACCAACGTCTAATGTTCCTCAAAGTTGCATAAAAAGTTTCTTCCCACCAGTATTCAATAGTATGATACATTATTATGTAATTTGGATTTACTGCTCCTCTTAAACCAATAGAAGGAGACTAAAGAATTGAACATGGATCATTCAGATAATTTCCTTGAAATAGTTCTCATTTCTTTACCAGGATGAAAAATACAAGATTTTACTTTGTCAAGTGTCAAAATGTCCAACCCTTATATGCAAGGCAGAACGAAATTGAACCAACAGGTGTAACATTCAAAAGAAATCCTAACGATATGCTTCTTTTGCATCTTGAGGAAGCATCAATTAAAATGAGAAATATGCATGAACTAATTATTGTGCATAATTACAGCTTGATGAAAAGTTAATTACTTTAATTGCAATGCGCACATATCACAGCAGGTAAACTAGATTTCTGTATTCCATAACATACAATGCTAGGTGATTGGATGACAAATTAATCTTGTGTTGGACACACATCTCTTAAAACTACCTTATGTGAGGGCTTGGAGTTCTGGAGGAATGTAAATTAGGCTTCAGAAATTATAAGACTTTGTGGTAGTAAAATAGCAAATAAAAAAATAATTGTGGCTCTGCAAATTCTCTCCTATTCACTCAAATGAGAGATAGTTTGCAGTAAGATTCACTATTACTGTACAATGTGTGGAGCTATGCTACTTCTTGTATGCTGTAGCACTTTCAGTCAAGTGATCAGGGAGGTTATGGAGGCAGACTTCCATGATTTCATATTAGTAATCTATATTAAAGAAGTAGTCCAGGGATTTTCTTTACTTTCCCTGTACCATTGACCTGATTGAATTCACTTTCTCGCATTCAGCCACCCTTTTGCTTTTTTTAGCTGCTATCACAACTTGTTGATTTTAGCCCGCAGTCAATTTCTCAGTGCTATACTATCAATCCCATCTCAGTACAATACAATGCCACATTTTTACGTACAGTCAGTACCATCTCGGCCAGCTGTATTTATCCTACCACCTATATTCTCCTAAATAAAGTAATACATTAAAGGCATACAATTAGGGAGGTTGAAGTTATCTTCCTTATAACTGTGCGACAGGAGCCGTAGAATAATAATCTGTAAAAGTGATAGAAGCTTCTGACACTTCTCTTCCTTGAGGAAAAAGTGTGCACTTCATTCTATGCAGTTTCATCACACACGTAGTTATGGGGACTAAGATGGTTGCCACTTACAGAAAACATAAAGCCAACATAAAGCTATAGTATGTAATTTCCAGGAGCTACAATGTGATCACATCACCCAATGCAAAAAATATAAGGAATGAAACAGGAGAGTGCTTCTAAATGCAATATCCCCATCATCATGTGAACAAGGGAAGGAGGGTTTATACACTTACCAGCAGGATTTGTGCAGCAGACAAAACACTGAACAAGAGCATATTTACTCAACTCTCAAAGGCTGCAGCTGCTTCCATGAAGTCCAGATAAATGCCATCATGTCTCAGGGTAAATAAGCATGTGAAAAAATCATGGTCTCAATGAGCGCTGCCAGTGAGGACGAGTTCAAAGGTGGCTTGAACAAAAGCGGGTATTTATTCAAACAACACATTTCGGAGCAGCTCTGACTCCTTTATCAGATACATAGTGAGCAGGATGTCAGCGGAGATCTTTTACAAGGGTCAATCCTAACAGAAATCAATGCAACTGGTTAAAAAATTACTGAACTGGAACAAATGGACATATAACCAACACCTTCTTATATTGGGAAATTCAGATAAGCTACAATGTATATGTTATTGTTCAAAGAAAGGTTGTTAATTAAATAAAATGCAATGTTATTAATGCTATAAAATAAAAAATGTACATATATATCTATATATGTCCATACATACACAAAGACAATAATAGTGATAAAGGCAAACAAAAAATTATTAAGTAAAAAGATGTATGAAAATAAATATAAAATATGAGTTTAAAACAGATTTATATGATCTAATTAATTGGTGTTGACATCAAGTGAATCCATAGGGAGCAAGTTGATAAAAGGGATTGGCAGGAACGTTGTGATGGTCAACGTGTGGCTGGACACACCGCCTCCAGCAGGGTGAATTTCTCTCACACACGTGACCCCGGATACACCACCTCCAGTAGGGCGAATTTAAATAATATAACGTGCAGTCGGATACACCGCCTGCAGCAAGCGAATTTCTGAATTACACGTGAAACTGGATACACCGCCTCCAGCAGGGCGAATTTAAATAATAAGGAGAAACACCAGGGAAACCGATACAATGGAGGGCCCTGCGATAGGGAACGGTGACGTAGAGACCTCCTGCACTCCCCTGAGCCAGTCTCTACACTCCTAAGAGTCCCTATGCAGGCTCCGCACCTGTCGCCAAGCTGGAACCGAAGAACCCTAGCTCGCCCTGCACCTAGCCCTCTCTAATGAAATGGACGGTGCAGAAACTAATCCCACCACTGCATTGAAACACACATAAGGGAAGTCACAAACAGGGATAACACCACTTAGCTTTGCTCTGTTGCTCTTGCTCCCAGCAACAGAGTCCACCATCAGAATGCAACTTTCCTCCAGAATCGCTGCTACTTCGCAAAGCTTTGTCAGAGCTGCAAGGAATACTGTTGTGAACTCATTTTCTGGTCTACCAGTTGTGAGTTCTCCTTCCGGGCTCCCTCTGGTGGTAACAGGGGGTAGGGAGGTTGATTTAATTAGTAGAGATCTGCCACCTGATGATGAGGATAACGATTGGATCTCTGGAATCTCAGACTGGATTTAAGACAGCCGACGCCCTATTCTGGTGCTGGTGATTCCTTCTGGCTTTTCAGGTCTTAGTTTTCAGCTCTGTTCCAGTCATCTCAAGCTAAGTGTTTCTGCTAATGTTCACACTTGATTTTGTTGGTCTGTTCAGTATTTGTGTGGTCAGCCAGCCCCGGCTGGGGCTGTGCTGAATTTCCACTCTTATTTATCTGTATTTGCCAATTTGCTTTTTGTCCCTTATTAGATTGGCCTCTTTTTTGCTCTGTCTCAGAATATTTCAGAGTACTGATATAGTGGGAGAAGTCTAGTGACTTAAGGGTTAATTTTGTTATCAGAAGTGTTGGAGATTATTTTTGTAGGGTTTTTTGGGCAGATTGCAGACAGTGTCTTTCCTTTCCTGTCCTTTCTAGTTAGTTTGGGCCCCATCGTTTGCTGAGCCTATTTTCCTGCCTGTGTTTGTGTTTTCATCTTGTTTCACCGTCAATACGTGTGGGGGCTGTCTATTCCTTTGGGGTCTGCTCTGGGGCAGTTTAGATTTCCCCTTTGCTTGCTTTTGGCTTACTTAGCCCTCCAGCTGTGACGAGGCATCTAGATTCATCGTAGGAACGCTCCACGGCTGCTGCTAGTTGTGTGGTTAGGATCAGTGGTTTGCAATCTGCATAGTTACCAACCTCTCTGGTTTTCTGTGACTTAGCTTGTTTAGTTTTACTCCTCGGTGACCCATTCATAACAGAACACCTCTCTGTAATTCCTTCCTTCTCCAGACTTTACACCAGAGCTCTCCTGAGCTGCAAGAAACTCTTCTCTGTAGTTCCTTCCTCCACCAGACTTGGTTGGAAATGAGCAATATCACCAACAGTGAGTGAGAGAACAAGACACTCCTATATAGTTAAACCAGAGCAATGACACCTGTTAATGATAATCACGTGCACTAAACCAAAGTAACCAGAGTGCAATGACCCTAACGGCCACCAGGGGCAAAACTAGAACTGAAATCACCACAGTGCAATGAATATTTCAGAGTGCTGATATAGTGGGAGAAGTCTAGTGACTTCAGGGTTAATTTTGTTATCAGAAGTGTTGGACCATTATTTTTGTAGGGTTTTTTGGGCAGATTGCAGACAGTGTCTTTCCTTTCCTGTCCTTTCTAGTTAGTTTGGGCCCCATCGTTTGCTCAGCCTATTTTCCTGCCTGTGTTTGTGTTTTCACCTTGTTTCACCGTCAATACATGTGTGGGGGCTGTCTATTCCTTTGGGGTCTGCTCTGGGGCAGTTTAGATTTCCCCTTTTCTTGCTTTAGGCTTATTTAGTCCTCTGGCTGTGATGAGCCACGGAGACACCATCACATGTTTCTCAATGCAAGCAATGACTAGCCAGGTCTTTCCCCGGGAAGGAACAACCGCGGGAAGGGCAGTCTCCGCGGCTTGTGTTTTGCATATTTTTACATATTTCCCATAAGGGATGGGGGCTTTGCTCTAGAATCACTGTGTTGAGAAACATGTGATGGTGTCTCCGCAGTATTGGATGTTGATCTCCATGAGTTCATTCATCCTCATTTTTCACAGTCTTCTACTAGGCATTGCTCCTACTGGCCAGTTTCCTACTCCACACTGATGAGGGGCAATACCCCGAAACAGCTGCCTGTGGATGTTTTGGCATAGGTGGTTTCCTTCATTGGAGACTGCCCTTCCCGTGGTTGTTCCTTCCCGGGGAAAGACCTGGCTAGTCATTGCTTGCGTTGAGAAACATGTGATGGTGTCTCCACGGCTTGTGTTTTGCGCCATTCATAACAGAATCACCAGCCATAAAAACAGATTCTAGGGTACTCAAAAGCAGGAAAAAATTGTTTAAAAGAAAAAAAAGTGTCAGAATTTTTTTTTTTATGTATTTTTCCTCTTTTTCTCTGGGGCCGTAGGAGGATTTTTTTTCCTAATGGAGATTAAGCAATTGTCTGATCGTGTGGAGCAACCTGATGCTGAAGTGCAGGGAATTTCCACCTACCTCATTCAGTCACATGCTGCTGAACCAAAGATCCCTACTCCTGATGTGTTTTCTGGGGATCAGACTAAATTTTTGAATTTTAAGAATAATTGTAAATTATTTCTTGCCTTGAAGCCTAACTCATCGGGGAGCTCTGCGCAGCAGGTTAAAATTGTCATCTCCTTGCTGCGCGGCGATCCCCAGGATTGGGCTTTTTCTCTGACACCTGAAAATCCTATTCTGACTAATGTGGATGCATTTTTTCAAGCCCTGGAGTTGTTGTATGATGAACCTAATGCTGTTGGTCAAACTAAGAGAACCCTCTAAGCATTAAACCAGGGTCAGGATTCTGCAGAGTTATACTGTCAAAAATTCCGAAAGTGGGCTGTCCTTACTACATAGAATGATAGTGCTTTGGCAGCTCTCTTTCAGAAGGATTTATCAGAGACTGTAAAAGATGTTATGGTGGGATTTCCTGTTCCCCCTGGTCTGGATGATTCTATGTCATTAGCCATTCAAGTTGATCGGCGTTTACGTGAACGTAAAACTACAAGGGAGGTGCTGCCACCTTTTGAGCAAACGTCTGAACCTATGCAATGTGATGGGGTTTTGTCTAGGGCGCAACATCAGGAGTTTAGAAGGCGAAATAAGCTGTGTTTTTTCTGTGGAGACGCCTCTCATACTATTTCTGTCTGCCCTAAACGAGAGAAACATTTTGCACACACATTTGCTGTGGGCAGTGTACAACCTAAGTTCCTTTTGGCAATTACTCTGATCTGCTCCTTATCCATGTTTTTCCACTGTGGATTCAGGAGCAGCTTTGAATCTGATGGATTTGGACTTTGCTAAACATTGTGGTTTTTCCATGACGCCTCTGCGGACGCCTTTTCCTTTGAGGGTTATTGATGCTACTCCTTTGGCGGAGAATAAACCTCAGTTTTGGACCCAGGTGATAATGCGAGTTGCCCCAGACCACCAAGAAAATTGTAAATTTTTGGTGCTGCATAATTTGCATGATACTATTGTTCAGGGTTTTCCCTGGTTGCAAACTCATAATCCAGTTTTGGATTGAAAATCTGGGTCTGTGGTGAGTTGGGGTTGTCAGTGTGTTCTTAGTGATGCTCCTGTTTTCTCCACCTCTCCTCAGTCTCATGATATTCCTGAATATCTGGCCGATTTTTCTGATGTATTTAGTGAGAGTAAGTCTGCATCTTTGCCTCCTCATAGGAGTTATGACTGTGCAATTGAGTTGATGCCTGGGTGTAAATTTCTCAAGGGTCGGCTTTTCAACTTAACAGTACCCGAACATGATGCTATGCGATCCTATTTTAAGGAGTCGTTGGAGAAGGGTCATATTAGATCATCCTCGTCACCTTTAGGTGCTGGGGTTTTTTGTGGCCAAGAAAGATGGTTCATTAAGACCGTGTATTGATTATCGTTCCCTTAACAAGATGACGGTTAAATATCAGTACCCGTTACCTCTGATGTCTGATTTATTCTCCAGAGTTAAGAGTGCCTGCTAGTTTACTAAGCTTGACCTCAGGGGGGCGTATAATCTTATTCGCATCAAGCACGGAGATGAGTGGAAGACGGCGTTTATTACTCCGGAGGGACATTTTGAGTACCTGGTGATGCCTTTTGGGCTCACTAATGCCCCTTCTGTCTTCCAGTCCTTTATGAATGATATTTTCCGAGACTTTGTGGATAAGTTTTTGATCATCTATCTGGATGATATTTTAATCTTTTCTAGTGATTGGGATTCTCATTTGGAACATGTCCGGACTGTGTTCCGGATTTTGAGGGAGAATTCCTTGTTTGTTAAGGGATCGAAATGCCTCTTTGGTGTACAGAGGATTTCATTTTTGGGATTTATCTTGTCTCCGTCGACTATTGAAATGGACCCAGCCAAGGTACAGGTCATTTATGATTGCGTTCAGCCTACTTCTTTGAAGGCTCTCCAGAAGTTTTTGGGTTTTGCTAATTTCTATCGTAAATTTATAGGTAATTTTTCTGATATTGTCAAACCACTGACTGATCTGACCAAGAAGGGCGCTGATGTGCTGAATTGGTCTCCTGAGGCTGTCTCAGCATTTCAGGAGCTTAAGCGGAGATTTACCAGGGAAACCGATACAATTGAGTGCCCTGCGATAGGGAACGGGGACGTGGAGACCTCATGCACTCCCCTGAGCCAGTCTCTACACTCCTAACAGTCCCTATACAGGCTCCGCACCTGTTGCCGAGCTGGAACCTAAGAACCCTAGCTCGCCCTGCACCTAGCCCTTTCTAATGAAATGGACGGTGCAGAAACTAATTCCACCACTGGACTGAAACACATATAAGAGAAGTCACAAACAGGGATAACACCACTTAGCTTTGCTCTGTTGCTCTTGCTCCCAGCAACAGAGTCCACCATCAGAATGCAGCTTTCCTCCAGAATCGCTGCTACTTTTCCAAGCTTTGTCAGAGCTGCCAGGAACACCTCTCTGTAATTTCTTCCTTCACCAGACTTTACACCAGAGCTTTCCTGAACTGCAAGGAACTCATCTCTGTAGTTCCTTCCTCCACCAGACTTGGTTGGAAATGAGCAATATCACCATCAGTGAGTGAGAGAACATGACACTCCTATATAGTAAAACCAGAGCAATCACACCTGTTAGTGATAATCACGTGCACTAAACCAAAGTAACCAGAGTTCAGTGACCCTAACGTCCACCAGGGGCAAAACTAGAACTGAAATCACCACAGTGCAATGACCCTAATGGCGACCAGGGGCAAAACTATCTTTAATCACACAGCTTAAGGGAAAATAAAGGTTACTAGTGCATTTATCTGTTATAATCCAACCTGGATCATGACAAACGTATAGGAAAATTATTCAGAGGGATTAAAATTAATTGGTACTCGAATTAGATATATATTCCTATAAGTTCCTGTTAATCCCTGCTATCAACTTGCTCCATATGGATTCACTGGATGTCAACAACAATTTATTAGACCATATAAATCTGTTTTAAACTCATATTATAAAATTTATTTTCATACATCTTTTTACTTAATATTTTTTGCTTGCCTTTATCACTCTTACACTGTGTGTGTGTCAGAGACACCGCACTGCACTTGCTCATAGAGCTAGTGCGCGTGTCCTGAGTACAGAAGCAGTGCTAAAAGATACCTGTGGAGAAGGGCAGCAGAGGTGACCATGCATGCTTCAGGCTAATAGTGTCAGGGTCCAGTCAGCGCTGGAGGGTAAAGAGGCATAGGACCTGCAGACACTGAAACTGAATAATCTGGCACGGGACCTATAGTCATGTGACTGCAAGGGGGCGGGGCTTAGCATCCTGTTTTCAGATAGGACAGGACACCATACAGCAACTCAGAGTCAGGCAAAACAGAGGTCACAGCAGTACGGGCAAACGAGGTACAGGAGGGACAAACAGACGGGTATTCAGACAAAGCCAAAGGTCATACACAAGAGGGCGACGTGGTACCAAGAAGACAAGCAGAGAGAAGTCGGGTCACAAGCAGAGAGTCATACACGAGAGGTAGCGCAGTATAAGAGGGTCAGGCAGAACTCGTAACAGGGACAGAACCGGATCAAAACCAAACAAGCAAGCAAGATATCAGGGACAAGGCACACGTATACAAGAGGTCACTTAGCTCAGCCGAGGGCAGGAGTATAACTGACACCGGACCCAGGTCCAGTGAGCACTAAATAGCCTCCTCCTGCCAGAGAGAGGCAGCACAATTAACCCATAGTCTAACCAGGACGAGTCACAGCGAAATCCCGTCCTGGATCATGACAGTACCCTCCTCTCAATGGGGGGCCACCGGACCCCCAGGTCTCTCAGGGTAATTGGCGTGAAAGGCTCGGATCAACCGATCCGCATGAACTGATCGAGCAGGAACCCACGAGCGTTCCTCAGGACCGTAGCCCTTCCAATGTATCAGATACTGAAGGGCGCGACGGACCAACCTGGAGTCGACAATTCATTCCACCTCGTACTCAGCCTGCCCATCTACCAAAACCGGTGTCAGGGAAGATGATGATCCCTCCCCACCGGACCTCACAGGTTTCAAAAGGGCCTTATGGAAAACATTAGGGATCCTTAGAGATGGCGGAAGACTCAACCGAAAAGCCACCAGGTTAACTGCTTCGGTAATTACATAGGGACCTATAAACTTGGGTCCAAGCTTCGCAGAGGGGACCTTGAGCCTTATATTTTTGGTGGATAACCATACCTTATCTCCGACCTGAAACACTGGACCCATGGATCGTTTTTTGTCCGCAAAAAATTTAAATTTGTCCTGGGCCTTCGTAATGTTATTCTGGACCTCCCGCCATACCTCCCCCAACCGCTGGATCGTCTCATCCGCCCCAGGACACCCAGAATTCAAGTGGGAAAATTCTCCAAAATGAGGATGAAACCCATAATTGCAAAAAAATGGAGATGTACCCGTAGACTGGTTAGTGCGGTTGTTAAATGCAAACTCAGCCAATGGTAACACAGAACACCAATCATCCTGTCGGGCTGAGGTCAAACAACGCAGAATTTGCTCCAGAGACTGATTGGTCCGCTCAGTCTGCCCATTAGTCTCTGGATGGTAGGCGGATGAAAAGGACAGACCGATACCCAACCTCCTACAAAAAGCTCTCCAAAATCTGGACACCAATTGCACTCCCCTATCAGACACCACATTCAGGGGTACCCCATGCAACCGCACCACATGCTCCACAAACAATCTGGACAATGTTTCCGCATCAGGTAGAGCTGCCAAAGGTACAAAATGTGCCTGCTTACTAAACCTGTCCACTACGACCCAGACCACGGTATTTTCCTTGGAAGGGGGAAGGTTGGTGATGAAATCCATGGACAGATGAGTCCATGGTCTCTCAGGAATTGGCAGTGGTACTAATTCCCCGGCCGGCCGGTTATGGGGAGTTTTCGCACGGGCACAAACCTCACACGCAGACACATACTCCCTAACATCAGAGGCTAAAGAAGACCACCAGAATATTCTAGCAATGGCTTTCCGGGTCGCTGAGATCCCTGGATGTCCACCCAGAACTGAGTCATGGAACTCCTGGAGGACCTTGAGACGAAACTGAGCTGGCACAAAAAGTTTATCCACCAGCTTAGCTGGAGGTGCAAGAGCCTGGACTTCTCGAATCTCCCGTTCCAACACATTAGAAACCTCTGCCACCACCACCCCAGGATGAAGAATGGAGGATGGAGGTTTCGGGGGGGACACCGGATCTAAACTGCGTGACAATGCATCCGCTCTGATATTCTTGGATCCTGGTCGAAAAGTGATCGAGAAGTTGAATTGGGAAAAAAAAAGTGACCATCTAGCCTGTCTGGGAGTCAACCTTTTAGCTGACTCAATGTAAGCTAGGTTTTTGTGGTCCGTGATTACCGTTATAGGATGAACAGCCCCCTCCAAAAAATGCCTCCATGCTTCAAAAGCCAATTTTACGGCCAGAAGTTCCCGATTCCCCACATCATAGTTTCTCTCCGCAGGGGAGAACTTCTTTGAGAAAAAGGCGCAAGGTCTTAAATTGGTCAAAGTGGCGGGTACCTGGGACAATACCGCCCCCACCCCCACCTCTGAGGCGTCTACCTCAACAATAAATGGTTCAGAGGGGTCCGGTTGAATAAGAACCGGGGCCGACATGAAACATTTTTTCAAAAACTGAAATGCCGCTACCGCTGCGGTTGACCAATTCTTGATATCGGTCCCCTTTTGAGTCATGTCTGTGAGGGGTTTGACCACCTGTGAGAACCCCCTTATAAATTTCCAATAATAATTAGCGAACCCTAGGAAACGTTGCAGACCCTTCAAATCACACGGTTGAACTCACTCGAGAATGGCCTGCACCTTATTAGGATCCATGCGATACCCTTCAGCAGACACGATGAACCCCAGAAAGGACAGTTCCTGAACAAAAAATAGACATTTTTCAAGTTTAGCAAAAAGACAGTTCTCCCTGAGCCTTTGGAGAACTGCCCGAACATGACCAATGTGAGCCTGTTTATCAGGCGAGTAGATTAAAATGTCATCCAAATACACCACCATAAAACGTCCAATCAAATCGAAGAACACATGATTTATGAAATTTTGGAAGACCGCTGGAGCGTTGGTCAGGCCGAAGGGCATGACCATATTTTCAAGCAACCCTTCAGTAGTGAGAAAAGCGGTCTTCCACTCATCTCCGTCCCGGACTCGGATAAGGTTATACGCTCCCCGTAGATCTAATTTCGAAAACCACTTAGCTCCGGACAACTGATTGTATAAATCAGGAATAAGTGGAAGGGGATAAGTATTCCTCACAGTTATTTTATTTAACTCACGAAAATCGAGGCATGGGCGCAAACCACCGTCTTTTTTTTTTTTTTACAAAAAAGAACCCTGCCGCCACAGGAGAAACAGAAGGACGAATATGTCCCTTAGGAGGCTCTCGGAAATATATTCCTTCATCGCATCCCGTTCCGGACCCGAGAGGTTATACAGGCGAGCTTTGGGCAATTTAGCACCTGGAACCAGGTCAATGGCACAATCAAATGGGCGGTGTGGTGGTAAAACCTCGGCCTCTTTTTTGGAGAAACGTCTGTATAATCTATCAGGCACTCCGGTATGCCTTCTTGACCCACGGACGACACAGACACAGAAACAAGACATTTCTCAGAGCAATAGGGACCCCATTTAACAATATCCCGAGATTCCCAATTAATCACAAGATTATGCAGACGTAACCAGGGGAACCCCAACACCAGTCCCGCAGGCAGGTTGTTCATTACAAAACATGAAATATGTTCCTGGTGTAAGGAACTCACTTTAAGGAGAAACTCTTCAGTACAAAACACAATGTCATTCTTAACCAGTGGTGTTTTGTCAATAGCAACAAGGTGAATCGGAGTCTCCAACCTAACTGTCCCTAACTTACACCTGGCCACCAAGTCAGAGTCAATAAAGTTCAATGATGAACCGCAATCCACGAAGGCAGAAGTGGATGTGGAGACACTCCCACAACCAAGTTCCACTTGAAATGACATTTTAGACAATGCAGAAAAGGGTACCTGAGAGCCTGGGTGACCTCCACGATAATCACCCGGGCTCAGTCGCTTGTTGGTTAGTGGCCGGGAGGGGCAATCCTTTTTCCAATGTCCAGACTCGCCACTGTGAACACAGCATTTTCTCACGTGCCGTTGTCTCCTTTCTTCCTCCTTAAGGTTGATGGTTCCCATCTCCGTGATTTTCAATGAAGAACTGGCTCCCCTTCCTTGGGAGAATAATGATGTCTCGGTTTGTATCACTCCCCTTGCCCGTAACCTGCGATCCATTCGGACGGCCTGTGTCATAGCTTCCTCCAGGGCATCAGGTGGGGGGGGTGGAGAGCCAAGGCGTCTTTCAGATGCTCAGACAGGCCTCTACGGAACAACCCCCGGAGGGTGGCGTTGTTCCAGCAGACCTCAGCAGCCCAGCGTCTGAACTCTGAGCAAAACCACTTGGCTGAGTGCTTCCCCTGGCAAACATTCATCAGCCTGTCCTCAGCCATACCCACCCGATCAGGCTCATCATAAATATGCCCCAGGGCCTCAAAAAATGCATCCACCGTCATACGCTCAGGGGCCGTGGTAGGAAGGGAGAAAGCCCAAGCTTGGGGGCTCCCCTTAAGGCCTCTTTCACACATCAGGTTTTCGCCGTCAGGCGCGATCTGGCGCTTTTGACAGAAACCGGATCCGGCGAAATGCAATGCCGGATCCGGTTTCCCCCCCATTGACTTGCATTTGCGCCGGATCGCGCCGGATGGCCATGCGTTTCATCCGGTTAACGCCGGATCCGGCAATGTGTCGCAATGTGTCGCGATCCGGCGTCTGGAAAAAACGTCTACTGTAACGTTTTTTGTCTCCGGCGAAAAAGCCGGACACGCCGGATCCGGCGCGTCCGGCTTTTTCACACAAATCCGGCGGCCGGATCCGGTTTTTTGGTCTGAGCATGCTCAGTAGCTCTGCCCACAAGACATATATAAAAGCAAGACAGTGGGACCCACAGCCACACCCAACATGCCACCCAAGACAGCAACCAGGCGCAGGAGAAGGCAGGAGACCACTGCAGCACCATCCGCACCACCACCACCCCAAATGGAGCAGCAAATAGAACATGCTGAGGAGGGGAGGCCAGCAGCAGAGGAGAGACGGTAATTATCAAATAACCCATTCCTCCAAACTAGGGCTATTGAATATCAAGATATTCATTGGCCCTTTGTTTCTCTTTATTCAACAACCGCCCAATAGATGCAGCAGCAGCAGCAGCAGCAATGGCAGCAGCTTCAACACCACCCACAGGCATGGAGTATGGCCACCAGGAAGACAGCACATCATCTTCTGGGAGCCCTCCCTCGCATCGTCAGCGTTTGACGGTAAGTTTTTATTTCCAAAATCCATCTTCTCTGTAATATATGTCTATTCATGGCCTTTTATTTCAAAACAGGAATCACAAGATGAAGAGGAGCTCCCAGAAGAAGAAGGAAGGGGTGGACAGACACCTGGAGTGGGCTCACAATTGGTAAGTTTTTTGCATCAAACGCAGAAACACAACATCACACTACACACAACACATAGAAAACAATGTTCTGCAGACCACACACAGCAAACAAATGCCTACATCCAAAGACATAACTTTTTTTGTTTTCTTCTCTAGTCTTCCCAATCTGGTGCTTGGCCAAGAGGTGCTCGCAGTGCCTCCCAGGGTCGTCGGCGACAGCAACGCGGCGGTCACCAGCGTGTAAGTATAAATATTTTTGCTTTGTTTTTTTGCACTTTTTATTTCATTTCTTTTGTGGAGGCTAATTATGTTATTTTTGTCTTTTTCTTTAACAGCCTTCACAGCGTGCTCCCGACTCTGACGTTGAGGATGGAGGGATTGATATGGACCGCCTCATCGATCTTGTCAGAGAAAGGGAGCCGCTCTGGAATATGGCTGACCGCCGCCACGCTGACCTGATCGTTACCCGACGACTCTGGGAGGAAATCTGTTCGCTCCTTGTGGGCCGCTGGGAGGACCTCGATGTTCGGGCCCAGATTACAGAGCGTAAGTATATACAGTACCGGTTGCTTGATGTAAACCAGTGTTTCCCGAACTCCAGTCCTCGTGGTCCCCACGGATCATGTGTTCAGGATTTCTATTTACTATGGAAATCCTGAAAACATGACCCCTGGGGACCATGAGGACTGGAGTTTGGGAAACACTGATGTTGTATACTAACCACTCCTTTCTCGTTTCAGGGAACAGAATTGTGAATCGGTGGCGGTCTGTGAGGGATCGTTTCAAGAAGGAGTTCAATAAAGAGATGCGGGCCCCGAGTGGATCTGGAGGACGCAGGAGCAAGTACAAGTACGCAGAAGCCCTGTCGTTCCTCCGTGAAACAATGGTCACCAGAAGGTAAATATTACACACCACATGTGAAAAAAAATGTTAGATGTAAATTTTTTTTTCAGCCAGGGCCATACCATGTCAGTATTTTAATTGTTTTTTTTTCTCTTTATTCCACAGCACGGTGAGCAGCACTCGGGAGCCTGCACGATTGGACCCTTCTGAGGCGATCCCAGAGGAGACCGGCACCGAGGGACACTTCGACCGCCCCGGTACATCTGCACCTTCCCAGCCTTCCCACACATTTGACCCATCTGTCCCATCCACCAGCACAGGAGCATCGTGGCCGCCTACATTACATGAAGCTGCTGGTGAGGAGATCGCTTTCCCTTTACCCCACCCTTCTGCCCCTGCCACCTCTAGTACACCTGCGGGTACTGGGCGGCAGCGGCAGAGGGGTCAGGAAAAGACTTATGCGCCAGAGTTCTTGCATCTGAATGCATCTTTCCAGAACTGTCTAAAAGTCTTGTCAGAGCAAATCTCCGCAGGCTATCAGCAGATCAACTCCAGCATTCTGGAGGTGAAGACACTTCTGCAAACCATGCATTCAGAAGCAAGATCTTCGCCAAACCACACCTTTTTCAGGTCTGTTGTGGAGCGCATGGAAACGCTCTCTCCTGCCCAGCAGATGCATGTAATGCATTCATGCCACGCTGCTCTCCAGCAAGTTACCTCCCAACCTCCTCCTCCTCCTCCCACCACAGTAGTTCCTCCACCTGCACCCCCTCCAGCCACTTTCCATCCTCCCCCTCCTATTACATCTACACCCCCTCCAGCCACTTTCCATCCTCCCCCTCCTATTACATCTACACCCCCTCCAGCCACTTTCCATCCTCCCCCTCCTATTACATACCATCCACCTCCAGCCACTTTCCATCCTCCCCCTCCTATTACATACCATCCACCTCCCCAGCACCATCCACCTCCCCAGCACCAGCCACCTCCCCAGCACCAGCCACCTCCCCAGCACCAGCCACCTCCCCAGCACCAGCCACCTCCACAGCACCAGCAACCTCACCAGTACCAGCAACCTCCACAGTACCTGCAAACTCCCCAGTACCAGCAACCTCCCCAGTACCAGACATCTCCCCACTTCCAGCAACCTGCCCCGTACCAGACATCTCCCCACTTCCAGCAACCTGCCCCGTACCAGACATCTCCCCACTTCCAGCAACCTGCCTCGTACCAGACATCTCCCCACTTCCAGCAACCTGCCCCGTACCAGACATCTCCCCACTTCCAGCAACCTGCCCCATACCAAACTCCTTCCCCATACAACTTGCCATCAACATCATCTGCTCCTACAGTCCCTGCCCAACCCTCCACTCCACCACCCACCACCTCTTCTGCTTCCCACATGTCCACCCATTCTGTAGTTTTTTCCACACCGTCACCTCTAACTGTTCCTTCCCCACAACGATCCCAGTCCTCTCTCCACACTCCCAGTGTCGAAGTGTCCCGCAGCCCCTACAGCAGTATTTCCACCACACACTACACAGAATTATAATGTGTGTTTTTAAATAAAAATGACCAGTTTTATGGTTTCAGTTTTATAGTTTCAAATTTTTATTAAACATGTTTATTAAAATTTTAAAAAAGTTTACTAAAAAAAACATTTTTCAATAAAAGTTAAATTATTTTACACTGGTTGTCTGTCATTTCTTTCTGCGGCGAAAAAGGTTAAATACAGGGTATTTAAAAGGTGAAATGGTATTCAAAACTAGGTATATAACTGTGGGTAAATTTTAGCTTTTTGCCACAGTTGTGTTCCTGGTTGTGTTTGAAGCAAAGTATTTCACCTAAAAAGTTGTGTTTATTGTTGGTGATTTCCTAACAATGTACACAACTTTTGTTAAAAGGTGAAATACTTTGCATAAAACACAACCAGGTACACACCTGTGGCCTAAAGCTAAAAATAGAGACCATGACAAGATAGCCAACTTTGGTTGGCAAAGGTATATACTGTTGGTACAGAAGGTACACAAGTTTGGGGCACAAATCTTTCACACTCTGTCATCCTGCCAGTGTACTCTGCCTTGAGGTGACATAAAGTATAGTGCAAAATTGTCCCTCATTACTGAAACCGTCACAGAACTTCTAGTGGTAATGTCATGGTAATCTTGCAAGGTGGTTTCTTCAGAGGTGTCCTCAATGGAAATGGGTTCCTTGCAGATAACAAAATTGTGGAGTACCACGCACGCTTTGATCACCTCGTCCACAGTTTCTGTCTTGAGGTTGATCGCAGTCAATAGGACCCGCCATTTGGCTGTCAGAATACCAAAGGTACATTCAACCATTCTTCTTGCTCTTGTGAGGCGGTAATTAAAAATGCGTTTTGGTCTTGTCAATCCTCTGCTAGAGTACGGTTTCAAAAGGTGTTCTGACAGCTGGAAGGCTTCATCCCCTTCACAGACAAATGGCATAGGTGGACCAGATGTTTGCGGCAGCGGTCTAGGTGGTGGGAACTGGAAGGTGTTTCCATACAGTTTACGCCCCATGGCAGACAGTTTGAAAACTTGAGAGTCATTGGAGCGGCCATAGGCCCCAATATCAACCGCAATAAATTTGTATTCCGCGTCAGCGATGGCCATGAGGACAATTGAAAAATATTTCTTGTAATTGAAATATTCCGATCCAGATCCAGCTGGCTTTACAATGCGGATATGTTTCCCGTCCACAGCGCCCAAGCAGTTTGGAAACTGACATATCTGTTGAAACTTGTCAGCAATTTCAATCCACCTCTCTGTTGTGGGCTCTGGTAAAAACTCTTCAGCTAAGGAGTCCCACAGTGCACGGCATGTGTACTTCACAATTCCAGATATGGTGGAAATCCCGAGTCTGTACTGGAAATGCAGTGACGAAAGTGATTCTCCAGTTGCAAGAAATCTGTGGGGAATTAACAAACAATAAATTAGTTTTAAATCACAGCATTATACCAAAACTGACCTAACACTTGGAGATACAAATTACCACCAACAAGATTGCAGTGAAAGTGTGCTCTGATGCGATCATATCCAATAAATGTGGCTTACCTTAAAGTCACCATCAGACGCTCTGCGGGTGAAACGGAGAAGCGGCAATAGGTGTCCGCTTTTCTTATGAGGTGTGCAATGCGCTCCACCAAGTAATCAAAATTCTCCATTTTCATCCTAACATATCCAAAAAATTTATCCGGGTTTCGTCGAAGGTCCATGCATAGTGTAGAATAGACCCCACGCGTCATTCTCTTGGCTGTGATGGGGTGGATCCACAAACGTCGTCTACGATGCCTGATGCGCTGCTGTCTCGCTCTCTCCTTCTCCAGAACAATCACCCTCAAATGATTTGCCTCCGCTGTAAAATCCGCCAAATTCTTCAAAATATTTCCAATGACAACATCCATCTTCGCCAGTAAACTTGCTCTTCTCTCCAACCTGCACTTTCTCCTCTACAACCTGTCAAAGAAGGGCTGTAGGAACATGCTATATATAGTTTTCCAGTAGCCAATCCCGTTCGGAAGGCCACAAGGGTCAATTTTAAAAACCGGATCCGGCGTAATCCGTCGAAAAACGGATAGAAAAACGGATGAACCGGATGAGACGGATCCGGTTTTGTCTGTCAAGAAAAAGACGGATCCGGCAGAAAACCGGATCCGTCACATCCGGTTTTACTAAACATTTGCCGGATCCGGCGTTCCGGCACGACGCCGGATCGCACCTGACGCCGAAAACCTGATGTGTGAAAGTAGCCTAACAGAGACATAATGACCCCCACTCTCTGACTTTCATCCCCAGAAGAGTGTGGTCTTAAGGAAAAAAAAAGCTTACAGCCCTCCTTGAAAACTCCGAAGTCATTTTTATCTCCAGAAAAGGTATCTGGTAACTTCACTGGAGACTCAGGGGAAATTAATGTAACATCCCGAGTCCCCAATGAAAGAACCCCCTGCACAGTGTCGGCGATCAGCTGCTGAGACTGAGCCAGGACTCTTTGTTCTCCAAAGAGTTTCTGAGACATCTGCGTCAGATGCTTAACCTGTTCAGAAAGAGTGTGCATAGGATCCATCACACACACAGGTGAATGGAAGCAGAGAAAAAAAAATGGTATGGGTCAGTTATAATGTCAGAGACACCACACTGCACTTGCTCATAGAGCTAGTGCGCGTGTCCTGAGTACAGAAGCAGTGCTAAAAGATACCTGTGGAGAAGGGCAGCAGAGGTGACCATGCGTGCTTCAGGCTAATAGTGTCAGGGTCCATTCAGCGCTGGAAGGTAAAGAGGCATAGGACCTGTGGACACTGAAACTGAATAATCTGGCACGGGACCTATGGTCATGTGACTGCAAGGGGGCAGGGCTTAGCGTCCTGTTTTCAGATAGGACAGGACACCATACAACAACTCAGAGTCAGGCAAAACAGAGGTCACAGCAGTACGGGCAAACGAGGTACAGGAGGGACAAACAGACGGGTATTCAGACAAAGCCAAAGGTCATACACAAGAGGGCGACGTGGTACCAAGGGGACAAGCAGAGAGAAGTCGGGTCACAAGCAGAGAGTCATACATGTGAGGTAGCGCAGTACAAGAGGGTCAGGCAGAACTCGTAACAGGGACAGAACCGGATCAAAACCAAACAAGCAAGCAAGATATCAGGCACAAGGCACACGTATACAAGAGGTCACTTAACTCAGCCGAGGGCAGGAGTATAACTGACACCGGACCCAGGTTCAGTGAGCACTAAATAGCCTCCTCCTGCCAGAGAGAGGCAGCACAATTAACCCATAGTCTAACCAGGACGGGTCACAGCGAAATCCCGTCCTGGATCATGACAGTGTGTATGTACATATACTGTATATGTAGATATTTTTATTTAATGGCATTAATAACATTGCCTTTTGTTCAAGTAACAACCTTTTTTGCACAATAACATATACATTATTTCTTAAATGAGTTTCCCAGTGTAAGAAGGTTTCGATTACATGCACAATTGTGCAACACTAATTTTTCACCAATTAAGTTGTTTTCTGTTGGGATTAACCCTTATAAAAGGTCATGATTGACATCGTTTTCACTATGTATCTGATGAAGGAACCAGATTTGCTCCAAAATGCACTGTTTGAATAAATACCCGCTTTTCTCCACACCAACTATCATCCTCACTGACAGCGCTCACCAAGACCGAGATTATTTAACATGCTAATTTACCAATGCAATAGATAGAACCAATGATTAGACAGATATAAAGAAACATTTAAATATGGTAATGATAGCTAAATGATCTGTGTTGGGGTATTAGTTACATAATGAATAAATAAATACCTGTTGTTTTAAGACTACATCATTAATATTACCCCCTTTCTCCCAAGGATAGTTTGCACGTTAATGACTGGACCAATTTTTACATTTCTGACCACTGTCCCTTAATGAGGTAATAACTCTGGAACGCATCAATGGATCCCGGTGATTCTGAGAATATTTTTTGTGACATATTGTACTTCATGTTAGTGGTAAAATTTATTTGTTATGACGAGTTTATTTGTGGGGAAAAAAAAGTTTTGAAAATGTCGCAATTATCCAACTTTGAATTGTCTTACCCTTAAATCACAGAGATATGTCACAAAAAATACTTAAAAAGTAACATTTCCCACATGTCTACTTTACATCAGCACAATTTTGGAACCCAATTTTTTTTTTTGTTAGGAAGTTATAAGGGTTAAAATTGACCATCGATTTCTCATTTTTACAATACCACATTTTTTTTGCAGACCACATCACATTTGAAGTCATTTTGAGGGGTCTATGTGATAGAAGATACCCAAAAGTGACCCCCATTCTAAAAATTGAACCCCTTAAGGTGCTCAAAACTACATTCAAGAAGCTTACTAACCCTTCAGGTTAGAGTTGAGCGACTTTTGGTTTTTTAGGGTCGCGTTTCGTTTCGTGAAACCCGACTTTTCCAAAAGTCGGGTCGAGCAAAATCGTCCGATTATAGGGAAAAGTCGGGGTCGTCCCGAAACACGAAACCCAATGTAAGTCAATGGGAAATAAAAGTCGTCAGTGAGAGGAGGACAGGAAACACACCTACAGTGCCCATTTGAATGCCAAAAGCATCAATTCTTCTTACTTAAGCTTGTCAACCTTAATTAACTTCATAATACAAGTTACGCACTGAAAAATGGGGGTTATTTGGCTAAAGTTGTGGGGGGGGAGGGCTGGCTGCAGGTTTTCATGTGCCCTGGGCGAAAGAGTGCCCCTTTAACACATACCACAACTCATCATGCTCCGATACGGCAGAGAAATAGCGGTATAGTACAATGAAAAATACCTCACTTTTTACATCTCATGACGAGGCCCATCTATTTCTCCATACAGAATCATTGGTCCCATATAATGTTTGAAACAGTATATGATGAGCTCCACATAATGCTACAGTATATGTTGGTCCCCATGGATGAAGCTCCACTGTCTTATGGGCCCAAATAATGCTCCAAACATAATGGGCCCCATTTCTAATGCTCTAGTGTATAATGGGCCCTGTAAATGCTGCTCCAGTGTCTGATGTCCACCTTTGGAATGTTCCAGTATATGGTGGGCCCCATCTATCATTCTCCAGAGTATAGTGCTCCCCAAAAATTGCTGTCCCAACATTGAAAACAATCAAATAAGTCTCCTCGCTAGGGAATCCCTGTACTTGTCTGGATTCCTCGTCGTCCCCATCTTCCATCTCACTGCACAGTATTTCAACTTTGCAAGTGCTGTGATCCTGAGCAAGCAGGGGGGGCCCACTCGTTGGCGACGGCACTGGCACAGGGCCCCTGATAGTACGGTGGTGTGTCTGATGGCGGGTGGGCCGAACCTGCACTTTCATCTGCAGCTTCCTCTTTGTCACCGTGTAAGATGGAACTGTATATGGGAAGGGTAACCTGAGTTTCATCAGGGTCAGATTCAGGTCGTGTAGCGTGCGAGGGGAATGTAGTGGTCTGGGTCAATGTACCAGCAGATTCATCGAGCAGTGGCTGGGCATCAGTGCACTTGTGTCGCCCCCAGGAGTACGGTCGCCACAGTGGCATTACCTTCTTCCTAGGGAGTGTGATGTCATGCTTGGGAGCAACGAACGATCTCTCTAGCAGGTTAACTGATTGGGCGGCGTTATTCCCACGAGTCATGACCCTCCAAACAGCATTCATGAAGGCAAAGTGTTTGTTTTACGTGGGCAGTATGGTTGCAAAGCTGAACCTTAAAGGAATGTCCAGAAGGGCACCACCAGGAGTGGAGCCTACGGTTAAATTCGACTCCACCTGGGAAACCTCAACCATGCCAGCTACAGAACAGATGCACACATTGCAAGCTTAATTCCGTTAACGAACGAGACTCCGTCATGCCCCGCGGTCCGAGTCCGGCTTACTAGAGGGACACGTGAGGCTCTGGCACAATAGATTGGCCAATAACTGGTGTGTCATGCCCTTACATGTCCGTGGCTGCATGTGCGCTACACTGAAAAGGCCAGCGTTTGTCGCTTACAGGTGCAGATAACCCGCTGAACAACGTTAGTGATGGGGATCACTGATTACAATTATTACCCGCGAACAATGATTTCCCAGTAAGTGCAGGTCAACCGCAGTTCCGGAATTAGGCCTAACCGTCATTCCTGAAAAAATGAAAAACTTACGTGTGCAAACCACAGGTGCTGTAGCTTGCTTAACAGCTCGCCAGCCGTTCTCACGCCCAGTATGGATTACACGTGATTGCACAAAGGTGAGAAAGGGTACCGTATCCCCAGATAACATGTATGGATAGCGTACACATTCAAAATATATGTCTATACATCAGGAGGCATGCTCAGACGGTGTTAGGCCCAGTATGGATTGCACGTGATTGCACAAAGGTTAGAAAGGGTACCGTTTCCCCGGATAACATGTATGGATAGCGTACACATTCAAAATATATGTCTATACATCAGGAGGCAGGCTCAGACGGTGTTAGGCCCAGTATGGATTGCACGTGATTGCACAAAGGTTAGAAAGGGTACCGTATCCCCGGATAACATGTATGGATAGCGTACACATTCAAAATATATGTCTATACATCAGGAGGCAGGCTCAGACAGTGTTAGGCCCAGTATGGATTGCACGTGATTGCACAAAGGTTAGAAAGGGTACCGTATCCCCAGATAACATGTATGGATAGCGTACACATTCAAAATATATGTCTATACATCAGGAGGCAGGCTCAGACGGTGTTAGGCCCAGTATGGATTGCACGTGATTGCACAAAGGTTAGAAAGGGTACCGTTTCCCAGGATGACATGTATGGATAGCGTACACATTCAAAATATATGTCTATACATCAGGAGGCAGGCTCAGACGGTGTTAGGCCCAGTATGGATTGCACGTGATTGCACAAAGGTTAGAAAGGGTACCGTATCCCCAGATAACATGTATGGATAGCGTACACATTCAAAATATATGTCTATACATCGGGAGGCAGGCTCAGACGGTGTTAGGCCCAATATGGATTGCACGTGATTGCACAAAGGTTAGAAAGGGTACCGTATCCCCAGATAACATGTATGGATAGCGTACACATTCAAAATATATGTCTATACATCAGGAGGCAGGCTCAGACGGTGTCAGGAACAGTATGGATTTGACGGCCCAGACTACACAGCGGAGGAGCAGGGAGAGGTAAAGATTGCAAATGCTGGGGCCCTGCCCAAGCAAGGGGGGCCCACTCGTGGGCGTCGGTACTGGCACTGGGCCCCTCATAGTACGGCGGTATGTCTGATGGCGGGTGTGCACCACCACCATCAGAGACACTTGATTGCACTATGAAGGACCCTGTACCAGTGCCCGCGCCCAAGAGTCGGCCTACCCACCTGTCCAGGGCAACGGCACTCGCACGGTGTCGCGCGCTAGGTGGTGACCCCGGCCATGGGGGGGGAGGCAGCACAGTTAGGGAGTTTTAGAAAGTGGCATATGTTGATGTTGGACATTCAGCTGATGCAAAAGGTGAAATAGGTCAAGTCCCAGGAAGAGGTGGACCAAAGCAAGCCATTTTTCTGTCACCCTATGTGTCATCAGGGGAAGGTGGGACAAAATCCTTGGAAACCCATGCGTGGTTCATTTTAATGAAGGTTAGATCATCCACATTTTGGGTTGACAGACGGGTCCTTTTTTCTGTCAGGATTGATCCAGCTGCACTGAAGACTCTTTCCGATAGCACACTTGCAGCTGGGCAAGCGAGCTCCTGTAAGGCATATTGTGCCAATTCAGGACAGGTGTCCAGTTTAGCGGCCCAATAGTCAAAGGGGAATGACCTGTGTGGGAGAACATCGATATGGGAGGAAAAGTAGTTTGTAACCATAGTTGACAACTGCTGTCTCCTGTCACTTTCCATCGATGCAGTATTACCAGTTGTGTGAGCGGTACTTGAAAAATCAGTCCACAACATTGTCATGAAACCCCTGTCTCCAATGCCACTTCTGCTGTGTGCACCACGAACACCTCTGCCAAGCTGTCCCCGGCCCGTACGGCTCGTGTGAGAACCATCACCGCTGCTGTGTGCTGGGAATGCCTCAAGCAACCGATTTACCAGAGTTGCTTGTTTATTAGCCAGTATTAGGTCAAGGTTCTCCTGTGGCATGATGTTTTGTAATTTGCCTTTATAGCGTGGATCCAGGATGCTGGCCAACCAGTAGTCATCATCGTTCATCAATTTGGCAATGCGGGGGTCCCTTTTTAGGATCTGCAAGGCATAATCTGACATGTGGGCCAATGTTCCCGGTGTCAATGATGCACTGCGAGTGCTGGGTGGAGGAGCACTTTCTGGCAAATCCACATCCCTCCAGTCACGCACAAACCCTGTACCAGACCTTGCCACGCCAACATTTTCACTTGCCCCACGAGATGCATCCTCCTCCCCTAAGTAATCATCCCCATCATCCTCCTCCTCCTCCTCTTCTTCCTCCACCTCGTCCAGGAGAGGTCCCTGAGCAGACAATGGCTGAATGTCATCAAGGATTCCCTCCTCCTCTTCCTCCTCATCAACATTGGCTGCAGACGCCTGCTCCTTAAGGTGCGTCAAAGTTTGCATGAGCAGACGCATAAGTGGGATGCTCATGCTTAGAATGGCGTCGTCTGCGCTTACCAGCCGTGTGCAATCCTCAAAACACTGAAGGACTTTACAGAGGTCTTTCAGCTTTGACCACTGCACACCTGTCAACTCCATGTCTGCTCTCAAAGTGCCTGGCCGTGTATCCTCCCACAAATGCATTATGGCCTGCCTCTGCTCGCACAGCCACTCCACCATGTGCAGGGTGGAGTTCCAACTTGTTGCAATGTCGATAATGAGGCGGTGGTTGGGAAGGTGGAGCAATCACTGCAGCTTCTGCATACGAACGGAGTGTACAGGCGACCGGCGGATGTGCGCGCACAGTCTTCGCACATTCTGGAGCAGGGCTGTTAAATCCGGATAATTTTTGAGGAAGCACTGCACCACCAGGTTCAAGGTGTGAGCCAAGCAAGGTATGTGGCTGAGTTTTGAAAGGGCTATAGCTGCCACAAAATTACGGCCGTTATCACTAACTACCTTGCCTGCCTCAAGATGTACAC
Source organism: Dendrobates tinctorius (assembly GCF_039654945.1). NCBI lineage: Eukaryota > Metazoa > Chordata > Amphibia > Anura > Dendrobatidae > Dendrobates > Dendrobates tinctorius. The sequence continues at coordinate 40,553,816 of NW_027361754.1, forward strand.
TGCCCAGCCATGACTCAGTTTGTCGCTTCAAGTACTCGGACAGCACCTCGGCGGTGTGTCTGTTGCCCAAACACATCATCTGCAACACAGCCTGCTGACGCTTTCCACTAGCTGCTCGATAGGGGGACACATCGTGTGCAACAGTGGCAGCTGCAGATGGAGTGCTCGTACGACTGCGCTCTGTGGACGAGCTTTCGCTTCTGGAGGAGGAGGAGGAGGGTCGAACGCCTACAGCCAACTGTTTCCTATACCGTGGGCTAGGCAGCACTGTCCCACCACCGCTGTCCCCTGTGGACCCTGCATCCACCACATTAACCCAGTGCACAGTGATGGACACGTAACGGCCCTGGCCATGCCGACTGGACCATGCATCAGTTGTGAGGTGCACCTTTCCGCTCACTGACTGCTTGAGTGCATGGACAATGCGGTCTTTCACATGATGGTGGAGGGTTGGGATGGCTTTGCGAGAGAAGAAGTGGCGACTGGGTAGGTCATAGTGTGGTACTGCATAGGCCATGAGTTCGCGGAAAGCTGTGCTTTCCACCAACCGAAAGGGCATCATCTCAAACGAGATTAGTTTGGCAATGTGGGCGTTCAAACCCAGTGTACGCGGATGAGAGACTGAGTACTTTCTTGACCTACTCATAGTGTCTGGGAGGGTGAGCTGGACTTGAGAGCTGCATATGGTGGAAGTAGCGGTGGACAGGGCGGACTGAGAGAGGGTTGATGATGGTGATGGAGTTGGTGTTCTTTCTGATGGCCTAGAATCAGTCTTTCGTTGATATAACAGTGGGATTCCCTGACTGCTGTGGCCTTGCAACGACACCTCAACATTTGCTGCTGTGCTAACCGGTGGACTTACAGTGGGGGAAACAATGTAGCGTTGCTGACTACCTTCGTTGTGATCAGTTGCACATGTGGCACTTGAGGTTTGGTGTTGTGTCCACGCTTGCAAGTGCATGCTGGTTAAATGTCTAAGCATGCAACTGGTATTCAAATTTTTCAGATTTTTCCCTCGGCTAAAGGTCTTTGCGCACTTCTTACAGATAACCTTGGCCTGATCATGAGGATTTTGGTCAAAAAAGTGCCACACTGCACTCTTCCTACTTTGGCAGACATTTTGCGGCCTAGCACGCTGTGATCTTTTGACCCTCTGGACAAGCTGTCCAGCAACTCTTTTGATGTTTGGAACCTGTCTTTGGAGTGCTCCGGGCCTGCCAGATAACAGCTGTTGCGATGTCGATGTCTGCTGTGGATGCTCCTCTTCTGAGCTATTGGAAGCAGCACCCTCTTCCCCCAATGGATGCCAATCTGGGTCAACAACTGGGTCATCCATCACCTCCTCTTCTATGTCATGTGCACCGTCCTCTGTGTCACCGTATATGGTGGTATAGTGTGCGGGAAGGGGCACCTGAGTCTCATCAGGGTCAGAATCTGGCTCTGTACACTGCGAGGACAATGTAGTGCTCTGAGTGAATGTACCAGCAGAATCATCCATCAGCGGCTGTGTATCAGTGCACTCCATGTCAGATTCATCTTGGCCTGGGTAATTCACCATTTGACTTGATAATCCATGCATGGTATGTGAAAACAGCTCCATGGAGTAATCAGTAGTATGGCCTGCGTCATCCTTCAATCTTGGTTGGGGTGAAGGACACAAGGAAAGGTGTGGTTCATGAACATGAGCCTCCAATTACGACTCAGTGCTTTTACTTTTTACAACTGAAGAAGAGGAGGCGATAGAGCTGGAGGCTGAGTCAGCAATGTAAGACAAAACTTTTTCCTGATGCTCTGGCTTTAAAAGCGGTTTGCCAACTCCTAGAAAACTAAGCGTTCGAGGCCTTATGTAGCCAGACGATGACGCAGGCTCAACACCTCCTGCATTCGGTCCTATTTTGCTATTGCCACTACCATCAGATCCACCACCAACACCATCATTACCAGCTGCCAATCCCCGCCCAATTCCACGGCCTCTTCCACCAGCCTTCCTCATTTTTGGTAGAAATGTAGACAAAATCCAACAAACTATATAGTAATGTAAAACAAGGTACAAGGTGTCTATAGGACAGGGGAGATTTTGAATTTCTGCAGACACTTGTGGACACTGGACACTTTTGGATTGTGTGAGGCCCACTGATATCTGAGCGCTATGTCACAGGCTCGATGGCACAGCTGTGACAAAAGTGACGAGAGGATAAGGGAGATTTTGAATTTCTGCAGACACTTGTGGACACTGGACACTTTTGGATTGTGTGAGGGCCACTGATATCTGAGCGCTATGTGACAGGCTCGATGGCACAGCTGTGACAAAAGTGACGAGAGGATAAGGGGGATTTTGAATTTCTGCACACACTTGTGGACACTGGACACTTTTGGATTGTGTGAGGCCCAATGAATATCTGAGCGCTATGTGACAGGCTCGATGGCACAGCTGTGACAAAAGTGACTAGAGGATAAGGGAGATTTGATTGCTTTTAAAAAAAGCAGTTTGCAGAGCAGTGGGTAAACAGCAATGCCAGCCTGTCAGGAAGCCTTAAAAGGCAGCCCAACAACCAACACCACTGATACAACACAAAATAGCCTCCCCTTGCCCTGCACACACAGTGACTGGTGTGTTGTGCAGGCCAAATCGCTAGCAGCAGAAGCAGTTTTTTTTTCTTCTCAGCAGGACAAATAAAAAAAATTGGGATTGCTTTTAAAAAAGCAGTTTGCGGAGCAGTGGGTAAACAGCAATGCAGGAATGTCAGGAAGCCTTAGAAGGCAGCCCAACAACCAACACCACTGATACACCACTATATAGCCTCCCCTTGCACTGCACACACAGTGACTGGTGTGTTTTTTACAGGCCAAATCGCTAGCAGCAGAAGCAGTTTTTTTTTCTTTTCAGCAGGACAAAAAAAAAAAATTGGGATTGCTTTTAAAAAAGCAGTTTGCGGAGCAGTGGGTAAACAGCAATGCAGGAATGTCAGGAAGCCTTAGAAGGCAGCCCAACAACCAACACCACTGATACACCACTATATAGCCTCCCCTTGCACTGCACACACAGTGACTGGTGTGTTGTGCAGGCCAAATCACTAGCAGCAGAAGCAGTTTTTTTGCCTTCTTCCCTGCCTAACGCTCTCCCTACAGAATCAGCAGCAACCTCTCCCTATACTGAGATCGGCAGAAGTAAGATGGCGGTCGGCGTGCACGCCCTTTTATACCCCCTGTGACGCCCACCAAAGCAAGCCAATCACTTGCATGCCCTTCTGAAAGATGGTGGTGACCCCTGCCTATGTCATCACGTTGCCCACAGTGTCCGTGGATCCTGATTGACTGAAAAAGAGCGCAAAGCAAACTTTTGAAACGCGACTTTGGTGCGTAAGTCGCCGACCTCGTGGCCGACCTCATCCTAGGGTCGGGTTTCGTTTCATGAAACCCGACTTTGCCAAAAGTCGGGGACTTTTGAAATTTTTCGACCCGTTTCGCTCAACTCTACTTCAAGTGCTTCACAGGAATTTTTGTTGTGTGGAAAAACATGAACATTTTACTTTTTTTCCCGAAAAATTTACTTCAGATCCAAATTTTGTTATTTTGACAAGGGTAGAAGTGAACAATGGACCCCAAATTTTGTTGTGCAATTTCTCTTTAGTACGCTGATACCTTATATGAGGGAGAGAATCACTGTTTGGGTGAATGGCAGAGCTCGGAATGGAAGGAGCGTCATTTGACTTTTTGAGTGCAAAATTTGCTGGAACAATTGGCGGACGCTATGTCGTGTTTGAAGAGCCTCTGATTTGCCTAAACAGTGAAAATCCCAAACAAGTGACACCATTTTGGAAGCTAGACTCCTCAGGGAACAGATCAAGATGTGTAGTGAGCACATTGAATCCTCAGGTGCTTCATAGAAGTTTACAACGTTGAGCCATAAAAATAAAAAAATATAATTTTCCCCACAAATATGTTTTTAGCTAAAAATATTGCATTTTCATAAGGGTCACTGGAGAAATTGCACCATACAATTTGTTGCACAATTTCTCTTGAGTATGCTGATACCCCATATGTGGGGGAATACTACTTTTGAGGCACAGTGCAAAGCTCAGAAAGGAAGAGGCGCCATATTGGAGTTCAGATTTTGCTGGAATGGTTTGAGGGTGCCGTGTCACATTGCCAGAGCCCTTGAGGTGCCAGAACGAAAGCAACCCCCTATATGTGAGCTCATTTTACAAACTACACTCCCTAATGAATTCATCTAGTGGTGCAGTGATCATATTGACATCTCACGTGCCTCACATAATTTTATACCACTGAGCAGTGAAGAAAGAATAAATTACATTTTTTACCACTAAAATGTTGTCTTAGCCCCAAGTTTTAAATTTTTCTAATGGCTAATAAGAATTTTTTTTACCCCAAACTGAGGTCCATTTTTTCCTGAGTGCGCCAATACCCTACATGTAATCGGGAAATATTTTTCACGCACAGTGCAAAGCTCAGAAGGCAAGGAGCACCAGATTTTACTGCTCTGGTTTGCAGATGCCATCAGCCACTGGGAGAACCAATGAGGTGCCAGAACAGCACCCCCCCCAAAAGTGATCCTATTGTACAAACTACACCTCTCAATTAAATAAGCTAGGGAGCAGTGATCATATTGACACCATGGGTGTGTCACAGAATTTTATACCATTGAGCAATGAAGAAAAAATAACTACATTTTTACCACCAAAATTTTGTTTAAGCCCCAGATTTTATATAGTCACACAAGAAGTGGATAAAATGACACCAATTTATCCCACAATCTCCACTGAATGTGGCAATACCCCATATGTGGCTAAACAGTACTACTTAGCCATACGGAGACGGAGAGACTCGGGAAGAACGGAGCGCTATTTGCCTCCTAGAGCGCAGATTTTCCTGGAACAGTTTGTAGACTCCATATACAGAGCCCCTAATTGCTAGAAGAGTGACCCCACTTGACCCCATTTGGGAAAAAGTGTAATAGGGTCTTATCCAATGACAGAGGGGTAACAAGAAAAGGCAAGAATGCACTCACTTTGATTACTTGCTGAATAGCAACACATAACAGGCATACAACAGCTGCTGCACAGATACCGGTCGAGCAGATGACCACAGACACAAAGGAAAAAAAACAGAGATATCACTTATGCGCTGCTGAGAATAAAGGTTTGTCCTGATGAAAAGGTCCTGCGTGTCATCGAAACGCGTTGACTTTTAAACCTGTTTGAATAAATGTTTTAATTTCAGTGAAGATTCAATTCTCAGCACCTCTGTTATTTCCCAGTATGTGGTTTAGATGCACTGTGGGGCTCAAAAGGCAGGGGGGCATTTGGATTTGTGAGCTGAGAATTTGCTGAATTTCTTTTGACAGGTGAGGAGCCATTTCGCTTTTCCATAACCTCAGTGCTACCAGTAACGTGGAAACCCCTATATTTTCATTAACAGATGATGGACCTTGGTCAAGGCTTGCTTTTTTTGTGGATTGAGTGGAAGCTTTTATTGGGAGCATTTTACAAAACATTTGGGATCACGTTTATCCGGCGCTTTACGCTGACCACTTACTTTGGGGTTTCCATCATTTTCTTTTGGGGGGGGTAATGCCATTCCATGTGTGGTAAAAGTGATAAGGCAGTTTTATTTTTCGCATCAGTACGATTACATCGATACATCATTTATATTTTTTTATGTGTTTGTGCTTTTATACAATAAAAACTATTTTATAGAAAAAAATAATTATTTTTGCATCGCTTTATTCTGAGAGCTATAACTTTTTTTACTTTTTTGATGATGGAGCTGTATGATGACTTGTTTTTTGTGGGTCCAAATGACATTTTCAGCGGTGCTATGTTTATTTATATCAGTCTTTTTGATCGTGTTTTATTCCACTTTTTGTTCGTCAGTATGATGATAAAGCATTGGTTTTTGCCTTGTTTTTTATTTAACTAAAAAGTGGGACAGTTTTATAGGTCAGGTCATTGTGGATGTAGCGATACCAAATATGTGTACATTTATTGTTTATATATATTTTGTTATTCAAATAATTATTTATAGATACAATATCTTTTTATTTATTATTATTATTAGTATTTTTTTAATATTTTTACAATTATTTAAATATTTTTTTTTTTTTTTACTTTTTTTAAACCTTTTTAGTCCCTCTATGGGACTTTCATCTGCTGCATACTCATGCTGCAGAAACTGTCAACTCTGCACTGACAGACAAACTTGCTCATCATGCACTGGGCATGATCATCAAGTTTGCTAGTGCTGGTGACCCAGATGTCTTCATGAAGATATCGGGTCACCATAGCAATGATTGGGACCCCGCGTCATGCTGCGGGGTCTTCAATGCAAAGGCAGAAGAGATGTCAGCCTTCTACCAGCTTCTGGAATGCCACGATCGTGTTCAATCACAGCATTTTGGGGGTTATAGTGCCGGGAGAGGTGTGTGACTGCTCCTGGCACTTAGTACCGCATGTCAGCTGTCGGAATCAACTGACACCCGGTGGTGATCACCCTCAGTCTCCCCGTGTGCATGGACAATCGCTCAGACGTAATAATCCATCCGTGGTCAAATAGGCCCAGGGCACAGGGATGGATTATGACGTCTAATGTCAGAAAGGGGTTAATATTTTTGTATAATAAACTGCCCCAATGTGTTGTCAGTAGTGTTGAGCGATACCATCCGATATTCAGAAATATCGGATCGGATTGGATCGGCCCGATACACAAAAAGTATCAGGTATCGCCAATTCCGATACTGGAAGTCCCATTCAAGTCAATGGGACAGAAATATCGGGATTAAAAAAAACCCTTTCTTGCCTTGCACATCCTGTTCGGGAGGGAGAAGAGTGTGGGCGGTGCGTGGGCTGACACTGTGCGTGTCTGTGTGTGCGGGCGGGGTCTGTACGGGCCTCTCGGAGGTCTGTGCCAACTGTCGGGGGCCTGTGCCGGCTGCCGGTGGTCTGTACAGGCCTCTTGGGGGTCTGTGCCGACTGTCGGGGGCCTGTGCCGGCTGCCGGTGGTCTGTACGGGCCTCTCGGGGGTCTGTGCAGGCCTGTCGGGGGCCTGTGCCGGCTGCCGGTGGTCTGTACGGGCCTCTCGGGGGTCTGTGCCAGCTGTCGGTGGTCTGTGCCGGCTGCCGGGGGCCTGTGCCGGCTGCCGGTGGTCTGTTCGGGCCTGCCGGTGGTCTTGTGTGTGTGCAGGCATCGTCCGATGGGACTACAAGTCCCATCGGGCGATGCCTGCTACAATGACAGTGATTGACACATTAGCCAATGATGGGACAGTAGTAGTCCCATCATCCGGCTAATGTGTTGAATGTGAAAAAAAAAAAAAAAACATACTGCATACATACTACATATATACTACATTCATACATACTACATACATGCTACATATATACTACATTCATACAACATACATACATACTACATACTACATACATGCTACATATATACTACATTCATACAATATACATACATGCTACATATATACTACATTCATACAACATACATATATACTACAAATGGAGATTCAGTGGCGCTTGTGTATGAGTGTAATTCCAGCAGCAAACACTAAGACACCTGTCACAAGGGTGTCAAAGAAATAAGGTAAAATAACTAATAATATTAGTGTGTGCTTGGAACACTCAAAGAAGAGGGAAATCTAAATTGGGTGGTTATAGAAAAAAAAAAAAAAAGCCTCTTATAAGTGCTCTTTATGTAGCTGGATAATAGCGAAAAAATAGCAATTAGTAATAGTCAATTGTAAGACCTCAGAAGAAGTGCTTAAGGGAAAAAGAATATATATAGATGCTGGTGGCAATCTTAGTTCCAACCTGAACAATCACAAACTAAAAAGGCATGAGTGAGGGTAAAAACCTGAAATCACTGAACAGGTTATATACTGCAGGGTAAGTCTGCTGCTGTTCTCCACGCAAGATGGACGTGGGATCCTCGTGGACTTCTGCGGATCGGGGTAAGTATATTGGTGTTTTTTTATTTTGATATTTATCCCTCAGGTGACAATGGCTTCGGGGATCAAAGTGACAAGTGACGGTAAGTATGTACTCTATGTTATATGTACTGTATATCTATATGTATGTATTGTATGTAGTATATATGTATGTTGCATGCATGTAGTATATATGCAGTATATATGTAGTATGCATGTTGCATGCATGTGGTATGTATGTAGCATGTATGTAGTATGTATGTTGCATGTATGTAGTATGTATGTTGCATGTATGTAGCATGTATGTAGTATGTATGTTGCATGTATGTAGCATGTATGTAGTATGTATGTTGCATGTATGTAGCATGTAGTGTGTATGTTGCATGTATGTAGCATGTAGTATATATGTAGTATGTATGTTACATATAGTATATATGTAGTATGCATGTTGCATGCATGTAGTATATATGTTGTATGTATGTTGCATGCATGTAGTATATATGTAGTATGTATGTAGCATGTATGTAGTATGCATGTTGCATGTAGTATATATGTAGTATGTATGTTACATGTAGTATATATAGTATATATGTAGTATGCATGTTGCATGCATGTAGTATATATGTTGTATGTACAGTCATGGCCAAAAGTATTGACACCCCTGCAATTCTGTCAGATAATACTCAGTTTCTTCCTGAAAATGATTGCAAACACAAATTCTTTGGTATTATTATCTTCATTTAATTTGTCTTAAATGAAAAAACACAAAAAGAATTGTCCTAAAGCCAAACTGGATATAATTCCACACCAAACATAAAAAAGAGGGTGGACAAAAGTATTGGCACTGTGCGAAAAATCATGTGATGCTTCTCTAATTTGTGTAATTAACAGCACCTGTAACTTACCTGTGGCACCTAACAGGTGTTGGCAATAACTAAATCACACTTGCAGCCAGTTGACATGGATTAAAGTTGAATCTACTTCTGTCCTGTGTCCTTGTGTGTACCACATTGAGCATGGAGAAAAGAAAGAAGACCAAAGAACTGTCTGAGGACTTGAGAAACCAAATTGTGAGGAAGCATGAGCAATCTCAAGTCTACAAGTCCATCTCCAAAGACCTGAATGTTCCTGTGTCTACCGTGCGCAGTGTCATCAAGAAGTTTAAAGCCCACGGAACTGTGGCTAACCTCCCTAGATGTGGCCGGAAAAGAAAAATTGACAAGAGATTTCAACGCAAGATTGTGCAGATGTTGGATAAAGAACCTCCAGTAACATCCAAACAAGTTCAAGCTGCCCTGCAGTCCGAGGGTACAACGGTGTCAACCCATACTATCCGTCGGCATCTGAATGAAAAGGGACTGTATGGTAGGAGACCCAGGAAGACTCCACTTCTTACCCCGAGACATAAAAAAGCCAGGCTGGAGTTTGCCAAAACTTACCTGAAAAAGCCTAAAACATTTTGGAAGAATGTTCTTTGGTCAGATGAGACAAAAGTAGAGCTTTTAGGGCAAAAGCATCAACATAGAGTTTACAGGAGAAAAAAGAGGCATTCAAAGAAAAGTACACGGTCCCTACAGTCAAACATGGCGGAGGTTCCCTGATGTTTTGGGGTTGCTTTGCTGCCTCTGGCACTGGACTGCTTGACCGTGTGCATGGCATTATGAAGTCAGAAGACTACCAACAAATTTTGCAGCATAATTTAGGGCCCAGTGTGAGAAAGCTGGGTCTACCTCAGAGGTCATGGGTCTTCCAGCAGGACAATAAGCCAAAACACACTTCAAAAAGCACTAGAAAATGGTTTGAGAGAAGGCACTGGAGACTTCTAAGGTGGCCAGCAATGAGTCCAGACCTGAATCCCATAGAACACCTGTGGAGAGATCTAAAAATGGCAGTTTGGAGAAGGCACCCTTCAAATATCAGGGACCTGGAGTAGTTTGCCAAAGAAGAATGGTCTAAAATTCCAGCAGAGCATTGTAAGAAACTCATTGATGGTTACCGGAAGCGGTTGGTCGCAGTTATTTTGGCTAAAGGTTGTGCAACCAAGTATTAGGCTGAGGGTGCCAATACTTTTGTCCGGCCCATTTTTGGAGTTTTGTGTGAAATGATCAATGTTTTGCTTTTTGCTTCATTCTCTTTTGTGTTTTTTCATTTAAGACAAATTAAATGAAGATAATAATACCAAAGAATTTGTGTTTGCAATCATTTTCAGGAAGAAACTGAATATTATCTGACAGAATTGCAGGGGTGTCAATACTTTTGGCCATGACTGTATGTTGCATGCATGTAGTATATATGTATTATGTATGTAGTATGTATGTAGTATGTATGTAGTATGTAGCATGTATGTAGTATGCAGCATGCATGTAGTATGTAGCATGTATGTAGTATGTATGTTGCATGTACGTAGCATGTATGTAGTATGTATGTTGCATGTATGTAGCATGTAGTGTGTATGTATGTAGTATGTATGTTGCATGTATGTAGCATGTAGTGTGTATGTTGCATGTATGTAGCATGTATTATATATGTAGTATGTATGTTACATGTAGTATATATAGTATATATGTAGTATGCATGTTGCATGCATGTAGTATATATGTTGTATGCATGTTGCATGCATGTAGTATATATGTATTATGTATGTAGTATGTATGTAGCATGTATGTAGTATGTAGCATGCATGTAGTATGTAGCATGTATGTAGTATGTATGTTACATGTAGTATATATGTAGTATGTATGTTACATGTAGTATATATGTAGTATGTATGTTGCATGTATGTAGTATGTAGCATGTATGTAGCATGCATGTAGTATGTAGCATGTATGTAGTATGCATGTTGCATGTAGTATATATGTAGTATGCATGTTGTATGTATGTAGCATGTAAATTTTTTTTTTTTTTTTTTTTTTTACATTCCACACATTAGCCGGATGATGGGACTACTACTGTCCCGTCATTGGCTAATGTGTCAATCACTGTCATGGTAGCAGGCATCGCCCGATGGGACTTGTAGTCCCATTGGACGATGCCTGCACAGACCCCCGGAGCCTGCACAGACCACCGGCAGGCCGGCACAGCCCCCCGGCAGGCCGGCACAGACCACCGGAGCCTGCACAGCTCCCCGGCAGGCCGGCACAGCCCCCCGGCAGGCCGGCACAGACCACCGGAGCCTGCACAGACCACCGGCAGGCCGGCACAGACCCCCGGAGCCTGCACAGACCACCGGCAGGCCGGCACAGCCCCCCGGCAGGCTGGCACAGACCACCGAAGCCTGCACAGACCACCGGCAGGCTGGCACAGCCCCCCGGCAGGCCAGCACAGACCACCGGAGCCTGCACAGACCAACCGGCAGGGCGGCACAGCCCCCCCCGGCAGGCCGGCACAGCCCCCCAGCAGGCCGGCACAGACCACCGGAGCCTGCACAGACCACCGGCAGGCCGGCACAGACCACCGGAGCCTGCACAGCCCCCCGGCAGGCCGGCACAGACCACCGGCAGGCCGGTACAGACCCCCGGACAGTCGGCACAGCCCCCCCGAAGGCCCGAACTGACGGCGCATCATGATGCGCACAGACAGCGCATCATGATGACGTCATTTCGGCAGCCAATCAGAGCCACAAAAGTGGCTCATTGCATTTTGGACTTCCGATTCCGGTATCCGATACGAAAAAAGTATCGGTACTCGTTATCGGAATTCCGATACGGCAAATTTCGGCCGATACCCGATACTTGCGGCATCGGAAAGCTCAACACTAATAACCACCCAATTTAGATCTCCCTCTTCTTTGAGTGTTCCAAGCGCACACTAATATTATTAGTTATTATACATATATACTACATACTATATACATTCTACATATATACTACATTCATACAACATACATACTACATACATGCTACATATATACTACATTCATACAACATACATACATACTACATGCTACATACATGCTACATATATACTACATTCATACTACATACATACATACTACATACATGCTTCATATATACTACATTCATACAACATACATATATAGTACATACATACTACATACATACATACATACAACATGCTACAGACATACAACATACATACATACATACTGCATACAATACATTCATACAATACATACATATAGACATACAGTAAATATAACATAGAGTACATACTAACCATCACTTGTCACTTTGATCCCCGAAGCCAGTGTCATCTGTGGAAAAATATGAAAATAACCAACAAACAATATACTCCCTGATCCGCAGAAATCCACGCGTGTCCCACGCCGATCTCCATTGGAAAACAGCAGCATCAACTGATGCGACCGCTCTCTATGGGGCTCCAGGAATCCAGTGACGGGAGTATGTATCCTTCCGCACTGTATTCCTCCGCCGCTGTAAAAAAATAGTCCCTGTTCTCACTTTATGGCAAAAGCTGTGTCACGCCGTGCTCACCTGGGGGCGGGACCTCGGTCCCGACGTCATCTCTTCCAGAGCTGTGGTCACTCCGGGGGTCCCGTAGGGTGCGCACGCGCAGCTCTCGTCCCCGGGTCTCCTCCTACATGTCACGTTTGCGCTTGCGGGCTCCTGTCAGTGCTGTATAGTGCTCGGTCCTCTCTATGGTAATGGAGGACCTGACCCGGAACCTGTAGTGGTCATGTGCTTTCTGGCTAGGTCCTGACCCGGAACCAGTAGTAGTCATGTGCTATATCAGACGACCTCCCCCTAGGGGAGGTGCCTGATTATTGTTGTGCTTCCTGGCTTGGTCTGCTGTGTCCCTGCCTGGCTGTGCGCTGTACTCAGGTCCTCTGCCTTGCACTCTGTTGTGCCTCTTGGCACACGCTCTGAATCTGCACTCTGCTTTGTACTTGGTTGTGCCTCCTGGCACACGCTCTGACCCGGTGTTCTGTCTCGTACTCGGTTGTGCCTCCTGGCACATGCTCTGACTCTGTACTCTGTCTCATACTCGGTTGTGCCTCCTGGCACACGCTCTTACCCTGTACTCCGTCTTATACTCAGTCGTGCCTCCTGGCACACACTCTGATTCCGTGCTCTGTCTTATACTCAGTTGTGCCTCCGGGCACACACTCTGATCCTGTACTCAGTCTCTTACTCTGTTACACCTCCTGGCACACCTGCTGCCTGACTCAGTGCTCTGACGTGCTCCTTGCACGCTTCCTGCTTCACTTACACCCGGACGAACGAAGTCTCTGTATACCACGTGTTCCCGTGTCCACACTTTACACGTTCCTGCAGACACTCTCACCCACTCGTGTCTCCTGTGAGCCGGCCGCCTGGTGCCAGCAGTCGTGGTGCCTCACCCCCTGGGGCTTGCCCCTGACGCTCCCTGTATAGGGGGTGGTCTTCACTAGGTCAGCTCGCCCTGGGAGGGTTGGTGTCACGACCCAGAGGGTCCACTCCAGGAGTCGTCACAGTATAATCAGGCCATGGACCCCGCTGGTGCCACCACCTCCATCCAAAAGGAACTGGTGTTCCTACGGGAGAGTCAGACCAGGATTATGGTCTTTTTGAAATCCATGGAGTCTCGTTTGTCGGCCATACAATCCGTTTCTGCCCAGTCCTCGGCCCCGCGCCTCGGCGAGCCACCCCGATATAGCGGGGACCCTAAGTTTTGTCGAGCATTTCTGAACCAATGCCGGTTACATTTTGAGCTTTTGCCGCAGCACTATCCCACTGAGCGCACCCAAATTGCCTTTATTGTTTCACACTTAGAGGGGGAGGCATTAGCATGGGTGAACCCCCTCTGGGAGCGCAATGACCCACTCGTCTCTCGGCTTTCCACCTTTTTGGACACCTTCTGCAAGGTCTTCGACGAGCCGGGTCGGCTGGCCTCTATCACCGAGTCCCTCTTTAACCTCCATCAGGGTACGCTACCGGTAGGACAGTATGCCATCCGTTTTCGTACCTTGGCCTCCGAACTCGGTTGGAACAACGAGGCTCTCGTAGGGATCTTTTGGCGTGGCCTGTCCAGTCGGATCAAAGACGTACTGGCAGGTCGGGATACTCCCACCTCTTTAGAGGATCTGATCTCACTGGCGACACGCATTGACCTGCGGTTTCAGGAACGTGTCCGTGAATTAGCCAGAGAGAGGAGTTCCTCTCACCTCCTACGTTCCTGCTCCAAGAAGCCGGGAAACTTCTCCGCCTAGGGTTGATAGGAGAGGCCTCCCTAGGTGTACGTGATTCCTCTCCTCCCCTGCTCGTGTCCGTATTATTGAATCTCGGTGCCAAGCGTTATTCTGAGGAGGCTTTCCTGGATTCTGGCGCGGAGGGGAATTTTATCACACTCGAGGCGGTTAAAAAATACCGGATTCCTGTCAGATCCCTGGAGACTCCTCGGTCGATTGTTTCGGTCAATGGTACGTCCGTGCTGGAGTCCGTTACCCAGGCCACCGAAGAGATCGAGCTACAGATCGGAGCCCTGCACCTGGAGAAGATCTCCTTCCTCGTCTTGTCCACCATGTCTCACGCACTTCTTCTAGGCCTCCCTTGGCTACGGACTCATGAGTAGAGTTGAGCGATACCGTCCGATACTTCAAAGTATCGTATCGGATGGTATTGGCCGATCTTTAAAAAAAGTATCGGTATCGCCGATTCCGATACCGGAAGTCCCATTCAAGTCTATGGGACTTCCGGTATCGGAATAAGAAAAACCCTTTCCTGCCCTTGTACAGCCTCTCTGGGGTCTGTACGGGCCTTTCGGGGGGCTGTGCCGGCCTGCCAGGGGGTCTGTGCAGGCTCCGGTGGTCTGTGCCGGCCTGCCGGTGGTCTGTGCAGGCTCCGGGGGGCTGTGCCGGCCTGCCGGGGGGCTGTGCCGGCCTGCCGGGGGGCTGTGCCGGCCTGCCGGGGGGCTGTGCAGGCTCCGGGGGGCTGTGCCGGCCTGCCGGGGGGCTGTGCCGGCCTGCCGGTGGTCTGTGCAGGCTCCGGGGGTCTGTGCAGGCATCGTCCGATGGGACTACAAGTCCCATCGGGCGATGCCTGCTACCATGACAGTGATTGACACATTAGCCAATGATGGGACAGTAGTAGTCCCATCATCCGGCTAATGTGTTAAATGTAAAAAAAAAAAAAAAAAAAATTACATGCTACATACATACAACATGCATACTACATACATGCTACATTCATACTACATACATGCTACATTCATACTACATAAATACTACATGCAACATACATACTACATATATACTACATGCATGCTACATACATACTGCATGCTACATACATACCACATATATACTACATGCATGCTACATGCATGCTACATGCTACATACATAACACATATATACTACATACATACTACATACATACTACATGCTACATACATACCATATACATACTACATGCATGCTACATACATACTACATGCATGCTACATACATACTACATGCTACATACATACTACATATATACTACATGCATGCTACATACATACTACATGCTACATACATACCATATACATACTACATGCATGCTACATACATACTACATGCATGCTACATACATACTACATGCTACATACTACATATATACTACATGCATGCTACATACATACTACATGCTACATACATACTACATATATACTACATGCATGCTACATACTACATGCTACATACATACTACATACATACTACATGCTACATACATACCACATATATACTACATACATACAATACATTCATACAATACATACATAGACATACAGTACATATAACATAGAGTAACATACTTACCAATACTTGTCACATTGTTCCCCGAAGCCATTGTCTTTTCCGGGATAAATATTAACATAACAAACCACAAAAATACTCACCCACGATCCGAAGCAGTCCACGAGTGTGTCCCACGACGATCTTGGGTAGAGAACTGCAGCATCAGATGATGCTGCCGTTCTCTACGGGCTGCAGGAATCCAATGACGGAAGGTAGGTATCCTTCCGCACTGTATTCCTCCGCCACTTAAAAAAAAAAAAAGTCCCTAGTCTCACTTTATGCCATTGCTGTGTGGGAAATTCCCACGCAGCAATGGCATAAAGTGAGACTAGGGACTTTTTTTTTTTAAGTGGCGGAGGAATACAGTGCGGAAGGATACCTACCTTCCATCATTGGATTCCTGCAGCCCGTAGAGAACGGCAGCATCATCTGATGCTGCAGTTCTCTACCCAAGATCGTCGTGGGACACACTCGTGGACTGCTTCGGATCGTGGGTGAGTATTTTTGTGGTTTGTTATGTTAATATTTATCCCGGAAAAGACAATGGCTTCGGGGAACAATGTGACAAGTATTGGTAAGTATGTTACTCTATGTTATATGTACTGTATGTCTATGTATGTATTGTATGAATGTATTGTATGTATGTAGTATATATGTGGTATGTATGTAGCATGTAGTATGTATGTAGTATGTATGTAGCATGCATGTAGCATGTAGTATGTATGTAGCATGCATGTAGTATATATGTAGTATGTATGTAGCATGCACGTAGTATATATGTAGCATGTATGTAGTATGTATGTGGTATGTATGTAGCATGTAGTATGTATGTAGCATGCATGTAGTATATATGTAGTATGTATGTAGCATGTAGTATGTATGTAGTATGTATGTAGTATGTATGTGGTATGTATGTAGCATGTAGTATGTATGTAGCATGCATGTAGTATATATGTAGTATGTATGTAGCATGTAGTATGTATGTAGTATGTATGTGGTATGTATGTGGTATGTATGTAGCATGTAGTATGTATGTAGCATGCATGTAGTATATATGTAGTATGTATGTAGCATGTAGTATGTATGTAGTATGTATGTAGTATGTATGTGGTATGTATGTAGCATGTAGTATGTATGTAGCATGCATGTAGTATATATGTAGTATGTAGTATGTATGTAGTATGTATGTGGTATGTATGTAGCATGTAGTATGTATGTAGCATGCATGTAGTATGTATGTAGCATGCATGTAGTATGTATGTAGTATGTATGTAGTATGTATGTAGCATGCAGTATGTATGTAGCATGTATGTAGTATGTATGTAGTATATATGTAGTATGTATGTAGCATGTAGTATGTATGTAGCATGCATGTAGTATATATGTAGTATGTATGTAGCATGCATGTAGTATGTATGTAGTATGTATGTAGTATGTATGTAGTATGTATGTAGCATGCAGTATGTATGTAGCATGTATGTAGTATGTATGTAGCATGCATGTAGCATGTATGTAGTATGTATGTAGTATGTATGTAGCATGTAGTATGTATGTAGCATGCATGTAGTATGTATGTAGTATTTTTTTTTTTTTTTTTAACATTTAACACATTAGCCGGATGATGGGACTACTACTGTCCCATCATTGGCTAATGTGTCAATCACTGTCATGGTAGCAGGCATCGCCCGATGGGACTTGTAGTCCCATCGGACGATGCTTGCACAGACCCCCGGACATCAGCACAGCCCCCCGGCAGGCCGGCACAGCCCCCCGGCAGGCCGGTACAGACCCCCACAGGGTGCACAGACCACCGGCAGGCCGGCACAGCCCCCCGGCAGGCCGGTACAGACCCCGGGCAGTCCAGACAGCCCCCCGGCAGGCCGGCACAGCCCCCCGGCAGGCCGGCACAGCCCCCCGGCAGGCCGGCAGAGACCCCCGGAAGGCCCGAAATGACGGCGCATCATGATGCGCACACACCGCGCATCATGATGACGTCAGGCCGTCAATCAACTGAACTTCCGATTCCGATGCCGAATTCCGATATTGAAAAAATATCGGAAGTCGGTATCGGAATTCCGATACAGCAAGTATCGGCCGATACCCGATACTTGCGGTATCGGAATGCTCAACACTACTCATGAGCCAACCCTGGACTGGCGGTCGGGCGAGATACTCCGGTGGGGACCGTTCTATCAGGAGAATTGCCTGTTGCCCGTCCGTCTGATGAACTCTGCCGGTCCATCCCCGGCACCTACAGGTCTGCCGTCGGCTTACTGGTCCTTTGCAGATGTCTTCGACAAGAAGGAGGCCGAGACTCTGCCCCCCCATCGGCCATATGACTGTCCGATTGACCTCATTCCTGGTTCTACGCCACCCAGGGGTAGGATATACCCGCTATCCCCTGCTGAGACCCAAGCTATGTCTGACTATATCCAGGAGAACCTTGCTAGCGGTTTCATCCGTAAGTCCTCTTCGCCCGCGGGAGCGGGATTTTTCTTTGTAAAAAAGAAGGACGGCTCCCTCCGTCCTTGCATAGACTACCAAGGCCTGAACAATATCATGGGCAAGAACAAGTACCCATTGCCATTGATCCCGGAGCTCTTTGACCGACTTAGAGGAGCTCGAATTTTCACCAAACTGGATCTTCGTGGGGCCTACAACTTGATCCGCATTCGTTCCGGGGATGAGTGGAAGACCGCCTTTAACACCCGAGACGGTCACTACGAGTACTTGGTCATGCCCTTCGGCCTCTGCAATGCCCCAGCGGTTTTCCAGGAGTTCGTGAATGACGTCTTCCGGGATATGCTGTACTCCTGCATGGTAGTCTATCTGGATGACATCCTCGTTTTTTCTCCAGACCTCTCCGCCCACAGAAAGAACGTGCGTCAAGTCCTCCAGCGCCTGAGGGAGAACCGCCTTTATGCCAAGCTCCAGAAATGTGCCTTCGAGCAAACGTCCCTGCCATTCTTGGGGTACATTATCTCAGAATCAGGTCTATGCATGGATCCGGCAAAAGTGTCCGCCGTCCTCGACTGGCCACATCCCCATGGGGTGAAGGCAATCCAACGCTTCCTTGGTTTTGCGAACTACTACCGACAGTTCGTTCCTCATTTTTCCTCGTTGGTTCGCCCCATCTCGTCCCTTATCTGCAAGGGAGCTAACCCAAAGGCTTGGCCCTCTGAGGCTGAAGAGGCCTTCCAGTCGTTGAAACAAGCCTTCGCCGCTGCTCCGGCGCTTCACCGACCTGAGGTTAGTAGACCTTACACTCTCGAGGTAGACGCATCCTCTACTGGGGCTGGCGCAGTCCTTCTGCAGAAATCCTCTTCTGGACGTTTTGTCACCTGTGGCTTCTTTTCTAAAGTATTTTCCTCCACTGAGCAGAACTACTCCATCGGCGACAAAGAGCTATTGGCCATTAAGTTGGCCTTGGAGGAGTGGAGGTACTTACTGGAGGGTGCCATACATCCATTCAAGATCTTCACAGACCATAAGAACCTGGCGTACATCCAGTCCGCACAGAGGCTCAATCCTCGGCAAGCCAGGTGGTCCCTATTCTTCGCCCGCTTTGACTTTGAGCAACATTTTCGGCCCGGCGATAAGAACGTTAGAGCGGATGCGTTGTCAAGATCATTCCTGTCGTCTGATGCAGAGGAAGAACCCTCTCATATCATTGATTTATCCAAAGTAATTACTGTGGCTCCTGTCAAGTTAACCACGTTACCTCCGGGAAGAAGCTTTGTGGCTGAGAATAACCGAAAACGAGTGCTAAATTGGGGACATTCGTCCAAGATTGCCGGCCACGTTGGTGTCAAAAAGACTTTGGACTTAATCTCTCGCCATTATTGGTGGCCTTCACTCTCCCAGGATGTTAAAGACTTTGTAGCATCTTGCCCGTCCTGTGCCCAGAACAAGATACCCAGACAACCACCCTCCGGTCTTCTGTTCCCGCTTCCCATTCCGTCAGCTCCATGGCAGCACATAGCCATGGATTTCATTACTGATCTGCCTTGTTCTTCCGGTTGTACTGTGGTCTTGGTGGTTGTAGACCGATTTTCAAAGATGGCTCACTTCATTCCTCTTCCCGGACTACCCTCTGCTCCTGACTTGGCGAAGATCTTCATTTCCCATATCTTCAGGATTCACGGCTTCCCCCAGCACATCGTGTCGGATAGAGGGGTCCAATTCACCTCCCGGTTTTGGAGAGCTCTATGCGGACTCATGAAAGTGTCATTGGATTTCTCCTCCGCCTATCACCCCCAAACCAATGGGCAGGTGGAACGTACCAACCAGATCCTTACATCCTATCTCCGGCATTTTTCTAATGCTCATCAGAATGACTGGGTCGGTCTACTTCCTTGGGCTGAGTTCGCCTACAATAATCACTCCAGTGAATCGTCTACCAAGTCTCCTTTCTTCATCGTCTTTGGACAGCATCTCAATGTGCCTCTACCGGTACTTCCTGTCTCGGGGGTACCTGCTGCCGATTCTCAGTCTGTGGAGTTCTCCAGGGTATGGCAGGAGACCAAAACCGCTCTCGAGAAAGCACGGGACAGAATGAAATTACACGCTGACAAGAGGCGCCTGGACGTTCCTCCATTTCTCCCTGGTGACAAGGTGTGGCTCTCCACCAAATACGTCCGCCTTAAGGTACCATCTTACAAACTGGGTCCCCGTTACATTGGTCCTTTTGAGGTCCTCAGGCGGATTAATGATGTTGCTTACAAATTGAAGCTGCCTCCTTCACTCCGTATTCCCAATTCCTTCCATGTGTCTCTCCTAAAACCTGTGGTTCTTAACCGATTTCATCCTTTTCCAGGCCACACACCCCAGCCTGTTGGCTTGGGGGATGAGTTTGAGGTGAATGACATTTTGGCCATGAAGAAGGTAAGAGGGAGAACCATGTTCCTGGTCGATTGGAAGGGTTTTGGCCCCGAGGAGAGGTCATGGGAACCCAGGGAGAATATCCACGCACTCCAGATTTTGTCTAAGTTCCTCTCCAGTTTTAGAAAGAGGGGGCGTAAAGGGGGGGGTACTGTCACGCCGTGCTCACCTGGGGGCGGGACCTCGGTCCCGACGTCATCTCTTCTGGAGCTGCGGTCACTCCGGGGGTCCCGTAGGGTGCGCACGCGCAGCTCTCGTCCCCGGGTCTCCTCCTACATGTCACGTTTGCGCTTGCGCGCTCCTGTCAGTGCTGTATAGTGCTCGGTCCTCTCTATGGTAATGGAGGACCTGACCCGGAACCTGTAGTGGTCATGTGCTTTCTGGCTAGGTCCTGACCCGGAACCAGTAGTAGTCATGTGCTATATCAGACAACCTCCCCCTAGGGGAGGTGCCTGATTATTGTTATGCTTCCTGGCTTGGTCTGCCGTGTCCCTGCCTGGCTGTGCGCTGTACTCAGGTCCTCTGCCTTGCACTCTGTTGTGCCTCTTGGCACACGCTCTGAATCTGCACTCTGCTTTGTACTTGGTTGTGCCTCCTGGCACACGCTCTGACCCGGTGTTCTGTCTCGTACTCGGTTGTGCCTCCTGGCACATGCTCTGACTCTGTACTCTGTCTCATACTCGGTTGTGCCTCCTGGCACACGCTCTTACCCTGTACTCCGTCTTATACTCAGTCGTGCCTCCTGGCACACACTCTGATTCCGTGTTCTGTCTTATACTCAGTTGTGCCTCCGGGCACACACTCTGATCCTGTACTCAGTCTCTTACTCTGTTACACCTCCTGGCACACCTGCTGCCTGACTCAGTGCTCTGACGTGCTCCTTGCACGCTTCCTGCTTCACTCACACCCGGACGAACGAAGTCTCTGCATACCACGTGTTCCCGTGTCCACACTTTACACGTTCCTGCAGACACTCTCACCCACTCGTGTCTCCTATGAGCCGGCCGCCTGGTGCCAGCAGTCGTGGTGCCTCACCCCCTGGGGCTTGCCCCTGACGCTCCCTGTATAGGGGGTGGTCTTCACTAGGTCAGCTCGCCCTGGGAGGGTTGGTGTCACGACTCAGAGGGTCCACTCCAGGAGTCGTCACAGTCTGCATGGGAACTTTCTCACACAGCAATGCCAAAAGTGAGACTAGGGACTATTTTTTTACAGTTGCGGAGGAATACAGTGCGGAAGGATACCTACCTCCCGTCATTGGAATATTGAAGCCCCTAGAGAGCGGTCGCATCAGCTGATGCTGCTGTTCTCCACGTGAGATCGGCGTGGGACCCTCGTGGATTTCTGTGGATCAGGGAGTATATGGCTTGTTTGTTATTTTCATATTTTTTCATAGATGACACTGGCTTTGGGGATCAAAGTGACAAGTGATGGTGAGCATGTATGTAGTATGTAGTATGTATGTATGTTGTATGAATGTAGTATACATGTAGTATGTATGTAGTATGTTGTATGTTTGTATGTATGTTGTATGAATGTAGCATATATGTAGCATGTATGTAGTATGTATGTATGTTGTATGAATGTAGTATATATGTAGTATGTATGTAGTATGTACTGTATGTATGTTGTATGAATGTAGCATATATGTAGTATGTATGTAGTATGTATGTTGTATGAATGTAGTATATATGTAGCACGTATGTAGTATGTAGTATGTATGTATGTTGTATGAATGTAGCATGTATGTAGTATGTATGTATGTTGTATGAATGTAGTATATATGTAGTATGCATGTATGTTGTATGAATGAAGTATATATGTAGCATGTATGTAGTGTGTAGTATGTATGTATGTTGTATGAATGTAGTATATATGCAGTATGTATATAGTATGTAGTATATATGTATGTTGTATGAATGTAGTATATATGTAGCATGTATGTAGTATGTGTGTATGTTGTATGGATGTAGTATATATGTAGCATGTATGTAGTATATATGTATGTTGTATGAATGTAGTATATATGAAGTATGTATGTAGTATGTATGTATGTTGTATGTATGTAGTATTTTTTTTTTTTTACATTCAACACATTAGCCGGATGATGGGACTACTACTGTCCCATCATTGGCTAATGTGTCAATAACTGTCATTGTAGCAGGCATCGCCCGATGGGACTTGTAGTCCCATCGGACGATGCCTGCACACACACAAGACCACCGGCAGGCCCGCACAGACCACCGGCAGCCGGCACAGGCCCCCGGCAGCCGGCACAGACCACCGACAGCTGACACAGACCCCCGAGAGGCCCGTACAGACCACCGGCAGCCGGCACAGGCCCCCGACAGGCCTGCACAGACCCCCGAGAGGCCCGTACAGACCACCGGCAGCCGGCACAGGCCCCCGACAGTCGGCACAGACCCCCAAGAGGCCTGTACAGACCACCGGCAGCCGGCACAGGCCCCCGACAGTTGGCACAGACCTCCGAGAGGCCCGTACAGACCCCGCCCGCACACACAGACACGCACAGTGTCAGCCCTCGCACCGCCCACACTCTTCTCCCTCCCGAACAGGATGTGCAAGGCAAGAAAGGGTTTTTTTTAATCCCGATATTTCTGTCCCATTGACTTGAATGGGACTTCCAGTATCGGAATTGGCGATACCTGATACTTTTTGTGTATATGTGTGTATGTTGTATGGATGTAGTATATATGTAGCATGTATGTAGTATATATGTATGTTGTATGAATGTAGTATATATGAAGTATGTATGTAGTATGTATGTATGTTGTATGTATGTAGTATTTTTTTTTTTTTACATTCAACACATTAGCCGGATGATGGGACTACTACTGTCCCATCATTGGCTAATGTGTCAATAACTGTCATTGTAGCAGGCATCGCCCGATGGGACTTGTAGTCCCATCGGACGATGCCTGCACACACACAAGACCCCCGGCAGGCCCGCACAGACCACCGGCAGCCGGCAAAGGCCCCCGAGAGGCCCGTACAGACCACCGGTAGCCAGCACAGGCCCCCGGCAGCCTTCACAGAGGGAGAAACATAAATATTTATGTCTTTTTACATCAATTAAGGAATTTCCTTTTAAAACCTTGCGGGGCAACACAGAACTAGACCCCAATCAGAGGACCATAAAACATCCAGACTCCTTATCTATGAACTGGTCCAATGTTTATATTTATGTTTCTCCCTCTCCCATATTGATAGTTCTGCTTCACGTCACTTGTCTTATCTATTGCATTTTTTCTAGGCTGTATTGTGCATAAATATGTGACTTCAGATTTTGTATTAGTCTAGCCTGATGAAGAGACCTGAGTAGTCTCGAAAGCTTGCAATGTATTACCATCTTTTCAGTTAGCCATTAAAAGGTATCAACTACTGAGGACTCTCAATCCTGAATATTTTTCTAGGCACATATAGATATCCAGAAAATGAATTACAATGCAGTTCTATTAGTTAGATATATAGAGATTTCGTGGAATATAATGCACGCAAGTAAAATCAATATTTTGCTTTCATGCAATACTTTTACTAAAATCAACACTGTTAACCCTCCGTCATGAACAATATTCGCACTAACTCGTAATGGAACAATGTGCCTGTCAAGCGCAGGCTCGGAAAATGCCTAGAATATCTAATTTTCTCAATTTCAGTGATCTAAAAGTGATCAGAGACCTTCATAGGGATGTAATAAAAGAGACTACACATTATCAGGTGCAAAACAAACCCATTTACTCAACATAAAAGTAATAACTTTGATATACACAAATTTCAAAACTCCTGAGAAGTACACTTTCATTTGTAAGAAAATCTGCCTTATTTATATGAAATATCCACAAACCTTTCTCTATCCATTCATAAAACAAGCTAAATAAACAATAGTAATGACTAAAAACATTACATACCAACCTTATAAAGTGTTATGTGTTCGGGACCAATGAGCCTGAGAAGCCAGCACAGCTATATCTTCCTTCCTGAAGCTCTGCAGACCAACTGTGGTATCAGGTTTCACACAGCAGCTAGAGCCAGGAGACTATCTAGAGGGAGGGGGTTTCCTGAAAATCTGGTGAGAAGGGAGAAATGAAAGTAGAAGAGCTGCGCATGTCAGATCCATTGTTCCTGACAGAGGGTTAAATTAGAGCAACACTTATATGATATTTTAGGCTTTTTCTCTGTGCTCATATCTATATTGGAATTACTTTTTGGATTGCGGGCTTCTTTCGATGTAAAAAACAGAACGGAATAATTTGTAGTCCATTAATGATCAGCCAAGAAGATCAATGCAGTATGATAAAGAGACAATTGTTGTTGACAGCTGATACCCAACATTCTGAATATTCATGTCATTTTAAACCCAAGACAAGCCATGAACATTTTGACGATTATCTCTGCTTGCTGCAAAAAATAAAATGCAATTTTCAACACTCAAGACGATTATCATAAAACATCATGAAAGCACTTCCAAAAAATAAGAATAAAAAGTTCGCTTTTATTCAGAGATTTTAATAAGCACTTAACGAAATTTAATACAGATCTGTCACCACATTACGATGCTGGTTCCACTATATTCATTAAAAGTTATATTTAAAAAAAAATCAACATTTATCATCTATCCACAGGATAGATGATGAATATATAATTGCTCCCTACTGCTTCTGAATACAAAAAGGCTGGAAGCATTGATAAGCATGTGTAATCACTGCTCAATTAATTGCACATGCTTGGCCATGCGTTATTCACACGGAGGACTTTGGGACATTTATTCTTTAGGTTTCAGTGGTCAGACACCCAGTAGTTTAGAACAGTGTTTGTGAAACAACCCTTTAAATAAAGTGATTACCCCACCTCCACTTACCCTTTCCACCAGTAACTGATGGACACTAGTTATCTATGTCAACAAATGATGGCTATCGGTCACTGATGAGGACGTCGAAGGAGGCGAATTAAACTTTGTTTAATTTTAATCATTCTAGTACAATGTACACTAAATATACATAAAGTATACTCTACAAAACTACATATTTATGTAATGGCAAAAGTTGGATGGAATCCAAGTCATCAAAAAATATCTTTTTAGTATAGATTACAATGTTCATATATTGCAATTACTTTTTTATATTGCTTTTCTATTAGTTTCCTTCTACAATTAGATTGGACAGAAAATGAACACCCATCAGAAAGTCATAATTATTTGTAAAGACTTTAAAAATGCCCAATTCATAGACATCATGGAAGGGACGGCCAACAATCAGTGACAGTGCATAGATCGGGCTTAGTAAGTTAGTGTCAAGCATATTATACAGTTAATTAGCAATAAGAATTAAGAACAACAATATGTAATCTCGTTGGGTGAAGAAGATGTATAAGATATACAGTTGTGGCCAAAAGTATTGACACCCCTGCAATTTTGTCAGATAATGCTCAGTTTCTTCCTGAAAATGATTGCAAACACAAATTCTTTGTTATTATTATCTTCATTTAATTTGTCTTAAATGAAAAAACACAAAAGGAATTGTCCTAAAGCCAAATTGGATATAATTCCACACCAAACATAAAAAAGAGGGTGGACAAAAGTATTGGCACTGTTCGAAAAATCATGTGATGCTTCTCTAATTTGTGTAATTAACAGCACCAGTAACTTACCTGTGGCACCTAACAGGTGTTGGCAATTTCTAAATCACACTTGCAGCCAGTTGACATGGATTAAAGTTGACTCAACCTCTGTCCTGTGTCCTTGTGTGTACCACATTGAGCATGGAGAAAAGAAAGATGACCAAAGAGCTGTCTGAGGACTTGAGAAACCAAATTGTGAGGAAGCATGAACAATCTCAAGGCTACAAGTCCATCTCCAAAGACCTGAATGTTCCTGTGTCTACCGTGCACAGTGTCATCAAGAAGTTTAAAGCCCATGGCACTGTTGCTAACCTCCCTAGATGTGGACGGAAAAGAAAAATTGACAAGAGACTTCAACGCAAGATTGTGCGGATGTTGGATAAAGAACCTCGACTAACATCCAAACAAGTTCAAGCTGCCCTGCAGTCCGAGGGTACAACAGTGTCAACCCGTACTATCCGTCGACGTCTGAATGAAAAGGAACTGTATGGTAGGAGACCCAGGAAGACCCCACTTCTTACCCCGAGACATTAAAAAAGCCAGGCTGGAGTTTGCCAAAACTTACCTGAAAAAGCCTAAAACGTTTTGGAAGAATGTTCTCTGGTCAGATGAGACAAAAGTAGAACTTTTTGGGCAAAGGCATCAACATAGAGTATACAGGAGAAAAAAAGAGGCATTCAAAGAAAAAAACACGCTCCCTATAGTTAAACATGGCGGAGGTTCCCTGATGTTTTGGGGTTGCTTTGCTGCCTCTGGCACTGGACTGCTTGACCGTGTGCATGGCATTTTGAAGTCTGAAGACTACCTACAAATTTTGCAGCATAATGTCATGGGTCTTCCAGCAGGACAATGACCCAAAACGCACTTCAAAAAGCATTAGAAAATGGTTTGAGAGAAAGCACTGGAGACTTCTAAGGTGGCCAGCAATGAGTCCAGACCTGAATCCCATAGAACACCTGTGGAGAGATCTAAAAATGGCAGTTTGGAGAAGGCACCCTTCAAATATCAGGGACCTGGAGCAGTTTGCCAAACAAGAATGGTCTAAAATTCCAGCAGAGCATTGTAAGAAACTCATTGATGGTTACCGGAAGCGGTTGGTTGCAGTTATTTTGGCTAAAGGTTGTGCAACCAAGTATTAGGCTGAGGGTGCCAATACTTTTGTCTGAGTATTATCTGTCAGAAATGCAGGGGTGTCAATACTTTTGGCCACAACTGTACTGTATATATAGTAGTAGGAATTACTTTTTTTGCAGCACAAAGGAAGTAATGGTAAAAAAGTTAGGATTATTTATCGGTAGGGAACAAAACACATGAAAAAGGTAGAAAGTCTATAAAATGACACTTTAGTATTAAAATTGCTGCTAGATAGCAAAGGACACTTGCACATTTTGAATCACCTGAATCTTTGGTTGGAGAACGTTGATGAAAGACAGAATAGCAAGTGAGGAAAACCCTTGAGATCTTCTTACTGGAGAACTGGAGACATGTAAGATTTTGAGGTATTGAAGTCCATCATCAATTCTGGTGAAGTCCAATTTTCTTAAGTTTAACTTTCCAGATGATAAATGTTAACATTGTGCAACGTGTAGTGGCCATTTAATTTGTACATACAAAAAAGAATAAAAATGCTGTAAAATCGTGAAATTGTCCATAGAATTTTGTGGATAAGGGATAACGAAGACCCATACCTACTAAAACCCCCACTGATTGCCAGGGATCCTTTCTTTGAATAGACAGTCAATTGTGCATGCCCACTGCCTCTTCAGTTATTATAAACTAATAGACAGTAGCTGGGTACAGCACTTGGCTATCTACATCAGTTCCATAGACTTTGCATGGAGAAGCCAAAACTGAACAATTTTACTGAACTATTACAGGCCATCAAAATGTTAAAAATAAGAAAAATCCTTATACTCGCCTCTCCGCTCAACTCCCTCCCTCCGATTCCCACTGTCACTTGTCTGGTACTCGCCGCATCTTCAAATCCCTGCACCTTTCTTCCTGAGCTAATACTTCCAGTTTTGATGAGGCAAGCATGTGAAAGGTCACAATGCCTTAACATCACTGCATGTGCCACGAACTTGAGCGTCCATGCTGAGAACCATCCTGGGCCTCATCAAAGCTGGAAGTCCAGACCCAGTGTTACAGGTCCGGACACTTCAGTGCAAGCGGCAGCAACTCGAAGAAGCGGCCAGGACCAGACAGGTAATGTTGAGGTGTTGAGGGACCAGAGAGGTGAGCAGTAAAGTGAATGTAAGGATTTTCCTTATTTTGGAATCCTATGTTTATTATGCTTTGAAGCCTGGAGAAACCTTAAAGTTTAATTAGGGCCATTATATTTGTGGAGAATAATATTTCTGGTAAAATCTGTGCGAACAGGAGAATTGAATTTTGCCTGATCGTCTCATTTCTAGATTTAACACTAGATGCAGCTTGTAAAGAGCATACAGCATGAGGGTAAATTTTATGTTATATTGTACTTCTATATCACATCATTATTTGAATTAATATAATTTATTTAGATGACATTGATCCTCTTGAGTAACTTGTTGCTATGCATAAAGAACGTTCCAAGCCTGGCACAGTTAGTTACCCATAAATCTATGTGTGCCGAAAAGATGCTGAATTGTGACTCTGTCTGCCAGGCTGAAGCTTCTGGGTTCATTTATTTATTTGGCCAGTCAAACTGACTTTTTTCTCTCTACCATTACAACTTACAGCTGCGAACATCTCTGCAGCCAAGACACAATAATAGCTGCTTTTGATTTTCTCTATTTTTCCTCAATTGAGGTATAATCTAGTTAAAAATGCCAACAATTAAATTTTTCATTGTGTCGGAGTCTTTGTGAACCACAGTATACCATGTTAGTCTTTTTCTAAACTCACCATCTGTTTTGTTCCGTTGCTTTGTGGTACTTAGTGGTTTCAACAAATGTAATAATAAACCATTGAAAACATTACAGTGCAATGCATTAAGTTTAATTACATATCATTCTACAAAAAAATCTATGAAACATAATAAATCGTAAATATTCTTTAAATGTTGATAATTGTAATGAATAAATTACTTATATTTAGAGTTTGACTGGCTTCAGTTGTCAAATTGGTTCTTTTCAGGAAATCTAAAATAAAAACAAATACGGTAATACTTTTTCCCTGTAGTGCCCACTGCAGGGAAAATAAAGTGAAGTATTTATTACATGCTGTAATACATAGCCTGGTTGGAACAATCAAAACAAGTATCACTATTGCTAAATAGGCCTCTCCTCTGTGTATCAAAGAGGGATCCCAGTTTAATTTTTTAATTTTTTTTGTATTCAACATAATAGAAAAAACACTAGAGATTTTGACCCCGATTCATCAAATTATATTCTTGTTAAATCAGGAATGAAACACTTGAAAAGTCACAATGTTATTGCACAACTTCAAGTTCAGCAAAAAAATCTGTGATTTGGGGAGGTTTCATGCTGGTCCTGGCCAGATCCACCAAAGTGGGTGGAATATGGGTGGGACAGGGTGGCCGAAAGTCAACCCAAAAAATTCTTCAAAAGTTACACCACTTTTGTGCTATAACTTACACCAGAAATGCACTCCAGTGACTACTTGGTGTAACTTTTCTGGAGTGGAGCACGGAGGAGCACATCAGTGGTAAGATGTGCCTAATTAATTAATATTAATTAATTATAATTTGGCTCCTAAC
Source organism: Dendrobates tinctorius (assembly GCF_039654945.1). Lineage (NCBI taxonomy): Eukaryota > Metazoa > Chordata > Amphibia > Anura > Dendrobatidae > Dendrobates > Dendrobates tinctorius. The sequence continues at coordinate 40,583,718 of NW_027361754.1, forward strand.
AAATTAAGCTCATCTTGTGCTTCTTCACCTATAATTAAAACTGACAAAAGAAATGCCAGTCTTAATTACCCGGGCCCTTTGACTATGCGCTGACAGCTTAAAGAGTAACTAAACCTCCATGAATCTCTTAAACTAAGGAAATAAAGAACTTAACTTATACTCAAGCAATCAACAAGAGGTATGGGTTAAATAAAAAGTCTATGTATGTCATTCTGCATGCGCTCAATGAATATGCTGAGCATTTCTGTCCCCTGGCTTGAGCAATTAGATCAACAGTGCAATATATACAAAGAAAATTTTTAATAAGTGTTCAAGTAAGAATGTATTCACGACCTAGCCATAAGAAGGGTCATCAATACCAGATTGGTGAAGGTCTGACACCTAGCATTCCTGGTGAGTATTGCAGCCCACAGCTGTCAGTTTTGCCTGGCTGGTTATCAAAAATGACACGTCATTTTTTTTTTACGTGCGGGTGGATGTCTACACCCATCAGTGACGCATGATCTTTCTGTTACAGCTGTGGGCTCATACTGTCATCTGACATTGTGGGAACCACAGCGCTCTGACCGGTGGTTGTGGGGAGGTTGAGCTGACGGACAGGTCTGTCTGTAGTAAGAGACAGAGAGATAGCGCAGTGTAGGCTGAGATAAAGTGAAAAGGGTGTCATGTGGTAGTTTGACCATTAGAGGGCAGTGGGGAGTATAGGAGAGTGACTGTGTAACTGCCATGTGTCAAGGTAACTGCCATTGGTCAAAGGTTACTGTCAGGTGATAGTGGGCGGAGCTACTGGGAGTGGGAGTATAAGAGATCAGGGAAGGTTCTGGAGGTTCCAATCAGCCAAGGGAGCTCACTAGAGAGGAGAGTTTGCTGTAGGTTGAAAGATGGAAAAGGCCTACAGAGAGCTACTGACAGTGAAGACAGTCACGGGGGGTGACCCAAAAAGGACAGTGGCTGTGGACAGAGACAGACTGTGAGTGTCAGGTGGACGGCGTACTCTAAAGGGTGAAATGCTGTGGTGAAAGTGCTTAGGGCAGCCACAGCGGGGAAGAGCCATAGAGGACTCCACGAACGGTGAAACTAAGAAAGAGAAGGTACCCGGGTCTGTGTGTAAAAGTGAATTGTGGATTAATCCAGTGGTGAAGTATGGTGGTCGTCCGAAAAGCGGCCATTAAAATCTGAACTGTTGGACACAATCCTTGTCTCAGTCTCATGTCTGCCGGCGTCACGAAGTGGGTCACCCCCCCAGTCCTGTTGGATCAGCACCGCCTAATCGCCTCCCTCAGCCCGACCCTACATGGTACTAATCTTACTGCCGATCAGAGCCACCGGTGTTTCTTGCTCTGTCATGCAGATGATGCTGCTACTGTTCGGGATGCCGAACCTGAACAATAACAAAGACTTCCTGCTGAAGTCCATGCCCGAACAGTAGGTGTTCTATATGGACCCCAAACTTTACTGTTCTGGTTCGCCCATCTCTATCCATAAACTCCTACTTTACTATTTAAGTTGCATGTGTAAAAGATGGGTTGTCTCTTTCATGTTGACTTCTGATGTTAAAATATTCTTTTCTTATCTCATTTCTCTACATTTATCATCTACCTGTCTGTCTCTCTATCTATCTATCTATCTATCTATCTATCTATCTATCTATCTATCTATTATCTATTTCTCTATATCTATCATTGCATTTTTCCAAACTTAGAAAGCAAAATGTTTACTGCAGTTTGAAATATATTAACCCCTTACCTACAATGGATGTAATATTCCATCCATGTGACCCTGGACCTAATTACCATGGACAGAATATTACGTCCCAGCGATCAGCGGCGCCCACGTGGTGAGCGCCGCTGATCGCGGCCGGGTGTCAGCTGATTATCACAGCTGACACCCGGCACAATGTGTCAGGGGCGGTCCGTGACACGTTAACCCCTTGTACACCGTGATCAAACCCGATCGCGGTGTACCGGGGGGTTAAAGGGAAGCATCGGCAGGGAGGGGGCTCCCTCTGTGCTTCCCTGAGCCCCCCACAGCAGCGCAATGTGCAGCGCTGCTGCGGGGGTCTCTTTCCCTACAGGCCCCCAGATCCAAGATGGCGACGGGGGCCTTCGGGGGCCTGTAGGGAGCTGACTTCCTCACTGCCTGCAAAGCGCAGGCATGAGGAAGTCTGCAGAACTGCCTGTGACAGATTGCTGATCTGTCACAGTGATCTGTGATGTGACAGATCAGCGATCTGTCACAGGACAGTGATGTCCCACCTGGGACAAGGTAATAAAGTAAAAAAAAAAAAAGTGTTAAAAATAAATTTAAAAAAATTGCTAAATAAATTAGTAAAAAAAAAAAAAATATTCCCAAATAAATCCATTTTTTCAAAATAAAAAAAAAAGCAATAAAAGTACACATATTTGGTATCGCCGCGTCCGTAGCGACCCGCCCTATAAAACTGTCCCATTAGTTAACCCCTTTAGCCAACCCCTTAAAAAATAAAAATAAAAAACAAAGCAAAAAATAATGATTTATTATCATACCACCAAACAAAAAGTGCAATAACGCGCGATCAAAAAGACGCATATAAATATCCATGGTACCGCTGAAAATGTCATCTTGTCCCGCAAAAAACGAGCCACCATACAGCATCATCCGCAAAAAAATAAAAAAGTTATAGCTCACACAATAAAGCGATACAAAAATATTTATTTTTTATATAAAATTTTATATAAAATTGTTTTCATTGCAAAAAAACGACAAAACATAAAAAACGACCTAAATGAGGTATCGCTGTAACCGTACTGACCCGAAGAATAAAAACGCTTTATCAATTTTACTGCACGTGGAATGGTGTAAGCGCAACCCCCCAAAAGAAATTCATGAAACGCTGGTTTTAGTTCATTCTGCGTCCCAAAAATCGGAATAAAAAGCGATCAAAAAATGTCACGTGCCTGAAAATGGTACCAATAAAAACGTCAACTCGTCCCGCAAAAAACAAGACCTCACATGACTCGGTGGGTCAAAATACGGAAAAATTATAGCTCACAATATGTGGTGATGCAAAAACTATTGTTACAATAAAAAGCGTCTTTTAGCGTGTGACAGCTGCCAGACATAAAAACCCGCTATAAATAGTAAATCAAACCCCCCGTTATCACTCCCTTAGTTAGGGAAAAATAATAAAACTAAAAGAAAATGTATTTATTTCAATTTTCCCGTTAGGGTTAGGGTTAGGGCTAGGGTTAGGGTTAGGGCTAGGGTTAGGGCTAGGGTTAGGGCTAGGGTTAGGGCTAGGGGTGTGTTGGGGTTAGGGTTGGAGTTATAATTGTGGGGTTTCCACTGTTTGGGCACAACAGGTGCTCTCTAAATGCAACATGGCGTCTGATCTCAATTCCAGCCAATTTTTGCGTTGAAAAAGTCAAATGGTGCTCCTTCCCTTCCAAGCTCTGCCATGCACCCAAACAGTGTTTTACCCCCACATATGGGATATCAGCCTACTCAGGACAAATTACGAAACAACTTTTGGGGTCCAATTTCTCCTGTTACCCTTAGGAAAATAAAAAATTGGGGGCAAAAATATCATTTTTGCGGAAAAAATGATTTTTTTATTTTCACGCCCAGGCGTTATAAACTTCTGTGAAGCACTTGGGGGTTCAAAGTGCTCACCACACATCTAGATAAGTTCCGTGGGGGGTCTAGTTTCCAAAATGGGGTCACTTGTGGGGAGTTTCAATAGTTTAGGTACATCAGGGGCTCTCCAAACGCATATGACACCCGCAGACCAATCCATCAAAGCCTGCATTCCAAAAAAAAATTGGAGACTAATTGATCAAGTTTGTGGAAAAAATACGATTTTTTTATTTTCATGCCTGGGCATTATAAACTTCTGTGAAACCCTTGGGGGTTCAAAGTGCTCACCACACATCTAGATAAGTTCCTCAGGGGGTCTAGTTTCCAAAATGGGGTCATTTGTGGGGGGTTTCCACTGTTTAGGTACATTAGGGGCTCTCCAAAGGCAACATGACACCCGCAGAACATTCCCTCAAAGTCTGCATTCCAAAACATCACTACTTCCCTTCCGAGCCCCGACGTGTGTCCATACAGTAGTTTTCTCCCACATATGGGGCGTCAGCGTACTCAGGACAAATTGGACAACATCTTTTGGGGTCCAATTTCTCCCTTTACCCTTGGGAAAATAAAAAAAAATGGGGACTAAAAGATGATGTTTGTGGAAAAAATACGATTTTTTTATTTTCACGCCCGGTCTTTATAAACTTCTGTGAAGCACTGGGGGGTTCAAAGTGCTCACCACACATCTAGATAAGTTCATTAGGGGGTCGAGTTTCCAAAATGGGGTCACTTGTGGGGGGTTTCCACTGTTTAGGTACATCAGGGGCTCTCCAAAAGCAACATGACACCCGCAGACCATGCCATCAAAGTCTGCATTCCAAAACGTCACTACTTCCCTTCCGAGCCCTGACGTGTGCCCATACAGTAGTTTTCTCCCACATATGAGGTATCAGCGTACTCAGGACAAATTGTTCAACAACTTTTGGGGTCCAATTTCTCCTGTTACCCTTGGGAAAATAAAAAAATTGGAGACTAATTGATCATGTTTGTGGAAAAAATACGATTTTTTTATTTTCATGCCTGGGCATTATAAAATTCTGTGAAACCCTTGCGGGTTCAAAGTGCTCACCACACATCTAGATAAGTTCCTCAGGGGGTCTAGTTTCCAAAATGGGGTCATTTGTGGGGGGTTTCCACTGTTTAGGTACATTAGGGGCTCTCCAAAGGCAACATGACACCCGCAGAACATTCCCTCAAAGTCTGCATTCCAAAACATCACTACTTCCCTTCCGAGCCCCGACGTGTGTCCATACAGTAGTTTTCTCCCACATATGGGGCGTCAGCGTACTCAGGACAAATTGGACAACATCTTTTGGGGTCCAATTTCTCCCTTTACCCTTGGGAAAATAAAAAAAAATGGGGACTAAAAGATGATGTTTGTGGAAAAAATACGATTTTTTTATTTTCACGCCCGGGCGTTATAAACTTCTGTGAAGCACTGGGGGGTTCAAAGTGCTCACCACACATCTAGATAAGTTCCTTGGGGGGTCTAGTTTCCAAAATGGTGTCATTGGTGGGGGGTTTCTACTGTTTTGGTACATCAGGGTCTTTCCAAACGCAACATGGTGTCCGATCTCAATTCCAGCCAAAAACGTCAAATGGTGCTGCTTCCCTTCCGAGCTCTGCCATGTGCCCAAATAGTGGTTTACCCCCACATGTGGGGTATCAGTGCACTCAGGATAAATTGCACAATATCTTTTAGGGTCCTGTTACTCTTGGAAAAATAAGAATTGAGGGTGAAAAGATCATTTTTGTGGAAAAAATCTGATTTTTTAATTGTACGGCTGTATGTTATAAACTTCTGTGAAGCCCTTGGGGGTTCAAAGTGCTCACAACACATCTAGATAAGTTCCTTGCGGGCTCTAGATTCCAAAATGGTGTCATTTGTGGGGGGTTTCCACTGTTTTGGTACATCAGGGGTTTTCCAATCGCGACATGGCGTCCAATCTCAATTCTAGCCAAAAACGTCAAATGGCGTTGCTTCCCTTCCGAGCTCTGCTATGCGCCCAAATAGTCATTTACACCCACATATGGGGTATCAGCGTACTCAGGACAAATTGCACAATAACTTTTAGGGTCCTGTTACCCTTGGAAAAAAAAAATTGGGGGTGAAAAGATCATTTTTGTGGAAAAAATATGATTTTTTAATTGTACCGCTGTACGTTATAAACTTCTGTGAAACCCTTGTGGGTTCAAAGTTCTCACCACATATCTAGATAAGTTCCTTGGGGGGTCTAGTTTACAAAATGGGGTCACTTGGGGGAGTTTCCACTGTTTAGGCACATCAGGGGCTCTCCAAACGCGACATGGCGTCCGATCTGAATTCCAGCCAATTTTGCATTGAAAAGTCAAACTGCGCTTCTTCCCTACTGAGGTCTGCCATGCGCCGAAACAGTGGTTCCCCCCCACATATCAGGTATCAGCATACTCAGGACAAATTGCACATTAACTTTTGCAGTCCAATTTCTCCTGTTACCCTTGGTAAAATAAAAAAAATTGAACCTGAAGTATTTTTTTTGTGAAGAAAAGTTAAATGTGCATTTTTTTTAAATATTCAAAAAATTCCTGTGACGCACCTAAAGGGTTAATAAACTTATTGAATGTGGTTTTAAGCACCATAAGGGGTGCAGTTTTTAGAATGGTGTCACTTTTGGGTATTTTCTATCATATAGACCCCTCAAAGTGGCTTCAAATGTGATGTGGTCCCTAAAAATAAAATGGTGTTGCAAAAATGAGAAATCGCTGGTCAATTTTTAACCCTTATAACTTCCTAACAAAAAAAAATTTTGGTTCCAAAATTGTGCTGATGTAAAGTAAACTTGTGGGAAATGTTATTTATTAAGTTTTTTGTGTGCCGTATCTCTGTGATTTAAGGGCATAAAAATTCAAATTTGGAAAATTGCGAAATTTTCAAAATTTTTGCCAAATTTCCATTTTTTTCACAAATAAACGCAAGTTATTTGAATGAAATTTTACCACTAACATGAAGTACAATATGTCATGAGAAAACAATGTCAGAATCACCGGGATCAATGGAAGCGTTTCAGAGTTATGACCTCATAAAGGGACAGTGGTCAGAATTGTAAAAATTGGCCCGGGAGTTAACGTGCAAACCACCCTTGGTAGTGAAGGGGTTAATATAATGGAGTTTTATGGCATAATTGAGCATAACAGAATTACAAAAGTGTGATCTGTTTTGGCTTGTATGGCCAATCCCATATTGATCCTAGAATAGGTGAATGTCTTGGTTTTAATGGAAAACCAGATGTCTAGCTAGGTTACATGGTCACCCTCCATTCAAGTAACCTAACGATATATTCCCAGGTGCTACTGTTGGAGGGGATCTTTAAATAGTGTTCACTGGAGTCAAACTAGTCTCTTCTAATAGTTGATGCAATTGTGATCACACAATATGACAAGACTGATTAACTTATTTTGAAAGGGATTTTAGGGGTGATAACTTGCCTGAATGAATTAAATTGGACAGTGTTAAAGGGTATTTAAACATAAAAAAGTGTAATATATTAAAAGTACTACTCAAGGTTAAAGGGCAGAAGGACTCAGCTATCATTGAAGGTGAGAGATGTATTGATGCACAGTCTTTCTAGTGATCTCTTGCACCACTCACCATTCATGCTTGAGGATAAGCAGATCATGTCTACACCTTCACTTGAGGGATTATTGGAGGTCCACTAGTCAGATGTCCATCATTTCTTTTATAATTGGGATTCCAGGGTGTATGTTCCCCAATAAATAGTCTGCAGGGTCTACTGAAGGACCTGATTCATACTGAATATGGTAGAATTTTCTACAGATTTTTATTGTTCTGTGGCAAGAAATCAATATTTCTTAACTAAAAGCCCCCAAGATCCCTTCTGTTAATTGGTGCAATTAGTATAAAGACGCTTCCTATGTAAAAAGTAATTCAGCTAGAGGACCACCTACCTGATTCCTTTATATTTGGTCTGAGTGGTTTTAAGTGCAGACAGCCATTTTTTTATTATCTGTCTGGGGAATTTGGCTGTAGATGTATAAATGGCAAATGTGAGTGCACTCTATGTAGAAATAGGTAGCTAAAAAGTATTGTTATATAGTAGTATATTGCTCTATCTATTTATTATTTTGCTTGTGCATGGATTCAACAAAAGGGCCATCAAAAGGTTAAAAAAAGAAAAAATATATTTTTTGTCACCTTATTGCTCACTTATCCAGCCATTTACTCCTCACCGTCACCCATTTGGTCCTTTTCACATCTTGTGATTCCTGCAGATTGCACTTAAATTCCTGGGTCAATCACATTGAGAAGGGACTTCAGGTTCTGATGAAGCCCAAGATAGGTCTGGGCATGTTCGCGCAATGTCATGCCGCACATCGTGACATCATGAAGTCATGATGTCATGACTTCTCTTGGCTCAGTGTGAGAGGTCCAGGAATTTCAGCTTGACCCACGAGGATCAGGGGATGCAATGAGGACCTGAAGGGTGATGATGAGAGATGGAAGTGTCGTAACGGTGAGATAAGTATAAGTTTTTTTTTTTTTCTTTTTACATCTAATGTTTATTATGCTCTACAGGTCTGGAGAGACCCCATATCATAATATGGAACATTAAATTTGTGGAGAACAACTTATTTGTGAATCAAATTTCTAATGAAAATTTGCGCAAACATTTATAAATTTGCCTGATCATCTCTAGTTACTGACTTCCTTTTGTAGTATGTTATTTCCAGTGTTAAAATAAAAAAAATGTAATAAAAAAAGCTTAAAGAAAGTGTAACAAAGAGTATAAAAGTTGCAGATTGCAACCACTTAAATTACTAATTTAGTTGGCCTCCAACTTAGGTCAATAGAAGTCAATGGAACTTCATCGGTTACTATGGACAATGACTCCACCATTTTTACCAAATCAGACTTATTTTAATATATTTTGTGTAAATGGGGGTACCCTTTAAATATACCATAGTTGAAATGTTTTACACTTTTTTCCTAACTTACTATTACAAAACTGTAGAGATATGTATGAAAAAATCATCTAAAGCATAATATATTGAATAGAAGTGATATAGTTTAATTTATTTACAGTAATTTATTACAAATTCTCGCACACATTCCTATGCAAAGTCCCCCTTATGCTTCTACTTTTTCAACTCTTTTCTAAAATAAAAGTAAGCATTTTGATGCAAATCATTAGCCCGGGTGCATGTTACAACATTTCTTTCAAGTTGCCATCGCAAATATAACAAGATTTTTTCATTTCAACTTTTTGCTAGCTGCTACTTTATAATAAGAAAAAAAGTATCTTACAACTTTGGTCTTTTTACATCAGCCATCTGTTCTGATGATAGTTAATGCAGGTAGAATACCGACTGTCATTTCTCTGTTTCGTAGCAACACAGTTTGTTTTCATGTCTTAAAGCCATCATTACCAAAAATATGAAGATGGCTCCAATGGACGTGTGAAGTATAATCATATGGTGTAAACATCTTCTGCATTTGGAATGTGTCATCATGTAGACAAGATAATGCAAGATTTAAGGGTTAGAAATAAATATTGATTATTTAGGATATTTGGATTAGATGCTTTTGCGGCAGGATATACACTTGAGTTATATTAAAGTTTATCATCCAAAAACTCCATGTTTGCTATTGTCACTAAATTATGAGATATTCCTCTATTTTTATTTTGTGTTTGGTTTGTAATTTTTTGCAGAAAAATGGAAAAATATGTCATGCTGTTTTAACTAAGTCAGGGTCTGTCCACCATAGCATTAAAGCCACACTTTATAATGGAAGACCCAACGTTCTGCTAGCTCCATCACTTGGCTGAACCTTGATACATCTAAGGGATACTAGTCACTTCTATTAAAGTCCATCAGCTTCTGCCATGTTGAATTCCACTTTGACGACTGCTTGCGGCATTGTTTTTTCCCATCAAAAACAACTTAATCAGGAGCTGACGCTTCAAATAGAAAACTTCAATGCAAAGCCAATGTTATGAATGGGTCACCGAGGAGGAAAACAAGACCAAGCAAAGTCACAGAAAACCAGAGAGGTTGGTAACTACGTGGATTGCAGACCACTGATCCTAACCACACAACTAACAGCAGACGTGGAGCATTCCTACGATGAATCTAGACGCCTCGTCACAGCCGGAGGACTAAATAAGCCTAAAGCAAGAAAAGGGGAAATCTAAAACTGCCCCAGAGGAGACCCAAAAGGAATAGACAGCCCCCACACATGTTTTGACGGTGAGGCAAGATGAAAATACGAACACAGGTAGGAAAATAGGCTGAGCAAAAGATGGGGCCCACACTAGCTAGAAAGGACAGGAAAGGAAAGATACTGTCTGCAATCACGCCAAAAAACCCTGCAAAACTGTCCAACACTTCTGATAGCAAAAAATACTCTGAAGTCACTAGACTTCTCCCACTATATCAGCACTCTGGCATATTCTGAGAACAGAGCAAAAAGAGGCCAATCTAATAAGGGACAAAAAGCAAACTGGCACATACAGTGACATAAGCGTGGAAATTCAGCACAGCCCCAGCTGGGGCTGGCTGACCACACAAAAAACTGAATAGACCAAACCAAATCAAATGTGAACATTAGCAAAGACAACTTAGCTTGAGATGGCAGGAACTGAGCTGGAAACTAAGACCTCAGGAGGCAGGAAAAAATCACCAGCATGGGAATAGGGAGTCAGCTGTCTTAAATCCAGTCTGAGACTCCAGATGTCCACTCCTCTTCCTCATTATCAGGTGGCAGGTCTCTGTTAATTAGATCAGCTTCACTACCTCCTGCCACCACCAGAGGGAGCCCAGAAAGAGAACTCACAACTCCTCTGTCACCACAACCAGCTCCCTCACCAGAAACCAGAGGCAGACCAGAAAATGAGTTCACAACAGCCAAGCTGTAGATATACAAAGACGGACAACTTTTTAAAGCACCATATTAAGATAATCAAACCATTTGAAATTCAAATTCAGCAATTTTGTTCTCAAAAATTCAAATTGCAGATAGCCTAAGTATTATGAAATTATGTGGCTAACACTTTTAGGCTTTCCATATTGGTATACTGCTTGTTTTAATGTGCATAACAGGCCTCAGTAATTTGGAAGTGAGGTACACACATGGTCAAAACTGTTGGTACCCCTCGTTTAATGACAGAAAAACCCACAATGGTCACAGAAATAACTTGAATCTGACAAAAGTAATAATGAAAGTCAGACATTGCTTTTCAACCATGCTTCCACAGAATTTTTAAAAAAATAAAACTCATGAATTAGACCGGGACAGAAATGATGGTACACTTAACTTAATATTTTGCTGCACAACTTTTGAGGCAATTACTGCTATCAAATGATTCCTGTAACTGTCATTGAGACTTCTGCACCTCTCGACAGGTATTTTGGCCCACTCCTCAAGAGCAAACTGCTCCAGTTGTCTCATGTTTGAAGGTTGCCTTTTCGAGACCGCATGTTTCAGCTCCGTCCAGAAATGCTCAATAGAAGTTAGGTCAGGGCTCATAGAAGGTCACTTCAGAATAGTCCAATGTTTTCCTTTTAGCCATTCTTGGGAGTTTTAGGCTGTGTGTTTTGGGTCATTATCCTGTTGCAAGACCCATGATATGTGACTGAGACCAAGCTTTCGGACACTGGGCAGCATATATCTCTCTAGAAGACATCTCATGTCCCAGTCTCGTTGTTCTACTATGTGTGTGGAGCATCACACTTTCTTTGGGACTGCAGGCCTCTTCTACTTCTGAGTCTAGAAATCCCTCTTCTGGAATCAGGGCAACAAATTATCCATGAGACACAAGGTTCATAAAAGCAATCAATGTTTACTTGGTGAATAGCAGTATGTACAGAATTTACAGGCAGACATAGAGGATAAGGCCCAATGGGTTGTCATTTTTCCCACTGGTACTGGAAACAACTTCAGCCCTTGTTCTCGGTATAGGAGGCACATCAATTTCACTGGCTTTCCTAGCCCTAGAGAATCTCCATCTCTTTCAGCATATCCAGATTGCAATACCTTCTGTAGGGAGGAGGACCCCCACAGAGTGTCCGGGCCAGAACCAAGGGGACCGCAATCTGAGTTCCTAAGGAAACAGTACCCGGGGAACAGAGGAGGAGAGTGGACTGTTGAGAGTGACAGGACAGCAAGGGGAGGGGCAAGTATAAAAGGGACAGGGAGCATGCAGAGGAGTCAGTTGGTGATACTTCTGACACGGAGCAGGAGACAGAGGGGGCATGAGACAATGGGAAGGACACTGACAGTTCAGAGAAGAGACCAGCAGCAGAGGGTAGATACGCAGTGGCCCTCAGGAAAGAGGTGCCGAGCTTACCGACAGGGGACTGCCTCTTCACCCCAATCCAGGGGTACGATCTGCCCCCGGTCATCCTCGGCCATTACCGCTGAGCTCGAGCCCTCCGCGGCCTGTCCGCTCCATCTTCCGGCTGCTGCCATTCCCCTTCAGCCCGCAGTTGCGGCCTGCCCGCTGTCACCCGCGGACGTTGCCGTTTCACGTCAGTCGGTGGTTGCGGCCTGTCTATCACCGCTCACAGCAGCCTTCACCCCGCTGCAATCGGCAATTGGGGCCTGTTCCTCACCAACAGAGACACTCTGCACACAGCCCCAGGCTGTGCGCATGGCCAGTAAACCGCCACTCTTGAGCACTGCGACACAACCCTGCTTGGGGACAAGAGTCTCATTTAACTCGTTAACAAGCGCAACCCCACTGTTACAACAGGGGGTTACTTCATCTCAGGACTCCACCAGGCCCTGTTGTGCCCCAACTCCTCCTGGGCGCTGGGGTGTGCTGAAGGCTACTCCAAATCTTCAGCAGCTGTGCCCAGTGGCTGCGATGCCAAGGCAGCCTCATCAAAGACGCCAGAACAGCCTCACCAAAGACGCCAAGGCAGCCTCATCAAAGACGCCATGACAGCCTCATCAAAGACGCCAGAGCAGCCTCATCAAAAACGCCAAAGCAGCCTTATCAAAGACACCAAAGCAGCTTCATCAGCAACACAGCTTCCACAGAGATGCCGAGGGACGTCAGGACAGATAAGTGACATTATGGAGTATAAGGAACCGTAGACGGAAATACCGTGGCCCCATAGTAACCGTCCTCGGCCGGGTTAGTCGTGTTCTTTTAAAATAGTGTTTGGTTGTACTGAGTCCCTGCAAAGACAACTGTTGTTATTCCTTTTTGGTTGCTTAGTATAGCCCTAGCAGCTTTAAAATATAAAAGTCTGCTTTTCAAAGTTCAACCAGTCTCGCGTCTCGTCACTGCATCCTGCAAGCCTGCTATTACCTACACTTCCACTCCATGTAGTCTGAGTCCTTCTTTCCCTGTACCTTCACAAGTAGAGTGTGCCCCATGTCCACGACGTCCATCTCAAGGTTGACATTTAGAGACATTCTGATTGTGTCACAGCTGCAGCACCCAATAAACTAAGTGATGCATTGTTGGATTCAGGGTCTCTTTTCCTACATTATACTGCTCTCAGATGAGAGAGCAAAAACCTATTAACAGATTCCTTTTAAAGCGATGCAAAACACAAGCCGCGGAGACACTATCACATGTTTCTCAACGCAAGCAATGACTAGCCAGGTTTTTTCCCAGGAAGGAACAACCATGGGAAGGGCAGTCTCCAATGAAGTAAACCACCTATGCCAAAACATCGTATCCATCCACAGACAGCTGCTTTGGGGAATTGCCCCTCATCAGTGTGGAGTAGGAAACTGGCCAATAGGAGCAATGCCTAGTAGAAGACTGTGAAAAATGAGGATGAATGAACTCATGGAGATAAACATCCAACACTGCGGAGACACCATCACATGTTTCTCAACGCAGTGATTCTAGAGCAATGCCCCCATCCCTTATGAGAAATATGTAAAAACATGCAAAACACAAGCCATGGAGACACCATCCCATGTTTCTCAACGTGGAGCTGTCTGTGGATGGACACCATGTTTTGGCATAGGTGGTTTCCTTCATTGGAGACTGCCCTTCCGGTGGTTGTTCCTTCCCGGGGAAAGACCTGGCTAGTCATTGTTTGCATTGAGAAACATGTGATGGTGTCTCCGCATCTTGTGTTTTGCATGTTTTTACATATTTCCCATAAGGGATGGGGGTATTGCTCTAGAATCACTGTGTTGAGAAACATGTAATGGTGTCTCCGCACTGTTGGATGTTGATATCCATGAGTTCATTCATCCTCATTTTTCACAGTCTTCTACTAGGCATTACTCCTACTGACCAGTTTCCTACTCCACACTGATGAGGGGCAATACCCCGAAACAGCTGTCTGTGGATGGATACCATGTTTTGGCATAGGTGGCTGCCTTCATTGGAGACTGCCCTTCCCGTGGTTGTTCCTTCCCGGGGAAAGACCTGGCTAGTCATTGTTTGCGTTGAGAAACATGTGATGGTGTCTCCGTGGCTTGTGTTTTGCATGTTTTTACATATTTCCCATAAGGGATGGGGGCATTGCTCTAGAATCACTGTGTGGAGAAACATGTGATGGTGTCTCTGCAGTGTTGGATGTTGATCTCCATGAGTTCATTCATCCTCATTTTTCACAGTCTTCTACTAGGCATTGCTCCTACTGGCCAGTTTCCTACTCAACACTGATGAGGGGAAATACCCCGAAACAGCTGTCTGTGGATGGATGCCATGTTTTGGCATAGGTGGTTTCTTTCATTGGAGACTGCCCTTCCCATGGTTGTTGCTTCCCAGGGAAAGACCTGGCTAGTCATTGCTTGCATTGAGAAACATGTGATGGTGTCTCCGTGGCTTGTGTTTTGCATGTTTTTACATATTTCCCATAAGGGATGGGGGCAGTGCTCTAGAATCACTGTGTGGAGAAACATGTGATGGTGTCTCTGCAGTGTTGGATGTTGATCTCCATGAGTTCATTCATCCTCATTTTTCACAGTCTTCTACTAGGCATTGCTCCTACTGGCCAGTTTCCTACTCAACACTGATGAGGGGAAATACCCCAAAACAGCTGTCTGTGGATGGATGCCATGTTTTGGCATAGGTGGTTTCTTTCATTGGAGACTGCCCTTCCCATGGTTGTTGCTTCCCAGGGAAAGACCTGGCTAGTCATTGCTTGCATTGAGAAACATGTGATGGTGTCTCCGTGGCTTGTGTTTTGCATGTTTTTACATATTTCCCATAAGGGATGTGGGCACTGCTCTAGAATCACTGTGTTGAGAAACATGAGATGGTGTCTCCGCAGTGTTGGATGTTGATCTCCATGAGTTCATTCATCCTCATTTTTCACAGTCCTTTTATGCGAGGCTGTCAGCACAAAATTACCCAACCAAGCACAGGAGTTCCTAGGGGATAAAGCCATAATAAAAGTCATATATTTAGCATCTAAATCCATTGCAGAAATAATTTTTTTGCGAAATATGCCAATGGGGTGCATGGTGTACCCTTGGCATGCCCAAGCAGTTCAGTGCACAATCTCACCTGTGTGTTTTGCGTCTGTCTCTGCTGCGCTCTTCCTTGATTTACAGCTTAAAGGGAACCTGTCACTAGAAAAACATTATTAATCTGCAGATATATGGTGCTAATCTGCAGGTTAATACATTTATTAATGTGCCCGGCCCCTGCACTTACCCGAACTCTGAGAAAATTAACTTTGTTTCCCCAGGCAGCATTCTGGCTTCAGTCATGGTGGTTGCACTGGCTCTGAATATACAGAGTGGCGACTGTAACCGCACCATCATCCTGACTGACAGCCTGGCCCGATGCAGAGCCAGTAACAGTCAGGGACGGGGGCGCGATGAAGGTCGCCTTCTCTGGAAACTCAAAGCAGTGACTGAACCCGCTGTGGTGCCGTCCCCGTGACTGGAACCAAAATCCTGTCAGGAGGAATAAAGTTCATTTTCTCCTGTCAGCATTTTGGTAAATAATTTCTAATATCCTGCAGATTAACCCCATATCTTCAGTTTAATATAATTTTGTTCTGGTGACAGGTTCTCGTTACGCTTTAAATGAGCCAGATAAGTGTGGAGATAGATGGAAAACAAGTAGGTGCTCAAAACCGCTTGGCCATAGCAAGGGTGCACCAGGCACCTCATTACCACATTTGATAAAAAAAATATTTTTTTGGCAAATGCAGCAAAGGATTTGGACCACTAAAGTTACAATATTTATTAGGACTTTGTCCCCTACTAGGTGCTGTGATTGGTTTGAAAAGACATTTTGTACTGACAGTCTCCCTTAGGTCTTATATTTGTAATTTCTGCAAATCATATCAAACACAACCCTTGTTTTTCTCACTTTAACTTTATTTTTTCCATTGCACCTGATATACTTAACCCTTAATAGATGGCAGCTGGAAGCACTTGTATCCTCTTAGAGTTACATTAATGTATTGTAAACTGTTTACAAGAACAGTTATGGAAAATATATCAGGATTACTGGTAAATGCTTAAATTTAATCCTATGCGCTAGGTGCCATTGAAGTCTTAATTTTAAGAAATTTTATAGCTTTTTCTTTTTTTCATATTTATTTTATAAAGATTATTTTTTATATAAACTACTTTACGACAAGTGTTTGAGAACCTGTGGGATCTAATTAAACCGAACTGTACAATTTTAATGAGTTGTTAGGTCTTTCTGTTCTGACCTCTCAACAAGTAATTTAATTAGTTCTACATGCTAATCATAAGTGGCCCTGGCTGTAAAATGGCTGTTGTGGAAATAAAATGGTTAAAAAATTAACGTAAAAATAATAAAAATATCTAATTCTGCCAAAGGACAACTCGTTAATCAGTCTCAGAAGTTGGATGTTGACCTTCAATGTTCAAACTAAATAATACTTTGTTTAGCAGTGATACTTTATTACAACAGCCATAATGTTTTCGAATAAATTCTTGTTATTATTACAAAGACGCAAATTTTACCTTTTTTTGCAATGTTTTTCAAAATGTTTTTCTTACTTTAAAAAAGCAAAAATTAAAAAATAGTTATATAGCAATTGCCATTGCCAAAGTTGCTTTAACAATTGAAACATGTTAAGTAGATACATGTAAAACATTGAACGTGTCTCAAGTTGTGTACATCATACGTCACACTTGCCTCTAACAAGAGAGACCTGCGATATACTGTAAGTTTGCTCACTTCAAAATATACTACTAAAATATTGAAGAACTTAGCGCAAGTGATCAAAAGATCAAGAGGTTTGAGTTGGACTAGGTGGATTAAAACTTAACTGAAAATGAAAGGATAAGAAGCAAGGGCAATTGATGAGTGAGTAGTGTTGAGCATTCTGATACTGCAAATATCGGGTATCGGCCGATATTCGCTGTATCGGAGTTCCGATACCGAGTTCCGATATTTTTACAATATCGAATACCGGAATCGGAAGTTCCCATAATGCAATGAGCCAGTTGTGTTAGCCATGTTAACTAATGGCATGGCTGTGACTTTCCCCATATGCAGCTCTCAAGTCCAGCTCACCCTACCAGACACTCTGAGTAGGACAAGAAAGTACTCATCCTCTCATCCGTGTACAGTTTGTTTGAATGCCTACATTTCCAAACTAATCTCATTAGAGATGATGCCCTACCGTTTGGTGGAAAGCAAAGCTTTCCTCGACCTCATGGCCTACGCTGTCCCACGCTATGACCTACCCAGTCGGCACTTCTTTTCTCAAAAAGCCATCCCTGCCCTCCACCGGCATGTGAAAGACCACATTGTCTATGCACTAAAACAGTCAGTGAGTGGAAAGGTGCACCTCACAACAGATGCATGGACCAGTAGGCATGGCCAGGGCCGTTACGTGTCCATCACTGCGCACTTGGTTAATTTGGCGGATGTAGGCTCCACTGGGGACAGCGGCGGTGGAACAGTGCTGCCTAGCCCACGGTATAGGAAACAGTTGGCTGTAGACTTTCGATCCTCCTCCTCCTCTATCAGCAAAAGCTCATCCACAGAGCGCAGTCGCACGAGCACTAAATCCGCAGCTGGCAGTGTTGCACACCAGGTGTCCCACTATGGAACAGCTAGTGGTAAGCGTCAGCAGGCTGTGTTAAAAATGATGTCTTTGGGAGACAATAGACACACCGCGGAGGTACTGGCCGACTACTTGCAGCGACAAACATAGTCATGGCTGGGCAGTCTACATCTTGAGGCAGGCAAGGTAGTCAGTGATAACGACCGTAATTTTGTGGGAGCCATAGCCCATGCAAAACTCAAACACATACCTTGCCTGGCTCACACTTTGAACCTGGTGGTGCAGTGCTTCCTTAATAATTATCTTGAGTTAGCATCCCTGCTCCTTAAGGTGCGAAGACTGTGCTCGCACATCCGTCGCTCGGCCGTACACTCCAGTCGTATGCAGAAGCTGCAGCGATTGCTCCACCTCCCCAAGCACCGCCTAATCATAGACATTGCAACAAGGTGGAACTCCACCCTGCACATGGTTGAGAGGCTGTGCGAACAGAGGAAGGCTGTAATGCATTTGTGGGAGGATACACGGGCAGGCAGTTTGAGGGAAGACATGGAATTGTCGGGTGTGCAGTGGTCAAAGCTGAAAGACCTCTGTAAAGTCCTTCAGTGTTTTGAGGAATGCACACGGCTGGTAAGCGCAGACGACGCCATCATAAGCATGAGCATCCCACTTATACGTCTGCTCATGCAAAGTTTGACGCACATTAAGGATCAGGTGTCTGCAGCAGAGGAGGAGAAGGAGGGAAGCCTTGCTGACAGTCAGCCATTGTCTGGTCAGGGAACTGTCCTGGACGAGGTGGAGGAAGAAGAGGAAGAGGAGAAGGAGGATGAGGGGGATGATTATTTTGGGCAGGAGGATGCTTCTCAGGGGGCAAGAGAAAATGTTGGCATTCCAAGGTCAGGTAGTGTTTGTACGTGACTGTAGCGATGTGGATTTAACAGAAAGTGCTCCTCCACCCACCATTGGCAGTGCATCATTGACACCTGGAACATTGGCTCACATGTGCGATTATGCCTTGCAGATCCTAAAAAGGGACCCCCGCATTGCCAAAATATTGAGAGATTTTGACTACTGGCTGGCCAGCATCCTCGATCCACACTACAAAGGCAAATTACACAACATCATGCCACAGGAGAACCTAGAGATAATATTGGCTAATAAACAAGCAACTCTGGTAAACAGGTTGTTTGAGGCTTTCCCAGCACACAGCAGCAGTGCTGTTTCTCCCACGAGCCGTAGTGGACACAATGGAAGAGGTGTTCGTGGTGCACACAGCCAAAGTGGCGTTGGAGACAGAGGTTTAATGCCAATGTTGTGGAATGATTTCTCAAGTACCCCTCACACGATTTCTAAAACTGCATCGATTAAAAGTGACAGGAGACAGCAGTTGTCAACTATGGTTACAAACTACTTCTCCTCCCATATTGATGTTCTCCCTCACAAGTCATTCCCCTTTGACTATTGGGCCTCTAAACTGGATGCCTGGCCTGAATTGGCACAATATGCCTTAGAGGAGCTCGCTTGCCCTGCAGCTAGTGTGTTTTCTGAAAGTGTCTTCAGTGCTGCTGGATCAATCCTGACAGAAAAAGGACCCGTCTAGCTAACAAAAATGTTGATGATCCTTCATTAAAATGAACCATGCATGGGTTGCAAAGGATTTTGTCCCACCTTTCCCTGATAACACATAGGTTCCCAAAAAACTGCCTCGCTTTTGTCTTCCTCTTCCTCGGACTTGCCAATTCCGCCCTTTGCAGCAGCTGAATATCCAGCTAACACATCAACATATGCCATTTTTTAAACCTCCCTAAGTGGGCTGCCCACCCCCCCAATGGCTGGGGTCAACACCTGGCGCACTCGGGCTAGTGCTGTTGCTCTGAACATGTGGATGGGCCCACAGATGGCCGATGGCACTGGCACAGGGCTCCTCATAGTACAATACAGTGTCTCTGACGGTGGGGGGGCCCATTTGCCATCAAGCACACCAGTGTACTACGAGGGGCCTTGTGCCAGTACCGTCGACCACGAGTGTGCCCCCCTGCTTGGTCATGGCCACAGCACTTGCAAGTTGCAGTACTTACCTCTCCCTGCTTCACCGCTGTGTAGTCTGGGCAGTTAAATCCTTCACATGGAAGGCCACTAGAATTTTGGTGCATTGATCAATGATGGTTAAGATGTAGCTATGCCCTGTCCTGCTGGCCTCTACCTTCAGATGATCAATGGCTACTATTTGTAATGGACACCAACTTACAAGCGGATGCAGTGGTGCTTTATGATCACTTTTCACAGTTGTGATAGTCACAGACGTGTGACATTCCTGCCACCATTTTTCAATGTCTCCTCTCATGCCAATCCAATAGAATCACCTACGGCCTGTGGCTTCTGTCTTTGGCACTCCAAAATAACCAGACACATAATGATAGGCAGTGAGGACCATGTCTATATCTCTCCCTGTGATCACAGTTTGATGGAGACGAGTAACTGTGATGTGATCCACGCTACTGCGATAAAGCAATCCTTTATTCACAAATAACCATTTTCGCTGTCTCCACAGACACAGTAATTGAGGGTCTGCATCACCTCTGCAACATCTACCGGGAGGTTTTCCTGCGATGAGTAATTCCCAAATTTCTGCTAACACTCAAATTTCCATCTGTACTTGTATCCATGTAGTTTCCAGTAGCGGAGAGTCTGGACTTGCTTACAGAGATTGAAATATATACGAAGATTTAAAAGTACCACAACACTGTTGTACACTTCGAATACCTTTCCATTTTTCTACTTGTTAAATTCTGGTGTAATACATACTGAGCCTCTGAGTGTCTGTGTCTGACTCCAGAAGTATAGATGGAAATTTACAATTACCCCTAGACTGGATACACCTGGTATGTGCTGATACAGTACCATTGTTCCAAATTTTGTATTATGGTATCATCCATAGTGAGTGAGCGTGTGTGAGCATGTGTGGTTTACACCTTCTATATATATGGTGAACTGGAGATACCAATTTTTACCCTATACTCAATACAGCTTGTATCTTGTTATACAGTACCTTTGTTCGACATTTAGTATTACGGTCAAATCCATACTGAGTAAGCGTCTGAGACTGACTACGGGACTATGTACACGGAGAGTTCAATTGTACCCTATAATATATATACTTGCTATCTTGTTATACAGTACTTTTTTTACAACATTTTTTTTAGGGTCAAACCTAGACTGAGTGAGCGTCTAAGGGTGACTCCGGAAATATATACCTAGATTTCATATTTGGCCAACACTGTGTACAGCTGTACACTTGTGTTACATCACCCATTTACAGCTTTTCATATTCTTGTGTAATCCATACTGGGCCTGAGAGCATTTGTGTCTGCCTCCTGAAATGTATACGGAGATTTAGAATGTTTTCACTATACTATGTCATTCTGTGTTCTCTTGTTGTGTTGCAGCTAGTGGGTGGTGTGAATATTGTCTGACCGACTTGTTCACATTTGTGCATGTCAAATGTGTTTTTAATTTATATATACCTTGTATCTGGTGATACTGTACCCTTTTTCACCTTTTTATTTTATTGGGTAATCCATACTGAGCCTGTGAGCGTCTGTGTATGACTCATGAAATATATACTGAGATTTACTGTTATCCCTAGACTGTATAGAGCTGTACGCTTCTGATATAGTACCATATATCTGCTGGTATTTTGGGTCAATTTTCTAAAACATGAGGAAGTATGGTGGAAAAGGATGCGGACATGGGCGTGGGGGGCCACCTGGTACTGATGGTGGTGGTGGAGCATCTGCTGGTAGTGCCAAAAACACAATAGCAGCTAAGGCAGGAGGAGTTGAGCCTGCATCATGGTGTAGCTCTGGAAGGCCTGTAAGGCTCCGTGTTCTTGGAGTAGGTAGACTGTTTTAATGCCGGACCATCAGGAACTGTTTTTGGCTTACATTGCTGAAACAGCCTCCAGCTCTATCGCCTCCTCTTCTGAAGTTTAATAAAATGCAAGCACTGAGTCGTAAATGCAGGCTTCTGGTCAGGAGCAACCACTTTCCTTGTGTCCTTCACCCACACTAAAAGTGAAGGATGCGGCAGCACACACTTCAGATTACTCCATGGAGCTCTTTTCACATACCATGCCTGGGTTAATTAAAAATGGGGCCCATCATATACTGGAGCATCATCTATGAGGCCCATCATATACTGGAGCATTCCAAATGGGGGACATCAGACAATGGAGCAGCATTTACGGGGCCCTTTATACACTGTAGCATTACAAATGAAGCCCATTATATATTGAGCATTATTAGGGCCCATCATACACTGGAGCATTATCCATGAGGCCCATCATATACTGGAGCATTCCAGATTGGGGACTTCAGACACTGGAGCAGAATTTACGGGGCCCATTATAAACTGGAGAATTAGAAATGGAGCCCATTATATGTGGAGCATTATTTGGGCCCATAACTGGGGACCATCATATACTGTAGCATTATGTGGAGCTCATCATATACTGTGTGGAACATTATATGTGGCCAATTATTCTGTATGGAAAAATTTATGGGGCTCATTATTCTGTATGGCGCACAATGTGGTGGCCATAATATTGTATGGAGTAATATACTGTCCTTTTTTTGAGCTATTGTACAATTTAAAATAGATCAGTCATGTCATGTAAGCAGTGAAGTATTTGTCATTGTACTATACCTATATTTCTGTGCCGTATCGGAGCATCATGAGTTGTAGTATGTGTTAAAGGGGCGCACTAACACTCTTTGGCCCAGGGCACACGAAAACCTAGAACAGCCCTACCCCCCCACAACTTTAGCCTGCAGATTTCTGTTGAAGGTGGCTTGACTGCCCCTGGTGGCGCTTTGTATGCATGCATGGCTATTATTATGCCTCCTTCAACAAACTCCTGGGTTATCTATGCATAATGTGCATGATGACTGATTACCATCTTGATGATATAGCTGCGACCCTGGTGTTTTATTATTTTTTATGCGCACATGAGGCCGTTATTATGGCCATCACTTAGGCCACCATGCACAGATTTCTGAGCATTTCTGGATTTTTGCTCTGCTTGCCGCTTGTAACTTTTTGTGCGGCTGTTGCTATGACCGCTACAGCAAACGTTCTGACCAGAGTATGCACGGCTGTCATTACCTTTGGGTCATGGATTGCTGCCTTTTGTGCGCACGCACGTCCATCATTATTACCGTCAGAGTATATTCTCTGACCAGTGTAAGCATGGCTGATACTATCTTCGGGCCATTAATAATACGTAGCGTGCATGCGCTATTGCAACGGTGACAGCATAGCCGTGATTCCGGCCTCCTACATTTATATAAACTTTTTTTTTTTTTATGGCCGTTACCTAGACCACTACAAATAAACTTCTGCATCTGTACATATTTTTGTGCTTGGAGGCAGCCTTGTTTGCAGTCTGTGGCATGATATGCGCACGTTCGGCCGTTACTATGGCCACCATGATAAACTTTCTGACCAGTGTCATACAGTGCGCATGTGTTGTTAGGATGTCTGATTATTACTTCCAGCGATACAGCTGTAACGCTGGTGCGTCCACGAGTTCCAGGTGTCTCTGCTGTGCATCGCTCCGCCTCTCTGATCATTGGTACAGGTATTTAAACCTACTCTTTTCAATATTGGACTCACTTCCCCTGACGAAGCCGCCAGTCGCAGCGGTGATACGCGTGGGGCCTGCCTACCACCCCCTTTCTTTAACCCCTTTGGGACTCTTGCTGCTCTGACCTGCATCTGGTGGTTCTAATTTGCTCATTATGCATCCACTGCAACTTTGCAATTTCAGCCATGGTATAACCATTTTTGGGCATCTTTTGCACTAGGCAATTTCATTCTGTGGTTAGTTCGACATGCTTTAGGGCAGTTAGGATTTTCAAATTTTCTTACATTGTTTTATTATATGCTTGATATCAAATCTGTTTTTCTGCCTTATCTTTGCCTGCAATTTACATGGCTGTCTTGTTATACATAATTGCATGATATGTGCCTGCTTATGGGTGGCTATAAATAGTCCAATATGGGCCACATCTTAGGTTCATATTACCTGTTTTTTGGGGGTGTCTTGATTATTGGTTCTTTGTCTGTATTTTTAATGTTTTTAGCTTATTGTATCCAATATGAAATAAAGATTTTTTATTGTCTATTGGGATGTGCATACCATCATTAGCCCAGTCTTTTTCTCCTTTTTTTTGCTTCTCTGCTTATAGACTAGGTATTGCACTGCACTGGAGATTGAGATATGACAGTAGTGCACCCCTCCTTTTGCATTTAAAGGGGTGCACTGGCACTCTTTGGCCCAGGGCACACAAAAAACTGGAGCCAGCCCTACCCCCCCACAACTTTAGCCTAATAACCCCCTGTTTTCAATGTGTAACTATTATTATGAAGTAAATTAAGGTTGATAAGCTTCAGTAATAAGAATTGGTATTTTTGGCATTGAAATGGGCACTGTAGGTGTGTTTACTGTCTTCCACTCCCTGCCGACTTTGCTTCCCCATTGACTTGCATTGGGTTTCGTGTTTCAGTCGGCCTCCGGCTTTTCCCTATAGTTGACCGATTTTGTTCGACCCGCCTTTTGAGAAAGTCGGGTTTCATGAAACCCGACTCGACCCGAAAAAAGGAAAAGTCGCTCATCTCTAGTGGTGAGCACTTTGAACCCCCAAGTGCTTCACAGAAGTTTATAAACGCAGAGCCGTGAAAATAAAATATCATTTTTTTTCTCAAAAATGATTTTTTTAGCCTATTTTTTATTTTCCTAAGGGTAACAGGATAAATTGTACCACAAAATTTGTTTTTCAATTTGTCCTGAGTACGCTGATACCCAATATGTGGGGGGGGGACCACTGTTTGGGTGCATGGGAGAGCTCGGAAGGGAAGGAGCGCCATTTTGGAATGCAGACTTTGATGGAATGTTCTGTGGGCATCATGTTGCATTTGCAGAGCCCCTGATGTGCCTAAACAGTATAAACCTCCCACAAGTGACATTTTGGAAACTAGACCCCCCAAGGAGCTGATCTAGGTGTGTGGTGAGCACTTTGAACCCCCAAGTGCTTCACAGAAGTTTATAACACAGAGCTGTGAAAATAAAAAGTCTTTTTTTTTCCACAAAAGTGATTTTTTTAGCCCCCAATTTTTTTATTTTCCCAAGGGTAACAGGAGAAATTAGACCCCCAAAGTTGATAAATAGTGGAAACACCTCAATTATTGCTCCAACCCTAACCCCAACACACCCCTAACCCTAATCCTAATGCTAACCCTAATCCCAATCCTAATCCCTAATCCTAATTCGTCCTAACCCTAATTCTTACCCTAGCCCTAATCCTAGCCCTAACCCTAATTCTCACCCTAACCCTAGCCCTAGTCCTAACCCTAACCCTAGCCCTAACCCTAGCCCTCATGGAAAAATGAAAAAAAAATATTTTCTTTATTTCATTATGTTTGCCTATCTAAGGGGGTGATATAAACAGGGGGCTATTTACTATTTTTTTATTTTGATCACTATGATAGTTTATCATAGTGATCAAAATGAATGAATGGAATCTGCCGGCCGGAGCCTGCAGATTCCCGGCGGGCGCACTGCATATGCGCCCGCCATTTTCTCCGGATCCAAGATGGCGGCGCCCACCGGAGGAAGCCGCAGGGACCCATGACCACCGGGAGGGGACAGAAGACCACCGGGAGGTACAGGGGGGATCAGGGACCTTATTTCTCTCTCCTCTGATGTGCGATCACATCAGAAGAAAGAGAAATTAAATGCAAAATCGCCGCTTTCTTTTTCTTGCGGTCGCCGTTATAGGGTTAATAACGGTGATCGCAAAAGCGGGGTCGGTAGAAACCGACCCGATTCATGTTCTCAGGGGTCTCGGCTACCCCCGACACTGGGGGGCGCTATTTACTTTCTCCACAGCGCCATGAATTAACAGCGCTGTGGTTTAAGTACCCTTAATTACCGCCGTTAAAAAGAGTATCGGCGGTCGTTAAGAGGTTAAAGGAGCCAGGTCACTAGTTCCATAATACCACCAAAAAATAGCTCTTTTCAGAGCTGAAGATGCACAACAAAGTCAGAGTACAGGGAGGGAGAGATTGTGTATTAGGTAGGGAGAGGTTAAAGTGTTCTTCCAGTGTCTATCTTAAAACAACTCTTGTTAGAGACAAAGCAATATTTTTACAGCACGCAGAGAAATAACAGTTTGTGTTGCCTTTTTTTTAAAGCACCAGTCTATTTTCCCCACTGTTCTTGGGTTAGTGCCCTATGCAAAGCAGTAGTTCAAACATTGCGTACTGCCTGATGCCAAGCACGCACCAGTCAATTTTTCCCGGTATTTTTATGGTCACAGCCTACATTCTGCTGTCCACATTAGTACACTGAAAAAAGCAGTTAGTGCCCCACACAAAGCAGTAGTCAAATAATTTCCCACTGCCTGCTACCAAGCATGCATTAGGCCATTTTCCTCGCTATTTTTGTGGCTACAGCCTGCCTTCTGCTGTCTACATTAGTCCACTTAAAAAGGTGTTTACTGCCCTACACAAAGCAGTAGTCCAAACATTATCAGAGCTGTAGCAAGCTTTAAAACAACAGTGCTTGGCCACGATAATGGGTTTAACCTAGTGGAGCTTTAAAGGTCGGCAAGCTGATACATGTTCCATGCATGGCTCACGTGCTGAACCTAATTGTTCACAAATTTCTGAAGGTTATCCTCCCTTGCCATACCTACTTGAGAAGGTGTGCCATATTAGTGCCCATTTCTGCCATACCTCTACTGCTTTTGCTGGTCTTACAGCACTGCAAAAGTGCTTGAATTTGACAAATCACCAACTCATTTGCGACCTACCCATGCAGTGGAACTCAACCTATCATATGTTGGCAAGGATTAGTGAACATCAGAGGACAGTAACTGAATACCAGATTCAACATGTCTGTCAGACTGAGAGTCAGCCACCACACACAACCACTGTCAATTAGGTGTGGATCACTGACATTTGTGAGGTTCTTGAGAACTTTGAGTACTGCACCAACCTGGTGAGCGGTGATCAGGCTATTATCAGCATAACCTGTGTCTCTTGAAACAATCGCTGCATTATCTCAAAGAGGAAGCTTTGAGTGCCCAGCATGTTGGTATGGAGCCAGATTTCACAATGGGTGATACTACCCAGCCCAGCAAATATTCTGAGGCAACATTGGGTGGTGAGGAGGAAGATGAGGAGGATGAGGAGGGAGAGGACTTGTTTTTCTGTGCTACTAAAGGGACTCCTAATGCTACAGAGGAGACACCCAACCCAAGTTTCATGTCTGTGCAGTCTGGATGGGCTGGAGAGGAGGAGGTGGTGGAGGAGGAGGAGGCGAGTCAGCATGAGGAGAGGATGGGTACTGTTCCTACTGTTGGGGGATACAGAAAATTTGCCCTTTTGCAGCTTGGCTCACATGGCACAGTTCATGTTCAAATGTCTGTGGTAACACCCTCGCATCATACAAATTTCATTCAATAACCAATACTGGTTGGCCACCTTTCTCGATCCACTGTATAAGAAGAAATTTTCTTCTCTCCTTTTGCAGTCACCAAAGAGTTTTACAATGGAATTGTTCAAGAGGGCCGTTATAGATAACTTGCTGAAAACATCACCCTCAGACAATGCTCCTGGCAGAGGTAGTGGCTGTTTTAAACACCAAGGGATAATGGGGAAAGACACAAACACCAGCTCCAACAGGGAAAATGTGCACAAATTGGGCACTTTTCAATAAACCAGCACAACAGCAAGGGCTATCTGTGCCTGTAACAATGCCAAGGAGGGAGAAGAATACGGTCAAGGGGTACTTAAGTGACCATACATGTGTCCTTTATGACGCTTCAGTTCCTTTTAATTATTGGGTGTCCAAGCTGAACACTTGGGCCGACCTCTTCTTATACGCCTTGGAGGTGCTGGCTTGCCCGGCTGCTAGTGTGATGTAAGAGTGTATTTTCATTTCCGCTGGGTAGGCGGACATGCCTCTGCACAGAAAATGCAGACAGACTTACTCTTACTTAAATTAAACAAGGACTGGATATCTCCACAACTTGCAATCCCTCTAGATGACAGCAAGCCAACCTAAAGTCACAAAAATGTTGATTCATGCTACTGCTGTTAACGTCAACCCCTTCCCATAAAAACCCGTTTCCTTGCTTTGTCAGTCATGTCTCAGCCCATAGGGCTAATTTTTACAAACCCTATGCACATTCTGCAGTGGACAAACCAGGACAGTATTCCTACTCCAGCCTTACTACTATTTGTGAGGGAAGGTCCTTGCATGGTGGCTTCCTGCGTCAACCATGACTCAGCCCATAGAGCTAATTTTTACAAACCCTATGCACATTGTACAGTGGACAAATCTTGAATGTAGAGTGGTCCTACCAAAACTAATATTTGTCATTGGATGCCCTAGTGACAGGTTGTCCCACATTGTGACTGAGATAGGGGACACACATTCAAGAGAAATCTAGGTTTGGTAGTTGTTCTTGTTTATCTGTAAAAGTGGCGTAATACTGCGACAAACTTATTCCCAGAAACCATATGTGAGTCAGAAATGCATGCAGGCATGTTCTCCAGGTTCTTCCCATTCTGTTTCATCACTTTCCCATCCATTTCAGCCTTTTTCTGAGGCCCCAGACCCCTTTATAGGGTCCGGCAGAAAATTACTTGCATTTCCGATTGACTTGCATTGTACTCGCTATACAATATATGCACTTTGTACAAAGTACTCGTTACAAGTATAGTGATTGTGAATATTACGGTACTCGCTCATCACTAGCAAAAGCACTTCATATGTGAAATAAATGGGATAAAACTGAGAAATAGAGACTTAAGGGAGCTGTTCACCTGGTAAGGTTGTGCAAATTGCAGGCACAACACTCCGCTTTAGGTTTGTGACTGCTGCTCCACCTACTAAACCTGACCACGTCAGGCACAGAATTTGAAGAAAAGAATTGGAAAATTTGGTGTTTGGGATGTTGCTGGGTCCAGTAAACAGGATAGCCCAGAGATTGCAAAGAGAGGAATTCTATTGAAAATGCTTTTCAAAGTTGTTTTAACTTCTTCATCAGGTACTTCATATATTAACAATATATTTCGAGTTAGGACAACTCTGAAACGCGTTGTCAGTAAAATTTTCTTCTTTCCAACTTCCTGGTTACCCAAACTGTATTTTCCACGTTTTCCTCTAAAGCTACGTAAACTAAAAATAATGTAACTCATTCAGTACATACATAAAGAAAATAATTAGAACTCCAGAATTCCTGTTTTTGGGTTACTATACAAATACAAAAAATGTAATAAAAAGGGTTCAAAATGTCATATGTACCTCTGAATGGTATCAATAAAACCTATTGGTCACTATGCAAACAAACATTCATATAGCTAGTTATGCGTTCAGAAAATGGTTGGTTTTTTCATAGTTCTGCACTTTTTAAAACCAGCAGAAAAAACTGTGTACATTTTGGATTACTGTTGTGAGTTCATTTTCCCCTCCGTCACTGAGGCCGGGTGAACACCATATTCTAGTGAAGGAAGGTAGTGAGCCTGATTATCAGGCACCTGGGACTGATGAGGACGATTGGCTGAGTGGAGTCACTGACTGGATTTAAGGCAGCCTACGCCCTTTCTGCCCTGCGGGTGATTTCTCTGTGGACTCTTGGACACCAGTCTGATTCCTGCTCTCCTAAAGCTAAGTTTTCTGTTTTGCCTTTTTGCATTTAAGATTTGTTTTTGTTTTTCTTGCTTTTGGATTCTGCCACTCCCTGCTGGAGTGTGCAGTGTTCCATTAGCTCTGTCTTCAGAAAGTACCTGAGTGCTGATTTAGTTTTTGAAGCTTAGTTGCTTCAGGGCCATTTTTATATCAGCTTGTTGGCTTTTGTCTCTGATAGGGTTTTGGCAGATTGCAGACAGCAGCCTTCCTATCCGTTCCTATCTAGGTAGTTTTTGGGCCCCATCTTTGCTCAGTCTGTCTTTCTGTCTGTGTAAGTGTTTTCATCTTGCTTCACCGTCATTATATGTGGGGGGCTGCCTATTGCTTTGGGGTCTGCTCTGGGGCAGTTAGATTTCCCCTTTCCTTCTTTAGGCCTATGTATCTCTCTGGCTGTGATCGAGGGGTCTAGGTCATCGTAGGAACCCCCCACGGCTACTGCTAGTTGTGTTGATAGGTTCAGGGGTCTGCAATCTGATAGTTGCCAACTTCTCTGGTTTTCTGGACTTAGCCAGCATTTCTGTTTTTGCCTCCTACGGTGACTCAATCATAACAGAATCACCCGCCAAACCGCAGATCCTTGGGTACTCAATAGCAGGAAAAAATTGTGTTTAAAAAAAAAAAAAAGTGTGTATATTCTTTCCTCTATATCTCTGAGGCCGTAGGGGGAATTTTTTTTTCTCTCAATGGAGATAAAGCAAGTGTCTGATCGTGTGGAGCAGCTCGCTGCTGAAGTGCGAGGAATTTCCGCCTATCTTGCTCGTTCACATGCTGTTGAACCAAAGATCCCCACACCTGATGTATTTTTTGGGGATCGATCTAAATTTTTGAGTTTCAAAAATAATTGTAAATTATTTTTTGCTTTGAAGCCTAACTCGTCGGGGAGCCCCGCGCAGCAGGTTAAAATTGTCATCTCTTTGCTGCGCGGCGATCCCCAGGATTGGGCGTTTTCTTTGAAACCAGATGACCCTATTCTGACTAATGTGAACGCATTTTTTCAAGCCTTGGGGTTGCTGTACGATGAAACTAATGCTATTGATCAGGCAGAAAAGACCCTGTTAGCATTGAACCAGGGTCGAGAATCTGCAGAGTTGTACTGTCAAAAGTTCCGAAAGTGGGCGGTCCTTACTACCTGGAATGATAGTGCCTTGGCTGCTCTCTTTCGGAAGGGTTTGTCAGAAGCCGTAAAAGATACTATGGTGGGATTTCCTGTTCCCTCTGGTCTGGACGATTCTATGTCTTTAGCCATTCAGGTTGATCGGCGTTTACGTGAACGCAGGATTACATGAGAGGTGTTGCCACCGGTTGAACAGACGTCTGAACCTATGCAATGTGATAGAGTTTTGTCTAAGGCGCAACGTCAGGAATTCAGAAGGCGTAATAAGCTGTGTTTTTTCTGTGGAGATGCCTCACATATTATTTCTGTTTGTCCTAAACGTGAGAAACGCTTTGCACACACGTTTTCTGTTGGTGGGGTTCAGCCTAAGTTTCTTTTGGCGATTACTCTGATCTGTTCCCTGTCCACATTTTCCGCCAAGGCTTTTGTGGATTCGGGAGCAGCGCTAAACCTAATGGACTTGGATTTTGCTAAACGTTGTGGATTTCCGTTGACACCTCTGCAGACGCCTATCCCTTTGAGGGGGATTAATGCTACCCCTCTGGCTAAAAATAAACCTCAATTTTGGGCCCAGTTGGTCATGCGGGTCGCCCCAGACCACTAAGAAAATTGCAGATTTTTGGTGTTGCATGGTCTGCATGATGCTGTTGTTCTGGGGTTTCCCTGGTTGCAGATTCATAATCCAGTTTTGGATTGGAAGTCTGTGTCTGTGGTGAGTTGGGGTTGCCGGTGTACCTTTAGTGAGGCTCCGGTTTTTTCCACCTCTCCTCAGTCGCATGAGGTTCCTGACTATTTGGCGGACTTCTATGATGTATTTAGTGAGAATGAGTCTGCGTCCTTGCCTCCTCATAGGAGTTATGACTGTGCAATTGAACTAAGCCCGGGGTGTAAATTTCCTAAGGGTCGGCTCTTCAATTTATCTGTACCCGAGCACGAGGCTATGCGGTCCTATATTAAGGAGGCGTTGGAGAAGGGTGATATTAGACCATCCTCTTCACCCTTAGGTGCCTTTTTTTTTTTTTTTGGCCAAGAGGGATGGTTCTTTGAGGCCTTGTATTGATTATCGTGCCCTCAATAAAATTACTATTAAATATCAGTATCCGTTACCCCTGATTTCGGATCTATTCTCTAGAGTCAGAGGTGCTTGCTGGTTTACCAAGCTTGACCTCAGGGGGGCGTATAATCTTATCCGCATTAAGCAGGGGGATGAATGGAAGACGGCGTTTAATACTCCGGAGGGACATTTTGAGTACCTGGTGATGCCTTTTGGGCTCACTAATGCCCCTTCTGTCTTCCAGTGCTTCATGAACGATATTTTCCGAGACTTTGTCGATAAATTTTTGATTATCTATCTGGACGATATTTTGATCTTCTCCAAGGATTGGGATGCTTATGTGGAACATATTCGGACTGTGTTCCGGATCTTGAGAGAGAATTCTCTGTATGTCAAAGGATCAAAATGCCTTTTTGGAGTACAGAGGATTTCTTTTTTGGGATTTATTTTGTCTCCGTCAACCATTGAAATGGACCCGGCCAAGGTACAGGCCATT
Source organism: Dendrobates tinctorius (assembly GCF_039654945.1). Classification (NCBI taxonomy): domain Eukaryota; kingdom Metazoa; phylum Chordata; class Amphibia; order Anura; family Dendrobatidae; genus Dendrobates; species Dendrobates tinctorius. Next base: position 40,615,729 of record NW_027361754.1, read on the forward strand.
TATGATTGGGTTCAGCCCACTTCTTTGAAGGCCCTCCAGAAGTTTTTGGGTTTTGCTAATTTTTATCGGAAATTTATAGCAAAATTTTCTAGTATTGCCAAACCATTGACTGACCTGACCAGGAAGGGTGCGGATGTGTTGAATTGGTTTCCGGAGGCGGTTGCTTCCTTTCAGGAGCTGAAGCGTAGATTTACCTCCGCCCCGGTTCTGCGGCAGCCTGATGTCTCACTCCCGTTTCAGGTAGAGGTGGATGCTTCTGAGATTGGTGCAGGAGCGGTGTTGTCCCAAAAGGATCCGGTAACATCTAAAATGAATCCCTGTGCTTTCTTTTCCCGAAAGTTCTCTTCATCTGAATGTAACTATGATGTGGGGAATCGGGAACTGTTGGCCATGAAATGGGCATTTGAGGAGTGGAGACATTGGTTGGAGGGAGCCAAACATCAAGTTGTGGTCCTCACTGACCACAAAAATTTGATTTACCTAGAGTCGGCTAAACGCTTGAACCCTAGACAGGCTAGGTGGGCCTTGTTTTTTACACGTTTTGATTTTGTGGTCTCTTTCCTTCCTGGAACTAAGAATGTCAAGGCAGACGCCCTCTCTAGGAGTTTCTTTGCTGATTCTCCTATGGTGACCAAGCCTGCTACCATCTTAGGCGAAGGGGTAGTTCTTTCTGCCATCTCGCCCGATTTGAGACTTGCTCTGCAAGAGTTCCAGGAGGACAAACCTGAGCGTTGCCCCAGTGGAAAGTTGTATGTTCCTGACCAGTGGAAGAAGAGAGTGATGTCGGAAGTTCATTGCTCTGCATTGGCTGGTCAACCAGGTATTTTTGGTACTAGAGATCTGGTGAGTCGCTCTTTTTGGTGGCCCACCTTGTCTCATGATGTCAGGAATTTTGTGCAGTCCTGTGGGACTTGCTCCCGGTCTAAATCTTGTTCTCGCTCTAGTGGGTTGTTGATGCCTTTGCCGGTCCCCAGGAGGCCATGGACCCATATTTCAATGGATTTCATCTCTGATATGCCGGTCTCTCAAAGAATGACTGTTATTTGGGTGATTTGTGATAAGTTCTCTAAGATGGTTCATCTTGTACCACTCCCTAAGTTGCCATCTTCCTCTGAGTTGGTGCCCCTGTTTTTGCAACAGGTGGTTCGCTTGCACGGGATTCCTGAGAACATTGTATCTGACAGAGGAGTTCAATTTGTGTCTAAATTTTGGAGGACGTTCTGTTCCAAGTTGGGAATTCAGTTGTCCCTCTCCTCTGCTTTTCACCCTCAGACCAATGGGCAGATAGAGAGAACAAACCATACCTTGGAGTCGTATTTGAGATGTTTTATTTCCGCTGATCAGGATGATTGGGTTTCATTTTTGCCCTTGGCCGAATTTGCTTTAAATAATAGAGCTAGTTCTGCCACTTTGATGTCACCTTTTTTTTGTAACTTTGGGTTTCATCCTCGATTTTCTTCAGGGCAGGTGGAGCCCTCTGCCTGCCCAGGTGTTGACACTGTGGTGGAGAGAATGCACCAGATCTGGGACCAAGTGGTGGATAAGTTATCTCTCTCCCAGGAAAAGGCTCAGCGGTTTTCCAATCGACATAGGACCATTTGTCCCCAGTTTAAGATTGGTGATATGGTGTGGTTATCATCAAAAAATATTGCTATGAAGGTGGCTTCTCCTAAGTTTAAGCCTAGATTTATTGGACCTTACAAGATTTTGGAGATTATTAATCCGGTCTCTTTTCGTTTGGCTCTTCCTGTCACATTTAAGATCCATAATGTGTTCCATAAGTCCTTGTTGTAGAGGTTTGTTGAGCCAGTTGTGCCTGAGGTGGCACCTCCGGACCCTGTATTCGTTGAAGGTAACTTGGAATATGAGGTAGAGAAAATTCTGGATTCCCGTCTGGCTAGACGGAGACTCCAGTATTTGGTTAAGTGGAAGGGTTATGGTCAGGAGGATAATTCCTGGGTCTCTGCCTCTGATATTCATGCCAAAAGATTGGTGCGTGCCTTTTATCGGGCTCACCCTGATCGCCCTGGTAGCGTTGTTGAGGGTTCAGTGACCCCTCCTCAAGGGGGGTACTGTTGTGAGTTCATTTTCCCCTCCGTCACTGAGGCCTGGTGAACTCCCTATTCTAGTGAAGGAAGGTAGTGAGCCTGATTATCAGGCACCTGGGACTGATGAGGACGATTGGCTGAGTGGAGTCACTGACTGGATTTAAGGCAGCCTACGCCCTTTCTGCCCTGCGGGTGATTTCTCTGTGGACTCTTGGACACCAGTCTGATTCCTGCTCTCCTAAAGCTAAGTTTTCTGTTTTGCCTTTTTGCATTTAAGATTTGTTTTTGTTTTTCTTGCTTTTGGATTCTGCCACTCCCTGCTGGAGTGTGCAGTGTTCCGTTAGCTCTGTCTTCAGAAAGTACCTGAGTGCTGATTTAGTTTTTGAAGCTTAGTTGCTTCAGGGCCATTTTTATATCAGCTTGTTGGCTTTTGTCTCTGATAGGGTTTTGGCAGATTGCAGACAGCAGCCTTCCTATCCGTTCCTATCTAGGTAGTTTTTGGGCCCCGTCTTTGCTCAGTCTGTCTTTCTGTCTGTGTAAGTGTTTTCATCTTGCTTCACCATCATTATATGTGGGGGGCTGCCTATTGCTTTGGGGTCTGCTCTGGGGCAGTTAGATTTCCCCTTTCCTTCTTTAGGCCTATGTATCTCTCTAGCTGTGATCGAGGGGTCTAGGTCATCGTAGGAACCCCCCACGGCTACTGCTAGTTGTGTTGATAGGTTCAGGGGTCTGCAATCTGATAGTTGCCAACTTCTCTGGTTTTCTGGACTTAGCTAGCATTTCTGTTTTTGCCTCCTACGGTGACTCAATCATAACAGATTACCTTAATCACAATGACCTGCAGAATTATACTGCCGGATCACTTTTATTGCACATTGAAAGTAGCAAAAAAAGGAAAATAACCATGGAAAGATTGCTTTTATTTACAACAGTGGGGAAAGAATTGGGAGTTCTGTAATTTTTATCGCCGGTACACTTCAGCTGTGAGAAACAGAATCTAAAAATAATAACCAGAAAATCACATTATATGATTTTTAAATAGTTGAATTGAATTTTATTTCATGATATAAGTATGTGATCACCTACCAACCAGCAAGAATTCTGGCTCTCACAGATCTGTTAGTTTTCTTTCAGAAGCCCTCCTACTCTGCACTCATTAACTGTATTAATTGCACCTGTTTGAACTCGTTACCTGTATTACAAATTTGTCTATGTACCTGAGGAAGTGGACAGGACATCCACGAAACACGAAATGTATAGTTTTATAGCCCTGAATAAAGTATGCAACTCTTCTGAACTCTGTGGTTCCTTTGCCTGATTTTGGAGGAGTGCGGAATTGTCGACATCTTGAATATACTATCTAGAATTTCTTGAAGATCATTTGCGGGTCCGGTGCCATCTGCAGCACTCCGATCATACTCATTATATATGTTGTGCATACTCACAACATGTAAAGGTGAGAATTTTACCTTACAGCAAACTAATTGTTAATTTGGCAACTGCGCTATTGCACCCCTCTATTTACCATTTCTACCTGTATAAAAGACACCTGTCCACACGCTCAATAATTCCCACTCCAACGTCTCTACCATGGCCAAGACGAAAGAGCTGTCTGTTATGGGCTTGCGGAAGGCACCAATTAATATAAGATGGTATAGAGGTGCGTTCGCTGCCCAGGGTCCACCATGCAGAGATCTTAACTGCTGCTTGGTAATGGCGGAACACTAACTAGACACCGGTGGATTAACCGCTGACCCGGTGTGTACAGGAGCAAACTCTGTTACCTCACAGAGCCGCTGGAACAAGCGCCGGAGCCTGTTTATCCTCACAGGACTTGGCAGGAGAGCACTAGTGCTAAGATACTGGACTCTGCCCCAAGGACACAGGGTTAGAGCCCCTCTAGTCCACTAATACTCAGCACTAGAGTTGAGCAACTTTTGTTTTTTTAGGGTCGCGTTTCGTTTCGTGAAACCCGACTTTTCCAAAAGTCGGGTCGAGCAAGATCGTCCGATTATAGGGAAAAGTCGGGGTCGTCCCAAAACACGAAACCCAATGTAAGTCAATGGGGAATAAAAGTCGGCAGTGAGAGGAGGATAGGAAAAACACCTACAGTGCCCATTTGAATGCCAAAAGCATCAATTCTTCTTTCTTAAGCTTGTCAACCTTAATTAACTTCATAATACAAGTTACGCACTGAAAAATGGGGGTTATTTGGCTACAAACTGTGGGGGGGGGAGGGCTGGCTCCAGGTTTTCATGTGCCCTGGGCGAAAGAGCGCCCCTTTAACACATACCACAACTCATCATGCTCCGATACGGCAGATAAATAGCGGTATAGTACAATGAAAAATACCTCACTTTTTACATCTCATGACGAGGCCCATCTATTTCTCCATACAGAATCATTGGTCCCATATAATGTTTGAAACAGTATATGATGAGCTCCACATAATGCTACAGTATATGTTGGTCCCCATGGATGAAGCTCCACTGTCTTATGGGCCCAAATAATGCTCCAAACATAATGGGCCCCATTTCTAATGCTCTAGTGTATAATGGGCCCTGTAAATGCTGCTCCAGTGTCTGATGTCCACCTTTGGAATGTTCCAGTGTATGGTGGGCCCCATCTATCATTCTCAAGAGTATAGTGCTCCCCAAAAATTGCTGTCCCAACATAGAAAACAATCAAATAAGTCTCCTCGCTAGGGAATCCCTGTACTTGTCTGGACAGGTGCTGTAGCTTGCTTAACAGCTCGCCAGCCGTTCTCACGCCCAGTATGGATTGCACGTGATTGCACAAAGGTTAGAAAGGGTACCGTATCCCCAGATAACATGAATGGATAGCGTACACATTCAAAATATATGTCTCAGGAGGCAGGCTCAGACGGTGTTAGGCCCAGTATGGATTGCACGTGATTGCACAAAGGTTAGAAAGGGTACGTATCCCCGGATAACATGTATGGATAGCGTACACATTCAAAATATATGTCTATACAGCATGAGGCAGGCTCAGACGGTGTTAGGCCCAGTATGGATTGCACGTGATTGCACAAAGGTTAGAAAGGGTACCGTATCCCTGGATAACATGTATGGATAGCGTACACATTCAAAATATATGTCTCAGGAGGCAGGCTCAGACGGTGTTAGGCCCAGTATGGATTGCACGTGATTGCACAAAGGTTAGAAAGGGTACCGTATCCCCGGATAACATGTATGGATAGCGTACACATTCAAAATATATGTCTATACAGCATGAGGCAGGCTCAGACAGTGTTAGGCCCAGTATGGATTGCACGTGATTGCACAAAGGTTAGAAAGGGTACCGTATCCCTGGATAACATGTATGGATAGCGTACACATTCAAAATATATGTCTATACAGCATGAGGCAGGCTCAGACGGTGTTAGGCCCAGTATGGATTGCACGTGATTGCACAAAGGTTAGAAAGGGTACCGTATCCCTGGATAACATGTATGGATAGCGTACACATTCAAAATATATGTCTCAGGAGGCAGGCTCAGATGGTGTTAGGCCCAGTATGGATTGCACGTGATTGCACAAAGGTTAGAAAGGGTACTGTATCCCCGGATAACATGTATGGATAGCGTACACATTCAAAATATATGTCTATACAGCATGAGGCAGGCTCAGACGGTGTTAGGCCCAGTATGGATTGCACGTGATTGCACAAAGGTTAGAAAGGGTACCGTATCCCCGGATAACATGTATGGATAGCGTACACATTCAAAATATATGTCTCAGGAGGCAGGCTCAGACGGTGTCAGGCACAGTATGGATTTGACGGCCTAGATTACACAGCGGAGGAGCAGGGAGAGGTAAAGATTGCAAATGCTGGGGCCCTGCCCAAGCAAGGGGGGCCTACTCGTGGGCGTCGGTACTGCCACTGGGCCCCTCATAGTACAGCGGTGTGTCTGACAGCGGGTGTGCACCACCACCGTCAGAGACACTTGATTGCACTATGAGGGACCCTGTGCCAGTGCCCGCGCCCAAGAGTCGGCCTACCCACCTGTCCAGGGCAACGGCACTCGCACGGTGTCGTGCGGTAGGTGGTGACCCCGGCCATGGGGGGGAGGCAGCACAGTTAGGGAGTTTTAGAAAGTGGCATATGTTGATGTTGTACATTCAGCTGATGCAAAAGGCGAAATAGGTGAAGTACCAGGAAGAGGTGGACCAAAGCAAGCCATTTTTCTGTCACCCTATGTGTCATCAGGGGAAGGTGGGACAAAATTCTTGGAAACCCATACGTGGTTCATTTTAATGAAGGTTAGATCATCCACATTTTGGGTTGACAGACGGGTCCTTTTTTCTGTCAGGATTGATCCAGCTGCACTGAAGACTCTTTCCGATAGCACACTTGCAGCTGGGCAAGCGAGCTCCTGTAAGGCATATTGTGCCAATTCAGGACAGGTGTCCAGTTTAGCGGCCCAATAGTCAAAGGGGAATGACCTGTGTGGGAGAACATCGATATGGGAGGAAAAGTAGTTTGTTACCATAGTTGACAACTGCTGTCTCCTGTCACTTTCCATCGATGCAGTATTACCAGTTGTGTGAGCGCTATTTGAAAAATCAGTCCACAACATTGTCATGAAACCCCTGTCTCCAACGCCACTTCTGCTGTGTGCCCCACGAACACCTCTGCCAAGCTGCCCCCGGCCCGTACGGCTCGTGTGAGAACCATCACCGCTGCTGTGTGCTGGGAATGCCTCAAGCAACCGATTTACCAGAGTTGCTTGTTTATTAGCCAATATTAGGTCAAGGTTCTCCTGTGGCATGATGTTTTGTAATTTACCTTTATAGCGTGGATCCAGGATGCTGGCCAACCAGTAGTCGTCATCGTTCATCATTTTGGCAATGCGGGGGTCCCTTTTTAGGATCCGCAAGGCATAATCTGACATGTGGGCCAATGTTCCCGGTGTCAATGATGCACTGCATGTGCTGGGTGGAGGAGCACTTTCTGGCAAATCCACATCCCTCCAGTCACGCACAAACCCTGTACCAGACCTTGCCACGCCAACATTTTCACTTGCCCCACGAGATGCATCCTCCTCCCCTAAGTAATCATCCCCATCATCCTCCTCCTCCTCTTCTTCCTCCACCTCGTCCAGGAGAGGTCACTGAGCAGACATTGGCTGAATGTCATCAAGGATTCCCTCCTCCTCTTCCTCCTCATCAACATTGGCTGCAGACGCCTGCTCCTTAAGGTGCGTCAAAGTTTGCATGAGCAGACGCATAAGTGGGATGCTCATGCTTAGGATGGAGTCGTCTGCGCTTACCAGCCGTGTGCATTCCTCAAAACACTGAAGGACTTTACAAAGGTCTTTCAGCTTCGACCACTGCACACCTGTCAACTCCATGTCTGCTCTCAAAGTGCCTGGCCGTGTATCCTCCCACAAATGCATTATGGCCTGCCTCTGCTCGCACAGCCGCTCCACCATGTGCAGGGTGGAGTTCCACCTTGTTGCAATGTCGATAATGAGGCGGTGGTTGGGAAGGTGGAGCAATCGCTGCAGCTTCTGCATACGAACGGAGTGTACAGGCGACCGGCGGATGTGCGCGCACAGTCTTCGCACCTTCTGGAGCAGGGCTGTTTACTCTGGATAATTTTTGAGGAAGCACTGCACCACCAGGTTCAAGGTGTGAGCCAAGCAAGGTATGTGGCTGAGTTTTGAAAGGGCTATGGCTGCCACAAAATTACGGCCGTTATCACTAACTACCTTGCCTGCCTCAAGATGTACACTGCCTAGCCATGACTCAGTTTGTCGCTTCAAGTACTCGGCCAGCACCTCGGCGGTGTGTCTGTCGCCCAAACACATCATCTGCAACACAGCCTGCTGACGCTTTCCACTAGCTGCTCGATAGGGGGACACATCGTGTGCAACAGTGGCAGCTGCAGATGGAGTGCTCGTACGACTGCGCTCTGTGGACGAGCTTTCGCTTCTGGAGGAGGTGGAGGAGGAGGAGGGTCGAACGCCTACAGCCAACTGTTTCCTATACCGTGGGCTAGGCAGCACTGTCCCACCACCGCTGTCCCCTGTGGACCCTGCATCCACCACATTACCCAGTGCGCAGTGATGGACACGTAACGGCCCTGGCCATGCCGACTGGACCATGCATCAGTTGTGAGGTGCACCTTTCCGCTCACTGACTGCTTGAGTGCATGGACAATGCGGTCTTTCACATGATGGTGGAGGGCTGGGATGGCTTTGCGAGAGAAGAAGTGGCGACTGGGTAGGTTATAGCGTGGTACTGCATAGGCCATGAGTTCGCGGAAAGCTGTGCTTTCCACCAACCGAAAGGGCATCATCTCAAACGAGATTAGTTTGGCAATGTGGGCGTTCAAACCCAGTGTACGCGGATGAGAGACTGAGTACTTTCTTGACCTACTCATAGTGTCTGGGAGGGTGAGCTGGACTTGAGAGCTGCATATGGTGGAAGTAGCGGTGGACAGGGCGGACTGAGAGAGGGTTGATGATGGTGATGGAGTTGGTGTTCTTTCTGATGGCCTAGAATCAGTATTTCGTTGATATAACAGTGGATTCCCTGACTGCTGTGGTCTTGCAACGACACCTCAACATTTGCTGCTGTGCTAACCGGTGGGCTTACAGTGGGGGAAACAATGTATCGTTGCTGACTACCTTCGTTGTGATCAGTTGCACATGTGGCACTTGAGGTTTGGTGTTGTGTCCACGCTTGCAAGTGCATGCTGGTTAAATGTCTAAGCATGCAACTGGTATTCAAATTTTTCAGATTTTTCCCTCGGCTAAAGGTCTTTGCGCACTTCTTACAAATAACCTTGGCCTGATCATGAGGATTTTGTTCAAAAAAGTGCCACACTGCACTCTTCCCACTTTGGCAGACATTTTGCGGCCTAGCACGCTGTGATCTTTTGACCCTCTTGACAAGCTGTCCAGCAACTCTTTTGATGTTTGGAACCTGTCTTTGGAGTGCTCCGGGCCTGCCAGATAACAGTTGTTTTGATGTCGATGTCTGCTGTGGATGCTCCTCATCTGAGCTATTGGAAGCAGCACCCTCTTCCCCAATGGATGCCAATCTGGGTTAACAACTGGGTCATCCATCACCTCCTCTTCTATGTCATGTGCACCTTCCTCTGTGTCACCGTGTATGGTGGTATAGTGTGCGGGAAGGGGCACCTGAGTTTCATCAGGGTCAGAATCTGGCTCTGTACACTGCGAGGACAATGTAGTGCTCTGAGTGAATGTACCAGCAGAATCATCCATCAGCGGCTGTGCATCAGTGCACTCCATGTCAGATTCATCTTGGCCTGGGTAATTCACCATTTCACTTGATAATCCAGGCATGGTATGTGAAAACAGCTCCATGGAGTAATCAGTAGTATGGCCTGCGTCATCCTTCAATCTTGGTTGGGGCGAAGGACACAAGGAAAGGTGTGGTTCATGAACATGAGCCTCCAATGACGACTCAGTGCTTTTACTTTTTACAACTGAAGAAGAGGAGGCGATAGAGCTGGAGGCTGAGTCAGCAATGTAAGACAAAACTTTTTCCTGATGCTCTGGCTTTAAAAGCGGTTTGCCAACTCCTAGAAAACTAAGCGTTCGAGGCCTTATGTAGCCAGACGATGACGCAGGGTCAGCACCTCCTGCATTCGGTCCTATTTTGCTCTTGCCACTACCATCAGATCCACCACCAACACCATCATTACCAGCTGCCAACCCCCGCCCAATTCCACGGCCTCTTCCACCAGCCTTCCTCATTTTTGGTAGAAATGTAGACAAAATCCAACAAACTATATAGTAATGTAAAACAAGGTACAAGGTGTCTATAGGACAGGGGAGATTTTGAATTTCTGCACACACTTGTGGACAGTGGACACTTTTGGATTGTGTGAGGCCCACTGATATCTGAGCGCTCTGTGACAGGCTCGATGGCACTGCTGTGACAAAAGTGACTAGAGGATAAGGGAGATTTTGAATATCTGCACACTAGAGTTGAACGAAACGGGTCGAAAAAATTCAAAAGTCGCCGACTTTTGGCAAAGTCGGGTTTCATGAAACGAAACCCGACCCTAGGATGAGGTCGGCCACGAGGTCGGCGACTTACGTGCCAAAGTCGCGTTTCAAAAGTTTGTTTTGCGCTCTTTTTCAGCCAATCAGGATCCACGGACACTGTGGGCAACGTGATGACCTAGGCACGGGTCACCACCATCTTTCAGAAGGGCATGCAAGTGATTGGCTTGCTTTGGTGGGCGTCACGGGGGTATAAAAGGGCGTGCACGCCGACCGCCATCTTACTTCTGCCGATCTTAGTATAGGGAGAGGTTGCTGCTGATTCTGTAGGGAGAGCGTTAGGCAGGGAAGAAGACAAAAAAACTGCTTCTGCTGCTAGCGATTTGGCCTGCACAACACACAAGTCACTGTGTGTGCAGTGCAAGGGGAGGCTATATTGTGGTGTATCAGTGGTGTTGGTTGTTGGGCTGCCTTTTAAGGCTTCCTGACACGCTGGCATTGCTGTTTACCCACTGCTCCGCAAACTGCTTTTTTAAAAGCAATCCAATCTCCGTTATCCTCTAGTCACTTTTGTCACAGCTGTGCCATCGAGCGTGTCACATAGCGCTCAGATATCAGTGGGCCTCACACAATCCACAAGTGTCCAGTGTCCAAAAGTGTGCGCAGAGATTCAAAATCTCCATTATCCTCTCGTCACTTTGGTCACAGGCAGCTGTGCCATCGAGCGTGTCACTTGGCGCTCAGATATCAGTGGGCCTCACACAATCCACAAGTGTCCAGTGTCCAAAAGTGTGCGCAGAGATTCAAAATCTCCATTATCCTCTCGTCACTTTGGTCACAGGCAGCTGTGCCATCGAGCGTGTCACATAGCGCTCAGATATCAGTGGGCCTCACACAATCCACAAGTGTCCAGTGTCCAAAAGTGTGCGCAGATATTCAAAATCTCCATTATCCTCTCGTCACTTTGGTCACAGGCAGCTGTGCCATCGAGCGTGTCACATAGCGCTCAGATATCAGTGGGCCTCACACAATCCACAAGTGTCCAGTGTCCAAAAGTGTGCGCAGAGATTCAAAATCTCCATTATCCTCTCATCACTTTGGTCAAAGGCAGCTGTGCCATCGAGCGTGTCACATAGCGCTCAGATATCAGTGGGCCTCACACAATCCACAAGTGTCCAGTGTCCAAAAGTGTGCGCAGAGATTCAAAATCTCCATTATCCTCTCGTAACTTTGGTCACAGGCAGCTGTGCCATTGAGCGTGTCACATAGCGCTCAGATATCAGTGGGCCTCACACAATCCACAAGTGTCCAGTGTCCAAAAGTGTGCGCAGAGATTCAAAATCTCCATTATCCTCTCGTCACTTTGGTCACAGGCAGCTGTGCCATCGAGCCTGTCACATAGCGCTCAGATATCAGTGGGCCTCACACAATCCACAAGTGTCCAGTGTCCAAAAGTGTGCGCAGAATTTCAAAATCTCCATTATCCTCTCGTCACTTTGGTCACAGGCAGCTGTGCCATCGAGCCTGTCACATAGCGCTCAGATATCAGTGGGCCTCACACAATCCACAAGTGTCCAGTGTCCAAAAGTGTGCGCAGAGATTCAAAATCTCCATTATCCTCTCGTCACTTTGGTCACAGCTGTGCCATCGAGCCTGTCACATAGCGCTCAGATATCAGTGGGCCTCACACAATCCACAAGTGTCCAGTGTCCAAAAGTGAGCGCAGAGATTCAAAATCTCCATTATCCTCTCGTCACTTTTGTCACAGGCAGCTGTGCCATCGAGCCTGTCACATAGCGCTCAGATATCAGTGGGCCTCACACAATCCACAAGTGTCCAGTGTCCAAAAGTGTGCGCAGAGATTCAAAATCTCCATTATCCTCTCGTCACTTTGGTCACAGCTGTGCCATGGAGCCTGTCACATAGCGCTCAGATATCAGTGGGCCTCACACAATCCACAAGTGTCCAGTGTCCAAAAGTGTGTGCAGAGATTCAAAATCTCCATTATCCTCTCGTCACTTTGGTCACAGGCAGCTGTGCCATCGAGCGTGTCACATAGCACTCAGATATCAGTGGGCCTCACACAATCCACAAGTGTCCAGTGTCCAAAAGTGTGCGCAGAGATTCAAAATCTCCATTATCCTCTCGTCACTTTGGTCACAGGCAGCTGTGCCATCGAGCGTGTCACATAGCGCTCAGATATCAGTGGGCCTCACACAATCCACAAGTGTCCAGTGTCCAAAAGTGTGTGCAGAGATTCAAAATCTCCATTATCCTCTCGTCACTTTGGTCACAGGCAGCTGTGCCATCGAGCGTGTCACATAGCGCTCAGATATCAGTGGGCCTCACACAATCCACAAGTGTAAAGTGTCCAAAAGTGTGCGCAGAGATTCAAAATCTCCATTATCCTCTCGTCACTTTGGTCACAGGCAGCTGTGCCATCGAGCGTGTCACATAGCGCTCAGATATCAGTGGGCCTCACACAATCCACAAGTGTCCAGTGTCCAAAAGTGTGCGCAGAGATTCAAAATCTCCATTATCCTCTCGTCACTTTGGTCACAGGCAGCTGTGCCATCGAGCCTGTCACATAGCGCTCAGATATCAGTGGGCCTCACACAATCCACAAGTGTCCAGTGTCCAAAAGTGTGCGCAGAGATTCAAAATCTCCATTATCCTCTCGTCACTTTGGTCACAGGCAGCTGTGCCATCGAGCGTGTCACATAGCGCTCAGATATCAGTGGGCCTCAAGCAATCCATAAGTGTCCAGTGTCCAAAAGTGTGCGCAGAGATTCAAAATCTCCATTATCCTCTCGTCACTTTGGTCACAGGCAGCTGTGCCATCGAGCGTGTCACATAGCGCTCAGATATCAGTGGGCCTCGAACAATCCACAAGTGTCCAGTGTCCAAAAGTGTGCGCAGAGATTCAAAATCTCCATTATCCTCTCGTCACTTTGGTCACAGGCAGCTGTGCCATCGAGCGTGTCACATAGCGCTCAGATATCAGTGGGCCTCACACAATCCACAAGTGTCCAGTGTCCAAAAGTGTGCGCAGAGATTCAAAATCTCCATTATCCTCTCGTCACTTTGGTCACAGGCAGCTGTGCCATCGAGCCTGTCACATAGCGCTCAGATATCAGTGGGCCTCACACAATCCACAAGTGTCCAGTGTCCAAAAGTGTGCGCAGAGATTCAAAATCTCCATTATCCTCTCGTCACTTTGGTCACAGGCAGCTGTGCCATCGAGCGTGTCACATAGCGCTCAGATATCAGTGGGCCTCACACAATCCACAAGTGTCCAGTGTCCAAAAGTGTGCGCAGAGATTCAAAATCTCCATTATCCTCTCGTCACGTTTGTCACAGGCAGCTGTGCCATCGAGCCTGTCACATAGCGCTCAGATATCAGTGTGCCTCACACAATCCAAAAGTGTCCACTGTCCACAAGTGTGTGCAGAAATTCTAAATCTCCCCTGTCCTATAGACACCTTGTACCTTGTTTTACATTACTATATAGTTTGTTGGATTTTGTCTACATTTCTACCAAAAATGAGGAAGGCTGGTGGAAGAGGCCGTGGAATTGGGCGGGGGTTGGCAGCTGGTAATGATGGTGTTGGTGGTGGATCTGATGGTAGTGGCAAGAGCAAAATAGGACCGAATGCAGGAGGTGCTGACCCTGCGTCATCGTCTGGCTACATAAGGCCTCGAACGCTTAGTTTTCTAGGAGTTGGCCAACCGCTTTTAAAGGCAGAGCATCAGGAAAAAGTTTTGTCTTACATTGCTGACTCAGCCTCCAGCTCTATCGCCTCCTCTTCTTCAGTTGTAAAAAGTAAAAGCACTGAGTCGTCATTGGAGGCTCATGTTCATGAACCACACCTTTCCTTGTGTCCTTCACCCCAACCAAGATTGAAGGATGACGCAGGCCATACTACTGATTACTCCATGGAGCTGTTTTCACATACCATGCCTGGATTATCAAGTGAAATGGTGAATTACCCAGGCCAAGATGAATCTGACATGGAGTGCACTGATGCACAGCCGCTGATGGATGATTCTGCTGGTACATTCACTCAGAGCTCTACATTGTCCTCGCAGTGTACAGAGCCAGATTCTGACCCTGATGAGACTCAGGTGCCCCTTCCCGCACACTATACCACCATACACGGTGACACAGAGGAAGGTGCACATGACAGAAGAGGAGGTGATGGATGACCCAGTTGTTGACCCAGATTGGCATCCATTGGGGGAAGAGGGTGCTGCTTCCAATAGCTCAGATGAGGAGCATCCACAGCAGACATCGACATCGCAACAGCTGTTATCTGGCAGGCCCGGATCACTCCAAAGACAGGTTCCAAACATCAAAAGAGTTGCTGGACAGCTTGTCCAGAGGGTCAAAAGATCACAGAGTGCTAGGCCGCAAAATGTCTGCCAAAGTAGGAAGAGTGCAGTGTGGCACTTTTTTGAACAAAATCCTCATGATCAGGCCAAGGTTATCTGTAAGAAGTGCGCAAAGACCTTTAGCCGAGGGAAAAATCTGAAAAATTTGAATACCAGTTGCATGCTTAGACATTTAACCAGCATGCACTTGCAAGCGTGGACACAACACCAAACCTCAAGTGCCACATGTGTAACTGATCACAACGAAGGTAGTCAGCAACGCTACATTGTTTCCCCCACTGTAAGCCCACCGGTTAGCACAGCAGCAAATGTTGAGGTGTCGTTGCAAGACCACAGCAGTCAGGGAATCCCACTGTTATATCAACGAAAGACTGATTCTAGGCCATCAGAAAGAACACCAACTCCATCACCATCATCAACCCTCTCTCAGTCCGCCCTGTCCACCGCTACTTCCACCATATGCAGCTCTCAAGTCCAGCTCACCCTCCCAGACACTATGAGTAGGTCAAGAAAGTACTCAGTCTCTCATCCGCGTACACTGGGTTTGAACGCCCACATTGCCAAACTAATCTCGTTTGAGATGATGCCCTTTCGGTTGGTGGAAAGCACAGCTTTCCGCGAACTCATGGCCTATGCAGTACCACGCTATGCCCTACCCAGTCGCCACTTCTTCTCTCGCAAAGCCATCCCAGCCCTCCACCATCATGTGAAAGACGGCATTGTCCATGCACTCAAGCAGTCAGTAAGCGGAAAGGTGCACCTCACAACTGATGCATGGTCTAGTCTTCATGGCCAGGGCCGTTACGTGTCCATCACTGCGCACTGGGTTAATGTGGTGGATGCAGGGTCCACAGGGGACAGCGGTGGTGGGACAGTGCTGCCTAGCCCACGGTATAGGAAACTGTTGGCTGTAGGCGTTCGACCCTCCTCCTCCTCCTCCTCCTCCAGAAGCGAAAGCTCGTCCACAGAGCGCAGTCGTACGAGCACTCCATCTGCAGCTGCCACTGTTGCACACGATGTGTCCCCCTATTGAGCAGCTAGTGGAAAGCGTCAGCAGGCTGTGTTGCAGATGATGTGTTTGGGCGACAGACACACCGCCGAGGTGCTGGCCGAGTACTTGAAGCGACAAACTGAGTCATGGCTGGGCAGTGTACATCTTGAGGCAGGCAAGGTAGTTAGTGATAACGGTCGTAATTTTGTGGCAGCCATAGCCCTTTCAAAACTCAGCCACATACCTTGCTTGGCTCACACCTTGAACCTGGTGGTGCAGTGCTTCCTCAAAAATTATCCAGGGTTAACAGCCCTGCTCCAGAAGGTGCGAAGACTGTGCGCGCACATCCGCCGGTCGCCTGTACACTCCGTTCGTATGCAGAAGCTGCAGCGATTGCTCCACCTTCCCAACCACCGCCTCATTATCGACATTGCAACAAGGTGGAACTCCACCCTGCACATGGTGGAGCGGCTGTGCGAGCAGAGGCAGGCCATAATGCATTTGTGGGAGGATACACGGCCAGGCACTTTGAGAGCAGACATGGAGTTAACAGGCGTGCAGTGGTCGAAGCTGAAAGACCTTTGTAAAGTCCTTCAGTGTTTTGAGGAATGCACACGGCTGGTAAGCGCAGACGACGCCATCCTAAGCATGAGCATCCCACTTATGCGTCTGCTCATGCAAACTTTGACGCACCTTAAGGAGCAGGCGTCTGCAGCCAATGTTGATGAGGAGGAAGAGGAGGAGGGAATGCTTGATGACATTCAGCCATTGTCTGCTCAGGGACCTCTCCTGGACGAGGTGGAGGAAGAAGAGGAGGAGGAGGAGGATGATGGGGATGATTACTTAGGGGAGGAGGATGCATCTCGTGGGGCAAGTGAAAATGTTGGCGTGGCAAGGTCTGGTACAGAGTTTGTGTGTTACTGGAGGGATGTGGATTTGCCAGAAAGTGCTCCTCCACCCAGCACTCGCAGTGCATCATTGACACCGGGAACATTGGCCCACATGTCAGATTATGTCTTGCGGATCCTAAAAAGGGACCCCCGCATTGCCAAAATGATGAACGATGACGACTACTGGTTGGCCAGCATCCTGGATCCACGCTATAAAGGCAAATTACAAAAAATCATGCCACAGGAGAACCTTGACCTAATATTGGCTAATAAACAAGCAACTCTGGTAAATCGGTTGCTTGAGGCATTCCCAGCACACAGCAGCGGTGATGGTTCTCACACGAGCCGTACGGGCCGGGGGCAGCTTGGCAGAGGTGTTCGTGGTGCACACAGCAGAAGTGGCGTTGGAGACAGGGGTTTCATGACAATGTTGTGGACTGATTTTTCAAATAGCGCTCACACAACTGGTAATACTGCATCGATGGAAAGTGACAGGAGACAGCAGTTGTCAACTATGGTTACAAACTACTTTTCCTCCCATATCGATGTTCTCCCACACAGGTCATTCCCCTTTGACTATTGGGCCGCTAAACTGGACACCTGGCCTGAATTGGCCCAATATGCCTTACAGGAGCTCGCTTGCCCAGCTGCAAGTGTGCTATCGGAAAGAGTCTTCAGTGCAGCTGGATCAATCCTGACAGAAAAAAAGACCCGTCTGTCAACCCAAAATGTGGATGATCTAACCTTCATTAAAATGAACCACGCATGGGTTTCCAAGGATTTTGTCCCACCTTCCCCTGATGACACATAGGGTGACAGAAAAATGGCTTGCTTTGGTCCACCTCTTCCTGGTACTTCACCTATTTCGCCTTTTGCATCAGCTGAATGTCGAACATCAACATATGCCACTTTCTAAAACTCCCTAACTGTGCTGCCTCCCCCCCCATGGCCGGGGTCACCACCTAGCGCACGACACCGTGTGAGTGCCGTTGCCCTGGACAGGTGGGTAGGCCGACTCTTGGGCGCGGGCACTGGCACAGGGTCCCTCATAGTGCAATCAAGTATCTCTGACGGTGATGGTGCACACCCGCCGTCAGACACACCGCTGTACTATGAGGGGCCCAGTGCCAGTACTGATGCCCACGAGTGGGCCCCCCTTGCTTGGGCAGGGCCCCAGCATTTGCAATCTTTACCTCTCCCTGCTCCTCCGCTGTGTAATCTTGGCCGTCAAATCCATACTGTGCCTGACACCGTCTGAGCCTGCCTCCTGAGACATATATTTTGAATGTGTACGCTATCCATACATGTTATCCAGGGATACGGTACCCTTTCTAACCTTTGTGCAATCACGTGCAATCCATTCTGGGCCTAACACCGTCTGAGCCTGCCTCATGCTGTATAGACATATATTTTGAATGTGTACGCTATCCATACATGTTATCCGGGGATACGGTACCCTTTCTAACCTTTGTGCAATCACGTGCAATCCATACTGGGCCTAACACCGTCTGAGCCTGCCTCATGCTGTATAGACATATATTTTGAATGTGTACGCTATCCATACATGTTATCCGGGGATACGGTACCCTTTCTAACCTTTGTGCAATCACGTGCAATCCATACTGGGCGTGAGAACGGCTGGCGAGCTGTTAAGCAAGCTACAGCACCTGTCCAGACAAGTACAGGGATTCCCTAGCGAGGAGACTTATTTGATTGTTTTCTATGTTGGGACAGCAATTTTTGGGGAGCACTTTACTCTGGAGAATGATAGATGGGGCCCACCATACACTGGAACATTCCAAAGGTGGACATCAGACACTGGAGCAGCATTTACAGGGCCCATTATACACTAGAGCATTAGAAATGGGGCCCATTATGTTTGGAGCATTATTTGGGCCCATAAGACAGTGGAGCTTCATCCATGGGGACCAACATATAGTGTAGCATTATGTGGAGCTCATCATATACTGTTTCAAACATTATATGGGACCAATGATTCTGTATGGAGAAATAGATGGGCCTCGTCATGAGATGTAAAAAGTGAGGTATTTTTCATTGTACTATACCGCTATTTATCTGCCGTATCGGAGCATGATGAGTTGTGGTATGTGTTAAAGGGGCGCTCTTTCGCCCAGGGCACATGAAAACCTGCAGCCAGCCCTCCCCCCCCACAACTTTAGCCAAATAACCCCCATTTTTCAATGCGTAACTTGTATTATGAAGTTAATTAAGGTTGACAAGCTTAAGTAAGAAGAATTGATGCTTTTGGCATTCAAATGGGCACTGTAGGTGTGTTTCCTGTCCTCCTCTCACTGCCGACTTTTATTCCCCATTGACTTACATTGGGTTTCGTGTTTCGGGACGAGCCCGACTTTTCCCTATAATCGGACGATCTTGCTCGACCCGACTTTTGGAAAAGTCGGGTTTCACGAAACGAAACGCGACCCTAAAAAACCAAAAGTCGCTCAACTCTACTGCACACACTTTTGGACACTGGACACTTTTGGATTGTGTGAGGCCCACTGATATCTGAGCGCTATGTGACAGGCTCGATGGCACAGCTGTGACAAAAGTGACTAGAGGATAAGGGAGATTTTGAATTTCTGCACACACTTGTGGACAGTGGACACTTTTGGATTGTGTGAGGCCCACTGATATCTGAGCGCTATGTGACAGGCTCGATGGCACTGCTGTGACAAAAGTGACTAGAGGATAAGGGAGATTTTGAATATCTGCACACACTTTTGGACAGTGGACACTTTTGGATTGTGTGAGGCCCACTGATATCTGAGCGCTATGTGACAGGCTCGATGGCACTGCTGTGACAAAAGTGACTAGAGGATAAGGGAGATTTTGAATATCTGCACACACTTTTGGACACTGGACACTTTTGGATTGTGTGAGGCCCACTGATATCTGAGCCCTATGTGACAGGCTCAATGGCACTGCTGTGACAAAAGTGACTAGAGGATAAGGGAGATTTTGAATATCTGCACACACTTTTGGACACTGGACACTTTTGGATTGTGTGAGGCCCACTGATATCTGAGCGCTATGTGACAGGCTCGATGGCACTGCTGTGACAAAAGTGACTAGAGGATAAGGGAGATTTTGAATTTCTGCACACACTTGTGGACAGTGGACACTTTTGGATTGTGTGAGGCCCACTGATATCTGAGCACTATGTGACAGGCTCGATGGCACTGCTGTGACAAAAGTGACTAGAGGATAAGGGAGATTTTGAATTTCTGCACACACTTGTGGACAGTGGACACTTTTGGATTGTGTGAGGCCCACTGATATCTGAGCGCTATGTGACAGGCTCGATGGCACTGCTGTGACAAAAGTGACTAGAGGATATGGGAGATTTTGAATATCTGCACACACTTTTGGACACTGGACACTTTTGGATTGTGTGAGGCCCACTGATATCTGAGCGCTATGTGACAGGCTCGATGGCACTGCTGTGACAAAAGTGACTAGAGGATAAGGGAGATTTTGAATTTCTGCACACACTTGTGGACAGTGGACACTTTTGGATTGTGTGAGGCCCACTGATATCTGAGCGCTATGTGACAGGCTCGATGGCACTGCTTTGACAAAAGTGACTAGAGGATAAGGGAGATTTTGAATTTCTGCACACACTTGTGGACAGTGGACACTTTTGGATTGTGTGAGGCCCACTGATATCTGAGCGCTATGTGACAGGCTCGATGGCACTGCTGTGACAAAAGTGACTAGAGGATAAGGGAGATTTTGAATTTCTGCACACACTTGTGGACAGTGGACACTTTTGGATTGTGTGAGGCCCACTGATATCTGAGCGCTATGTGACAGGCTCGATGGCACAGCTGTGACAAAAGTGACGAGAGGATAAGGGAGATTTTGAATTTCTGCACACACTTGTGGACAGTGGACACTTTTGGATTGTGTGAGGCCCACTGATATCTGAGCGCTATGTGACAGGCTCGATGGCACAGCTGTGACAAAAGTGACTAGAGGATAAGGGAGATTTTGAATTTCTGCACACACTTGTGGACAGTGGACACTTTTGGATTGTGTGAGGCCCACTGATATCTGAGCGCTATGTGACAGGCTCGATGGCACAGCTGTGACAAAAGTGACTAGAGGATAAGGGAGATTTTGAATTTCTGCACACACTTGTGGACAGTGGACACTTTTGGATTGTGTGAGGCCCACTGATATCTGAGCGCTATGTGACAGGCTCGATGGCACAGCTGTGACAAAAGTGACTAGAGGATAAGGGAGATTTTGAATTTCTGCACACACTTGTGGACAGTGGACACTTTTGGATTGTGTGAGGCCCACTGATATCTGAGCGCTATGTGACAGGCTCGATGGCACTGCTGTGACAAAAGTGACTAGAGGATAAGGGAGATTTTGAATTTCTGCACACACTTGTGGACAGTGGACACTTTTGGATTTTGTGAGGCCCACTGATATCTGAGCGCTATGTGACAGGCTCGATGGCACTGCTGTGACAAAAGTGACTAGAGGATAAGGGAGATTTTGAATTTCTGCACATACTTGTGGACAGTGGACACTTTTGGATTGTGTGAGGCCCACTGATATCTGAGCGCTATGTGACAGGCTCGATGGCACAGCTGTGACAAAAGTGACTAGAGGATAAGGGAGATTTTGAATTTCTGCACACACTTGTGGACAGTGGACACTTTTGGATTGTGTGAGGCCCACTGATATCTGAGCGCTATGTGACAGACTCGATGGCACAGCTGTGACAAAAGTGACTAGAGGATAAGGGAGATTTTGAATCTCTGCACACACTTTTGGACACTGGACACTTTTGGATTGTGTGAGGCCCAATGAATATCTGAGCGCTATGTGACAGGCTCGATGGCACAGCTGTGACAAAAGTGACTAGAGGATAAGGGAGATTGGATTGCTTTTAAAAAAGCAGTTTGCGGAGCAGTGGGTAAACAGCAATGCCAGCCTGTCAGGAAGCCTTAGAAGGCAGCCCAACAACCAACACCACTGATAAACCACTATATAGCCTCCCCTTGCACTGCACACACAGTGACTGGTGTGTTGTGCAGGCCAAATTGCTAGCAGCAGAAGCAGTTTTTTTTTCTTCTCAGCAGGACAAAAAAAAAAAATTGGGATTGCTTTTAAAAAAGCAGTTTGCGGAGCAGTGGGTAAACAGCAATGCCAGCCTGTCAGGAAGCCTTAAAAGGCAGCCCAACAACCAACACCACTGATACACCACTATATAGCCTCCCCTTGCACTGCACACACAGTGACTGGTGTGTTGTGCAGGCCAAATCGCTAGCAGCAGAAGCAGTTTTTTTGTCTTCTTCCCTGCCTAACGCTCTCCCTACAGAATCAGCAGCAACCTCTCCCTATACTAAGATCGGCAGAAGTAAGATGGCGGTCGGCGTGCACGCCCTTTTATACCCCCTGTGACGCCCACCAAAGCAAGCCAATCACTTGCATGCCCTTCTGAAAGATGGTGGTGACCCGTGCCTATGTCATCACGTTGCCCACAGTGTCCGTGGATCCTGATTGGCTGAAAAAGAGCGCAAAACAAACTTTTGAAACGCGACTTTGGCGCGTAAGTCGCCGACCTCGTGGCCGACCTCATCCTAGGGTCGGGTTTCGTTTCATGAAACCCGACTTTGCCAAAAGTCGGCGACTTTTGAATTTTTTCGACCCTTTTCGCTCAACTCTACTCAGCACCGCAACAGCGATGCGTGGACAGACACTTATAGAATGCTGTGCCCTGTTAGCAGTCACAGGGTGCAGCTGAACATTGCTTATCACACTATGTGTGTACAGCGCAGCTCTGGCAGACACCACTAACCAGCCTAAGATCAGGACTGGAAAGCGCATAGGATGCGCATGGTGCTGCTCTAATGGATGCTGCAGTACCTGCAGTAGCATAGTGCCTTAGGTAGCGTGGCGTACTCTGGCGCTAGCATGTGTGAGGAGCTGGGAGCACTGCGGCGCTAGGCAGTGCCACAACTCGGTGCTATCTCAGAACTCTAAACCCTACCAACATGCGCATCTAAGGGAAGGGGTTTCCTAATGAGTCATTCAGCTGTTCACAAGCATCCATCATCACACACATCACTACCAATTACTGTCTATACTAGCGCATGGCCGTGCGACCATGCAACGCTTTTATAGCAGCATCCGTCCGGGATCTTCCTAGTGGTGAAATGGGAACAGCAATAGGACCTGAGCATGTGACTTCAGACCTCCAATGAAAGGACTTACCATGGGCATGCTGAGTTGGCCGAAAGAAGGACTTAGTCCCAAGAGCTGCTCGCTGCTGGCTATTGCAGGTTACTATAGCTAAACCCCGATTGGCAGCAGTATCCAAGCCAACAGCAGTAGACTGAGCAAGACGCCGGGAACGACGTCTTTGCTGAGCAGGCTCCTCTACGGCCGGAGAGGAATGGGACACCGCAGATGGCAAGGCTCGAGATTCCTCCTGTGCAGAGGCAGGAACCTGATGCCTAACACTGTCTAAGAACACCAGGGACAGAATTGTAGATCTGAACAAGGCTGTGATGAGTGGGATGTGTTTCAGGACAATAGGCAAGCAGATTAGTCAGAAGGCAACAACTTTTGGCACAATTACTAGAAAATGGAAGAAACACAAAATGACTGTCAATCTTCCTTGGTTTGGGACTCCATGCAAGATTTTGCCTCTTGAGGTAAGAATTATTCTGAGAAAGGTTAGGATTCAGCATAAAACTACATGGGAAGACCTGGTCAATGACCTAAAGAGAGCTGGGACCACAGTCTCAAACATAACCATTAGTAACACACTACGCCGTCATGGATTAAATTTCTGCAGGGCATTCAAGATCTCCCTGCTCACGTCAGCACATGTCCAGGCCTCTTTGAGGTTCGCCAATGACCATCTGGATGATCCATATTAGGTATGGGAGAAGGTCATGTGGTCAGATGAGACTGTGAGCCCTCGCGGGCAGGGTCCCCTCTCCTTATGTACTTGTGTGTGCCTTGACTTACACATGTTTATTATACTTGTCTATATTTCCACCTTTTCACATGTAAAGCGCCATGGAATAAATAGCACTATATAAATGCATAATAATAATAATAATAATAATAATAATAATAATAATAAAATAGAACTTTTGGTATTAATTCCACTTGCCATCTTTGGAGGAAGACAAAGGATGAATACAACCCCAAGAACAATGTCCTAACTGTAAAGTGTGGTGGGGGAAACATCATACTTTTGGGGTGCTTTTCTGAAAAAAGGACGGGGCCACTACACCGTATTAAAGGGAGGATGAATGGGGTCATGTATTGCAAGATTTTAGCCAACAACCTCCTTCCCTCAGTGAGAGCATTGAAGATTGGTCATGGATGGGTCTTCTAGAAAGGCAATGACCTGAAACACACAGCCAGGGCGACTAAGGAGTGGCTCTGTAAGAAGCATTTAAAGGTCCTTGATTGGCCTAGTCAATTTCCAGACCTGAACCCAATAGAAAATCTATGGAGGGAGCTGATACTAAATGTTTCCCAGTGACAGCCCCCAAAACTTGAAAGATTTGGAGAAGATCTGTATGTGGAGGAGTGAGCTAAAATCCCTGATGCAGTGTGTGCAAACTTGGTCAAGAACTACAGGAAATGTCTGACCTCTGTAATTGCAAACAAAGGTTTCTGTACCAAATATTAAGATCTGCTTTTTGCATTGTATCAAATACTTATTTCATGCAATTAAATGCAAATTAATTATGTTAAAATCATACAATGTGATTTTCTGTTTTTTAATTTTAAATTCTGTCTCTCACAGTTCAAGTGTACCAATGATAAAAATTACAGACCTCTCCATCCTTTGTAGGTGAGAAAACTTGTAAAATTGGTTGGCAGTGTATCAAATAACTATTTTCCCCTCCGTTTAACCTTCGTCCGGGTGAGTAGGTACAATTGTACCTATTCCGTTTTAAAATTGCAATAATTTTTTTTTTTCGAAAAGCCGTAGAGGGCTGAAATTTCATGACATCTCTGCAGTTTTGGTCCAGAATATATTGGCCAAATTTCCATAAAATATCTCCACCCCTTTCCGAGATAAGGGGTCGAGATATTTTTGCATCCATAACAAGCTGCATAGGTACAAATGTACCCTCATATATTTTGAATGAAGATAATGCAAGGAAAAAAGAATAATATTTTTTTTAATGATAATGCTATTTCATTATTATAAACAAGTAAAAAAAACTGTTCATTTACATTATAAAAGAAAATGTAAGAAACTTTTTTTATTGATTTTCTTCGCAAGTAATGCATGTTGTCTTTGCTACCGAGTGTTCATCGCAAATGGGTTTCACACAAACCACACAAGACATTCTAGTCTTACGTTGTTTTCGCCTCAGGTCTCGGCAGACATAGCAACTACCAACAACAAGGGAGGGTCCACGACTACCATGAGGTATTTGAGGGCCAGCTGCTGCTTGCGATGCTACCAGAATGCATCGTCCAAGCACCATTTCTACTGCACCTCGAAGAAAATGGTTTCTCATCATCATTCGGTTTGTACTATGATCTTCAATTGCAGGCATACACAGCTGATTTGCGAGATCTTTCAGGAATTTTCTTCGTTGATCCTTTGTCCTGAAGCTTGGATTGTGTTCTCTGTAGATGATGTAGGATGGAAACTCTGTGACGTCAATCATATTGTAGAAAAATGCCAGAGGCCAACGTAATGTTCGTCGTTTCACAGTGTACTCTCCCAACATTTTATCCATAACATCAACTCCGCCTTTTGTTTTGTTGTAGTATTTTATTATCTCTGGCTTGGCTGCTAGTGTCTCTTCAACTTCTCCCGTCATGTGCATAGATGATAGAAGCACGACTGATTTGTTCTTCTTTGGTACATATGAACAGACTGTTGCATCATGATTGTAGGCAAAATTTGTCGAGTTTACAGGCCTTTCTTTGGCAGGCTGCATGTTGCTAGGTAGGAACCTTTTGTTTTTTCTCACTGTACCAACTAGTGTCATGTTCCAGGAGTTCAATACCTTAGCTAGTTCCATGGTTGTAAAGAAGTTATCAGTGGTGACATTTCTTCCAGAGCCTTTATACGAGCTCACTAGGTCCAATACTGTTCGTTCACCAATGTTTACTTGCCGAGGACCCTCAGTTGGTTTCCCACTGTAGAGCTGACCTTGTAATGGGTAGGCGTTTGACGAGTCACAAGCGCAGAAAATCTTTATGCCATATTTAGCTGGTTTTGAAGGTATATACTGGGTAAATTTAGTATGGCCTCTAAATGGAAATAATTGCTCGTCGACGGTGATACAATTATATGGCTTGTAGGCTCTCTTCGGATTTCTGTTCAGCATTGTCCAGATGTCCCGTATTGGTGCAGCTTTATCTGTTTGCCCACGTTCTGCACGTGTATTTTCGTTGTCAAATCTGATAAATCTGAGTATCATCTTGAAGCGGTCACGAGACATGGCTGCACGTATAAGAGGCAGAGCATTAACATTCCACATTTCCTCCAGATTCTCTTTGTTGTCTCTGTGCACACCAGCAGCAATCAGTATGCCCAAAAATGCATGGAGTTCAGTTTCAGTAAATTGCTTGAATGTTTTTTATGGTGGCCGTTCAGAAGAATCAGGAAAACGTAGTACCAGTTCGTTGTTGTAAGCATCACAAACTCTCTTGGCCTTTCGATTCGTTTCTCGTAATATGATGTCACACATCTCGGGAGTCATGATTGACTTGAATATCTCTTTTGCTGTATACAAGTTGCTGATTGCTGCAGGGCCACCTCTTTGTCGTAGGACATTACGAGATTTTGTTTGTGCATTTGGCAGTGGATCACTACACCATTGAGTTTTATCCTTAGCAGTCCAAATGTCGCCTGCACTTTGAAGCACAGACTCATCCTCAACACTTTCGTCTGAGTCGTATTCTTTTTCCTGCTCTATGACCATTTCTTGTTCAATGTCTGAATCTTCTTCAGTAACATCCACTTGTGGTACATAGTTTTCATCATCAGATGCAGCATATGGTTCTTCCTCATGCTCAGAATCAGATTCTTCTAGCATTCGCATTATTTCGTTAGACGTAAATGTGTAAACATGAAAAAATGAAAA
Source organism: Dendrobates tinctorius (assembly GCF_039654945.1). NCBI lineage: Eukaryota > Metazoa > Chordata > Amphibia > Anura > Dendrobatidae > Dendrobates > Dendrobates tinctorius. The sequence goes on from NW_027361754.1 coordinate 40,642,173, forward strand.
ATAAATAATTTTCCAAAATACTACACAATACTACATTATTGGCTTTTCACAAAATGATACTAACCTGCAAACATGTTTTCTTGGATTATGGCGGAAACTAGATCCAGCATCACTATCACTCATGATGACTTGGTAGATGAATTTTGGCTTCGTAATTTAGTTCAGTAACACGTGGCAAGTAGAATGAAACTCGATTCTAAAGTGCAGATAAAAAAGTAAATTATGTCTAGTGATAATTATTTCTAAATGTCATTTATATATTATGTAAACCGTATACGGTTTCAGAATTTTCATTCCATCTTTGACTGTTTTTTCGACCAATAGGAAAATTGTAACAGAGCCACCATCTTTATTTTGTGCTGAATATAAGTAAAACATCGTAAAACAATATGTAGATACTAATTATTATCCATTTTTCGTATAAAAATCATACCTATAGTGATAAGTTTCATACAAAATATATGTAAGCGAAGTCCAGGCTCAAAGACAATTTCTGACTGTTCTGTCCCCACATAAGGCGAATGAAGGTATAACTGGCTGTTAGATGCTGTGAGACTTTCCTACCTTCGTATCCAAGAAATTGAAGACTTCACAAGCCTAGAAATGTGTGTGCTCACAGCAATGAGATGAACAGCAAAATGGCTACTGAGAGGAGGGAGGCAGGAAGAGAAGTAGAAGCCACTCCCAGTTTGAATCAACTTAATTGACAGCAACATAAGTGTGCAGTAACAACACTGGCCAATAGATATCAGCATAACATTTGTAGCTGAATGAACTTTAGTTTCTGAAACCAAGTAAAGGAGAAAGTCTTCCCACAGTGGAGGTATATATGAAGGTACAATTGTACCTCTGCAGCCTGTTAACGTTGTAAAATTATGCAGCCTGACGAAGGATAAACTATTTTTTATTACTTCTTGACACTTGGAATATTTTTTCACGTCTTTCAGTACATTGAACAGTAAAGTGAATGATTTACTTCAAAACAGCAACTTGGTCCATGAAAAACTTGTCTTTATCGGGATATGTTGATTCGCAATTTAAAAAAGTTCTAAAATGATATAAAAAATAAAAATACAAAACTGAAAATTGTATGATGGAAAGGAAAATTGTAATTTGTGTAATAAAAAGTAACATAATTTTCCAAAATTTGCAGCAATTTCTTTTGATTTTTAGATCTTTTAATTAACATTACTTTACTGTTTCTTTACTGACATATCAAAGCAGGATATAACCAAAAACAACTTAGAATAGACAAAGCGCAGAAAATGGCAAGTGAGGATTTTTGCAACATCTCTCATTTTTTTATTAGTATTTTGCAAAAAATAAACTCTTTTTTAGCTACAGTTATGTTTACAAGAAAACCCCATTTGGTTTTATTTTTCAGGATGAAATCCTAGAAACTTTTTACACCAGGTGGCTGCACACTCACTAATCTATCTGAAGGGCTGGACCACTTCTTTCCCATCATCAGTGTCACATTTAATCCTGTCTGGTTAATAAAGCTTCTAGTTCCAGATTTATGCAAGTACCTCTTATTGAATCCAAAAAAACAATTCCAGTAAGGTAATTATCCAAAAAGTGCTACTTGTGTGCCAAGGTGCTGCTGTGCTCCACCCTATGATGTGGCCATTGGGATAAATTGCACATCGTAATGAAAAATTTGATTTTTGCAAAACTGGATATTAGCAATATTGTTCAAAATATTTCTTTAATTCATGCCCAAATGGAAGAACTGTCTGCACCTAAGCGTCAGCATATCTGCAGTGATCTGGTATTAGCATTTCAATAGAGCATTATACTGTTGCTGAAGCTTAAAAAAGAAGTATTTCATGTTTTCTAATTTTATATATATTAAAATTAATTATATTTTATAAATTAAAAGCTCTACTACTTTGCAAGATATTTTCAGCTTGAATCATTAAAAACAAGAACATCAAAAAGAACACCAAAAACTAGCCAAAAAAGGCAAAAGATGTTATCTTTTGCCTTTTTTGGCTAGTTTTCAGTGTTCTTGTTTTTAATTTGCACCTATGTAATAATCTATTTTCGTGGCGTTCGGCTGTCTGTTTTTTTATGTTCATCATTGCAAGATTTTCAGATGTTTTTGGGTGATTCATCAATTGCGATTTTTTTCAAAAATGTATTCTCAAATTTACTCCAGTTCTCCTTAACGTAGTGAACTTTTTGCTCAAATATTGCAATGTTTTCTCAGATTTTGGGCAAAGGGAAGTTCAGATGAACAAATCGATTCAATGCAAATCAAATTTGAGGTCAACACACTGAAATCATCGAAATAAAACAAATGGCAAAACGCTTTGCGAGAATTGCTATGATGGCTCGGGACATTTTGCGCTTTGCATAATGTTGATTTACCAAGAGAAGGGTCACATTATCTTAGACAGTTTTCCCCCATATTGCTTTGTAAATATCACATTTTTTAGTATAGCACAAATAAAGGAGGACTCTCATAGCCAGTTTAGAAGCCAAAGCTGAAATTGCAGCAGCCACTTTGTCACAGCTCTTAGCTCCGTCATAGAGATAAGGAGAGAAAGCACTGAAGCAGCTATACACATAGTGTGTGACAGAACAATAGTGAATAAAATAAATTAGTGTTTTAGGAAAAGAGAAAAATGCCGTAACTATTTTTCTGGGTGATTAGACGCCTTGGAGTACTTTTTGTTTGCCTAGAACTGAATTTCCCAGAAAAACTCAATGAAGTGGTCAAACTTGAATTCCATTTTATTTTTTCTTCTATACAGTTAATGTCTGAGAATAGCAAACCGAGTGTTACTTTTTGTGTTGCAGCCCGTCACTCCAGCGCCTCGTCTTGGCTATTTCTTGAAGCCTTTTTTTTACAGGGTTGCAGTGATGATGTCTCATCTATAATACTGGATTGGAACACTGCAGCCAATCAATGATCTCCGTAGCCAGGCTAAGGAATTTGATGCAGTACAGCTGATTGGTTGAAGTGGTCAAGTGTTGTAGCTGCAGCCTCTTTAAAAAAATCTCCAGAAAAAAGCGGGAAAGTGGTGCGGAAGCTTTCAAAATTCTTGAAATTCATGTAAAATATAAACATAAAATATATTAGAAAGTTGTGGAACTTTTAATTTGTACACAAATTATATTAGCAACAAACTAGAAAACCTTTAAACGTTGTTTGAAAAAATATATATTATTATATAAAATACATGAAGTGACAGAACCCCGATGTAAAAAAAGAAAGGCATCCTGCATCTCCAAGTATAGTAATTAACTTAGAAAGAATTAACCTCACGCATGAAAAAGCACGGGATCTTGAAAAGAACATTTTGCAAATTATTAATCAACATCACTCAAATGTTTTTGAACTTGTTTCATAAGGATAATTTGATTAACATTTGCCATTTACAACATTGATATATTTTATATAAACACTTACCTTTTTAATGATGCACGAGTAATTTGCAAATTATGACATCTCTTACATGGCATGACTAATTAAATGCTGAATGCAGAACTGGGAGCGGAGGAACTTACAAGGATCCATGGCTGTAATCCACAATGTATGAAAACATTGTGCTCAATAGGCGATTAAATGGAAATAGGCACGTTCCCATTCATTCATTAGGGAGCATTTTAGGGTCTGTTTTATGGCTGGAATATGTGATCATGTGGTGATTAAGGTTCAATAGAACTTCAGGTCCTAATATTACCTGTAAAATGGGCAATAAAATGCAGGTCCATGATGATCTTCAGAAGGCAACATTCCCATAATCAGTTCATATATCGTTCAGATTTTGTTTTCCCATAGGCATTCACTGAAATGTTGATCGATTTGATTCTACTAACCTCAGTGGTTATACTTTTGTCACTTTCCAGTAGTCTAGTCAAGTCTTGCAGGTTGACCAAAAAATCTCAAAAATGTAGGACCCATGTATAGTTTTCCTCTATTTATCCACATCTACCTGTGATATCTTCTCTCCACCATATGGTTTCATTGAGCCATCTCATAAGTCTTCTGTTTCCTCTACCTTCTTGCTTATCACAAATTCTTCACATTGCACTTATATAGAAAACTTTATAAAACCATTAAGACAAAAAAAGAGAAAAGTTTAATGCCCTTTACTATGTTATATTGCTGAAGCGCTAATTGAGTAGTGGTATTACGGTTTGCCCGAGTATTGTCTCTGGTCGGATTACTTAACCCCTTCCTGACATCAGACGTACTATCCCGTCCATGGGACCCGGGCCCCTATGCTCATGGAAGGGATAGTACGTCTACCGCGATCAGCGGCGCCCACGTGGTGAGCGCCGCTTATCGCGGCCGGGTGTCAGCTGATTATCACAGCTGACACCCGGCACAATGTGTCAGGGGTGGTCACAGACCGCCCCCGACACGTTAACCCCTTACACACCGCGATCAAACATGATCGCGGTGTACCGGGGGTTAAAGGGAAGCATCGACAGGGAGGGGGCTCCCTCCGTGCTTCCCTGAGCCCCCCACGGCAGCGCAATGTGCAGCGCTGCTGCCGGGGGCTCCTTTCCTGCAGGCCCCCGAATCCATGATGGCGACGGGGGCCTTCGGGGGCCTGCAGGAAGCTGGCTTCCTCAGTGCCTGCAAAGCGCAGGCATGAGGAAGCCTTGTGCACTGCCTGTGACAGATCGCTGATCTGTCACAGTGATCTGTGATGTGACAGATCAGCGATCTGTCACAGAACAGTGATGTCCCACCTGGGACTATTTAATAAAGTAAAAAAAAAATTAAAAAAAGTGTTAAAATAATTAAAAAAAAATCGCTAAATAAATTAAATAAAAAAAAAAATATTCCCCCAAATAAATCCATTTTTTGAAAATAATAATAAAAATAACAATAAAAGTACACATATTAGGTATCGCCGCATCCGTAACGACCCTCCCTATAAAACTGTCCCATTAGTTAACCCCTTTAGCGAACCCCTTAAAAAATAAAAATAAAAAACGAGGAAAAAAATTATGATTTATTATCATACCGCCAAACAAAAAGTGTAATAACGCGCGATCAAAAAGACGCATATAAAAATTCATGGTACCGCTGAAAACGTCATCTTGTCCCGCAAAAAGCGAGCTGCCATACAGCATCATCCGCAAAAAAATAAAAAAGTTATAGCTCGCAGAATAAAGCGATGCAAAAATAATTATTTTTTATATAAAATAGTTTTCATTGCATAAAACCGACAAAACATAAAAAAAGACCTAAATGAGGTATCGCTGTAACCGTACTGACCCGAAGAATAAAACCGCTTTATCAATTTTACCTCACGCAGAACGGTGTAAACGCACCCCCCCCAAAAGAAATTCATGAAACGCTGCTTTTTAATCATTCTGCGTCCCAAAAATCGGAATAAAAAGCGATCAAAAAAGGTCACGTGCCCGAAAATAGTACCAATAAAAACGTCAACTCATCCCGCAAAAAATAAGAGCTCACATGAATCGGTGGGTCAAAATACGGAAAAATTATAGCTCTCAATATGTGGTGATGCAAAAACTATTTTTACAATAAAAAGCGTCTTTTAGCGTGCGACAGCCACCAAACATAAAAACCGCCATTAATAGTAAATCAAACCCCCCGTTATCACCCCCTTAGTTAGGGAAAAATAATAAAATAAAAAAAAGTATTTATTTCCATTTTTCCATTACGGTTAGGGTTAGGGTTAGGGCTAGGGTTAGGGCTAGGGTTAGGGCTAGGGTTAGGGCTAGGGTTAGGGTTAGGGCTAGGGTTAGGGTTAGGGCTGAGATTAGGGTTAGGGGTGTGTTGGGGTTCGGGTTGGAGTTAGAATTGGGGGGTTTCCACTGTTTGGGCACATCAGGGGCTCTCCAAATGCAACATGGCGTCTGATTTCAAGTCCAACCAATTCTGAGTTGAAAAAGTCAAATGGTGCTCCTTCCCTTCCAAGCTCTGACATGCGCCCAAACAGTGTTTTAACCCACATGTAGGGTATCAGCTTACTCAGGACAAATTGCAAATCAATTTTTGGGGTCCAATTTTTCCTGTTACCCTTAGGAAAATAAAAAATTGGGGGCAAAAATATCATATTTGTGGAAAAAAATGATTTTTTTATTTTCACGTCCGAGCGTTATAAACTTCTGTGAAGCACTTGGGGGTTCAAAGTGCTCACCACACATCTAGATAAGTTCCGCGGGGGGTCTAGTGTCCAAAATGGGGTCACTTGTGGGGAGTTTCAATATTTTAGGTACATCAGGGGCTCTCCAAACGCACATGACACCCGCAGACCATTCCATCAAAGTCTGCATTCCAAAACGTCACTGCTTCCATTCCGAGCCCCGACGTGTGTCCATACAGTAGTTTTCTCCCACATATGGGGTGTCAGCGTACTCATGACAAATTGGACAACAACTTTTGCGGTCCAATTTCTCCTGTTACCCTTGGGAAAATGAAAAAATTGGGGACTAATTGATCATGTTTGTGGAAAAAATACGATTTTTTTATTTTCATGCCCGGGCATTATAAACTTCTGTGAAGCCCTTGGGGGTTCAAAGTGCTCACCACACATCTAGATAAGTTCCTTAGGGTGTCTAGTTTTCAAAATGGGGTCATTTGTGGGGGGTTTCCAGTGTTTAGGTACATTAGGGGCTCTCCAAAGGCAACATGACACCCGCAGACCATTCCATCAAAGTCTGCATTCCAAAACGTCACTACTTCCCTTCCGAGCCCCGACGTGTGTCCATACAGTAGTTTTCTCCCACATATGGGGCGTCAGCGTACTCAGGACAAATTGGACAACAACTTTTGGGGTCCAATTTCTCCTGGTACCCTTGGGAAAATAAAAAAATGGTGACTAAAAGATCATGTTTGTGGAAAAAATACAAATTTTTTATTTTCACGCCCGGGCGTTATAAACTTCTGTGAAGCACTGGGGGGTTCAAAGTGCTCACCACACATCTAGATAAGTTCCTTGGGGGGTCTAGTTTACAAAATGGTGTCATTTGTGGGGGTTTCCACTGTTTAGGTACATCAGGGGTTTTCCAATCGCGACATGGTGTCCGATCTCAATTCCAGCCAAAAATGTCAAATGCGCTGCTTCCCTTCCGAGCTCTGCCATGCGCCCAAATAGTGGTTTACCCCCACATGTGGGGTATCAGCATACTCAGGATAAATTGCACAATAACTTTTAGGGTCCTGTTACCCTTGGAAAAATAAGAATTGAGGGTGAAAAGATCATTTTTGTGGAAAAAATATGATTTTTTAATTGTACGGCTTTATGTTATAAACTACTGTGAAGCCCTTGGGGGTTCAAAGTTCTCACCACACATCTAGATAAGTTCCATAGGGGGTCTAGTTTCCAAAATGGTGTCATTTGTGGGGGGTTTCCACTGTTTTGGTACATCAGGGGTTTTCCAATCGCAACATGGTGTCCGATCTCAATTCCAGCCAAAACGTTAAATGGCGCTGCTTCCCTTCCGAGCTCTGCCATGTGCCCAAATAGTGGTTTACCCCCACATGTGGGGTATCAGCGTACTCAGGACAAATTGCACAATAACTATAAGGGTCCTGTTACCCTTGGGAATATAAAAATTGGGGTGAAAAGATCATTTTTGTGGAAAAAATATGATTTTTTAATTGTACCGCTGTACGTTATAAACTTCTGTAAAGCCCTTGTGGGTTCAAAGTTCTCACCACATATCTAGATAAGTTCCTTGGGGGGTCTAGTTTCCAAAATGGGGTCACTTGTAGGGGGTTTCCACTGTTTAGGTACATCAGGGACTCTCCAAACGTGACATGGCGTCCGATCTGAATTCCAGCCAATTTTGCATTGAAAAAGTCAAACGGCGCTCCTTCCATTCTGAGCTCTGCCATGCGCCGAAACAGTCGTTCCCCCCCACATATCAGGTATCAGCGTACTCAGGACAAATTGCACAATAACTTTTGCAGTCCAATTTCTCCTGTTACCCTTGGTAAAATAAAAAAAATTGAACCTGAAGTACTTTTTTTGTGAAAAAAAGTTAGATGTTCATTTTTTTTTAAATATTCAAAAAAATTCCTGTGACACACCTAAAGGGTTAATAAACTTCTTGAATGTGGTTTTGAGCACCTTAAGGGGTGCAGTTTTTAGAATGGTGTCACGTTTGGGTATTTTCTATCATATAGACCCCTCAAAGTGGCTTCAAATGTAGACCCCTCAAAGTGGCTTCAAATGTGATGTGGTCCGTAAAAATAAAATGGTGTTGTAAAAATGTGAAATCGCTGGTCAAATTTTAACCCTTATAACTTCCTAACAAAAAAAAATTTTGGTTCCAAAATTGTGCTGATGTAAAGTAAACATGTGGGAAATGTTAGTTATCAAGTTTTTTGTGTGCCATATCTCTGTGATTTAAGGGCATAAAAATTCAAAGTTGGAAAATTGCGACATTTTCAAAATTTTCGCCAAATTTCCGTTTTTCTCACAAATAAACGCAAGTTATTTGAATGAAATTTTACCACTAACATGAAGTACAATATGTCACGAGAAAACATTGTCAGAATCACCGGGATCCATGGAAGCGTTCCAGAGTTATGACCTCATAAAGGTACAGTGGTCAGAATTGTAAAAATTGGCCCGGTCATGAACGTGCAAACCACCCTTGGGGGTGAAGGGGTTAATAAACGATTGGTCAAACCCTGAAAACCAGAATTTTTCTGTAAATAAAGTAAAAAACATCTAGACACACAATCTCAAATCACCAGTATCAACGGGTTCTCTACTTTTTTTTACACCACGCGAAGACACAGATGACTGACAGCTATGCATAAAATTGTGACAAATTTTAAATTATGAACTGAATACATATACCAGATACTTGCTTATTCCTTTGCCATAGATTTACCTCGCATAGGAGAATTTTGAAATCCTTCCTTTTGTTTAGGTCAAGTCAACATAGCGACTTTGGCCATCACACAGGTTGAGTGGCCAATGATTCCTCTATGCTGTGCTTCATGATAGTGTTATGTAGGTAAATATTATCACTTTGTGAATTTGTGACCTGCAAAGTACTGCGATCAAAACAAGCTGGCTGCAAAAAAAAGTTGGAACCAGTTGGATTTTTGGCGACTTACTTGTTGGGGATCATGATACCTTGCTGGTCGCAAAATGACCCCTTTCACCTGCATCACGTTACGATGCAGCAGCACAGGGAGGTATTTGTCCACGTGACCTGCATCATGGTCAAAGTTGTCAGGTAGCATGCATATAAAATCATGTGTACAACCATAGAGGGACAAATTTATTAAGGATTTTTGTTTGCTGTTTTTGGCCTCCAAAACATACTTATAAAGCATTTGTGTTACTTTTTTATTCCTGATATGGCCTGATGATCCTGAGCTTCAAATTTTGGGCAGATGGTACTTTGTGGCGAGGCTGCACATCTCCTATAAGGAGGGGGCTTTGAAGAAAACAAAGTATTTAATATGCAATGCACTTGCTTCCTAATTAGCTCACAGTCCAAGTACAGATCTTCAATTTCCATAATGTAATATAGTCCAACTTGGAAAGTTGAGCCCAGTACCAGGCATATAAAAGATGTGCTAGATAATTAAAAGGGGTTCGCTTGTGGAGGTTAGCGTGAGCTGAGTGTGATCCATTAACTTTTTCTCCTTCAATCAAGGAAACAGAAGAACAACTTTAGATGGAAACATTTAGGTATATCTGTTATTTCTCCTTTTTTGTTTTATAACTGTTTTGCTTAATTGTGCCTCTTTCTTTTTCTCTTTTTATTAATCCTTTCCGACATCTGGCATAATAGTATGTCGATGTCGGGCTCTCTCGGCGCTGAGCCCATATCTTCTCCAGCACATGTCAGCTGTTTTGAACAGCTGACACGTGCCTCTAACAGCCGAGGGTGGAATCGCGATCCAACCACGGCTGTTAACTAGTTAAATGCCGCTGTCAATATCTGACAGCAGCATTTAACGTGCGCTTCCGGCAAGCACGCTGGAAATCCCACCCATTGGTGACCCCATCATGTGGTTGCGGGTCACCGATGGGTTGGCATGACAACCAGAGGTCTCCAGCAGGCCTCTATGGTTGTCACTGCCAGATTGCTATGAGTGCCAGCCAGTGGACGACGCTCATAACAAGTGAACAATTCTGATACATACAGGCAATTCAATCATCACCTGTATGTAACAGAGCCAATCGGATTATGGCAGCTTCAAGCCTCCCATAGATACTATTGAAGCATGCCAAAAGTAAAAACAAAAAATTTTTTAAAAATATTAAAAAAATAAAAAAATATAAACGTTCAAATCACCCCACTTTTGCTCCATTCAAAATAAAACAATAATTTAAAAAAATCAAACATACGCATGTTTGGTATCGCCGCATTCTGAATCGCCCGATCTATCAATTTAGAAAAATAATTAAACCGATAGCTATACGACGGAATGAGAAAAAAGGTCAAAATGACAGAACTACATTTTTTTGGTCACCGCAACATTGCATTCAAATGTAATAACGGGCAATCAAAAGATCATATCTGCACCAAAATGATATCATAAACCCCTTTACCCCCAAGGGTGGTTTGCACGTTAATGACGGGCCAGTTTTTTCAATTCTAACCACTATAACTTTATGAGGTAATAACTCTGGAACGCTTCCACGGATCCTGGTGATTCTGACATTGTTTTTCTCGTGACATATCGTACTTCATGTTAGTGGTAAAATTTCATTCATATAACTTGCATGTATTTGTGAAAAAAACGGAAATTTGGTGAAAATTTTCAAAAATTTAGCAATTTTCCAAATTTGAATTTTTATGCCTTTAAATCACAGAGATATGGCACACAAAAAACTTAATAAGTAACATTTTCCATATGTTTACTTTACATCAGCACAATTTTGGAACCAAAATTTTTTTGTTTGGAAGCTATAAGGGTTAAAAGTTGACCAGTGATTACTAGTGTTGAGCATTCCGATACTGCAATATCGGGTATCGGCCGATATTCGCGGTATCGGAATTCCGATACTGAGTTCCGATACTTTTAGTATATCGAATACCGGAATCGGAAGTTCCCATAAAGCAATGAGCCAGTTTGATTTTATACAGCCAATGAGGATCTTAAGAAGTGTGGGCACATCCTGTTAGAGCACGTTAGGCATGTAACTACTGGCATGGCTGTGATTGGCTGCTGAAATGATGTCATGATGCACTATAAAAGCCGCCACCGCCATTTTGGGTTCACTCTGCTGTGAATTCAGTTATGGATAGGACGCTGCTGTTCTGAGGGACAGTGTGACCTAGCGATTTGCTATATTGTGCTTTAACCAGGCTACTTTATCAACTGCTGTAGCTTTCTTTTGCCTTGCAGCGCTGTTCACGGCTGTCTGCGAGGTCTCTGTGTGTGAGTGCAGCTCACGCTGTAGTGTGTTCTGCAGCCAGCCACCTCCGGTTGTAGTCCACTCAGCGTGCGTCTCATACATTGTCCTTTTTTGCATTAGTGCTGCTCATTGTTCCAAATTTCTCCTATTAGTGTGGTTCCATCCGTATCCAGCTAGAATATTTGCAAACACTATATAGGAGTAGATAGAGGAGCCTTTCTGCTGGCTTGTGCCCTGCAGCTCCAGCCAGATTAGTATTAGCCTATTTTTTGGATCCTCATCTATTGCATTGTAGGTTACCTTCCTGCATTGTAATAGCTACAAAAAGTTTGTGATACTATTGGTTTTACATCTTTGGGCACATTCAGTGTCTTTTTGTGAAAAAAAAAAAGTTAATAAAGTTCACCAAACACTCCACTTTACAGTTGTGTAGGCCACATTAGCTCATATTAAAGTCTAGTCCACACTCTATAAAATTAGTGTTTCTTACACCTGTTAGCAGCTGTTCAGGAATAAGCACACTAAGCCCTTAGTACTTTTCTGCCTATCTTTATCAGTCTACCAAGATGAAGAAGGCAGGGAGTAAGGCACGTGGTCGTGGGAGTGGAGTTTCTGCAGGGAGAGGATGTGGGGATTCTGTGCCTGCTGCGAGCACTAGTGACTCAGCATCCCCCAATTTTACCAGGGAACAGTCCTTTATGCGCAGCTTTGTAGGAGCTCGCTGTACCCCACTGCTGCGGGACGAACAAATTGAAGCCGTTGTCAGATGGATGGCAGCTAACGCATCGACTTCAATTAGTTCCAGATCCTCTCAGGTCCAGAGCACTGAAGAGCACCCATCTGTCTCTTCACCACCTGCCAAATTGCCCAGGCAGTCAGAGAGCCCTGAACAGGAGCCATCTCTACTTCTATTCTCTGAATCTGTTGGCTTGGAAAGAGGGGGCCAGCCAAGCAGCATTCGAGAATTTGAAGAAGAGGTAGTATGCAGTGATGCGCAACAGCTTTGTCTCTCTGAATCTGAAGAGGCAGGTGGGCCAGTGCCTATGGTCAGCACACCTCAGTACGCATCAGATGATGAGACTCAGGTGCCACTTTCTGGTGCGCACTGTGCTGTCGAGACTACCCAGGAGAAGCAGTCGTTTGAAGAGGGTAGTGTAGATGATGAGGTCCTTGACCCATCATGGCGTGAGGTACAGGAAGGTGGTGGGAGCAGCTCTGAGGAAGAGATTCCCCAAATGGCCAAAAAACGAGTGAGAGGGAAGGGGCAGACTCGGTTGCCTGTAGCCTCCACTTCGGCACCCATTAGGAGCATGCCTCTTCCAAAACCCAAAACGGGCACTCCCAAGACTTGCAGTGCCTGGTTCTTTTTTGACACAGTTGCAGATGACATTTGCTTTCTCAAATGCAAGCTGTGTAATCAGAAAATGAAAAGAGGGAAAAGTGTCAGCAACCTCAATACCACAAATATGTGGAAACATGTGCGGAGCAAGCACGTGGTGGAGTTACAAAGACACACTGAAGACCTAGGCCAACCTACAGCGCCACCTACCACCTCTTCAGCTCATGTTGTAGCCTCTTCCTCCAGCTCACACACAGCTGGTTCGGCTTCCTCACAGGATCGCCATGGTAGAACATCTGGCACTGTTGTAGAGACACAGTGTCATTCCTCCCACAGCAAGACATTCCCTGTCATCCTCACACTCCCAGGCCAGTCTACAGCCATCGGTAGCACAGGCATGGGAGAAAAGGCACCCATACTCGGCAAACCACCCCCGAGCACAGGCTCTGAATGCTGGCATTGCAAAACTACTGTCCCTTGAAATGCTCTCATTCAGGCTGGTGGAGACTGACATCTTCCGTAACTTCATGGCATTGGCAGTCCCACAATACAATGTGCCCAGCAGCTTTTATTTCAGCAGGCAAGCTGTCCCTGCCCTGCAAAAGCATGTGAAGGGAAAAAATTAAACATGCGCTACTAAACGCCGTCAGTAGCAAGGTCCACCTGACTACTGATACGTGGACCAGTAACCATGGACAGGGACGATATACTTCCCTCACTGCCCATTGGGTAAATGTTGTGAAGCCGGGTACAGATCTTGAGAGTGGCGCTGTATGTGTTCTGCCAACTCCAAGGATTGCAGGAATCCAGTCTGTACACATTGACTCCTCCTCCTCATACTCCAGTTTCTCTGAATCAGCGCTGCAGGAGCCGTCACAGTCTACCTCCACATGGACCCGTGAATGCTAACCTGTTATGACCGATATGAGCACAGCCCTGGCTAAACGTCAACAGGCCGTATTGAAATTAATTTCCTTGGGGAATCAAAGCCACACAGCGCAGGCGCTCTGAAATGCCATCAAGCAGGAGAGCGACGTGTGAATTGTGCCAGTGAATCTCCAGCCAGGCATGGTAGTGTGTGACAATGGCCGAAATCTGGTGGCAGCTCTGGGCCTAGGCAACCTCACTCACATCCCATGTCTGGCACATGTGCTCAACTTGGTCGTGCAGAGTTGTTTGAGGAACTATCCGGATCTTGATGCACTGCTGCACAAGGTCCGCATAGAGTGTACTCACTTGTGGCGTTCCAGCATGGCAAGATTGCGCATTGCAGCTCTGCAGCGCCGATTCCGCCTTCCGGAACATCGCATCATATGTGACCTACCCACCAGGTGGAATTCAACGTTACATATGTTGGAGAGGTTGTGTGAGCAGCAGGCAGCAGTAATGGAGTACCAGCTGCATCAGGCGCAAACAATTCGCACTGCCTGCCGTTCACACTTCAGTACCACTGAGTGGGCCTCTATGAAGGACATCTGCCACGTTTTGCGTGCCTTCGATGATTCCACGCAGATGGCGAGTGCAGATGATGCACTAGTCAGCATGACTATCCCCCTTATCTGCCTGATTGAAAAAACACTGCAAGCACTAAGGGACGAGGTTGTGGAAGAGGTGGAGGATGAGGAGTCACAAATGCCATCTGCTTCTGGACAGTTTGCTCAGTGTGGTTCCTCACAAAGGCCTAGGCAGGGGACACTTTGTGAGGAGGATGAGGAGGAGTCAATGGAGGAGGAAGACATCTGTCCAGAGGAGAGAGGTACACAATGCTCTAGTAGTCAGTATGTAGAGCGAGGGTGGGGTGATGCAGAGCAGGCAGAGATGACGCCTCAAGCAGGGGACAGCATTTCTTGGCCAGTTGGCAGTCTGCAGCACATGGTTGATTTCATGCTGCACTGCATGAGAAACGACCGCCTCATCAACCACATTCTCAACACGGCTGATTATTGGGTGTACACCCTCCTAGATCCTCGCTACCGGGACAACTTACAAAGCCTCATAACACCGTTGAACCTGGAGCGTAAAATGCGGGAGTACCAAGACACACTGGTGCATTCCATCATGTTCTCCATTCCACCTGAGAACAGTGCTGCTAGTGCTTTACAAAGCAGCTCAGTGCGTCGAGGCAGTGAAGGAAACTCTGCACAAAGAGGGAGCTGAAGCAGCGCCTCAGCACAAGGCAAGACCAGTATGGCCCAAATGTGGCAAAGTTCTGTGTCCCAGCCACAAATGTCTACACCATCACAGACAGCTCCAGTCAGCAGGAGGCAACGTTTCCGTCAGATGGTGACAGACTACACGTCTTGCCCTCTCAGTGTTCTCCCACACGGTTCTTCCCCCTTCAAGTTTTGGGTCTCTAAGCTGGATACATGGCCAGAGCTTAGCGAGTATACATTGGAGATGCTGGCTTGCCCTGCTGCTAGTGTATTATTGGAACGCATCTTTAGTGCCGCAGGTGGTGAACTAACATACCGTCGCATGCGACTATCCTCCAATAACGTTGACCGGCTTACTTTTATGAAAATGAACAAGGTCTGGATCTCGCAGGAATTTGCCCGTCCTCTTTCAGGTTAAATAATTGGTTGGCAACAGTATCCAGGTCTCCTGTTGTGTTCATGTTTCTACCACCTGAACTGTAATCCCTGGGCTCCAACACCGCCAGTTGCTGCTCATAAGTGCCGTCTGCACCGTCAACATATGCTCCAGTGTTATTGGGGTTCAGTAACGTCAGCTGATCCCCTGCTGTGTGTCCGGCAATTTCTCCTGCTCTGTCCACATTCACACTACTACAGATATTAAACTTGCTCCAATTAGGCCTCTGCCTCCACTCTGTTTCTATTATTTAGCCTGGTCTCCAACACCGCCAGTTGCTGCTCAGAAGTGCCGTCTGCACAATCAACACTTGTTCCTGTGTTACTGGGGTTCAGTAACGTCAGCTGATCCCCTGCTGTGTGTCCGGCAATTTCTCCTGCTCTGTCCACATTCACACTACTACAGATATTAAACTTGCTCCAATTAGGCCTCTGGCTACACTCTGTTTCTACTGTAATCCCTAAAGACGACGACCCTGAAGACCACCCCGAAGACGACGACCCAGAAAATGACAACCCTGGAGACGACGACCCTGAAGACCACCCCGAAGAAGACCAAGAAGATGACCCTGAAGAGGATGATGAAGGAGAAAGTGTGGGAGAAGTAAAAAAGAAGGTGAAGAGCATGGAAGTAGTGAAACATAAATATCTGACAAAATGTAAAAAAGCTTAACATAGTCAATATCTTTGTAACTCCGAACGTCTTTAAAAAAAAATTATTCCTGCTATTCCATTTGATTGGGATAAACCGCTATGCCTTTAATGTCTCCTCCACCTCCCCCAATACATTCTACATTATTCTTAGTTGTTTTCCTTAATGTAGATTTAACCTACAAGGAAAGTAAGGGTTTATTTTCATTCCGATATTTGTGCCCCATTGACTTGCATTGGTTTCCGGTATCGGAATCGGCGATATCCGATATTTTTGGGGTATCGGTCCGATCCAATCCGATCCGATATTTCCCGATATCAGAAGGTATTGCTCAACACTAGTGATTATTCATTTTTACAACACCATTTTTTTTAGGGATGACATCACATGTGAAGTCACTTTGAGGGGTCTATATGAAAGAAAATACCCAAAAGTGATACCATTCTAAAAGCTGCACCCATGACGGTGTCAAAACCACATTCAAGAAGTTTATTAACCCTTCAGGAATTTTTTTAAAGGTTTTAAAAAATGAACATTTAACTTTTTTTCACCAAAAAATTAATTCAGGTCCATTTTTTTTATTTTACCAAGGGTAACAGAAGAAATTGGACTGCAAAAGTTATTGTGCAATTTGTCCAGAGTACGCTGATACCTGACATGTGGGGGGAAACACTGTTCCGGAGCATGGCAGAGCTCAAAAGGGAAAGAGCGCCATTTGACTTTTTCAGCGCAAAATTGGCTGGAATTGAGATCGGACGACATGTCACGTTTGGAGAGCCCTTGATGTGCCTAAAGAGTGGAAACCCCCACAAGTGACAACATTTTGTAAACTAGACCCCCTATGTAACTTATCTAGATGTGTGTTGAGCACTTTGAACCCCAAGTGCTTCATAGAAGGTTATAACGCCCGGGCGTGAAAATAAAAAAAATCATATTTTTTCCACAAACATGATCTTTTAGTTGCCAATTTTTTATTTTCACAAGGGTAACAGGAGAAATTGGACCCCAAAAGTTGTGCAACTTGTCCTGAGTATGCTGATACCCCATATGTGGGAGAAATTTACTGTATGGGTACACATCAGGGCTCGGAAGGGATGTAGTGATGTTTTGGAATGCAGACTGATGGAATGGTCTGCGGGTGTCATCTCACGTAGAGCAATAAAAATAAAAAAAATCATATTTTTTTCCACAAAAATGATATTTTTGCCCCCAATTTTTTATTTTCCCAAGGGTAACAGGAGAAAGTTGCTGTGCAATTTGTCCTGAGTAGGCTGATACCCCATATGTGGGGGTAAAGCACTGTTTGGGCGCATGGCAGAGCTTGGAAGGGAAGGAGCACCATTTGACTTTTTCAACTCGGAATTGACTGGAATTGAGTTCGCGCTGCTCCGAGGGTCTCAGGGAAGCATGCAGGGAGACCCCTCCCTGCGTTATTCTTCCCTATGCCCCCGGTACACTGCGATCATATTTGATCGCAGTGTGCCAGGGGTTAATGTGCCGGGACGGACCGTGCCGTGTGTCAGCTGTGATGATCAGCTGACACCCGGCCGTGATCAGCAGCGCTCCCCCCGTGAGCACCGCTGATCGCGCTGATGTACTATCCCGTCCCCGGTCATATGGGCCCGGGTACCATGGACGGGATATTACATCAGATGTTAGAAAGGGGTTAAAATGTCAGCTCAGCATTCAAAAAATAAGCCCTCACCCCACCCGAGATCATGAAAAATGGAGACGTTATGGGTATTGGAAAATGGCGCAATTTTTTTTTAAAGAAACTTTGGAATTTTTTTTCACCACTTAAGTAAAAAAGAACCTATATATGTTTGATGTCTATGAACTCATAATGCCTTGGATAATCATAATGGTATGTCGGTTTTAGCATTTCGTGAGCAAAGTTAAAAAAACAAGTGTGGGATTGCATTTTTTTTCCAATTTCACCGCTCTTGTAATTTTTTTTCATTTTCCAATACACTAAATGTTAAAACCAATGGTGTCGTTCAAACATACAACTCGTCCTGCAGAAAACAGGCCCTCACATGGACATTTTAACCAAAAAAGTATGGCTCTGGAAAGAAGGGGAGCAAAAAATGAAATTGCAAAACCAAAAATACCTCTGGCCGTTAAGGGTTAATAAGTTGGTCCGTGTATAAAGGATCCATAGCCTTAGGGAGAGCGTGTGGACATTTGGCTGTCAGATGACAGTGTATAATTAAGGGACTTATCACCCCATGTGTTTCATGAATGGAGGCAGTGTGTTGTGTAGCTGGAGTGTGGGGACTGTGTTGGAGTATTTTTTATTCTCACACTGCAACCTATAACATAGATTGAGCGCAATGCTGAGTGACGTGAGATAGATTAACAATTGCACCTCGCGTTACATGATGAGAAGTGTGTACATGACGGCACGCCTTGTTAATTAATACTATCACATACTACACTTGATAAGATATTGGCACCAGTAATTATACATTTTCCACACTATGTTCAATTTTAAGCACGCATTTACAAGTTTTCAGGGTTTTTTTATTGAGGCAACTTGGGATCAAAGCTATAGGATATGCTAAGGTAACATTAGGTCCCTAGCACTTTTAGGCACCCCAAGGCCCCTCTGCACATAAAAAGACTTCAGTATTATAAATACTACATGGTGCTATATATGGGAGGCACGATTATACATTTTCAAGATACACTTATACCACTTTGCAAATCTATAACTGTAAAGATAAATGATTCCAATTTGCTTTAATATAAAAAAGAAATAAAAGTAAAGTATGGTAAAGTGATTGAAAATGTTTTATGATTTTTTGCAAGTGTTACCTTGTTTTCTCTCATTTCTAAGCACTGAATGTTTGTAACCAGCGTATGTTATTATTATCTAGTCTTGGAGCTGCCCGTCTTCAAGCACCTGCATTCTACAATGTAAAATATTGTCTCCAAGGACTTGATACCTTAATCTACTAAGGGATTAGTTCTCACGGCCGCACATTTCTCTTGTGTTTTTGTCTTTTGTCTTTCAAGATTTTGCTTTTGATAAATGCTATCATTAAATCTTCCTGAACATGAATCCTTCACAGCTCTGATGGGATTTTTAAGAACGCAGCATAAAGTGAACAAAAAAATAACTTTTTTTTTTAGCATAGTCTTTTGTCTTTTTTTTACTTGCCATAGTTTTTGCAGGAATAAAGGACTGTCGGATTGTGATATATTGTGAAAATTATGTCTGAGGTTCTCAGTTAAAAATAATAGTTCAAAATTCACAGCTTTGTCAAAGAAAATGTGACAGAGTATTCAAACAGTTCTATCTGTGAGGTGTCGAGTTCCCACCGCTGCACAGGGGGAATTTCGAACCATGTCTGCTGCAGTCCATTCTCTTCCAGCCACAGTGGAGCCTGCTCAGCAGTTATGTCGGTCCCAGCATCTGGCTCAAGCAGATACTGTGCATTTGTTTACAGCTGCCGTTCCAGGCTCAGCCTTTGTAACCAGCATTGATCAGCGGTGAGCAGACATTACAGGGACTAAGTCCTGCTTTTCTTCTACTGAGCATGCCCACAGGACGACCTCTCATTGGAGGTCAGGGGTCACATGCTAAGGTCCTGTAGTGGTTCCTACTAGGAAAGTCCCTGAAGCTGGCAACTATAAAAGGTACGCATGGCTGCCCCGCCATGCGCTAGTATAAAACTTTAATTGTGTATGTGTGGATGTTCTGTATGTTTGGTATCTGGTGAAAGCTCCTTAAGAATACCTCCCTGGTGTTGTTGCATGTTTTGAGTGTTTGAGCTAACTAGCGCCAGATTGTGCCTTCCAGCACTAGCACGAATATACTGTGTAAAGCCAGCAGCGACCGCCAGTGCGGCACCGTATGCACTTAATGTGGTAATTGCTTAATTAGGTGTGTCCTAACAACCGGTCACTGTAGGGTGGGAATTCCCACTTGGACTTAGCATCTGTCTCACGGCGTCCTCAGGCACGGGCCCAAAAGCCATCGAGGGTCAGAGCGAGTCCAATCACCAGTATAGTGGGGGTGAATCATAGAGATCCCTGTTGTGAGTTCATTTTCCCCTTCGTCACTGAGGTCTGGTGAACTCCCTATTCTGGTAAAGGAAGGTAATGAGCCTGATTATCAGGCACCTGAGCCTAATGAGGATGACTGGCTGAGTGGAGTCACTGACTGGATATAAGGCTGCCGACGCCCTTCTGCCCTGCGGGTGATTTCTCTGTGGACTTCTAGGACACCAGTCTGATTCCTGCTCCTCTAAAGCTAAGTTCTCTGCTTTGCCTGTTAGCATTTGTGTTTTGTTTTTGTTTTCCTTGCTTTTCTGGATTCTGCCATTCCCTGCTGGGGTGAGCTGAATCTCCTTTTGCCGGTTGCTCTGTCTTCAGAATATTCCTGAGTACTGACATAGCTTTTTTGAAGCTTAGCGTCTTCAGGGCCTTTTTCACTGTCAGTCTGTTGGCTCTTATTTTCATAGGGTTTTTCACGGATTGCAGACAGCAGCCTTCCTGTCCTTTCCTGTCTAGTTAGCTTGGGCCCCGTCTTTGCTCAGTCTATCTTTCTGTCTGTGTTAGTGTTTTCATCTTGCTTCACCGTCATTATATGTTGGGGGCTGCCTATTAATTTGGGGTCTGCTCTGGGGCAGTTAAGATTTCCACTTTCTTTCTTTAGGCCTATTTAATTCTCCGTCTGTGATCGAGGGGTCTAGGGCATCGTAGGAACCCCCCACGGCTACTGTTAGTTGTGATAGGATCAGGGGTCTGCAATCCGATAGCTGCCAACCTCTCTGGTTTTCTGGACTTAGCTAGCATTTCTGTTTTTGCCTCCTACGGTGACTCAATCATAACAGAATCACCCGCCATACCGCAGATCCTAGGGTACTCAATAGCAGGAAAGAATTGTGTTAAAAAAAAAAAAAAAAAGTGTGTGTATATTCTTTCCTCTATATCTCTGAGGCTGTAGGGGGAATTTTTTTTTCTCTCAATGGAGATAAAGCAATTGTCTGATCGTATGGAGCAGCTCGCTGCGGAAGTGCGGGGAATTTCCGCCTACCTTGCTCATTCGCATGCTGTTGAACCAAAGATCCCTACACCTGATGTATTTTTTGGGGATCGATCTAAATTTTTGAGTTTCAAAAATAATTATAAATTATTTTTTGCCTTGAAGCCTAACTCATCAGGGAGCTCCGCGCAGCAGGTTAAAATTGTCATCTCTTTGCTGCGTGGCGATCCCCAGGATTGGGCGTTTTCTTTGAAACCAGATGATCCTATTCTGACTAATGTGAACGCATTCTTTCAAGCTTTGGGGTTGTTGTATGACGAACCTAATGCTATTGATCAGGCTGAAAAGACCCTGTTGGCATTGAACCAGGGTCGAGATTCTGCAGCGTTGTACTGTCAAAAGTTCCGAAAGTGGGCGGTCCTTACTACCTGGAATGATAATGCCTTGGCTGCTCTCTTTCGGAAGGGTTTGTCAGAAGCCGTAAAAGATACTATGGTGGGATTTCCTGTTCCCTCTGGTCTGGACGATTTTATGTCATTAGCCATTCAGGTTGATCGGCGTTTACGTGAACGCAGGATTGCACGAGAGGTGTTGCCACCGGTTGAACAGACGTCTGAACCTATGCAATGTGATAGAGTTTTGTTTAAGGCGCAACGTCAGGAGTTCAGAAGGCGTAATAAGCTGTGTTTTTTCTGTGGAGATGCCTCGCATATTATTTCTGTTTGTCCTAAACGAGAGAAACGCTTTGCACACACGTTTTCTGTTGGTGGTGTTCAACCTAAGTTTCTTCTGGCAATTACTCTGATCTGCTCCCTGTCCACATTTTCCGCCAAGGCTTTTGTGGATTCGGGAGCAGCGCTAAACCTAATGGACTTGGATTTTGCTAAACATTGTAGATTTCCGATGACACCTCTGCAGACGCCTATCCCTTTGAGGGGGATTGATGCTACTCCTTTGGCTAAAAATAAACCTCAGTTTTGGACTTAGGTGGTCATGCGGGTCGCCCCAGACCATCAAGAAAATTGCAGATTTTTAGTGTTGCATGGTCTGCATGATGCCGTTGTTCTGGGGTTTCCCTGGTTGCAAATTCATAATCCAGTTTTGGATTGGAAATCTGTGTCTGTGGTGAGTTGGGGTTGTCGGTGTGCCTTTAGTGAGGCTCCGGTTTTTTCCACCTCTCCTCAGTCGCATGATGTTCCTGACTATTTGGCGGACTTTTATGATGTATTTAGTGAGAATGAGTCTGCGTCCTTGCCTCCTCATAGGAGTTATGACTGTGCAATTGAACTAAGCCCGGGGTGTAAATTTCCCAAGGGTCGGCTCTTCAATTTATCTGTACCCGAGCACGAGGCTATGCGGTCCTATATTAAGGAGGCGTTGGAGAAGGGTCATATTAGACCCTCCTCTTCACCCTTAGGTGCCGGGTTTTTTTTGTGGCCAAAAAGGATGGTTCTTTAAGGCCTTGTATTGATTATCGTGCCCTCAATAAAATTACTATTAAATATCAGTATCCGTTACCCCTGATTTCGGATCTATTCTCTAGAGTTAGAGGTGCTTGCTGGTTTACCAAGCTTGACCTCAGGGGGGCGTATAATCTTATCCGCATTAAGCAGGGGGATGAATGGAAGACGGCGTTTAATACTCCGGAGGGACATTTTGAGTACCTGGTGATGCCTTTTGGGCTCACTAATGCCCCTTCTGTCTTCCAGTGCTTCATGAACGATATTTTCCGAGACTTTGTCGATAAATTTTTGATTATCTATCTGGATGATATTTTGATCTTCTCCAAGGATTGGGATTCTCATGTGGAACATATTCGGACTGTGTTCCAGATCTTGAGGGAGAATTCCCTGTATGTCAAAGGATCGAAATGTCTTTTTGGAGTACAGAGGATTTCATTTTTCGGATTTATTTTGTCTCCGTCAACTACTGAAATGGACCCGGCCAAGGTACAGGCCATTTATGATTGGGTTCAGCCCACTTCTTTGAAGGCCCTCCAGAAGTTTTTGGGTTTTGCTAATTTTTATCGGAAATTTATAGCAAAATTTTCTAGTATTGCCAAGCCATTGACTGATCTGACTAAGAAGGGTGCTGATGTGTTGAATTAGTCTCCGGAGGCTGTTGCTTCCTTTCAGGAGCTGAAGCGAAGATTTACCTCCCCCCGGTTTTGCGGCAACCTGATGTCTCACTCCCGTTCCAGGTAGAGGTGGATGCTTCTGAGATTGGTGCAGGAGCTGTTTTGTCCCAAAAGGATCCTGTAACATCTAAAATGAATCCCTGTGCTTTCTTTTCCCGAAAGTTCTCTCCATCTGAACGTAACTATGATGTGGGGAATCGGGAACTGTTGGCCATGAAATGGGCATTTGAGGAGTGGAGACATTGGTTGGAGGGAGCTAAACTTCAAGTTGTGGTCCTCACTGACCACAAGAATTTGATTTACCTAGAGTCGGCTAAACGCTTGAACCCTAGACAGGCTAGGTGGGCCTTGTTTTTTACACGTTTTGATTTTGTGGTCTCTTTTCTTCCTGGAACTAAGAAAGTCAAGGCAGACGCCCTCTCTAGGAGTTTCTTTGCTGATTCTCCTGTGGTGACCAAGCCTGCTACCATCTTAGGCGAAGGGGTAGTTCTTTCTGCCATCTCGCCCGATTTGAGACTTGCTCTGCAAGAGTTCCAGGAGGACAAACCTGAGCGTTGTCCCAGTGGAAAGTTGTATGTTCCTGACCAGTGGAAGAAGAGAGTGATGTCTGAAGTTCATTGCTCTGCATTGGCTGGTCATCCAGGTATTTTTGGTACTAGAGATCTGGTGAGTCGCTCTTTTTGGTGGCCCACCTTGTCTCATGATGTCAGGAATTTTGTGCAGTCCTGTGGGACTTGCTCCCGGTCTAAATCTTGTTCTCGCTCTAGCGGGTTGTTGATGCCTTTGCCGGTCCCCAGGAGGCCATGGACCCATATTTCAATGGATTTCATCTCTGATATGCCGGTCTCTCAAAGAATGACTGTTATTTGGGTGATTTGTGATAGGTTCTCTAAGATGGTTCATCTTGTACCACTCCCTAAGTTGCCATCTTCCTCTGAGTTGGTGCCCCTGTTTTTGCAACAGGTGGTTCGCTTACACGGGATTCCTGAGAACATTGTATCTGACGGAGGAGTTCAGTTTGTGTCTAGATTTTGGAGGACTTTCTGTTCCAAGCTGGCAATTCAGTTGTCCTTCTCTGCTTTTCACCCTCAGACCAATGGGCAGACAGAGAGAACAAACCAGACCTTGGAGTCGTATTTGAGATGTTTTATTTCCGCTGATCAGGATGATTAGGTTTCATTTTTGCCCTTGGCCGAATTTGCTTTAAATAATAGAGCTAGTTCTGCCACTTTGATGTCACCTTTTTTTTGTAACTTTGGGTTTCATCCTCGATTTTCTTCAGGGCAGGTGGAGCCTTCTGCCTGCCCAGGTGTTGACACTGTGGTGGAGAGAATGCACCAGATCTGGGACCAAGTGGTGGATAAGTTATCTCTCTCCCAGGAAAAGGCCCAGCGGTTTTCCAATCGACATAGGACCATTGGTCCCCAGTTTAAGATTGGTGATATGGTGTGGTTATCATCAAAAAATATTGCTATGAAGGTGGCTTCTCCTAAGTTTAAGCCTAGATTTATTGGACCTTACAAGATTTTGGAGATTATTAATCCGGTCTCTTTTCGTTTGGCTCTTCCTGTCACATTTAAAATCCATAATGTGTTCCATAAGTCCTTGTTGAAGAGGTTTGTTGAACCAGTTGTTCCTGGGGTGGCACCTCCAGACCCTGTATTGGTTGAAGGTAACATGGAATATGAGGTAGAGAAAATACTGGATTCCCGTCTGGCTAGACGGATACTCCAGTATTTGGTTAAGTGGAAGGGTTATGGTCAGGAGGATAATTCCTGGGTCTCTGCCTCTGATATTCATGCCAAAAGATTGGTGCATGCCTTTCATCGGGCTCACCCTGATCGCCCTGGTGGCGTGGTTGAGGGTTCGGTGACCCCTCCTCAAGGGGGAGGTACTGTTGTGAGTTCATTTTCCCCTTCGTCACTGAGGTCTGGTGAACTCCCTATTCTGGGAAAAGGAAGGTAATGAGCCTGATTATCAGGCACCTGAGCCTAATGAGGATGACTGGCTGAGTGGAGTCACTGACTGGATATAAGGCTGCCGACGCCCTTCTGCCCTGTGGGTGATTTCTCTGTGGACTTCTAGGACACCAGTCTGATTCCTGCTCCTCTAAAGCTAAGTTCTCTGCTTTGCCTGTTAGCATTTGTGTTTTGTTTTTGTTTTCCTTGCTTTTCTGGATTCTGCCATTCCCTGCTGGGGTGAGCTGAATCTCCTTTTGCCGGTTGCTCTGTCTTCAGAATATTCCTGAGTACTGACATAGCTTTTTTGAAGCCTAGCGTCTTCAGGGCCTTTTTCACTGTCAGTCTGTTGGCTCTTATTTTCAAAGGGTTTTTCACGGATTGCAGACAGCAGCCTTCCTGTCCTTTCCTATCTAGTTAGCTTGGGCCCCATCTTTGCTCAGTCTATCTTTCCGTCTGTGTTAGTGTTTTCATCTTGCTTCACCGTCATTATATGTTGAGGGCTGCCTATTGCTTTGGGGTCTGCTCTGGGGCAGTTTAGATATCCCCTTTCTTTCTTTAGGCCTATTTAATTCTCCGGCTGTGATCGAGGGGTCTAGGGCATCGTAGGAACCCCCCACAGCTACTGTTAGTTGTGATAGGATCAGGGGTCTGCAATCCGATAGCTGCCAACCTCTCTGGTTTTCTGGACTTAGCTAGCATTTCTGTTTTTGCCTCCTACGGTTACTTAATCATAACAGATCCCACTAGCATCTACCAGCTTCACCCTGTGACTGCTAACAGGGCACAGCATTCATTTAGCAACTCTGTGAAGCAACAGCGTTCGCTTCTACTCACACTGGGTGAGGTTATCCCACATGTGAGCAAGAGTTCATCCACCAAATTGTTCACCATTACTCAGCAGCCTTATATCTCCCTTTATAATATTTGGTGCGCTCTGCCAGCCCTAACACTATCATAACTAGTTAATAAATTGCATAGTGTAGCATGGAGACTATGTCAGTGGCGGCCACTGAAAACCTGGTGCCCATGTGCAAGAACCAAGCTATATATATATATATATATATATATATATATATATACTGCGTATATATATATACACTCTATATATATATTTATAAATATATATATACAGTTGTGCTCAGAAGTTTACATACCACGGCAGAATTTTTCCTTTCTTGGCCTTTTTTCAGAGAATATGAATGATAACACAAAAACTTTTTCTCCGCTCATGGTTAGAGGTTGGGTAAAGCCATTTATTCTCAAACTACTGTGTTTTCTCTTTTTAAATTATAATGGCAACCCATAACATACAAATAACCCTGATTAAAAGTTCACATACCCCATTTCTTAATACCGTGTGTTGCCCCCTTTAATGTCAATGACAGCTTGAAGTCTTTTGTGGTAGTTGTGGATGAGGTTCTTTATTTTCTCAGATGATAAGCTGCCCACTCTTCTTGGTGAATGTTGCTGAATGTCCAACATCAACATATGCAAATTTTTCCACCTCCCTAACTGGGCTGCCTCCCCCCACAGGGCCCGGGTTACCACCTGGCGCACGCACCCGTGCAAGTGCCGTTGCCCTGGACAGGTGGGAGGGCACACTCTTTGGCAACGGCACTGGCACAAGGTCCCTCATAGTAGAATCAAGTGTCTCTGACAGTGGGGGTGCACACCCGCCGTCAGACACACCGGCGTACTATGAGGGGCCCTGTGACAGTGCCGTCGCCAACGAGTGGGCCCCCTACTTGCTCAGGATCACAGCACTTGCAGAGTTGAAATACTTACCTCTCCCTGCTCCACTACCGTGACTTCTTCCACGTTTCCTGACAGTGACATTCTGGTCAGAGAGCGCGATGACATCACGTCTGTACGCCCTCTGCCGAAACAGTCCAAGTGCACTGAGATGGAAGATGGGGACGACGAGGAGTCCAGACTAGTACAGGGATTCCCTAGTGAGGAGACTTATTTAATTGTTTTCAATGTTGTGACAGCTATTTTTGTGGAGCACAATGCTCTGGAGAATGATATATGAGGCCCACTATACACTGGAGCATTCCAAAGGTGGACATCAGACACTGGAGCAGCATTTACAGGGCCCATTATGCACAGGAGCATTAGAAATGGGGCACATTATATGTGGAGCATTATTTGGGCCCATAAGACAGTGCAGCTTCATCCATGGGGCCCAACATATACTGTAGCATTATGTGGAGCTCATCATATACTGTTTCAAACATTATATGGGACCAATGATTCAGTATGGAGAAATATATGGGCCTCATTACTCTGTATAGCGCACTATGCGGTGGCAATAATACTGTATGGAGTAATATACTGTCCATTTTTGGAGCTATTGGAGAATTTAAAATGGATATAAGTCATGAGATGTAAGAAGTTAAGTATTTTTCATTGTACTATACTGCTATTTCTCTGCCGTATCAGAGGATCATGAATTGTGGCATGTATTAAAGGAGCCCATTGACACTCGTGGCCCTGGGCCCACGAAAATCTGGAGACAGCCCTACCCCCCCCTGACAACTTTAGCCAAATAACCCCCTGTTTTCAATGCCTAACTATTATTATAAAGTAAATTAAGGTTGACAAGCTTAAGTAATAAGAATTGATGTTTTTGGCATTAAAATGGGCACTGTGTGTTTCCTGTCCTCCACTTCCTGTCAACCTTGGTTCCCCATTGACTTGCATTTGGTTTTGTGTTTCAGTCGGTCTTCGACTTTTCACGATAATTGGCCTATTTCGTTCGACCCGACTTTTGAGAAAGTCGGGTTTCATGAAACCCGACTCGACCTGAAAAAAGGCAAAGTCGCTCATCTCTACTACTCACCTTTTCCCATTGTCCCATGTCGCATGGGGTCCCTTTCTACAGCCAGCTCAGGAGCCGGCAGCTGACTTCAGCATCCATGCCATGATGCATACCTTTCCTGGGCTAAAAGCCTACAAAGTTAAAAGGCAGGTAGGCTCCAGCGCTAGTTAAGAGCAGACTTAGGCTGATGGGAGGAGGGCTTGGTCAGATAAGGAGGCAATCAACACCTACAAAAAAATTCCAAACAGAATAAAGCAAATCAATAAATCTGCAATCAATCTGTACGACTGCAGACATATGGATCCCCCCAGTCCAAGCACTATGCACTGTGAGGATTTGCCGGGTTCCAATCCGTGACTGTAGAGTATGTACGAGATATGCATACACCCGGACATGTATGTACGAGTTATATTGTACTGAGCCGAGGGCAAGCCCCGACCAGTGATGCAGCTGACCAGTGGGCATGTCTGACTAGATGGTGTGGTCTTGCTCCATACATGTGTATGGAGAGCGAGGACGTGCCCACTGTCCTGGATTACTGGATTATGCATAACTCATACATACCCTATAGTCATGGGTCAGAAACGGGTCCATAACACAATGTCAGCTCTCGATTGTAAGAAGGAAACTCTTAAAGAGCTCCATCAACGTAAAAATAAAAATATTACGGGTCTCAAATTTTTTTAAATAATTTTTGAGTTTTTTTCATCACCTAAAAAAACAAACAAAAAAACCCAATACGAGTTAAATATCACCATGATAGTACTGATCTGGAGAACCATGTTGCTACAATATGAACAAAATAAAAACAAACAAAAAAAAGATTGAATTGCGATTTTTTGTCTTTTCACTCCATGTAGAATAAATGTTGACCTTCTAAACTACAACTCGGCCCTCACACAGCTATGCTGATGGAAAAATAAAAACATTATAGCTTTTTTAATTAGGGAAGGTAAAAAAAATGAAAATTGGCTGCAGCAGGAAGGGGTTAAATAAATTCCCTCAACTCTATTAATCATATTTATAGCTGCAGCTCTATAATAACCAATCCACTGTCTTTGAATTATTTTTGCGTTACATAAAGCTGCTCCATGAATTACCCCGAGGCTGTCATTTTATTGCATTTTTAAGTTGTAAATTTCAGAATCACGTATGGTATTGTCCATATATGTCAACCGCGAATCCCACCTGCACATGCTCGATTACATTAATAAGCTGACATTTATAAGTTGACAAGGTTTACGGCATATTATCTCCAAGCCTTGTCTACCTTTTCTTGTTTACCGATGATAATTCTTATTAATTGCAATAAGATGTGACAAAAGGAGCGAAAGATAATTAGTAAAATAAAAGGACTTATATTAATAATTCAAGTTTGATAAGTAAATATATTAAGAGATTGTTATCTCGGTCGTCACGTCTCAGTGCTTTTAGAATTATTTTCAAGTACTGAGTTTTGCCGTCATCTATGTATTTTCTGCAACTGTTGTAAAAAGTAGAGATGAGCAAATATTTCAATGTTCAATTTGGATTATGTTTGCCGAATTTACAATATTTGCCCATTAGTTCGTCGAATATTCTCCAATAATAACCAAACGCCATTCACATCAGTGGGAGGCAAAAACACCACCTTATAATGTCCCCAAATGCTACTGAGGGACAGATCCAAGGAAAGTGGCCTCAATTCAGGCACAGTAAAGATTTTAGCATGGCACTGCAGTAATCAGCAAGGTATGAGGTATCAGGGTATGGGACAGCATTGTGAGGCAATGGCTCGTGTTACAGCTAGGGGGCGCTGTATGTGCTCCTCAGAATAGGCACAGAGGCATATTGAGACCATAGGACGGCATGGCAGTCTCAGGCATATCTGTGATTATGATGGTGAGACAGTGACCAGAATGATTGTAAATGGCCGGTATGTGTCGCAGAGGTCCTCTGTGCTGTAAGCCCGAAATAATGTTGCTGGGCCGGGACTCGTAGTTCAATGAATTTTGCTAAGTTTATAATAAGGGGGCTATAGGGTTAGTCGGAGAGCTGGGTGGGAATGACTAGCCACACATACATCGCCCACCTATGGGGTGATTTGAGCTATATAATGTGACTGAGGTCTGGTCACATGGCCCGAGTGCATGGACCTGAATGGTCAGTGTGTAAGGTCCTGAAGGTGGAACGTCCTGTGTGTGGATTGGATTCCTGGAAACACGGGATGAGGCCATGGACCTGCAGAGCCTGTGACAGCTACTGCGTTGAGGAAGCTACCATCCTGCTGAGGATCTGGACTGTCGAGTGGCCTGGTAAGGAAGGCACTGTCCAAGATGGTGATCCCAGATAGGCACATTCCTCGGGGACCTAGGACTGATGAGGAGTCAGCATGGGGAGCAGGAGCTCCTGGAAGTAAACCCACAGTATGTTATGCACTGACAAAGGTCAGTTAATGAACTGTGCTGTCACCCACGGGAACTGGACGGAGTATGGTCCAGCGTGTTTAGAGACCACAAACTTAATGTTATGGTCCAGTGATGTATGTAAAGGACTGTTCGTGGTACAGTTCATGATTGCATAATAAACCGCATGGACTTATCTATGTCAGAAAATTGTTACCATGTGCCTTCATCCTGTTGCCAAGCGAGTGTCACCCAACACACTCAGTAAGCGCTGTCTTACAGCATTTACAGCTTTCAATTCACACTAAGATGAGGTGGGTGAGGGATCGGTGTAGGGCCCCTTTGCTGGTAGCCCTGATACCACATGCAACACCTCTACCTGCTTTCATGCTCAGCCATACTCAGGTTGCACAAATATCAGTTTTGCAGACTACCATTGCCAGAAAAGTAACATATAGCAACACGTGTAGTTCCGTTCAAGGAAGTAAAGGCCTGATGGTGTCGGTGGCCTACTGCTTCAGGCAACATGCATAAAGGAGACCCAACAAGGAATGTTCACATTTCCAAAAATAATTGTCAGACACCACCAAAGTGGCATCAATTTATCCACAGCAGAAATAGTATAATAGGGACCGACAATTCTTCCACTGCACCCAATGCAGCTGATGGAAACGCAACAAGGATTGTTCACATTTAAAGAAATGAGGGCCTTACAACACAGAAGTGGCATCAATTTCACCACAGTAGAAATAGTATAATAGGGACTGACAGTTCTTCTGCTACACCCAATGCAGCAGATGGACACACAGCAAAGAAAGTTCACATTTAAAGAAATGAGGGCCTTATACCACAGAAGTGGCATCAATTTCACCACAGTAGAAATAGTATAATAGGGACCAACACGTCTTTCACTACACCCAATACAGCAGATGGACACCCAACCAGGAGTGTTCACATTTCCTAAAATATTTGGCAGACACCACCAAAGGGGCATCAATTTCACCATAGTAGAAATAGTATAATAGGGACCAACAGTTCTTCCACTACACCCAATGCAGCAGATGGACACCCAACACGGAGTATTCACATTTAAAGAAATGAGCGTCTTACACCACAGAAGTTGCATCAATTTCACCACAGTAGATATAGTCTAATAGGGACTGACAGTTCTTCCACTACACCCAATGCAGCAGATGGACACACAGCAAAGAAAGTTCACATTTAAAGAAATGAGGGCCTTATACCACAGAAGTGGCATCAATTTCACCACAGTAGAAATAGTATAATAGGGATTGACAGGTCTTTCACTGCACCCAATCCAACAGATGGACACCCAACCAGGAGTGTTCACATTTCCAAAAATTATTTGCAGACAACACCAAAGTGGCATTGTGGCATCAATTTCACCACAGTAGAAATAGTATAATAGGGACCAACAGGTCTTTCACTACACCCAATACAGCAGATGGACACCCAACCAGGAGTGTTCACATTTCCTAAAATTTTTGGCAGACACCACCAAAGGGGCATCAATTTCACCACAGTAGAAATTGTATAATAGGGACCAACAGTTCTTCCACTCCACCCAATACAACAGATGGACACCCAGCAAGGAGTGTTCACGTTTCCAAAAATTCCTGGCAGACACTACAAAAGTAGCATCAATTTCACCACACTATAGATAACATAATAGGGACCGACATGTCATCCACTACACCCAATCCAACAGATGGACACCCAGCCAGGAGTGTTCACATTTAAACAAATGAGGGCCTTACACCACAGAAGTGGCATCAATTTCAAGAGAGTAGAAACAGTATAATAAGGACCAATAGGTCTTCCACTAAACCCAATCTAGTGGATGGACATCCAACCAGGAGTGTTCACATTTTAAAAAATGAGGGCCTGACACCACCGAAGTGGAATAACGAGATTAGAAATAATATAATTGGGAATGAGACGTCTTCCGCTACAGCTAACCCAGTAGCTGTAGACCAACCATGACTGTTCAGATGTCCACATATTTGTGTTAACATCAGAAACAGCAGCAGCCACAGCAGGCACAGAAGCCACACTAAAGATATCACAGAGTGCAGTTATATGACATTAATGCATCACACTAAAAAATGCAATATCACCCAGTCTGTACTTGTTCATCTTAATTAAAGTTAGGTGGTCTACACTTTCAGGGGATAGCCAGATGCACTTATCCATCAGAACACCACCAGCAGTGCTGAAGACACATTCTGAGAGAACGCTGGCTGCCGGGCACGATAAAACCTCCAAGGTGTGTGAGGCGAGCTCAGACCACTCATCAATTTGGGAAGACCAAAATGTGAAAGGGGCCAAACCCTCCATGATGGTATTGATATTTAGTTGTAGATACTCCTGCACCATCCTCTCCATTCGTCCACCACGTATAAAACTTGGACTCTGTTAAGATGGTGCGGGAATCATGTGGCAAAATTTGGTTTCATAACATGGATCTAACTACTGGTAACCCAGTAGTCAGCATTATTCCTAAGCATAGCTATATGGGGATCATGTTGCAGATAGAGCCCGACGTATGAGTGCCTTCTTGCTGCACTATCATGAGGTCCAAACCCAAGCTGTATTAGTGGCTGGGTAACAATGAGGCTCCTTTCTCCCATCCTCCATCTCCTCCCACCAATCACGAACAACAGAGAGGGGAGGATAATCCTCTTCATCCGACAGTTGCTCGCCCATCACCTCTTCCTCCTCCATTTGTTCCTTGGATCTTGCACCTTCGATAACAGTTTGTATGTTATCACCAGCCCCCCTCGATCGCAGTAATCCACCCTCCTTTGGCACTCGCCTGTGTGACGACAGTCTTGAACTTAGAGACAATGTTATCCCTTCCGCATCTTCCTCTTCCTCCTCCTCTTCTTCTGGGAGAACCATCTCCTCCCGCAGACTATTCAAAATCTACTCCAGCATATTGATGACTGGAATAGTGATGTTTATAATGGTGTCATCAGAGCTAACCATCTTAGTAGCCATTTCGAAACTGAGCAGAAGGGTACAGAGGTCCTTAATCTGTGCCCACTCTGTAAATGTGATATGCATCACATCCATACTGCGTTGGCCCAGGCTATATGACATGACTTACTGCATCAAGGCTCGTTGCTGCTGCCACAGTTGCTGCAACATGTACGGAGTGGAATTCCACCATGTCAGCACATCGCAAATCAACCTGTTAACTGGCATGGACAAAGACCTCTGCATCGATGCAAGTCAATGACCAGAGGTGTCAATGACCAGAGGTGTGCGAACGGCGGAAATGAGCACACAGCTTACGTGCTTTCTGGAACAGCTCACCCAGGCCAGGATAGTGGCTGAGAAAACGCTGTACCACCAGGTTGGGGACGTGAAACATGCAAGGCATGTGTGTGAGCTTGCCTTGCCGGAGGGCCGCCACCAGGTTCGCACCATTATCAGACACGGCCTTCCCTGGATACAGGTTCTGCGGAGACAGCCATTGATCAAACTCAGCCTGGAGAGCTGTCCAAAACTCTACAGCTGTATGACTGCAATCTCCAAGGCATATCAATCTTAAGACTGCCTGATTGCAGTGAGCCCTGGCTGTGCAGTACAGAGGTGGAGGGGTTGGCTCTGCACTGTTGCAATGCTAATCTCATTAAGGCAAAGGTTGAGGGTGCAGGCGGAGGCCCTAGAGGAGATAGAGGAGGCAGAAGCAGTGGAGGAAGTGCTAAATGTAGAGGTTTGTCCTGCAAGTCTGGGGGATTCCGAGACTTGTGGAGCAGCACCTGTCCCCGCAGACACCAGAGTCACCGAATACCCAGTCAGAGAGATGTAACGCCCTTGGCCATGCTTACTTATCCGAGTGTCTGTGTTGAATCACCATGGCAGACAGAGATTTTGTCAAGAAACGGGTGATGTTGTCTGTAACATACTGGTGTAGTGCAGGCACAGCTTTCTTAGAAAAGTAATGGTTACTGGGTAATTGGTACTGGGGGACTGCGACGGCCATCAGCTTTCGGAAACCATCTGTATCTACTAGGCGAAAAGGTACATTTCTTTGGCCAACAAATTGGAGACAGTGGAGTTCAACCTCTTAGCTTTGTCATGCGTAGGAAGAAACAATCTTTTACGTGACCACAACTGCAGAACCGTGGGCTGGCTGCAGTGCTGAGAGAGGGTGGAGTACAGTGAACTGGTCAAACTGCTGGACCGTGAGAGAGGTACAGGCGGAGAGGTTACTGTGGATTGAGAAACTTATGGTGTGCTCATTCTCTGAGATCAGTCAAAAACAGCAGGCATGTCCACTTCCATTACAGCTGAAGGCGGCCTCTTCGTCAGTGTGACTAGAGTGGGTAAAGAACCCAAGGTTCTGCGGTTGAAGGCCTGAGTCTCAATAGTTGGCACTGTAAGAGACGAGGAGGAAGAAGCAGCAGATGCATTTGATGGGGCAGCTGATGGTTTTTGAGGTCCTCTGGTCTGCATTTTTGCGCAGTGGGAATCCCACAGTAAAGCATGTTGATTGCGCATGTGAAGGTTCATACATGCAATAGTTAAATTATTGCACTTTTTACCTCGACTCAGTTTTTTTTTTGCAAAGTTGGCAGATTACGTGAGTTGGTTCATCCTTTGCAGTGTCAAAAAAGGCTCCGGCTAGGCAACCCTTGCCACCCCTGCGAGCTGATGGTCACAGGTACAGTTGTGGATGAGGATGCATCGCTTGTCATGGCTGCATCACTACATGTCTGCGACTGACAGATTACTGTATCCTCCTCTTCTTCCTCCTCAGATGACCTACTCAGCTGTGTGCCTCTATGTTCACGCCAACTGGGATCTAACACCTCATCATCACCATGCGCTGTGTTATCACATTCCTCACCCTTGGAGTTACGCTCCTCCTCTTGTTGCCCTGACAGCACAGTACGGTCCATGTGAGCCTCAGATATCTGAGTCTCATCAGGATTACCTCCCCCCAGGGGTTAACTTCTGATGATGATTTTCAAGATGCTGTTCGGACCGTACTTCATCCTGCCCCAGATCCAAGTTAAAAAAAATTTGGGAATTGTGGCAGATTTCCTCCTCTTGACTCTGCGAAGCTTTTGAGTACACTTCCGATAACCATGGCATAGAATGTGTGAACAGCTATTCAGACTCACCCATCTGTGGTTCCGTACAGTCAGTTAAATGGTTGGATAGTTTGGATGCGGGGAGAAGCAAGGGGAATTTGAGTGCCACCTCTGTGGACTGTACTAGGTGTGATGTTGAGATAGGGGAAGAGGAGGAGAGGCCACTTGATGCTGCACTTACCATCGACTCGAGTACATGCTCTTTCTGGATATCATCGACAAGGTGTACCAATGTCTGTCTGCCAAAGAAAGGTAGTGTTGTAGCCTATCCAGTAACATAAGTTGTCAGTTGTTTTTGCATAGTACGTGACGTTGCTTCACTCGTGCTTTCACAAACATTACCACCTACCACATGTATACCTTGAACACCAAGCCTAATTCCCCTTCCACCACAGCCTCCCCTTTTTCCAGTCATGTTGCTCAGATAGTGTGATAGGAGCACAGTATTAGCAGCCAAAAATTAGATTTTAATCTCTGCACCACCTCTGCAGACAGCTGAATTTCAGTGACAGTAAATTCAAAGTTGAAATATGGCGTGCTGTATCGTGTTAGTCACAGAATTGTTTGAGTATGGATGAGGCCTGTATGACAATGAAGTTGTGCTATAAACAATTTTAAAGTTAGGACCCCTACTGTATGACACTAGGAGCAGACAAATCTTTTGTGGCCTATGGATCAGGCCTCTGTAACACACTAGATGCTACAAACAATTTTTAAAGTCAAGTCCGATACTGTATGATGTTAATAACAGAAGACTTTTTTGTGGCCTATGGATCAGGCCTCTATAATACACTACATGCTACAAACTATTTTTAAAGGAATGTCCCTTACTTTATGACTTTAGTAACAGAAGAATTTTTTGTAGCCTATGGATCAGTCCTCTACAGCTTAATTTTAACCCAACCAAATGACAAAATGTCTATCTTTTTGCAACTGAAAAATAAAAAAATTATAAATGTGCCTTAGGTATACAGTCAGGTCCATATCACCACCACAAAATGGCAATGTGGGATGCAGCATGCTGTTTCACCTTTAGCAACAGAAAAAATTATAACTTTTTTTTAATGTGCCTTAGGTCTGCAGGCAGTTTTATATCACCACAGCACTAAATGACAAGGTGGGATACAGCAGGCTGTTTAATATTTTTTCAGTAGCTACATGTGAATTAGAATGCTATACTCATGCATGGATTACAAAAGAAGTAGTGATCCACACTGGACAGTAGCTCGCTACACTATCTGACTGACATACAACCACCAAGCTAACTATCATTTACCTAGTGAAAAAATATTAATTAGAATGCTATACTCGTACACGGAGCACAATAGATGTAGTGCACACTACGGGCCTGCTGGCTTTCTTTGTGAACCTCAGTAATGTCCAAAAAGGAGAAAAAATGCTGGAAGGTAAATTTAACAGCCACACTGGACAGTAACTCACTACACTATCTGAATGATATAGAACCACCTAACTAGCTAGCTAAAATCTTGCTGTTAACAGTGCCAGCATCAGGAGCAGCCTCTGCGCTGTTACAGTGTCAAAATGGCACTAAAACAAGATGTCTGCTATTTATATGGAGAGGGTCATGTGATTTCAGCAGCCAGTGACACAAACCGCGGTGTCAGGACATTGTGGGTGTTTCCTGCGCCCTGATTGGGTAGCCGCAATGTGCACACATAAAGTTAGGAAAAAAAAATTAAATGACTGTTTACAAGAACGCCGCGCTTCTTCTGAAAACCCCCTCCACTCATCAAAGATATGCCAAACGCTCATGATAGACCACCATTATCATTGCCAAAGTGCTGAAAATTATTTTTTGGCAACGCAAATATTTTCCCACACTTTTACTGAATATAACTGCCACTATCCATTTTTGAATCTGTGGCAGATTAAAACTTTTTTCCTTTCAGGCCATTGGCGGCTAATGTCTGTTTTTCCCCTGTTGGTCTGCTGGTGTAATTGCATCGCTGCTGGGTTTGCTGATGTTTGGTGACCACTCCCACATCCTTTAAAAGGTCACCTGATGCATCAGCTGACTGTTGGTTACACAGGTCCTTCTGGATACCGACCAAGCAGAAGCAGCTCTCTGTTTTTCAGCCAAATTCTGGTGTATTAGAGTCCTGTTGCTGTGCTATCTGTGGTGTGGAGTTTGCAGTGGTGCTTAAGCTAAGTGCTGTCCTCTTGTTACCTCATCCTTTATGAGTCTGTTCTCCTCCCTTTGTGATTCTTAGTAGTAGTGGCTAGGTTAGCATCCTAAGATGGCCAGTGCACTAGCAAGGGCAGTTGGAGGTGACAGTTTAGGGATGAGGTATCCTGACGTCGGCAGGGGTAAGGACCCGCTTAGGGTGATTGGTGAGAGCAGGGCCAAGCACAGGTTGGAGCTCAGATGGTGACCGTCCCTGATTCCCTATTGTCAGGGCCTTCCTCTCACCTATTCCATCAGCATTGAGTCGCTTAATTTTTGGTGACCGACCAATCGCTGGGTCGTATCACACTAGGCCAGTCACTTCGTGACGTTATCGCCAACCTGCCCATTTTTTTCTGGTGAGCCATGGTCCAAATACAGATCTTTGCCCAACTGCTCCAGACTCTCATCAATGAAATTAAGGAGCTGCGTGGTGAGGTGTTGCAGCAGCTGCAACAGTTGATGGGGTTCTGGGCCTCGGCTCAGGTGCAGGCTCAACCAGAACCCAAGATATCTCTCCCTAACAGGTTCTCTGGAGGGAGAGATAAATTTTTGTGTTATGAATGAGTCACCGAGGAGGAAAAACAAAAACAAGCTAAGCCACAGAAAACCAGAGAGGTTGGTAACTAAGCGGATTGCAGACACCTGATCCTATTCACACAACTAGCAGTAGCTGTGGAGCATACCTGCGAAGATCCTAGACGCCTCGTCACAGCCGGAGAACTAAATAAACCTAAAGCAAGAACCGGGGAAATCTAAACTGCCCCAGAGCAGACCCCAAAGCAATAGACAGCCCCCCAACATGTATTGTCGGTGAGACAAGATGAAAACACAAACACAGATAGAAAAATAGGCTGAGCAAACAATGGGGTCCACACTAGCTAGAAAGGACAGGAAAGGAAAGATGCCTGCAATCACGCACAAAACCCTGCCAAAAAATGTCCAACACTTTCTGATAACAAAAACCTTGAAGTCACTAGACTTCAATTCCCTATAACAGCACTCTGGTATATTCTAAAGACAGAGCAAAAAGAGACCAATCTGATCAGGGACAAAAAGCAAGCTGGCATAAACAGAGACTTAAGAATGGAAATTCAGCACAGCCCCAGCAGGGGCTGGCTGACCACAAAAACTGAGTAAACAAGACAAATCTCATGTGAAAAAATAGCAGAGCACACTCAGCTTGAGAAGGCAGGAACAGAGCTGGAAACCAGAATCTCAGGGCAGGAAAAAATCACCAGCACAAAATTAGGGAGTCGGCTGTCTTAAATCCAGTCAGTGACTCCTGATGTCCGCTCACAGTCCTCCTCCTCAGGTGGCAGGTCTCTGCCATTTTGATCAGCTTCATTACCTATTGTTACCACTAGAGGGAGCCTGGATGGAGAACTCACGACTCCTCTGTCAACACATCCAGCTCCACCACCCTCACCAGAAGCCAGAGGTAAACCAGAAAATGAGTTCACAACATTTTTGTTTTTCAGGAGACCTGCAAGTTGTACTTCAGGCTCCGCCCTCATTCAGCAGGGAGTGAGGAATAACGGGTGGGAATCATCATATCCCTTCGTAAGGGTGATCCCCAATCCTGGGCCTTCCCTTTGTTGGCCAATGCTCCATTTCTGCGGTCAGTGAACAAGTTTCTCGCGTCTCTGGCACTGGTGTATGGTGATCCTGATGGCGTCTCTCTGGCGGAATCCCGACTCCTTAAGATCAAGCAGGGGGGTCGGCCGGCTGAGGAGTACTGCTCAGATTTCAG
This sequence comes from Dendrobates tinctorius, assembly GCF_039654945.1. NCBI lineage: Eukaryota > Metazoa > Chordata > Amphibia > Anura > Dendrobatidae > Dendrobates > Dendrobates tinctorius. The sequence goes on from NW_027361754.1 coordinate 40,681,442, forward strand.
GTGGTGGGCCACTGACGGTGGAATGACCCTGCCCTTAGTACTCATTTTTTGCAGGGTCTGTCCCCAAGGTTGCAGGATACTCTGGTGCAGTATGCCACCCTCAGGTGGTTGGAGGCCGCCATGTCATTTGCTATCAGAGTGGATAGACGTCTCAGGGAGAGGCATACACCAAATCTGCCCCCTTTTGTCCTTGCTAACCAGGAGGACATACCAGTGCAGGCAGACAAACCCATGCAGGTGGGAGAGAGTTGGTTCCAAAGCGGGGTTGCCAGTGGTTCGCTGTGGTGTGCAGGCATGTTTTTTCTATGTGCAGACTGGGCATTTTATCGGGGTCTGCCCAGCTCTCGCCAAAGAGTACCATCTAAGAAGCCACGTCCCCCTGGGCATGTGGAGGGAGGTGAGCAGGGAGTGTATATTTCATCTAATTTTTCCCCTCAGTGTACTCTGTCTGCTGAAGTGGTGGTTGGCAGGGTAACTAAGGGTAAATCGGTGCTTGTGGACAGTGGAGCAGGTATCAATCTGGTGAATGCTTTCTTTGCCCAGACCCAGTACTCAGTGTTCTCAGCGAGCAACGAGCATTTCTGGGATTACTCGGCGGGAACTCGGGTTTCCAACCAGATTTTTTGGCGGACTTTACAGACCCAATCACGATGCAGGGATTGTCTGCCAGGCAATGAAACGCTGCAGCCATCTTTGTTGTGGTCGTGCAGTGATTGGCTGGCCACACAACATCATCAGGGGTATAAGAGACTAGACGCCGCCCTGCTCGGCGCATTCGGCGCCGGATGTAGATAGTGTATGGAGAGCTGCTGCCGAGATAGGGTCAGAATTGGGGATTTATTAGTTAGTGTGGGGTCTACCATCCTAAACTACTCAAATCCAGCTAAACCAACAGTCCTTCTAAGGACTAATTCCGGAGTATATATGTTCTGCCTTCATACATGTTGAAATGGTGTGCAATCTAGCATACAGCATAAACCACCTTCTATCTTCCAAAATAAGCAGACTGTTCTCTGTAGCCTAACTTGTTTATTGGTGAAGAGTATAGAACATGTGGTAAAACTATAAAAAATACAAACAACATGGGTAAGTATTGGGCAGATGATCACACAGCTAACACAATTACAATTACAATTACAGAGTGTGATGCAAACTTTACATGGATTACACAGGTGTCTAATTACATCTACTGTGCACTGGCTACTATACAGTTATTAACATCTCTGTAACACTGCATTGCAAGAAAAGACATTGATCTTGATATGGACGGCGGAACACGCTAAATAAAAATAAAATAAAGCTTGTTCGCCGCCCGGGTTCCACCGTGCGGCAGGAGTAGAAACCACTCCTGAGAGAGGCAGAACACTACAGCGGTAGTGTGCACAGGGTTCTAAATCACCCAAGTGCAAACTAAGCAGCCTCTGTTTAGGGACACAGAGCTGCACAGGAAAATAATAGGAAAATGGTACACTGAGCCTGTTAACAGCACAGGATCACAGCGGCACACGTACGGTAGCCAGGGACCAGAGTAGTTAGGTAACGTCACTACAGTCGAACGGACTTACCGAAACTGGATGTGTGCACGGTGTCGCAACTGCGAACACCAAAACGGACTGCAAGCGCAATATCGCAGGTGCAAAGCAGGACGCTGGCTACTGCTGCTGCAACAGATGGAGCTTGAGCGCGCTGGCGCTAGTGCTGCTACTGGCTGACCCAATCACTCACACAATCATAATAACCAAGGAGGGGGATATTTAATGAGTCAGTCACCAGTCCAAGCATCCATCATCAAACACACAGCAGCAAGTATAGAAAATACTAGCACATGGCGGAACAGCCATGCGCACTTTTTATAGCGTACGGGACCTTCCGGAAATCTCCAGAGCACAGAGCAGAACCAATGAAATCAGGAGCAGGACCTGAGCACCTGACTCCTGAACTCCAATGAGAGTTCGTCCCGTGAGCATGCTCAGAAGCTGGGAAAAAGGACTTAGCCTCTGGAGATAAATGTGAGAATCTGGGTTCCTGCATAGGCATAGAAGGACCCAGATTCCTAACAAATCTTACCAGATATGCTTTACTCGGATAACGAACTCAAGTTGGGGAGTTATAAGTGGACAAATAAACATGTGCTTCCCATGAAATACACAGAGGAAAATGGCATCTTCCTCATCCCAGAATACATTGCTTCAATCCCACAATAAAACACTCTGTTAAAGACACAGGCTGTAAATGCTATTGAAGACACAGCTATAAATTCAGCCACCATTAGATGGTGCTATAACTAAATCAGCACATAATACGAACATATTTGCCCTATATTCAGAGGGCAGAACACTCCCCGCTTGGCATCAACTGATGCCACTTACAGGCTCGTTTTCGTCAATAATTGGATCAAACTTTTTCAAGACACTGTCTCTAGAAATGGGTTGACCTTTGTATAGGTTCTCTATTTCTTTGGCGTAACACTCACGTTGTATGGTACAAATTATCGTGTAGCGGCATTTTCCAGTTTTGGAGCGGTAAAGGCATGCTTGCAGTGGTGCCAACCTTTACAAGACTTCTGACTGGTGGGTGATGTTGACTTGTAAGACTGAGCCACATGAATTAAAGCGAGCAATGGCATGAACAAGCGAGTTCCAGGTTGAAAACCTGCTGAAATGGTGGTATTTGAGGTAATTGTCTGAAGTCACCATACTTAGAACGGATACCTGAGGGCGGATTTCTTCATCTGCATCTGGATCTACCAGTTCAAAGGTGTCTGATTCATCACTGTAAGGCGTTGAACAGTATGAGAATGCAGGGCCCCAAACCAGGTTGTGTCCTTTAGGTGTCTAGATTTAACAGATCTAGTTGCGTGGTCCGCAGGATTGTGGTGTGTGGACACATAGCACCACTGTTTAGGGCAAGTGGACCTCCTGATCCTTAGCCCCCGATTGCTGACGTAAACATAAAAGTGTTTTGTTGCAAATATACCCAAGCAGTACCTTGCTGTCTGAGTAGAACTCAACGTCCTTGATTTCCAGGTCAATCTCTGTCGAGATAAGTTCAGCTAACTCTATTGCTAGCCGCACAGAGTTCCAGTCTAGGTATTGTGTGCTCCTGGACTGGCGCTAGTTTTGCCTGGCTCATGACAAGCCTTACATGGCATTGTTCCTTGATGTCAGTAGTTTTCAGATATGCTACTCCTGCAATCGCTTTGGTTGAGGCATCGCAGAAGATACAGAGCATTTGTGTCACGGTCACGTGTCTCTGGACGCAGCGGTTACCGCAAGGCGAACCCATAACACACGTGACCCTGGAAACACCGCCTCCAGTGGGGCGCATTTAAATAATAAAACGTGCAGGTGGATACGCCGCCTCCACCTGGCGAATTTAGGTATTACACATTATACATACAATAATCAAATAATAAAGGGGGAACCTGGGAAACATTAACAATGGTGGGCCCTGCGATAGGGAATGGGGACATGGAGACCTCCTAAGCTCCCCTGAGCCAGTGTCCCTGCACTCCTAACATTCCCTATACAGGCTCCGCACCTGTCGCCGCACGCGAACCTTAAACCCTCGCTCGCCCTGACCCTAAACCCTCACTAGGGAATAGGTCGGTGCGGAGACTAATCCCACCACTGCACTAATAACACATATGAGGAAAGAGACAATACAGGGGGAACACGACTTAGCTTTCCTCTGTTGCGTGCGCTCCTAGCAACAGAACCCACTACCTGCGTGTGTCTTCTCCTCCACCCGGATCCATCACCATAACAGGATCCTTCACCTTAGTGCAGCCTTGGAGCAGAGTCCAACACCAGTTGCTGCTGCTTAGTAACAGAGTCCCAAGGATGAGTTCAGCTTCTGCCACGAAGTCGAGCATGCTTGAGTCCAGCTCAGCAGCCAAGTCCCACATGGTGAGTGCCACTCTCCATAGTCGCCACTCCACCAGTCCATGCAGACACTTCCTGCTGACACCATCACTGCGACCCCACCACGCCATGCCAGCCCTTCGTCCAGACACCATAGCTGAAACACGTCCCCCCTGGCTAAGCTGCGCAGGACTCCTCTCCAGCTCCATCCTTCCACCAGGCTCTCAAACTCAGAGTGAACACAATCTCACAATATCACAGGCAGTGATTGCACACCCCTAGCACACCTTTATAGGGTGTCACACCTGATACATAATTACGTGCACAAAAACCTAAAGTGCAATACCACTAACCACCACCGGGGACAGTCAAGACACCTTGGAACTTTCCAAAGTAAAAAAAGTTCACCCAGTGCAATTTAAAACTGTCAGATCATGACAGTACCCCCTCCTTAATGAGGGGCCTCTGGACCCTCAAGACCACCCCACATTAGGGAAACACCTACAGCGGGGACGCCCAGACCCTGAATTCACCCCACCATTACCTGACATTCCAGGTTTATGACAAACACACCGCTGGTATTGGCAATATAAGTTCATTTTGGAGGCACCACTCATCTCCACAGCGCCAACCTGGGGAACGAGTTTATGTAAGTGTATGTTTGTTAAGAGCTGATCAGACTCCACAACACATTTCCACAAGCTGATTTTTGGTGGCACCCATACATGCTCGTTCACACACAGGTCTGGACCTGAACGTTTATTGCACACATTCGTTTGTCATAAATTTGGTGAACTCATTCTGTACTCGACAACAGAGGCGTCCCCCTGTGGCACCACACTCACACCCCCGCTATTCACCAAGGGACACCACCCTCCAACCCTTACCATGAGGTCTGCCCCTCCGAGGGTTGGTCAATGGCGAGGGTTGAGATTTGTCCCTACTCCCCCGCAGCACACCTGCTGCACACACCAGGAGGAGAAGGGGACGGGAAATGGAGGAAATATACACTCGCTGGTCGCCTTCCTCCAAACGACCAGGAGGGGGCGGCCTCTTCGGTGGTATAGAAGATTTGGCGTCAGCCCCGCGGACTATAACACCAGTCTGCTCACTACAGGGACGTACCCCCATCGGGGAACCCCAGACAGCACCATGGGGATCACCAACTCCACCCACCTGTCTGGTTACGTCCGCCTGTATGAACAAGTCCCGCTCCCCAGCAGCGACTCCAGGGGCTTTTAGCCAGATCACAGCCGCCATTTTGATTTCCTGGTTATCTGAGCAGAGGCCCCAGACCCTGATAACTGCTGCTGCAGCGGCTCTAACACACCATGCCGCTCCTCACTCACCTCAGTGAGGCCCGGCATCAATTACCCACAGGTCTCCACATGGCCAAGGCTCACCAGAAAAAAAAAAAAAAAAAAAACTGTAGGGCCTGTGATAATGTCACGGTCACGTGTCTCTGGACCCAGCGGTTACCGCAAGGCGAACCCATAACACACGTGACCCTGGATACACCGCCTCCAGTGGGGCGCATTTAAATAATAAAACGTGCAGGTGGATACACCGCCTCCACCTGGCGAATTTAGGTATTACATGTTATACATACAATAATCAAATAATAAAGGGGGAACCTGGGAAACATTAACAATGGTGGGCCCTGCGATAGGGAATGGGGACATGGAGACCTCCTAAGCTCCCCTGAGCCAGTGTCCCTGCACTCCTAACATTCCCTATACAGGCTCCGCACCTGTCGCCGCACGTGAACCTTAAACCCTTGCTCGCCCTGACCCTAAACCCTCACTAGGGAATAGGTCGGTGCGGAGACTAATCCCACCACTGCACTAATAACACACATGAGGAAAGAGACAATACAGGGGGAACACGACTTAGCTTTGCTCTGTTGCGTGCGCTCCTAGCAACAGAGCCCACCACCTGCGTGCGTCTTCTCCTCCACCCGGATCCATCACCATAACAAGATCCTTCACCTTAGTGCAGCCTTGGAGCAGAGTCCAACACCAGTTGCTGCTGCTTAGTAACAGAGTCCCAAGGATGAGTTCAGCTTCTGCCACGAAGTCGAGCATGCTTGAGTCCAGCTCAGCAGCCAAGTCCCACATGGTGAGTGCCACTCTCCATAGTCGCCACTCCACCAGTCCATGCAGACACTTCCTGCTGACACCATCACTGCGACCCCACCACGCCATGCCAGCCCTTCGTCCAGACACCATAGCTGAAACACGTCCCCCCTGGCTAAGCTGCGCAGGACTCCTCTCCAGCTCCATCCTTCCACCAGGCTCTCAAACTCAGAGTGAACACAATCTCACAATATCACAGGCAGTGATTGCACACCCCTAGCACACCTTTATAGGGTGTCACACCTGATACATAATTACGTGCACAAAAACCTAAAGTGCAATACCACTAACCACCACCGGGGACAGTCAAGACACCTTGGAACTTTCCAAAGTAAAAAAAGTTCACCCAGTGCAATTTAAAACTGTCAGATCATGACAGTTTGCATCTTGACTTCTGTTGATGGCACGAAAGCGTATCGTCGTGCCACATAAAGATCTGACAAGGCTTCTAAAGATTTCTTCCATGTTACCCACAAATCTCTCTTCTCCATGGGAAGTGGATCATCCCATTCAGACATCTCTTGGGTGAAGTCTCTCAACATCATTTTACCTTGGACAGTTACAAATCCTAGAGGATCGTACAGGCTGTTTATCACGGACAGGAGGCCTCCACATGTGAAAGGTTTTTCTTCTTCGTTGATCCAAAAGGTAAATGCATCTCACTTCAATTCCCAGAGCAAACCAAGGCTCCGTTGCATGGGAAGGGAGTCCATGTCTAATTCCAAGTCTTTTAGATCAGTTGAGTAATCTTGAGAGGGAAAAGCTGCCATTATTTTTTGGCTGTTGGAAGCAATTTTGTGCAACCTCAAATTGGACAAAGTGAGCATTTCTTGTGTCCTTTTTAGGAGACTGACTGCGGATTAATCTGTGGGTGTGGATTTCAAGCAGTCGTCCATGTAGAAATGCTTCTCCACAAACGATCTAACCTCGGACCCGTACTTTGCTTTGCCCTCTCTGTTTGAATGTCTAAGACCATAGATGGTGACAGCAGGGGAAGGGCCATTTCCGAAGATGTGTACTTTCATCTGATACTCCACGATGTCTTTGTAGGGGTAACCAGAAAAACCTCAAATAATTTCTATGTTCTTTTTTGACAAGGAATCAATGAAACATCTCTTGTATGTCGGCCATGAATGCCACTGCATCTTTGCGGAAGCGGAGAAGTACTCCTAGAAGTCTGTTATTGAGGTCTGGGCAAGACAAAAAGACATTGTTTAGCGAGACACCTTCATATCTGGCGTTTGAGTCAAACACTACTCTTATCTGACCAGGTTTCTTAGGATGATACACGCCAAAAATGGGTAGATGCCAACATTCCTCGAAATCTTGAAGTTAAGGTGCAATTTTTGCATGGCCATTCTGAAGTATTCTCTCCATGAAGGCAAAGAAGTGCTCTCTCATTTCAGATGCTTTCTGAAATTTGCATTTGAGGGAGACAAATCGACCGTTGACAGGTTCTCTGTAGTTGGGTAAGCATTGCCTCTGGGGTTTAAAAGGTAGAGGGGCCATCCAACTCTTTGACTCATCTCTTACCAACTCTCTATCCATGATGTCCAAAAACATTCTGTCTTCTTTGGACATTGCTACCTTGTTGTCTTCTCTTGTTCTGTGGAAAACTGTGCACCCTATGTGATCTTGGTTGCAGACACATGTGTGGTCTTCACAAAAAGGATCAGCTAACGGACAAGATAGAGGAGCATTGCGTGGCAACTCTTTTATCGGGAAGCTACTCTTACATGGCTGGAAGAGAGATGGATGTCCATTTTCAAGAGCATTGGTAAACATTCTGTTGATGAAGACCAGCTTGTGAGCTCCTCCTAGGCAGACGTCTCCTATGATGACCCATCCAAGGTCGTGCCTCTGTGCATACGGAGCATTCCTGGAGCCGTTTATACTTTTTCTAGCCTTCTGGACTTGTAGTACATTCTTCCCAGAAGTAGCGCTATTGGAGTTCCTGGATCCATCTCAGGTATCAGGTAGGCTATATGCTTTAGATGGGGGTGATGTGTCGCCACCTCCTGTGAAGGTATTTCTGACCTGTTGTCAGGAATCTGGTTGCACTCCAGGATGGTCGGCAGCGATAGGTGTTGTGAACTCATTTTCTGGTCTGCCTCTGGTTTCTGGTGAGGGAGCTTTGTGCTGACAGAGGAGTTGTGAGTTCTCTTTCCGGGCTCCCTCTGGTGGTGGCAGGAGGTAATGATTAATTACTTAATTAATTAATTAATTAATTAAGGATCTAATTAACAGAGACCTGCCACCTGATAATGAGGATGAGGATTGGACATCTGGAGTCTCAGACTGGATTTAAGACAGCCGACTCCCTATTCGCATGCTGGTGATTTTTTCCTGCCTCCTGAGGTCTTAGTTTCCAACTCAGTTCCTGCCATCTCAAGCTAAGTGTTCTCTGCTAATGTTCACATTTGTTTTGGTTTGGTCTATTCAGTTTTTTTTCATGGTCAGCCAGCCCCGGCTGGGGTTGTGCTGAATTTTCATTCTTATGTCACTGTATGTGCCAGTTTGCTTTTTGTCCCTTATTAGATTGGCCTCTTTTTCCTCTGTTCTCAGAGTATGCCAGAGTGCTGATATAGTGGGAGAAGTCTAGTGACTTCAGGGGTTTTTTTTGCTATCAGAAGTGTTGGACATTTTTGCAGGGTTTTTTGGCGTGATTGCAGACAGTATCTTTCCTTTCCTGTCCTTTCTCGTTAGTGTGGGCCCCATCGTTTGCTCAGACTATTTTCCTACCTGTGTTTGTGCTTTCATCTTGTGTCACCGTCAATACATGTGTGGGGGCTGTCTATTCCTTTGGGGTCTGCTCTGCGGCAATTTAGATTTCCCCTTTTCTTGCTTTAGGCATATTTAGTCCTCCGGCTGTGATGAGGCATCTAGAATCATCGTAGGTATGCTCCACGGCTGCTGTTAGTTGTGTGGTTAGGATCAGGGGTCTGTAATCCGCGTAGTTATCAACCTCTCTGGTTTTCTGTGACTTAGCTTGGTCTTGTTTTCCTCCTTGGTGACCAAATCATAACAGATAGGCAGGTTGGGCTTTCTATGGACTCCACCTTGTATCCAGTTGCTTTTCTCCCTGAACACGCCCTCAGGGTGTATGGAGAACCATGGCCTACAGTGCTGAAGTTGTCAAAGAAGATGGACCTGGCTATGGACCTGTTACTTTGGTCATCCAATGTTAGGTGCCAAGGTTCTCCCTCTGCACAGAGGGAATCTCAAGCCATGTCCTCTGCGAATTCCCATTCTTCTGCGGCTGCAGAGGATCCTGCTCAGCAGAGATGTCGGTCCCGTCGTCTTGCCCAGCCTAATGCTATGCGTCTGGTTGCTACTGCTGCTCCAGGCTCAGCTTTAGCATCAGACGTTAGTCAGCGGTGAGCAGACACTCCTGGAACTAAGTCCTGCTTTTCCCCATCTGAGCATGCCCATGAGACAACTGCTCATTGGTGGTCGGAGGTCACATGCTCAGGTCCTCAAGCAGCTCGGATTGGGCCATCAGGAAGGTCCCAGAAGGCTGCAACTATAAAAAGCTCACATGGCCGCACGGCCTTTCGCTAATATAGAAAGTTCTAGACTATGTGGAGTGAGTGTTGTATGCACGTATGTATGTCTCAGGTGAATGACTAATTATGAAACCCCTACCCTTGGTACGCATGTGTTGTGTAGCCTAGCCTAAGCGCCCAGGCTGAGGTGCAGGTAGGAGGCAGAGTCAGAGACTGGCATCAGCGCCAACTGATGGCTTTGTCTGTACGCCACGGTGCTCGTGCTCGGCACTCCACGGTAGCCAGCATCTATTAGTGGCGCCCGCAGATGCGACACCACATGCTTAGTAGGTCTAGAAGGACTCTGACCCCGTGTCCTTGGGGGTGAGTTCTGTGACCGTTTGCTGAGTGCTCCCTTTGCCGAGCTCTTATGGCTTTTATGTTCTGTGGTAGTGCGGCTCTGTGAGTTAACAGAGTTTGCCCCTGTACACAACGGGTGATGTTAACCAGTGTGTGTTCTTCCTTTATACCACCATATAGCATTCGCCATTACCAGGCAGCAGTTTGCCATCTCTGCACAGTGCGAACGCACCTCATTACCATCTTTTTATTATTTGGTGCGTTCCGCCAGCCTTAACATCCAGGATTGCGTATTTCTTGAGGGCTTTGTCCTTGGGGCCTGCAGGATAGACTCGGACAAGACAGATTTTTGAACAGGACCTTCCTCCTTTGAGTCCCTTACAGATCTCCGTACAGAGTGTCTTCGTCGGTGTCTTTCTGCTTCTCATTGTGCTCCTCTGCTTGTGACAACACTCATGAAGTTGATCCAGGGTGCATGGCTGTATTGTGATCCATGCTGCTGCATTCTGCACATTTCACACTAGCTTCACAGTTCCTGGCGAAGTGAGAGGTTGTGGCACAACATTTGAAGCAGATGTTGTTCTCCTTGAGGAAACCTTTGCGATCTTCTAAAGACTTCTCCCTGAAGGCTCTGCATTTTAGTAGAGGATGTGGTTTCTTGTGTAGAGGACAATGTTTACTGACATCCTGAGGCTTGCTTTCATCTGGAGGAGGTTTATTCATGTTGTGAGGAGGACCTGTGGAAACAATGTTAGTTTTGTGGACTGCCTCGGGTGTCCTACTGGGTTTGACACCAGAGGCAGTGGAACATGACAGAGTAAAGTCAAAACTATGGTCATTTCTAATTCTACATTGCTGGGTGACAAAATCAACAAATACAATGAAAGGAGGGAATCATACATTATGATTTTGTTTATACCGTGAACCACATGTAATCCACTTTTCTTGTAGGTTGTAATGAAGTTTCTGTACTATCGAATCGACACCCTTAGCGGTGTCTAAATATGCTAATCTGGGCAAATCACCTTCCTCCTGGGCAACCTGTAACTCTATCAACAAATCACTCAAATCTCTAAGCTTTTGATAACCTTTAGGTCCTATCTTAGGAAAATCATCAATTATTTTATATAAAGCATTCTCTATGACTTCTACTGTCCCATAGCATTCATCAAGTCTTTCCCACACTTTACGTAGACCTGTGCGGGGATGCTTTACATTAATGTCTCTCATTCTTTTGGCATGTCCGACTGATTTACTTCTTAGCCACTTTACTAGGAGATCTAACTCCTCACTACAAGAAAGGTCCAGACCATAAATGGCATTCCGGAACGAGGCATGCCATGACCTATAGTTCTCGGGTTTTTCAGAGAACTTTTCAAGTCCCTTAGTAACCAGTTCCCCGCGGACAAAGAACTTTGCGAAGTCCATGGTGGCTTCGTCACGTCAGTGCTGGTACGAGCTGGTGTATTATAGTCATGTCTAGTGTGTGGTGTATCACCATACCTGTAAGATGCTTCTGGCTCCGGATAGTCTGTGCAGTACCTTCTCGGTGAATAAGGTGTCTCTTTAAGGCAGAATGGGAGCTGTACCTTCTTCTCAGTGGAATGCTGGCTGTGGTCGACATCTCTGTGCTGGACATCTCCTCGTCTATGCTAGTGAAGTTTGGGATTGGATCGCTGGTAATCGGCATAGGCTGATCGATATGATGCATCAGGGCTGTCATCCACACCGGAATGTTGACAGACGTACTCTGCGACACGCTGTGCTGGATCTCGCTGCTCTAGATCTAGTCCGAGAATGTAGCTGTGTCTCTCAGATTCAGGACTTTTCATAGCTTTCAAATACTCTGCCTTAGCTATTGCAGCTGCTGTCTCTTTTTCTGCCGCAAGTCTTTCTAGCTCTGCCTGCAGGCAGGCAGTTTCCGCCTCTCTCTCTGCCTGCAAACATGCGGTTTCGGCTTGCAGGTGTGCAATTTCCGCCTCTCTCTGCCTCTGCAGTTTCTGCTTGCAGGAGTGCAGCTTCTGTATCTTGATCTGCTTGTCTCAGCTTTAGATGCATCTCTCGTTTGGCAAAGGAGGATGTTGCTTTGGCTGCTTCAGCCTCGGCATGAGTGAAAGCAGTGAGCTCTGCTATTGACGACCTGCCACAACTTGCTCGTGACCTTGTTTTGAGTGAGGATGTGCTGTTTTGAGACATTGTGAGTTTAGCACTGCTGCATATACTGGTGGGAAACAGTCTATGTGCGGCAGGCTTCCACGTGGCGGGAAAGATGAAGCACTTGTTGGTGGGCTGCACTCTTGGTACTTGTGACTGAATGGTGGCCGCTGCAGTATATCTGCAGGCAGTGCGGTGTGGGTACAAGCGGCTCCTTAAGTCGTATTTACTATCGCAGGCGTCTAGCATCTGTTTTACTGTTCTGCCTTCATAGACGTTGACACGGTGTGCAATCTAGCATACAGCATAAACCACCTTCTATCTTCCAAAATAAGCAGACTGTTCTCTGTATTCTAACTTGTTTATTGGTGAAGAGTATAGAACATGTGGTAAAACTATAAAGAATACAAACAATATGGGTAAGTATTGGGCAGATGATCACACAGCTAACACAATTACAGGAAGTATACAGTGTGATGCAAACTTTACATGGATTACACAGGTGTCTAATTACATTTACTGTGCACTGGCTACTATAGAGTTAATAACATCTCTGTAACACTGCATTGCAAAAAAAGACATTAATCTTACCAGTAGTGTTGAGCGATACCATCCGATATCGTGAAATATCGGATTGGATTGGATCGGACCGATACCCAAAAAGTATCGGATATCATCGATTCCGATACTAGAAACCAATGCAAGTCAATGGGACAGAAATATCGGAATTAAAAAAAACCTTTTCTTTCCTTGTATGTTAATTCTACATGAAGAAAAACAACTAATAATAATGTAGAATGTATTGGGGGAGGTGGAGGAGACATTAAAGGCATAGAGGTTTAGCCCAATCAAATGGAATAGCAGGAATAATTTTTTTTTTAAAGACGTTCGGAGTTACAAAGATATTGACTATGTTAACCTTTTTTATATTTTGTCAGATATGTATGTTTCACTACTTCCATGCTCTTCACCTTCTTTATTACTTCTCCCACACTTTCTCCTTCATGATCCTCAGCAGCAGCATCTTTTTCACCAACTTCTTCTTCACCTTTTTCATCTTCATCTTCACCGTCTTCCTATTATTCTTTTTTTTACATTCTTCATATTCTTCTTATTCAACTATTATTCTTCTTCATATTCTACTTCATCTTCTTCCTATTCTTCTTCTTCATCGTATTCTTATTTGTGACAGTCATTCCTGTAGTTGTTATCTATAAAAGTTTGAAGATTACACCTTCCATTCTGCCTGTCACAAAAGATTTACAACAGGATTTGTCCGCGTTCAGTTTGGCCTGCAGCAGGCATTTTCCAGGGGCACCACGAGGAGTAACGGACTCACCCCCATACACTGCTTTGTCTTCTTCTGCTTATAATTTAGATAATATCTTCTGCTCTGATTTTAAGACTTATGCTTAATGTTCTTCTGCTTTTTGTTCTTCTGCTTCTTGGTCTTCTGTCTCTTGTCTTGTTGTTTCTGTCCTAAGTGGGAATGTGGACAGAGCAGGTGACATTGCCGGACACACATCAGGGGATCAGCTGACGTTACTGAACCCCAGTAACACAGGAACAAGTGCTGATTGTGCAGACGGCACTTCTGAGCAGCAACTGGCGGTGCTGGAGGCCAGGGTAAATACTAGAGACAGAGTGGAGCCAGAGGCCTAATTGGTGCAAGTTTGAAATCAGTAGTAGTGTGAATATGGAGGCAGCAGTAGACATTGCTGGACACACAGCAGGGGAGCAGCTGGCGTTACTGAACCCCACTAACACTGGAGCATGTGTTTTTCTCTGTGCAGACGACACGTCTGAGCAGCAACTGGCGGTGTTGGAGCCCAGGTTCAATCAAGGTTTGGGCTGAGGCCTAATTGGAGCAAGTTTTATATCTGATGTAGTTTGAATGTGGAGGCAGCAGGTGACTTTGAAGGACACACAGCAGGGGAGCAGCTGGTGTTACTGAACCCCACTAACGCTGGAGCATGTGTTTTTCTCTGTGCAGACGGCACTTCTGAGCAGCAACTGGTGATGTTGGAGCCCAGGGTCAATCAGGGTTTAGGCTGAGGCCTAATTGGAGCAAGTTTTATATCTGATGTAGTTTGAATGTGGAGGCAGCAGGAGACTTTGCCGGACACACAGCAGAGGAGCAGCTGGCGTTACTGTACGCCACTTACACTGGAGCATGTGTTTTTGTCTGTGCAGAGGGCACTTCTGAGCAGCAACTGGTGATGTTGGAGCCCAGAGTCAATCAGGGTTTAGGCTGAGGCCTAATTGGAGCAAGTGTAAAATCTGATGTAGTTTGAATGTGGAGGGAGCAGGAGATATTGTCGGACACACAGCAGGGGAGCAGCTGGCGTTAATGAACCCCACTAACAGAGGAGCTAGTGTTTTTCTTTGTGCAGATGGCACTTCTGAGCAACAACTGGCAGTGTTGGAGCCCAGGGATTACAGTTCAGGTGGTAGATACATGAACACAACAGGAGACCTGGATACTGTTGCCAACCAATTATTTATTCTGGAAGATGACTGGAAAATTCCGGCGAGATCCAGGCCTTGTTCATTTTCAGAAAAGTAAGCCGGTCAACGTTATCGGAGGATAGTCACGTACGACGGTCTGTTAGTACACCACCTTCGGCACTAAAGATGCGTTCCGATAATACACTAGCAGCAGGGCAAGCCAGCACCTCCAATGCATACTGGCTAAGCTCTGGCCCTGTATCCAGCTTAGAGACCCAAAACTTGAAGGGGGAAGAGCCGTCTGGGAGTACACTGACAGGGCAAGACATGTAGTCTGTCACCATCTGACGGAAGCGTTGCCTCATGCTGACTGGAGCCGTCTGTGATGATGTAGACATTTGTGGCGAGCACACAAAACTTTGCCACATTTAGGCCATGCTGGTCTTGCCTTGTGCTCCCTCTTTGTGCAAAGCTACCTCTACTGCCTCGACGCACAGAGCTGCTCTGTAAAGCACTAGCAGCACTGCTCTGCACCAATGTGTCTTGGTACTCCCGCATTTTACGCTCCCAGTTCAACGGTGCTATGAGGCTTTGTAAGTTGTCCCGGTAGCGAGGATCTAGGAGGGTGTACACCCAATAATCAGCCGTGTTGAGAATGTGGGCGATGCGGCGGCCGTTTCTCAGACACTGCAGCATGAAATCAACCATGTGCTGCAGACTCCCAACTGTCCAAGAAACGCTGTCCCCTGCTTGAGGCGTCCCCTGCTCTGCATCACCCCACTCTCGCTCTACATACTGACTACTAGAGCATTGTGTACCTCCCTCCTCTGGAGAGATGTCTTCCTCCTCCATTGAGTCCTCCTCATCCTCCTCCCAAAGTGTCCCCTGCCTAGGCCTTTGTGAGTAACCACGTTGCGCAGACTGTCCAGAAGCAGATGGCATTTGTGACTCCTCATCCTCCACCTCTTCCAAAACCTCCTCCCTTAGTGCTTGCAGTATTTTTTGAAGCAGGCAGATAAGGGGGACAGTCATGCTGACTAGTGCATCATCTGCACTCGCCATCCGCGTGGAATCATCGAAGGCACGCAAAACGTGGCAGATGTCCTTCATAGAGGCCCACTCAGTGGTGCTGAAGTGTGACCGGCGCACAGTGCGACTTGTTTGCGCCTGATGCAGCTGGTACTCCATTACTGCTGCCTGCTGCTCACACAACCACTCCAACATATGTAACATTGTATTCCACCTGGTGGGTAGGTCACATATGATACGATGCTCCGGAAGATGGAATCGGTGCTGCAGAGCTGCAATGCACGATCTTGCCATGCTGGAACGTCCCAAGTGAGTGCACTCTATGCGGACCTTGTGCAGCAGTGCATCAAGATCCGGATAGTCCCTCAGAAAGCTCTGCACGACCAAGTTGAGCACATGTGCCAGACATGGGATGTGAGTGAGGTTGCCTAGGCCCAGAGCTGCCACCAGATTTCGGCCATTGTCACATACTACCAAGCCTGGCTGGAGATTCGCTGGCACAAACCACACGTCGCTCTCCTACTTGATGGCATTCCAGAGCTCTTGCGCTGTGTGGCTTCAATTCCCCAAAGAAATTAATTTGAGTACGGCCTGTTGAGGTTTGGCCACGGCTGTGCTCATAACGGTCGTAACAGGCTCCTGCAGCACTGATTCAGAGGAACTGGAGTAGGAGGACGAGTCAATGTGTACAGACTGGATTCCTGCAATCCATGGAGTTGGGAGAACACGTACAGCGCCACTCTCAAGATCTGTACCCGGCTCCACAACATTGACCCAATGGGCAGTGAGGGAAAGGTATCGTCCCTGTCCGTGGTTACTGGTCCACGCATCGGTGGTCAGATGGACCTTGCTACTGATGGTGTTTAGTAGCGCATGTTTAATTTTTCCCTTCACATGCTTTTGCAGGACAGGGACGGCTTGCCTGCTGAAATAAAAGTGGCTGGGCACGGTGTATTGTGGGACTGCCAATGCCATGAAGTTCCGGAAGGTGTCAGTCTCCACCGGCCTGAATGAGAGCATTTCAAGGGCCAGTAGTTTTGCAATGCCAGCATTCAGAGCCCGTGCTCGGGGATGGTTTGCCGAGTATGGCCACCTTTTCTCCCATGCCTGTGCTACCGATGGCTGTAGAGTGGCCTGGGAGTGTGAGGATGACAGGGAACGTGGTGCTGTGAGTGGAATGTCACTGGGTCTCTGTACAACAGTGCCAGAGGTTCTTCCATGGCGATCCTGTGAGGAAGCCGAACCAGCTGTGTGTGAGCTGGAGGAAGGGGCTACAACACGAGCTGAAGAGGTGGTAGGTGGTGCTGTAGGTTGGCCTACGTCTTCAGTGTGTCTTTGTAACTCCACCACGTGCTTGGCCGGCACAGGTTTCCACATATTTGTGGTATTCAGGTTGCTGACACTTTTCCCTCTTTTGACTTTCTGATTACACAGCTTGCATTTGGCAAAGCAAATGTCATCTGCAACTGTGTCAAAAAAGGACCACGCACTGCAAGTCCTGGGAGCACCCGTTTTGGTTTTGGAAGAGGAATGCTCCTAATGGGTGCCGAAGTGGAGGCTACAGGCAACCAAGTCTGCCCCCTCCCTCTCCCTCCTGATTTCGCCGTTCGGGGAATCTCTTCCTCAGAGCTGCTCCCACCACCTTCCTGTTCCTCACGCCATGATGGGTCAAGGACCTCATCATCTATACTCCCATCTTCAAACACCTGCTTCTCCTGGGTAGTCTCGCCAGCACAGTACACACCAGAAAGTGGCACCTGAGTCTCATCATCTGATGCGTGCTGAGGTGTGTTGAACATAGGCACTGGCCCACCCGCCTCTTCAGATTCAGAGGGACAAAGCAGTTGCGCATCACTGCATACTCCCTCTTCTTCACATTCTAGAATGCTGCTTGGCTGGCCCCCTGTTTCCAAGCCAACAGATTCAGAGAACAGACGTAGAGATGGCTCCTGTCCAGGACTCTCTGACTGCCTGGGCAATTTGGCAGGTGGTGAAGAGACAGATGGTTTCTCTTCAGTCCTCTGGCCCTGAGAGGATGTGGAAGTAATTGAAGTCGATGCGTTAGCTGCCATCCATCCGACAATGGCTTCAATTTGTTCATCCCACAGCAGTGGGGTACGGTGAGGTCCTACAAAGCTGCGCATAAAGGACTGTAGCCTGGTAAAACTGGGGGATGCTGAGTCACTGATGCCCGCAGCAGGCACAGAATCCCGACGTCCTCTCCCTGCTGAAACTCCATGCCCACAACCACGTGCCTTATTCCCTGCCTTCTTCATCTTGGTAGACTGATAAAGATAGGCAGAAAAGTACAAAGGGGGGCTTAGTGTGCTTATTCCTGAACTGCTGCTAACAGGTATAGGAAACAATCATTTTATAAAGTGTGTAGACTACACTTTAATATGAGCTAATGTGGCCTACACAACTGTCAAGTGGAGTGTTTGGTGAACTTTATTTATGTGTTTTTTTTTCAAAAAAACAAAGAGGATGTGACCAAAGATGTGAAAGCGATAGTATCACAAACTTTTTGGAGCTATTACAATGCAGGAAGGTAACCTACAATGCAATAGATGAGGCTCCAAAAAATAGGCTAATACTAATCTGGCAGCGGCTGCAGGGCACAAGCCAGCAAAAAGGCTCCTCTATCTACTCCTATATAGTGTTTGCAACCAACCAATGTAGATAGATACGGATGGAAGCACACTAATAGGAGAAAAAAATCAGGAAAAATGAGCTGCAATAAAACAAAAAAGGACTATGTATGAGGCAGTGACAAACGCTGAGCGGACTACAACCAGAGGTGGCTGCAGAACACACTACAACGTGAGCTGCACTCACACACAGAGACCTCACAGACAGCCGTGACCAGTGCAGAGAACCGGGCACTAGCACTGAAAGGCTGCAGAAAGGCTCCGCTGTCTACTCCTATAGTGTTTGCAACCAATGTAGATGGATACGGATGGATGCACACTAATAGGAGAATTAATGAAAAATGAGCAGCAATAAAACAAAAATAAATATGTATGAGGCAGTGACGCACGCTGAGAGGCCTACAACCAGAGGTGGCTGCAGGACACACTACAGCATGAGCTGCACTCACACAGACCTTGCAAACAGCTGTGAACAGCGCTGCAAGGCAAAAGAAAGCTACAGTGATTGATAATGTAGCATGGGTAAAGCACAATATTATATAGCAAATCGCTATCTCTAACTGTCCCTCAGAGTCTTGAACAGCAGCCTGTCCCTAACTGAATTCACAGCAGAGTGAACCCTAAATGGCGGTGGCGGCTTTTATAGTGCATCATGACATCATTTCAGCAGCCAATCACAGCCATGCCATTAGTTAACATGCCTACATGCCTAACAGGATGTGCCCACACTTCTGAGGATTCCTCATTGGCTGAATCAAATCAAACTGGCTTATAGCATTATGGGAACTTCCGATTCCGGTATTCGATATGCAAAAAGTATCGGAACTCAGTATCGGAATTCCGATACCGCGAATATCGGCCAATACCCGATATTTGCGGTATCGGAATGCTCAACACTATTAAAGACACAGCTGTAAATTCAGCCACCACTAGATGGTTCTATAACTAAACCAGCACATAATACAAACATATTTGCCCTATGTTCTGAGGGCAAAACAATATAGGTTCCAGTGTTCGGTAGGCAGGGTAGTGTGTGTTGCTCTTTACACATCAGTGCAAGGCCTGCAGGCACTGTTTATGTCAAAATAGATCATTGCATACATCAAGAGGGTCCATTCCCTTCCTGTGTTCTGGTGCTGCCGCTGCTACCTGTAGGATATATTGGCCGTATATAGCTAGCCCCTGATGTAAATGGAATACAGGCCACACATTTTTTTGGTGTGGTATCTCCATGCCAGCTCCTATCTGTGCGTGCTCAAAGTTTGGCCAGTTTACGGCGGTTTTCTTTTTTTTTGTCTTGGTTGTCACTGTACTTAAAGGGAATCTGTCACCTATTTTTTTGACTATCAGATGCCGGCACCACCATCAGGGGCTTAGCTAGAGCATTCTGTAATGCTGTAGATAAGCCCCTGATGTAACCTGAAAGAGAAGATAAATGAGTTACATTATACTCACCCAGTGGAGGTCCTGGTCCGGTTTTGGTCCGATGGGTATTGCAGTCAGGTCCGGCGCCTCCCATCTTCTAACAATGACATCCTCTTCTTTGCTTCACGTCGCGGCTACTGCTCAGATGCACTGCTCTGCCCTGTTGAGGGCAAAGCAGAGTCCTGCAGTGCACAGGCACCGGACCTCTCTGACCTTTCCTGGCGCCTGCGCACTGCAGAACTCTGCTCTGCCCTCAACAGGGCAGAGCAGTGCGCCTGTGCCGGAGCCGCGATGGGAAGCAAAGAAAAGGATGTCACTGCTAGAAGATGGGAAGCGCCGGACCGCAACACCCCCTGCACCCGAAATGGACCCGGACCGCCCCGGGTGAGTATAATATAACTCGTTTTTCTTATCTTTCAGGTTACATCTGGGGCTTATCTACAGCATTACAGAATACTGTAGATAAGCCCCTGATGGTGATGTCGGCAGCTGATAGTCGAAAAAATAGGTGACAGATTACCTTTAAATACAGCAATGTTTAGCCAAAAAAAAAAAATACAGGCCACTAGAGATGAGCAACTTTGCCTTTTTTAGGGTAGAGTCAGGTTTCATGAAACCCGACTTTCACAAAAGTCGGGTCGAGCGAAATCGGCCGACTATAGCGAAAAGTCGGAGGCCGACTGAAACACGAAACCCAATGCAAGTCAATGGGGAAGCAAAGTCGGCAGGGAGTGGAGGACAGTAAACACACCTACAGTGCCCATTTCAATGCCAAAAACATCAATTCTTATTACAGAAGCTTGTCAACCTTAATTTACTTCATAATAATAGTTACGCATTGAAAACTGGGGGTTATTTGGTTAGTTGTGGGGGGGGTATGGCTGGCTCCAGGTTTTCATGTGCCCTGGGCCAAAGAGTGTCAGTGCGCCCCTTTAACACATACCACAACTCATGATGCTCCGATACGGCACAGAAATATAGATATAGTACAATGACAAATACTTCACTGCTTACATAACATGACTGATCTATTTTAAATTGTACAATAGCTCAAAAAAAGGACAGTATATTACTCCATACAGTATTATGGCCACCACATTGTGCGCCATACAGAATAATGAGCCCCATATATTTCTCCATACAGACTAATTGGTCATATATAATGTTCCATACAGTATATGAGCTCCACATAATGCTACAGTATATGAAGGTCCCCATGGATGATGCTCCAGTGTCTAATGGGCCCTAAAAATGCTCCATATTTAATGGGCCCCATTTGTAATGCTCCAGTGTATAATGTGCCCCATAGATGCTGCTCCAGTGTCTGATGTCCCCCATCTGGAAGGCTCCAGTATATGATGGGCCTCATGGATGATGGTCCAGTGTATGATGGTCCCTAATAATGATCAATATACACTCACTGGCCACTTTATTAGGTACACCTGTCCAACTGTGTGTTAAGACTTAATTTCTAATCAGCCAATCACATGGCGGCAACTCAGTGCATTTAGGCATGTAGACATGGTCAAGACAATCTCCTGCAGTTCAAACCGAGCATCAGTATGGGGAAGAAAGGTGATTTGAGTGCCTTTGAACGTGGCAAGATTGTTGGTGCCAGAAGGGCTGGTCTGAGTATTTCAGAAACTGCTGATCTACTGGGATTTTCACGCACAACCATCTCTAGGGTTTACAGAGAATGGTCCGAAAAAGAAAAAAAATCCAGTGAGCGGCAGTTCTGTGGCCGGAAATGCCTTGTTGATGCCAGAGGTCAGAGGAGAATGGGCATACTGGTTCGAGCTGATAGAAAGGCAACAGTGACTCAAATTGCCACCCGTTACAACCAAGGTAGGCAGAAGAGCATCTCTGAACGCACAGTGCGTCGAACTTTGAGGCAGATGGGCTACAGCAGCAGAAGACCACACTGGGTACCACTCCTCTCAGCTAAGAACAGGCATCTAATGGCTACTTTCAGCAGGATAATGCGCCATGTCATAAAGCTCGAATCATCTCAGATTGGTTTCTTGAACATGACAATGAGTTCACTGTACTCAAATGGCCTCCTCAGTCACCAGATCTCAATCCAATAGAGCATCTTTGGGATGTGGTGGAACGGGAGATTCGCATCAGGGATGTGCAGCCGACAAATCTGCGCCAACTGTGTGATCCCATCATGTCAATATGGTCCAAAATCTCTGAGGAATGCTTCCAGCACCTTGTTGAATCTCTGCCACGAAGAATTGAGGCAGTTCTGAAGGCAAAAGGGGGTCCAACCCGTTACTAGCATGGTGTACCTAATAAAGTGGCCAGTGAGTGTATAATGGGCTCCATTTCTAATGCTCCAGTGTATAATGAGCCCCGTAAATCCTGCTCCAGTGTCTGATGTCCCTCATTTGGAATGCTCCAGTATATGATGGGCCCCATTTTTAATTAACCCAGGCATGGTATGTAAAAAGAGCTCCATGTAGTAATCTGAAGTGTGTGCTGCCGCATCCTTCACTTTTGATGTGGGTGAAGGACACAAGGAAAGGGGTTGCTCCTGACCAGAAGGCTGCACTGACGACTCAGTGCTTGCGTTTTCTTAAACTTCAGAAGAGGAGGCGTTAGAGCTGGAGGCTGTTTCAGCAATGTAAGCCAAAACAGTTCCTAATGCTCCGGCTTTAAAAGCAGTCTACTTAATCCCAGAAAAGGGAGCCTTACAGGCCTTCCAGAGCTACACCATGACGCAGGCTCAACACCTCCTGCCTTAGCTGCTATTGTGTTTTTGGCACTACCAGCAGATGCACCAACACCACCATCAGTACCAGATGCCCCCCATGCCTACGTCTACGTCCTCTTCCACCATACTTCCTCATGTTTTGGAAAATGGACCCAAAATACCAGCAGATATATGGTACTGTATCAAAAGCGTACAGCTCTATACAGTATAGGGATAACAGTAAATCTCTGTATATATTTCATGAGTCATACACAGACGCTCACAGGCTCAGTATGGAGTACAAAATAAAATAAAAAGTTGAAAAATGGTACAGTATCACCAGATACAAGGTATATATAGTATAGTGTAAAAATTAGGAATCTCTGTATATATTTCAGAAGGCAGACACAAACGCTCTCAGGCCCAGTATGGATTACACAAGAATATGAAAAGCTGTAAATGGGTAATGTAACATAAGCGTACAGCTGTATACATTGTTGAGGTAATCTTAAATCTCCAAATATATTTCTGGAATAACAGACAGATGTTCACAGGCTCATTATGGATTACACCAGAATCTAAATAGCAAAAAGGTTACTGTATCAGAAGAGTACAGCTGTATACAGTGTTGGCCAAATTTGAAATATCTGTATATGTTTCCGGAGTCACCCTAAGACGCTCACTCAATCTGGGTTTGACCATAATAAAAAATGTGGTAAAAAAGGTACTGGATAACAAGATAGCAAGTCTATATATTATAGGGTACAATTGAAATCTCCGTATACATAGTCCCATAGTCATTCTAAGACGCTTGCCCAGTATGGATGTGACCGTAATAATAAATGTCGAACAAAGGTACTGTATAACAAGATACAAGCTGTATCGAGTATGGGGTAAAAATTGGTATCTCCGATTCACCATATATATTGAAGGCGTAAACCACACGCCCACTCCCAATGGATGATACCGTAATAACAAATTTTAACAAAACTACTGTATCAGCACATACCAGGTGTATCCAGTCTAGGGGTAATTGTAAATTTCGGTCTATATTTCCAGAGTCAGACACAGACTCTCACAGGCTCACTATGTATTACACCAGAATTTAAAAAGTAGAAAAAGGGAAAGGTATTCAAAGCATACAACAATATACAGTGTTGTGGTACTTTTAAATCTTTGTTTATATTTCAATCTCAGTAAGCCAGTCCAGACTCTCCGCTACTGGAAACTACATGGATACAAGTACAGACGGAAAGTTGAGTGTTAGCAGAAATTTGAGAATTACTCATTGTGGGAAAACCTCCCGGTAGATGTTGCAGAGGCAATACAGTCCCTCAATTACTGTGTCTGTGGAGACAGCGAAAATGGTTCTTTGTGAAGAAAGGATTGCTTTATCGCAGTATGGGGATCACATCACTGTTACTCGTCTCCATCAAATTGTGATCACAGGGAGAGATGTAGACATGGTCCTCACTGGCTATCATGATGTGTCTGGTCATTTTGGAGTGCAAAAGACAGAAGCCACAGGCCGTAGGCGATTCTATTGGAATGGCATGAGAGAAGACATTGAAAAATACTGGCAGGAATGTCACACGTCTGTGACTATCACAACTGTGAAAGGTGATCATAAAGTACCACTGTGTTATGATTGGGTCACAGAGGAGGAAAGCAAGACCAAGCTAAGCCACAGAAAACCAGAAAGGTTGGTAACTAAGCGGATTTCAGACCCCTGATCCTATCCACACAACTAGCAGTAGCCGTGGAGTGCACCTACGATGATCCTAGACGCCTCGACACAGCTGGAGAACTAAATAAGCCTAAAGCAAGAAAGGGGAAATCTAAACTGCCCCAGAGCAGACCCCAAAGGAATAGATAGCCCCCAAACATATATTGTCGGTGAGACAAGATGAAAACACAAACGCAATTCAGAAAATAGACTGAGCAAATGATGGGGCCCACACTAACTAGACACGACAGGAAAGGAAAGACACTGTCTGCAATCACGCAAAAACCCTGCAAAAAATGCCCAACACGTCTGATAGAAAAAATACTGCAGTCACTAGACTTCGCCCACTATATCAGCACTCTGGTATATTCTGAAAGCAGAGCAAAAAGAGGCCAATCTAATAAGGGACAAAAACAAACTGGCACGAACCATAACATAAGGGTGGAAATTCAGCACAGCCCCAGCCGGGGCTGGCTGACCACACAAAACTGAAATAGACAAAACCAAATCAAATGTGAACAATAGCAAAAGAACACTTAGCTTGAGCATGCAGGGACTGAGCTGGAAACTAAGACCTCAGGAGGCAGGAAAAAATCACCAGCAGGGATAGAGGGAGTCGGCTGTCTTAAATCCAGTCTGAAACTCCAGATCTCCAGTTATCCTCCTATCAGGTGGCAGGCCTCTGCTAATTAGATCAGCTCCATTACCTCCAGTAACCACCAGAGGGAGCCCGGGAAGAGAACTCGCGACCCCTCTATCAATATAACCAGCTCCACTACCTTCACTAGTAACCAGAGGTAGGCCAGAAAGCGAATTCACAACAGGACAGCTCTCTAAGGTGTAGGTCTGGAAAAATGGAAAATCTCCTTGGCTTGTTTTTCCAGAGTCACACACAGATAGCTTCTATTTGTCTGTGAAACCAACCGGTACACGGTAGTGTGTGAGGAGCGTACACCGCTATACGGTGTGTAAAAAAAAGAACGCTCGGTAACTCACCAGAACAAAATAATAAAAGTTGGATTGCTTTGAAAAAAGCAGTTTGAACAGCAGTGTGCTCACAGCAATGCAGCTATCAGGTAGCCTTAAAAGGCAGCCTTATCACCACCAGCTTTGCTGCACACAACAAAAATCCTCCCCTTTCACTGCACACTAACTGTACAGTGAAAAGCGCTATCAGCAGAAGCAATTTTTTTTTCTTCTTCCCTACCTAACGCTCTCCCTATTCAGAATCAGCAGCAGCAGCACCTCTCCCTATTCTAAGATCAGCAGAAGTAAGATGGCGGTCGGCGGTCACGGCCTTTTATAGCCACTGTGATGCCACCCTTCTATAAGATGGTGGTGTCCGCTGCCCATGTCATCGCGTTGCCCACAGTGTGCGTCCACCTTCATTGGCTGAGAAAAGGCACTGAAAGCATTATTTGAAACGCGACTTTGGCGCTCGGCGACCTCATGGCCCACCTCACGCTATGGTCGGATTTCGATCGGCGAAACCCGACTTTAGCTAAAGTTGGCGTTTTTTTAATTTGACCGACCCGTTTCGCTCAACTCTACAGGCCACACATTTGTCATAGTGGAATCTCCGTTGTAGTTCATATTTGTGTGTCCTCAAAGTCTAGCCAGTAGAGTTGAGCGAAATGGGTCGAAAAAATTCAAAAGTCGACGACTTTTGCCAAAATCGGGTTTCATGAAACGAAACCCGACCTTAGCGTGAGGTCGGCCACGAGGTCGGTGACTTTAGCGCCAAAGTCACATTTCAAAAGATGCTTTAGCGCCCTTTTTCAGCCAATCAGGAAGAAAGGACACTGTGGGCAACGTGATGATATAGGCAGTGGTCACCACCATGTTTGAGAAGGGCATGCAAGTGATTGGCTTGCTTTGTGTGGCGTCACAAGGGGTATAAAAGAGTGTGCACGCCGACCGCCATCTTAATTATGCTGATCTCAGAATAGGGAGAGCTGCGGCTGCTGCTGATTCTGTAGGGAGAGCGTTAGGCAGGGAAGAAGATACCAAAAACTGCTTCTGCTGCTAGCGATTTTGCCTGTACAACACACCAGTTACTGTGCAGTGCAAGGGGAGGCTATATTTTGGTGCATCAGCTCTGTGGGTTATTAGGCTGCCTTTTAAGGCTCCCTGATAGCTGCATTGCTGTTTTCACCCTGCTGAGCAAACGGCTTTTTTCAAAGCAATCCAAATTTTATTGTTTTGTCCTGGTGAGTTACTGAGCGTTCATTTTTCACACACCATACAGCGGTGTACGCTCCTCACACAGTACCGTGTACCGGCTGTTATCACGGCCAAATTGAAGCTATCTGTGTGTGACTCTGTAAGAATAAGCTGAGGAGTTTGTCCGTTCTTACAGACCTACACTCTAGGGAGATTCCAATTCCGCCCAATTCTATTTACACCTTGTAGTTTGTCATACACTAGGCAATTTCTGCCTGTGACATTGCGGTGTAATCTCAATTGCGCTTGATACTAGTTCGGCGGCCAAATTGAAGCTATCTGTGTGTGACTCTGTAAGAAAAAGCCGAGGAGTTTGTCCGTTCTTACAGACCTAAACTCTAGGGAGATTAGAATTCTGCCCAATTCTATATACCCCTTTGTATTTTGTCATACACTAGGCAATTTCTGCCTGTGACATTGCGGTATAATCTCAACTGCACTTGATACTAGTTCAGCGGCCAAATTGAAGCTATCTGTGTGTGACTCGGTAAGAAAAAGCCGAGGAGTTTGTCCGTTCTTACAGACCTACACTGTTATGAGCTCATTTTCTGCTCCACCAGTTGAGAGTTCTCCTTCCGTTCTCCCTCTGGTGGTGACAGGAGGTAGTGAGGTTGGTTTAAGTGGTAGTGATCTGCCACCTGATGAGGAGGATAACGATTGGATCTCTGGAGTATCAGACTGGATATAAGACAGACGACGCCCTATCCTGGTGCTGGTGATTCAGTCTGCTTCTCAGGTCTTGGACTTCAGCTCTCTTCCAGTCTTCTCAAGTTAAGTTTGTTTTTTGCTAATTTTCACACTTGCGCTTGTTGCTCATTTCAGTTTCTTGTGTGGTCAGCCTGCCCCTGCAGGGGCTATGCTGAACTTCCACTCCTATTTACCTGTATTTGCCAATTTGCCTTTTTGTTCCTTATTAGATTGGCCTCTTTTTGCTCTGTTTCAGAATATTTCAGAGTGCTGATATAGTGGGAGAAGTCTAGTGACTTCAGGGTTAATTTTGCTATCAGACGTGTTGGACATTAGTTTGGTAGGGTTTTTTGGCAGATTGCAGACAGTGGCTTTCCTTTCCTGTCCTTTCTAGTTAGTCGGGTCCCATCGTTTGCTC
Source organism: Dendrobates tinctorius (assembly GCF_039654945.1). Classification (NCBI taxonomy): domain Eukaryota; kingdom Metazoa; phylum Chordata; class Amphibia; order Anura; family Dendrobatidae; genus Dendrobates; species Dendrobates tinctorius. The sequence goes on from NW_027361754.1 coordinate 40,708,738, forward strand.
AGCCTATTTTCCTGCCTTTGTTTGTGTTTTCATCTTGTTTCACTGTCAATACATGTGAGGGGCTGTCTTTCCTTTGGGGTCTGCTCTGGGGCAGTTAGTTTTCCTCTTTTCCTGCTTTAGGCTTATGTAGCTCTCCGGTTGTGACGAGGCGTCTAGGACCATCGTAGGAACGCTCCACGACTGCTGCTAGTTGTGTGGTTAAAATCAGGGATCTGCAATCTGCATAGTTATCAACCTCTCTGATTTTCTGAGACTTAGCTTGTTGTTTTTTTTTTCCTCCTCGGTGACCCATTCATAACAGAATCACCAGCCATACTGCAGATTCTAGGGTACTCAAAAGCAGGAAGGAATTGTAAAAAAAAAAAAAAAAAAGTGTCAGAATTTTTTTTTTTTATATGTATATTTTTTCTTCTTTTTCTCTGAGGCCGTAGGAGGATTTTTTTTTTCTTAATGGAGATTAGGCAACTGTCTGATTGTGTGGAGCAACTTGCTGCTGAAGTACAGGGAATTTTCACCTATCTTATTCAGTCACATGCTGCTGAACTCAAGATTCCTACTCCTGATGTGTTTTCTGGGGATCGGTCTAAATTTCTGAATTTTAAGAATAATTGTAAATTATTTCTTGCTTTGAACCCTAACTCATCAGGGAGCTCTGTGCAGCAGGTTAAAATTGTCATCTCCTTGCTGGGCGGTGATCTCCAGGATTGGGCTTTTTCTCTGACACCTGAAAATCCTATTCTGACTAATGTGGATGCATTTTTTCAGGCCTTGGAGTTGTTGTATGATGAACCTAATGCCGTTGATCAAGCTGAGAGAACCCTGTTGGCATTAAGCCACGGTCAGGATCCTGCAGAATTGTACTGTCAAAAATTCTGAAAGTGGGCGGTCCTTGCTACATGGAATGATAGTGCATTGGCAGCTCTCTTTCGGAAAGGTTTGTCAGAGACCGTAAAAGATGTTATGGTGGGATTTCCTGTTCCCTCTGGTCTGGATGGCTCTATGTCATTAGCCATTCAAGTTCATCGGCATTTACGTGAACGTAAAATTACACGGGAGGCGCTGCCACCTTTTTAACAAATGTCTGAACCTATGCAATGTGATGAGGTTTTGTATAAGGCGAAACGTCGGGAGTTTAGAAGCTGTGTTTTTTCTGTGTAGACGCCTCTCATACTATTTCTGTCTGCCCTAAACAAGAGAAACGTTTTGCACATACATTTGCTGTGGGTAGTATACAACCTAAGTTCCTTTTGGCAATTACTCTGATCTGCTCCTTGTCCACATTTTCCACTAAGGCTTTTGTGGATTCAGGAGCAGCTCTGAATCTGATGGATTTGGACATTGCTAAACATTGAAGTTTTTCCATGACGCCTCTGCGGACGCCTATTCCTTTGACGGGTATTGATGCTTCTCCTTTGGCAGAGAATAAACCTCAGTTTTTGACCCAGGTGATAATGTGAGTTGCCCCAGACCACCAAGAAAATTGTAAATTTCTGGTGCTGCATAATTTGCATGATACTACTGTTCTGGGTTTTCCCTGGTTGCAAACTCATAATCCTGTTTTGGGTGGGAAATCTGGGTCTGTGGTGGGTTGGGGCTGTCAGTGTGTTCTTAGGGACGCTCCTGTTTTCTCCACCTCTCCTCAGTCTCATGATATTCCTGATTATCTGGCCGATTTTTCTGATGTATTTAGTGAGAGTAAATCTGCGTCTTTGCCTCCTCATAGGAGTTATGACTTTGTAATTGAGTTGATCCCTGGGTGTAAATTTCCCAAGGGTCGGCTTTTCAACTTATCAGTACCCGAACATGATGCTATGCGATCCTATATTAAGGAGTCGTTGGAGAAGGGTCATATTAGACCATCCTCGTCACCTTTAGGTGCTGTTTTTTTTTTTTTTTGTGGCCAAGAAAGGTGGTTCATTAAGACCGTGTATTGATTATCGTTCCCTTAACAAGATGACGGTTAAATATCAGTACCCATTACCTCTGATGTCTGATTTATTCTCCAGATTTAAGAGTGCCAGCTGGTTTACTAAGCTTGACCTCAGGGGGGCATATAATCTTATTCGCATCAAACACGGGGATGAATGGAAGACGGCGTTTAATACTCCGGAGGGACATTTTGAGTACCTGGTAATGCCTTTTGGGCTCACTAATGCCCCTTCTGTCTTCCAGTCCTTTATGAATGATATTTTCTGAGACCTTGTGGATAAGTTTTTGATCATCTATCTGGATGATATTTTGATCTTTTCTAGTGATTGGGATTCCCATGTGGAACATGTCCGGACTGTGCTCCGGATTTTAAGGGAGAATTCCCTGTTTGTTAAGGGATCGAAATGCCTCTTTGGTGTACAGAGGATTTCATTTTTGGGATTTATCTTGTCTCCGTCGACTATTGAAATGGACCCGGCCAAGGTACAGGCCATTAATGGTTGGGTTCAGCCTACTTCTTTGAAGGCTCTCCAGAAGTTTTTGGGTTTTGCTAATTTCTATCGTAAATTTATAGGTAATTTTTCTGGTTTTGTCAAACCACTGACTGATCTGACCAAGAAGGGCACTGATGTGCTGAATTGGTCTCCTGAGGCTGTCTCAGCATTTCAGGAGCTTAAGCGGAGATTTACTTCAGCTACAGTTTTACAGCAACCTGATGTCTCACTTCCATTTCAGGTGGAGGTAGATGCTTCTGAGATTGGTGCAGGAGCTGTTTTGTCCCAATAAGACCCTGTGACTTCTAAGATGAATCCTTGTGCCTTCTTTTCTCGTAAGTTCTCCCCATCTGAACGCAGCTATGATGTGGGGAATCGGGAATTGTTGGCCATGAAGTTGGCATTTGACGAGTGGAGACATTGGTTGGAGGGAGCTAGACATCAGGTTGTGGTCCTCACCGATCACAAGAATTTGATTTATCTGGAGTCGTCAAAACGCTTGAATCCCAGACAGGCTAGATGGGCCTTGTTTTTCATGCGTCTTAATTTTGTGGTCTCTTTTCTTCTGGGCACTAAGAATGTTAAGGCAGACGCTCTTTCTAGGAGTTTCTTTGCTGATTCTCTTAATGTGACCGAGCCTACTACCATCCGAGGTGAGGGGGTAGTTCTTTCTGCCATTTCGCCCGATTTGAGACGCACCCTGGAGGAATTTCAGGAGGATAAACCTGAGCGTTGCCCTATGGGAAAATTGTATGTTCCTGACCAGTGGAGAAAGAGAGTGATGTCTGAAGTTCATTGCTCCGCATTGGCTGGTCATCCAGGTTTTTTTGGTACCAGAGATTTGGTCTTTTTGGTGGCCCGCCTTATCTCGTGATGTCAGGAATTTTGTGCAGTCTTGTGGGACTTGTTCTCGGTCTAAACCCTGTTCTCGTTCTAGTGAGTTGCTGATGCACCTGCCGTTGCCCAAGAGGCCATGGACTCATATCTCAATGGATTTTATTTCTGATCTTCCTGTTTCTCAGAGAATGACTGTTATCTGGGTGATTTGTCATAGATTTTCGAAGATGGTCCATCTTGTACCACTCCCAAAGTTGCCATCTTCTGCTGAGTTGGTGCCCTTGTTTTCACAACAGGTGGTTCGGTTACATGCGATTCCTGAGAACATTGTGTCGGACAGAGGAGTCCAGTTTGTTTCCAGATTCTGGAAAGCCTTTTGTTCCAATCTGGGAATTCAGTTATACTTCTCCTCCGCGTTTCATCCCCAGACTAGTGGGCAGACTGAGAGAACAAACCAGACCTTGGAGTCTTATTTAAGATGTTTTATATCTGCTGATCAGGAAGATTGGGTTTCATTTTTGCCCTTTGCCGAATTCGCACTGAACGATAGAGCTAGTTCTGCCACTTTGATGTCACCCTTTTTCTGTAATTTTGGGTTTCATTCTCGATTCTCTTCAGGGCAAGTGGAATCTTTGTCCTGCCCAGGTGTGGACACTGTGGTTGAGAGAATGCAGCAGATATGGGACCAAGTAGTGGATAAGTTGTCACTCTCTCAGGAAAAGGCCCAGCGATTTTCCAACCGACGTACGACCATTGGTCCCCGGTTTAAAGTGGGTGATATGGTCTGGTTGTCATCTAAGAATATTCCTATGAAGGTTGCATCTCCAAAATTTAAGCCAAGATTTATTGGACCTTATAAAATTTTGGAGATTCTTAATCCTGTTTCTTTTTGATTGGCTCTTCCTGTTGCGTTCAAGATCCATAACGTATTTCATAAATCACTGTTGAAGAGGTTTGTTGAGCCAGTGGTTAATATGGCAGTACCTCCATATCAGAGTGCTGATATAGTGGGAGAAGTCTAGTGACTTCAGGGTTAATTTTGTTATCAGAAGTGTTGGACATTATTTTTGTAGGGTTTTTGGCAGACTGCAGACAGTGTCTTTCCTTTCCTATCATTTATAGTTAGTTTGGACCCCATCGTTTGCTCAGCCTATTTTCCTGCCTGTGTTTGTGTTTTCATCTTGTTTCACCGTCAATACATGTGCGGGGGCTGTCTATTCCGTTGGGGTCTGCTCTGGGGCAGTCAGTTTTCCCCTTTTCCTGCTTTAGGAGGGGAGGAGGGTGCTTCTCAGGGGGCAAGAAAAAATGTTGGCATGGCAAGGTCAGGTACAGGGTTTGTGCATGAATGGAGGGATGTGGAATTGCCAGAAAGTGCTCCTCCACCCAGCACTCGCAGAGCATCATTGACACCTGGAACATTGGCCCACATGTCTGATTATGCCTTGCAGATCCTAAAAAGGGACCCCCGCATTGCCAAAATGATGAACGATGACGACTGCTGGTTGGCCAGCATCCTGGATCCACGCTATAAAGGCAAATTCCAAAACATCATGCCACAGGAGAACATACAGCTAATATTGGCTAACAAACAAGCAACTCTGGTTAACCGTTTGTTTGAGGCATTCCCAGCACACAGCGGCGGTGATGTTTTTCCAATGAGCCGTAGGGGGCAACATGGAAGAGTTGTTCGTGGTGCACACAGCAGAAGTGGCATTGGACACAGGGGTTTCATGACCATGTTGTGGACTGATTTTTCAAGTACCGCTCACACGACTGGTAATACTGCATCGATCGAAAGTGACAGGAGACAGCAGTTGTCAACTATGGTAACAAACTACTTCTCATCCCATATCGATGTTCTCCCTCACCGGTCATTCCCCTTTGACTATTGGGCCAGTAAACTTGACACCAGGCCTGAATTGGCACAATATGCCTCACAGGAGCTCGCTTGCCCTGCTGCTAGTGTGTTATCTGAACGAGTCTTCAGTGCTGCTGGATCAATCCGGACAGAAAAAAGGACCCGTCTGTCGACCCAAAATGTTGATGATCTAACCTTCATTAAAATGAACCATGCATGGGTTTCAAAGGATTTTGTCCCACCCTCCCCTGCTGACACATAGTTTGCCAGAAAAATGGCTTGCTTTTGTCCTCCTCTTCCGCGGACTTCTCCAATTATTCCATTTGCAGCTGCTGAATGTCCAACATCAACATATGCCAATTTTTCCACCTCCCTAACTGGGCTGCCTCCCCCTACAGGGCTGGGTCACCACCTGGCGCACGCAGCCGTGCGAGTGCCGTTGCACAGGACAGGTGGGTGGGCACACTCTTTGGCAACAGCACTGGCACAAGGTTCCTGATAGTAGAATCAAGTGTCTCTGATGGTGGGGGTGCACACCAGCCGTCAGACACACCAGCGTACTATGAGGGGCCCTGTGCCAGTACCACCGCCCATGAGTGGGCCCCTGCTGCTTGCTCAGGGCACCAGCACTTGCAATACTTACCTCTCCCTGCTTCACCATTGTGTAGTCTGGCCTGTTAAATACTTCACTGGGACTGCCAATACAAATTTGGTGAAATGATAGATGATGGTTAAGACGTAGCTATGCCCTGTCCTGCTGGGCTCTATCTTCAGATGATCAATGGCTTCCATTTGTTATGGACGTCGACTCACAATGAGATGCAGTGGTGGCTTATCATCAGCTTTCACGGTTTTCCGACTCACAGATGTTTGACATTCCTGCCGACATTTGACAATGTCTACATCTGTCCCTGTGATCATAATTTGGTGGAGATGAGTAACGGTGATGGGTTCCAAGGTACTGCGATACAGCAAACCTTTCTTCACAAGAACTGTTTTCGCTGTCTCCACAGACAAAGTAATTGAGGGTCAGCATCGCCTCTGAGAATACTACCGGGAGTTTTTACCGTGATTAGTAATGCCAAAATTTCTTCAATCACTCAACTTTCCGTCTGTACTTGCATCCATTCCGTTTCCTCTTGTGGAGAGTCCTTACTGTCTTACTAGGACTGAAATATATATGAAGATAGAAAAATACCCCAACAGTGTATACTGGTGTACGCTTCGAATACATTACCCTTTTTCTACTTTTTAGATTCTTGTCTAATCCATACTGAGGCTGTGAGTGTCTTTGTCGGACTCCGGAAATATACACGCAGATTTTAAATGTTTAAAATATGCTATATATACCTGTTATCCAGTGATACTGTACCCTTTCTCAACTTTGTACAATCACGTCAAATCCATACTGGGCCTGAGACCCTCTGAGTCTGCCTCCTGATATATAGACATAGGTTTTTCTGGTGTACACTATGCTACATATATACCTGTTATCCGGTGATACTGTACCCTTTCTCAACTTTCTACAATCTTGTCGAATCCATACTGGGCCTGAGAATGTCTGAGTCTGCCTCCTGATTAGAGATAAGCGGTGTTCAAGTCGACCTGTTCGCCAAGTTAAAATTCGAGCTGTTTTGGGCGGTGTTTGAGCAGTTCGGTGAACTCGAACACTTTGCTTAAAATTCGGCTGTTCGAGGTTCCGTTCGAGAACGGTTCGTTCACCAAAAGCGTAACTTCATTTTCACATTAATAATGGTTTTCAATGTTAATAGACTGTTTCATGGCATAGTAGCGGTGTGTAGTAGCAAGCGGTGTAGTACACCTGTCAAGGAGCTACACCGTGTGTATTTCTAATTATTTTTTCCCGCATCTTGTCCAGAAAATCCTTTTGGGCCTTGTAGCACTGTCTGCTACTCAGCAGAGGAGCCCACCAGTGAACCAAGCTATGCCGCCTGTTTATGTAAGAACTGCGTGCTACTCAGCATAGGAGCCCAGCTGTTAAGCAAGCTACAGCACCTGTGGTTTGGACACTTAATTTTTTCATTTTTAATGGAATGCCAGTTAGGCCTACTTCCGGAATTCCGGTTGACCTGCACTTACTGGGAAATCCTCGTTCGCGGGGAAGAATTGTAATCCCAGATCCCCATCACTAACAGGGTTCAGCGGGTTATCTGCACCTGTAAGCGACACACGCTGGACCTTTCAGTGTAGCGTGCATGCAGCCCCGGACATGTAAGGGCATGACAGACCTGTTATTGATCGATCTCGCGTGCCAGAGCCTCGCGTGTCCCTCTAGTAAGCTTGACGCGTACCGCGGGGGCATGCCGGAGTCTTGTTCGTTAACGGAATTAAGCTGACAAATCGCTAGCACAACTAAAAACAGACATCCACCACCACCCACAGAATCAACAAAGCTTGCAATCTGTCAATCTTTTCTGTAGCTGGCATGGTTGAGGTTTCCCGGGTGGAGTTGAATTAAGCCGCAGGCTCCACTCCTGGTGGTGCCCTTCTAGACATTCCTTTAAGGTTCAGCTTTTTAACCATACTGCCCCCGGAAACCAAACACTTTGCCTTCATGGACGCTGTTCTGAGGTTCTTGGGAAAAACGCTGCCCGATCAGCAGTTGGCTTAATTTATGGTGGGAAGTCCGACAGTATATGATCGTCTTCGATTTCAGAATTTTACTGGTTTTTGGTATTTTACATTTTTATTCCAGCCTTTCTTGACTTCATAAGGGCAAGACATGCCTATATCTGTGTCTCCTCCTCCTCCTTTTACTCCTCCACCTCTTTTCTATATGTAGTTGCCGTTTTCCATATGTTGTTTTTGCATTCTGAGCATTTTGTCTCCTTTGGGACACCTTTTAAGGTGTTTTGTAATTGTTTTCTATGTGTTTGTATGTGTTTGTGTTTGCCTGCCATTATTTTCAATGGTGTTTGACGTTCGTCGAACGTTCGACATACATTCGACGAACTTGCCTCGTGTTCGATGAACCAAAGCGAACTGGAACACTAGCAGGGTGGCTCAACACTACTCCTGAATATATAGACGTACATTTTTAATGTTTAAACTATGCTATATATACCTGGTATCTGGTGATACTGTACCCTTTCTGCCAGGAAGTCCTCCTCCACCCACCACTCTAAGTGTATCATTGACACCTGGAACATTTTCCCACATGTGTGATTATTTCTGGCAGATCTTCTTGTTACATTGTGGTGTGATCCATCCTGAGCGTGTGAGAGTCTGTGGGTTACTCCTGCAATTTATATGTAGATTTAAAAATTACCCCAACACTAGTGTATACAGCTCTACGCAAGTTGTGATACATTATCCATTTACTGCTTTTTATATTCTGGTCTAATCCAAACTGACCAAGTGAGAGTTATTTTCTGACAGTGGAAATAAATACTGAGATTGACAACAATGACCTCTACACTGTGTACAGCTGTACTCTTCAGATCCATTACCGTTTTACGGCTTTTTATATTGTGTTGTAATCCATACTGAGCCTGAGAGCGTCTGTGTCTGCCTCCTGAAATATCTACGGAAATTTAGAATGTTTAAACTATACTATATATACCTGCTATCTGATGATACTTTATACTTTTTCTACTTTTTATATTCTTGTCTAATCCATACTAAGCCTGTGAGCGTCTCTCTGTGACTGATGGTATATATAGGGAGATTGACAATTATCCTTTGATTGTATAGAGCTGTACGCTTCTGATACAGCACCATATATCTGATGTTATTTGGGTTCATTTTCTGCAACATTTTGAAGTTTGGTGGAAGAGGCCGCGGACGTGGGCGTGGGGGGGGCCAGCTGGTGCTGAGGGTGGTGGTGCATCTGCTGGTAGTGGCAAAAGCACAATAGCAGCTAAGGCAGAAGGTGTTGAGCCTGCATCATGGCCTGGCTCCCGAACGCCTGGAAGGCTACCTTTTCCGGTAGTAGGTTAACCGCTTTTAAAGGCGGAGGATCAGGAACTGGTTTTGGCTTACATTGCCGAAACAAACTCCAGCTAATATGCCCTCCTCTTCTGAAGTTTCAAAAAATGCAAGCACTGAGTCATCAAGTGCTGGCTCCTGGTCAGGAAGAACAGCCAGGTCTACTGAGAGACAAGCTGGGCCTTGTTGGTGTGGACCTTCAACTCTCCACCTGGATCCTTAACTACCTCACGAACCGACCTCAGTTTGTAAAGGTTCGGGACAGTGTGTCAGACACAGTGATCTGCAATACAGGGGCACCTCAAGGTACAGTTCTTGCCCCTTTTCTCTTCACACTGTGCACTGTGGATTTTAGGTGCAACTCATCTAGCTGCTACTCGCAGAAGTATTCTGATGACTCTGCAATAGTAGGCCTCATCACAGGAGGAGATGAAAGAGAGCACAGAGATACTAACCAAGCTTTTGTGGAGTGGTGTCAGAGGAACCATCTTAGGATTAATTCCGGGAAGACCAAGGAATTGGTGGTGGACTTTCGCAAGGGCAAAAATCCACCAGTAGTGGTGATCATTCAGGGAAATGACATTGAGATAGTCGACACCTATAAGTACCTTGGTTTGATCCTCAATAATAAGCTTGATTGGGCCCATCACTTGGATGCAGTGTACAGGAAGGGCCAAAGCAGGCTTTATCTGCTCAGAAGGCTGAGAGCCTTCGGAGTTAGGGGGCACTCCTTGCATCCTTCTTCAACTCTGTTGTGGCATCAGTCATCTTCTTTGGTGTGGCGTGCTAGGGTAGTGGCATATCAACCAGGGACAGGAATAGGCTGGACAAACTGATTAGAAGGGCCAGCTCTTTCCTGGGATGCCCCCTTGACCCAGTTCAGGAAGTAGGCGACGGGAGGATACTGGCCAAGGTGAGCTACATGGTGCAGAATGATTGCCATCCCATGCATGAGACCGTGACAAAGATGTGCAGTACTGTCAGTGACCGGCTACTTCATCCTAAATGTGAGAGGAAGCGCTATCGAAAGTCCTTCCTTCCTGCTGCAGTTAGGCTGTATAACCAGCACTGTCCAAAACGGAGAACGACCCAAACAGAGAACTGATAGATCCAAAGTTGTGATAGTCCGGTTACATTTTTTTTTTCTTTTTTCGTATATGTACCTACCTACTGTCAATGTAATGCCTTTATGCATCTGTATCTGTACTTGTTCCTGCCTTGCTGCTGTAATGCTCTGAATTTCCCCATGGTGGGACGATTAAAGGAATATCTTATCTTATCTTATCTTTCCTTGTGTCCTTCACTCCCAGCAAAAGTTAATGATGCAGCAGGCCACACTTCACATTAGTCCATGTAGCTCTTTATATCATACCATGCCTTGGTCATCAAGTCAAATCGTGAATTCCCCAGTCCAAGATGAATCTGACATGGAGTGTGGGTGGCCAGCCAGGGCAATGGGGTTAATCGGTACCGGGCCAGTGTCTCAGAGGGATGTGTCACGTTGGTGGTGATGACCCGTTCCGTGGCCCTGGGCGTCCATGCAAAGGGGTGAATAACGTTTATAGGTGAATGATACGTGATGCCACCTGTGGTCTCTGATCAGACTGACCCGCGCTGCAGTGTCCCTTCTCTGGGACAGATGTTGTGGTGCAGCTAAGATGTAGAAGCTCTGCACAGGTAGGGCCGTAGTCGCAGGGCAGATGAAAGAGTTGGTAGATAGTGTGCAGTGCAGGATGTAGCAGAACCGTGCGCCAGGCGCAGGAGAAAGATAACAGACACAGTCATGCAGTTCCTTTACCTGTACTTGGTAAGTGCCGTCCAGGACCCAGAGTACAGATGGTGAAGGAGTTGGTCAGCCTGGAAGCAAATTTGGAATTCTCTCTCTGCAGATAGGTATTGTGGCCTCTGTTCTAACGCTTATCTGAGGTACTCGCAGTACTGAGTTCACTGAAGTTCCCCCTGTTGACTCTCTTTTGGAACTTTCTTGTATGGCTGGCAGCCATAGCCTTTTCCTTCTGGCTCACATAAGTCGCTGCTGGGGCCTCCGAGCCTTAGTTGGGAACAGAGCATTTACAGCTGCTACTTCCTCCGGTTTCTGCTGCAGGACCGTCAGTGTCCCTACAAACTCGGAGACCAAAATCCCGACCATGCGCTCCAGCTAGGAGTGAGCCTTAACTCTGCTCATCTCCCAGCTCCCCTTCTCACGTTCACACACTTCCCCTTCCCTTCACAGACTGCCCTAACTTACCTCTTCACGACCACAGAGAGCAGCTCCTCAGCAGTCAGGTTCAGAGGTCTCCCTGGCCTGGAGTGGGAACTGTGTTGTGTGTTGGTTTAACTGCTAGAGAGTTCCTTCGTTGCTCCCAAGCATGACATCACACTCCATAGGAGGAAGGTAAAGCCACTGTGGTGACCGTACTCCTGGGGGCGCCACAATTGCACTGATGCCCAGCCACTGCTAGATGATTCTGCTGGTACAATGCCCCAGACCACTACATTCCCCTCGCACTCTACACAGCCAGAATCTGACCCTGGTGAAACTCATGTTCCCCTTCCCGCATACTATGCCACCTTACATGGTGACAACTAGGAAGATGCAGATGAAAGTGCAGGTTCCTTGAGCAGGTGGGGGGGCATACTCATGGGCGATGCACTGGCACAGGGCCCCTCATAGTACACAAAAGTGTCTCTGCCGGTGGGAGGGCCCACCCGCCGTCAGGCACACCGCCGTACTATGAGGGGCCCTGTGCCAGTGCCGTCGCCAACAAGTGGGTCCCCCCTGCTTGCTCAGAATCACAGCACTTGCAAAGCTTAAATACTTACCTCTCCCTGCTCCACCGCCGTGGCGTCTTCCACGTTTCCTGACAGTGACATTCTGGTCAGAAAGCGCGATGACATCACGTCTGTACGCCCTCTGCCTAAACAGTCCAAGTGCAGTGAGATGGAAGATGGGGACGATGAGGAGTCCAGACTAGTACAGGGATTCCCTAGCGAGGAGACTTATTTAATTGTTTTCAATGTTGGGACAGCTCTTTTTGGGGAGCACTATACTCTGGAGAATGATATATGAGGCCCACCATACACTGGAACTTTCCAAACGTGGACATCAGACACTGGAGCAGCATTTACAGGGCCCATTATGCACTGGAGCATTAGAAATAGGGCCCATTATATATGGAGCATTATTTTGGCCCATAACACAGTGGAGCTTCATCCATGGGGACCAACATATACTGTAGCATTATGTGGAGCTCATCATATACTGTTTCAAACATTATATGGGGCCAATGATTCTGTATGGAGAAATATATGGGCCTCATTACTCTGTATAGCACAGTATGCAGTGGCCATAATACTGTATGGAGTAATATACTGTCCGTTTTTGGAGCTATTGGAGAATTTAAAATGGATATCAATCATGAGATGTAAGAAGTGAAGTATTTTTCATTGTACTATACCGCTATTTCTCTGCCGTATCAAGGATCATGAATTGTGGCATGTGTTAAAGGAGCCCAGTGACACTCTTTGGCCCAGGGCCCACGAAAATCTGAAGCCAGCCCTACCCCCCCCACAACTTTAGCCAAATAACCCACAGTTTTCAATGCCTAACTATTATTATAAAGTAAATTAAGGTTGACAAGCTTAAGTAATAAGAATTGATGTTTTTGGCATTAAAATGGGCACTGTAGGTGTGTTTCCTGTCCTCCACTCCCTGCCGACCTTGGTTCCCCATTGACTTGCATTGGGTTTCGTGTTTCAGTCAGCCTTCGACTTTTAACGATAATCGGCCGATTTCTTTCGACCCGACTTTTGAGAAAGTCGGGTTTCATGAAACCCGACTCCACCCGAAAAAAGGCAAAGTCGCTCATCTCTACTCGTAGCCTTATGAACATGATTGTCACATTGACAATACTAAGACTGTGTTAGCATAAGCAAAGGTGGATAAAGCTCTTGGAGACAACAGACTGTTATATATAATTTTTCAGGAAAATTGAAGACTTTCTCGGACTTGCTATGTGCATTAAATCATTTCTTTTAATTCTCCAAAGCTGGTGAATTGGCCTTTGAAAACATCCTCTCATCTCTTTTACTTAGATTCTAGTAGTTATTCTATTTCTGAGCACCATATGGCAGTATCATAGTGTGGAGGATATTTGAGACATTATGTGAGAACGTTAAGCACTAGATAGCAGAATTGATTGTCATCTACACTACTTTTTATATGTATAGAGAATATTGTAATATACTATATCCATTTAAAATGGTTCCAAAATACAGTTGAATAGAACAAAATATACTAAGTGTCAAAAGGTATTCTTATATTCTTTTTTTCCTATTTTCTTTCAACATTAGAAATATATACTTTTTGCCTGAGTGAAGCACATTTGTAGTCATTTCTTGAATTGTCATCATGTCATCAAACATATTTTTTGAAAAAAAAATGTGTATCTGTGTCACAGCTTGTGTCAAGTTCATTCCCCGAACCTTTATCCATCCATGATTTTTAAAACCGTAAGGCGAGAAGTAAACCAGAAATATACAGGCTGTGTAGATGTAGCAAATCAGTGATGGCAAAAGAGAATCTGAAATATTCAAGAAACAGTATTTTAGAACAAAGAAACTGTCATTGTAAATCCTACATTAATGAAGAGCTACTTTTTAATGTTTACAGATGGAAATGAGTTTGTACATGACAATATGTCCATCAGGCTAACTTCTATTCTTATGCTGCCTGCTAATATATGATTTACTTATACAGTTTGATTACGGTACATATTTTATTACCATTTTGGGATATTTTTGCTAACTGTTGGAAACAAGATTTGCATACAGATTGTTATGCCCAACTGTGGTGCATGTGGATTTGTGGATCCACTGTGACACAGGGCCAGGCCTACCCAGAAAGGGGGGCATAACTAAGCAGCTATCTTAGTGTTTAATGGAGCCTTTAGTGGTGAGGTCAGGCTTGAGAGGCAGCTATCTGCCAGGTACCACTCCTGGGCAGAACCTGGTTTTACAGCTAACGACTCCAGGGGTCAGGTACACTGACACTGATTTAGGGCTTATTTCAGACACACTGGTCTTAAAAACTGGATCAGGGTTTAACCACTCATAGACCAGGGGATAATGTTCATCCACTGGCAGAACAGGGGACTTCAGGAATAGGACTGGCCACACCAGGACCAGGGGACTTTGGGTACAGGACTGGCCACACCAGGACTAAGGGACAATGTTTATTTGCTGGCCGTGTTGTGACCAGGGGACTCTGGTACCAGGGGACAAGGTTCAGGCACTGGCCGCTTTGGGACCTGGGAGCAAGGTTCAAGCACTGACTGCTCTGGGACCAGGGGACAAGGTTCACGCCCTGGCCATTCTGGGACTACAGGATGAAGTTCAGACTCTGGCTCCGGGATTAGGGGACAAGGTTCAGGCACTGGCCACTTCGGGACCAGGAGATGAGGTTCATACACTGGCCGCTCCAGGAGCAGTGGATGAGGTTTCTGGCACTGGCCGCTCTGAGACCAAGGGGCGATGTTCAGGCACTGGCCGCTCCAGGACCAGGGGATGAGGTTCAGGCCCTGGCTTCTGCAGGACCATGGGACAGGGTTCAGGCCTGGCCACTCCAGGACTAAGGGACTAATGATAAAGGAATGGCTACACTGGGACTAGGGGACTTTGGATATAGGACTGGCCACACCGGGACCAGGGATACAGATTCAGAACACTGACCGCACAAGGACCAGCAGACCTCACAACTCACTAGTAGTACACCTTACTGACTAATGATTTAACTCGCTGCTTGGAGACTCCCTAGGGGACTGGGAGTCTTTTATACAAGATACCTCCCAGCTATTGACTGGGAGCCATCTTGCAGGTGAACTACATTACACTAAATGCCTATCAGCAACAAGATGAGGGCATTTAGCATATGAACGTGCTGCCCCTTTAAGAACAGAAGAGTGGGCATATGCAAGTACTATGTACGCCACCCGGAACTGTGGCGCACACACCAGAAATCATCAAGGACATGGGGGGAGACCACGTCGGAGGGCTGGGGTGGTGAGTAAGTAGTTGCCCCTGCGTGAAGTAGGAAGGGGACACTTTGCAGTGGTGTCAGCAGTACAGCTACTCAGATATGTCATTCTATAGCATTCTAAATGGCTTAACGTTTACTAAGATGACTGGAGCAAAACTTTGGAGCTATTTATGCAGCATGTATCACTACATGGCTGTCTAAGATCAGGTGCAGACAACCGTACATTCTCTCTTCTGACAGAATGAGGTCGATGATGCAAATGACCGTCTGATCAGAGTTTGATCAGATTATGATCATAGCGTGATCTGATTCTCTTGGATGAGGAGAAGATGGCAAAAAAAAAATTCTCCATCTTCTCCATTCTACAGGTACAAATTTCAATTTGAAGCAAACAAATTTGATGTGAATTGAAATTACTGGGAAAGGGGTTACAAAAAAACAAAAAAAAATGTTAAACTCATCTCTCATGGACATTTTCCGTACTTGTCCTGTCACTACAGTTCTATAGCACTTCTGTCTTCTATCTTCTATCAAATCAAAAATTTCCTAAATTCAATTTGCAATAGTCCACCAAAATTGCGATTAATTTGCTCAATTATTTTTATTGCCGAAAGGGGTAAAACAATAAAAAACACGTTATACTAAGCAGATCTATAATGTCACCAGATTCTTTACACCACCTCTTCTGTTTAAGACATGTCTTGCCATTCTCATGGACCTAACCATGAGAAAAACTAAAGACTCACGTGGAGGAGCAAGGACCCACAGCAGCAGTGGAGGCGGTGCAAGAAGTATTTTTTAAACCCTTCAGTGCCCTCTGTTATGTTTTGGAGTTTAGATATTTTTCAGAGTGTAAAAAAGTCTTTTTGCAGCAACTGGAGCATTTTTTTTTACTTGGATCGATATTACTCAAACCAAATTGCATCAGACAGTCAATTCGAGTGAAACTGCCCAAAAATGCATTTTTGGGAGATTCATTTATCTATAGTTCTCATATAAAAGCTAAATATCCCTCTAAGTGAAGTTATAAGGACTTAACAATGTTTTAGTCAGTGTTCATTTTCTCAAAAAGAAATTCTGGAAGGTTGAAAAATTTTCTTTTATCACAAGGTCTAACTTGACTAAAAATGTCTGCTGAGAGAACATTATACAAAGGTTGCTTCAGCAAATTTTGGGTATTGTAACGCGACTTTACTTTCTCCCACACTTTGAAGGGCTGTACCAAGCGCAATAATTTAGTGGTGCTTACAATATCAGCTTTCATGTAGAGAATAAGCACTTGAATAAGAGGTCATATCCTCTTACTGCATAGAGCTGTAAAAAACTCATCTCGAATTCATGAGCTGCTGCCTTTATGCTCAAAGAACAAGTAACATACAGTAAATTCTTTAGCCTTTCTTCCCAACAGAGACTCTGCGCTCTTATCACTTTATATTAGATATTACCGGCTTGGATGTAGATGCCACTGCAGGAAAATATAGTATGATCAAAAATTTAAAAGACTGAATAGTTTCCAGCTTTTTGCTTCCAGTCACTTCCTTCCATAATTTACTACAAGACCCTTTTCTCTTGGCATAATAAGAATATATTGCCCCAAAATCAGCATAATAAATGTTAGGACATGGATCGCACACCCAAAACTTAAACATTGATCCATTGTAGCTAAGTAAAAATTTGAACAAAAGGTTCAAAGTTAATATTCTGATCAGACTGTATGAAACCAACTGTGGCTTACTTCTTAGTGGGTCATTAACTTTAAAGGACCACTCCAACATTTTTTCCAGAACTGGAGTGGTGTTACTAATGTAAAGTCCCTGACCCTGGTCTGATACTTACCTGCAAGCATCTTCACCTTTTTTCAGCGCTACCGTAAATTTGGACTATAAGGCAGACCCCGATTTTATAAAAAAAAATGTTTTTCCTGTTTTCCTCCCCAAAATTTGGGGTGCCTCTTATGGTTTGGTGTGTTTTATGTGGTAGATCTATGAGTTGTGTGGTTATCTAGTCTTGATTCAATTGAATACCACCTATGAACTCCATAAGTGCTGAATGTTGGATTTTGTGGTTTTGGACATGATAAGCACATTGTTTTTTATTATGCTAGACCGAGTCCTTTGACCCTTGTCACCAGCACAATCAAGGCAATGATGGTTTTGTGGAGCATGTGCACTCCCACTTCAGGTAACTCATGGTATTACATGGCTATTACAGGTGAGCGATTTGGTTCGATGCAAATTGAAATTGCTCTGTGTGTGAATCTTGGATGAAATAGAATATCTGGATACAAGTTAGAAAATTCAGGTCCCACATCAAACTTTTGTATGGACCACCCCACATCATTGCATTGAATAAAAAGAAGGTTGCGCAGCCACCTGAAACGCGTCAATGTCGCATATCCTGTAACTGTCAACACTGATGTTGTTTTACCCTCTGCGGAGCACTTTTGGTGAATAAAGAAAGAAGTTTGTTCACAAGTTCATTGAACTGGATTCCTTTTGTTTTGATTTAATATAAAGCCACTGGCAAAGAGCATGGTGTCACTCTTTGTACCTCACACAATAATATGGTAGCTTTTGTGTCCCAAATGGTTTCATAGTGCCCTTCACATTTTATACACAGATCAAGTGATTATGCACTTTTAGTAATAATGTAGTAAAAAGTTATTAATGATCTGCCTGCCTGAAACGCGTTTCCCAATCCGTTATCTCCCCAATGGGGTTGTGACATTTTTCAATATTCTGTTTTTATATGGATCTAATAAAGTGAATGGTTTTATGGATTTTCTGGATTCTAGATTTCTCTTTATCTAATTGCATTTTTTCTTTTGATAATAATTAGTGATGAGCGAGTATACTCGTTGCTTGGGTTTTCCCGAGCGTGCCTGAGTGTCCTCAGAGTATTTTAGCATGTTCGGAGATTTACTTTTTGTTGACGCAGCTGCATGATTTGTGTCTGCTTGAAAGCCTGAATACATGTGGGGATTGCCTGTTTGTTAGGGAATTCCCACATGTATTCAGGCTGTCTAGCAGTCGTAAATCATGCAGCTGGGTCAACAAAAACTAAATCTCTGAGGACGCCAAAATACACGGAGGACTCCTGAACATGCTCGGGAAAACCCGAGCAACGAGTCTACTCGTTCATCACTAATAATAATGCCCACATAGTGGTATTTACACAGACAATGTGGTGTCAAATTATTTTCTTATGCACAGTACAATGCCCCTTCAGTGCTCATACAAAGTATGACACCCCTTCAGTGCTCCCAAACAAGAGAATGCTGCCCCCCAAAACCTAATGAGGCCATTGCCTCACATCGGCCTGCACTTATGAGGTCATTGCCTCACATCGACCTGCACTATTTGGGTCATTGCCTCACATTGGCCGACACTGATGAGGTCATTGCCTCACATTGGCCGGCACTGATGAGGTCATTGCCTCACATTGGCCGGCACTGATGAGGTCATTGCCTCACATTGGCTGGCACTGATGAGGTCATAGAGTCAATGGTAAAACAGGGAACTAAGAGCTCCACTCCTCCATTGTACTTAATGCTGTCTGCAACCTCCAGATGCTGATACAGTTGATAAGGGCACTGGACGGCCCAGACCCCCTAATGTCCGAGGCCTCATTACAGCTTTGTGGTCTGGCTCTATTAAAGGTATGACACTGTCTGGTTGAATGACATTAAAGATCAACATGTTCCTTTAAATGCGTCAACTGTAAGAATTCCTTAAATCTGTCCCTGTATAATTCATTTGTAGCCTTTATGAGATAAACAAAAAGTGAAGGGTTTTGAATGTAATCACCATGATTCATGTTCGGATGGTAAAAGCAGAGCGATACATTGTACAGTCAGCCAGCTGTGAAAGGATAGAGCGGGACTTGCTTCAAACAGAGAAGACAAAAGCAGAAATAACTTATATGTTGTGGGTTTTCTTCACTGATAAAAGTTAATAGGGTGGTAAAAATCTATTTAAAGAACAAATTTAAACATCGATGCTGAAAACGCGGTGAAAAATAATGATCGCTTTTCAGCAGCGCCATTTGCATGCCCTTATTATAGAGAAAGCTAATTAGCATCTAACTGAGAAAGCTCATTAGCATATGCTAACCACAGATATGCTTCTTCCTTAACTGTTAATGTATCTAGGAATTCTGTTTTGAAGTGTCCATTTCTCCACTTACACATTGTTGGGCTCGGGAATTAATGTGCAACTTTTTGCAGCTGAATTATTATTTTGTCATTTGCAGTCCAGACGTTGGGAGCGCAACGTTTTCAGTGATGATACCGCATCTAAATGAGGAGTTTATTCTACACATGAGGTTTACGAAGCAAAAGAAGAATGAAGACTCATTCATTTCTGACTTTTTAAATTCATTTCGAGATCACTCCCCATTTGTAGAAAACTAATCATTGATCATCTGAAAATGTCTACAGGCCTGCTCTCAATATCCGTGTGGTCCCAGCTGCTTGACCCTATCAGAGCAACGCCTATATGGCTAAGAAAATACATTAAAAAAATAAAAAACAATAAAATGAGCACATACCCTGTAGTAAGTAAATAGTAATAGTACATGTAAATAACATAGGGGACTTATTTAGAAATATTTTGATAAAAAAAAGAATTAAAATCACCCCACCATTACAAGGTGTACCCATTGGGATTGCCTATATACTAGTATGAAAACCTTACCTTTTGTCAGCTGAGGCCCCATTGTCAACGTGCTCCTAAACAGTTCACATATTCCAATATATATTCTGGTTCATTTCTTTTGTTTGGCTATAGAATATAGTGGTAACATTAGTTTGGGAGAATACCATTTTCTAAGTGCAACATGTGTGCCCATTAGAGATAAGCAGATCAATTCATGGAGGACTGAGTTTGCCCAGCACCATTTTCCACACTACTGAAGCACTACAGAGCAGACAAGCATCTTTTTCTTTGCCCCACAGGCCTCCTCATAATTTCTTGCAGCTATGACATCTTATGGATTATCATATCTTGGAAAGTGGTGGTCAGTACTTGGACCATCACAGATCAGCAGTTTCAGTTTGTACAACAGAGTTATTTCCCATTTGCAGAGTCACTGAGTAAGCTTTACTCTCCTGTAAAGTTTAAGTTCTTATGGTCAGTGGAGTCCATCCTATCGCTTTAATTCACTTTCTCCTTTAGATTGTTAGCTCTTATGATTAGCAGAGACCTCTGTTACAAAGTGTATGCTCATCTGGTCAGCAGGGACATCTCTCTTGCTCTCTCTCCTGTAGAGTGTAAGCTCTTATGGTCAGCAAAGTCCTCTCTATCTCCTGTAGAGTGTAAGCTATTATGGTCAACGGGGTCCTCTCTATCTCCTGTAGAGTGTAAGCTATTATGGCCAACGGGGTCCTCTCTATCTCCTGTAGAGTGTAAGCTATTATGGTCAACGGGGTCCTCTCTATCTCCTGTAGAGTGTAAGCTCTTATGGTCAGCAGGGTCCTCTCTCTCTCCTGTAGAGTGTAATCTCTTATGTTCAGCAGGGTCTTCTCTCGAGTAGTGTGTAAAATATTATGGTCAGTGGGGTCTTTTCTTTCTCGATTGAATTTGCAAGCTTTTATGGTCAACGAAATTCTCTATCTCTTCTCCCCCATGTTTATTTTACAAGAAATTGCAAACTTTACAATATTGATATTCACGCAGATTTATTCAGCGCAAATCTAATTTTAGGGGAAACTAAGGCCCAATACTGTTGTTTCAACAAATGTTCAATAAATCAATAGAAAAAGTAAATAAATATATGCCTTTTTAGGCAGATTCTCTCAAATCACGGGGTGGGAGATGGAAGATTCGATTTGCATCAAATAAATTTGGTGTCAATGGAATCTGCTGGGAAGGAGTTAAAGGGAATTTGCCAACAGGTTTTTGCTATGAGAGCACCAAGATGAAGGGAAAGCGAGCCTGCTCCCAGTGATATGTCACAAACTAGGGCTGTGTTTAGCTGTTTCAATACAATCAGTGTTTTATCAGCAAGAAATTATCACTTGATGACAAACTGCCTCGTGTCTTCTAGTCTAACCCTGCCTTCTCCACTGATTAGCAGCTTTCTGTCACTACATAATAAGTGTGGACTTTTGCTGCAAAATAGATTTCAGATGGCGGTATCCCAGAATAGGCTTGAATTAACTGCAATAACACTTTTATGGCTTGTGAGTGATCAAAGATGAAGTTGAGCATCTTCAAAGGAGATCAATCGGAATGCAACAGTGCCAAGGATGAACAAATCATATGTGTGATAGTCAAAAGTTGGTGCCAGAGTACAAATATAGACACCAGGTAAAAAATGTAGAAAAAAGAGGCAAGAATAAAGTCAGAAACAAGGCTAAGTTTGTAGGAACAAATAGATAAGACAGATATATTAAATAAGAGCCATGGAAGGATAGGCTGTAATATGCAGGTGCTGGGATGCAGTAACACAAATGCTGCAGAGCAGGGGTTAACTATATTTAATTAATCAACAGTAGAGAACTCCGCACAGGTAGATAGCAGGGTAAAAGAGTACAAAACTAAACTGAATAAACAGTTGTTTAACTTACAGTCTCTGGTTAACAGTTCACTTATCATGGCTCCGCAGCCTGGCACTCGCTGTAGGTCCCGTAGGTAGCAGGATGCTTGTGGTGGTCGGTATGGTGTCTGCTGGAGTCCTCGCCCAGAACATGGTCCTATTTCTGGAAGCAGCGGGGGTCTCCTGTTTACCCGCTGTGCCCCTAGTCCATATATCTGTGGAGCAAAAGAATAGAGCTCTCCGCAGGATTCCTCTCGGCGCGTTTCTCTTTGAGCAGCTGCCGTCACCTTAAGGGCTGCGCTGCAATGCTCTGCCCAACGTGCGCCTCTCTGGATGTCAGAGCTGCGATACTCTGTCGGTCGCACTCTCTACTGTGCACCCACCGGTTTCAGTGAGTCCCTCACTATGCAACCCTTTCTCTTCACGCCGAGGCCTGTCGCTCCCCTCTCAGCGTTTGTGGTCTGTATCTCATCAGTGTTCTGGTGGGAAGACCACTTCCATTGCCACGCAACCTATTTTACCTCACACTGACTGGCCACGCCCCCTTCACATTGGTTACTGGCACACAATCTTGTTCCCCACAGGAACAGGAGGTTCGACCCCAGTTCCGGACCCAGCCCTTCAGCATTTCCGGAAGCCTGGTCTTCCCTTCTAAATCCCCACCTTCCTTTAGCTTGCCATTCCACGGGTGAGAGCTCCTTCACCAGTCGCTTGCACTTCTCGACTTCTTGGATTATTCTTTGCCAGCTGTGGTTCACTCTTACTGACATAGTTCGGACTAACTTGTGAGCGGTAAATAGATGCTCTGACCCGGTGCGTCTGCTGCTTTAGAGATTTCCAGCATGGGCGACTCGGTGTTCATCTCCCTGGTGGGGGTAGGCGGCACATCATTGAGCTTGGGCACGAAGCTAACACTCCCTCTTCTTCATTGAAGTCAGGGACTGGAGCTGGGAGCACCTTCCTGACTTTTGACAACTCTCCTCCATTTTTGGGTTCTTTGGACAAGCCGGGCCACAACATGTTACGATGGACTACTCTATCGGGTGCTCCTTCATCCTGTTCAGGCTGAACTTCAAACACCGGACCACCGGGACAAACCCGTCTTGTCACTTGATGTGGAGTCTGCTCCCACCGGCTTTCCAATTTTCCCAGGGGCCTCTTATTCCGGAGCAAGACTCGATCCCCCGGTCTCAGAGCTGTCCCACAAATAGGTGGTGCTCGTCTGCACCAGTTGACGGAGAGTCTGCAATCGGTGGTGATGTTCCTTTACCCAAGAGGACACCCCGTACATGGGTAGTCTTCCTCCTTTTCCAATTCCAGCTCTGTAATCTCTCATCCTTTTCGCCAGAGCAACAAGGTGTAGGCTGTGAACCCGGTCGTGCTGTGCACTTGGTTGTTGTACACCCACACCAGCTCTACCGCAAACTCAGGCCACCGTATCTTCTGGTCTTCTTCCAAAGTGCGTAACAACTGGTTTAATGTTCGATTGAATTGCTCACAGGTTTCATTCCCTTGAGGGTGATAGAGAATAGTTCAGGACTTTCCAATTCAGTACAAATGATGTAGTTCTTCCATAACTCATCCCTGGAAGCAAGCACCTTGATCGAGGTTTATTACTTTAGGGCAGCCGCACACGAGGATGAAATCTCCACAGATAGCCTGTGCAGCTTATTCAGAAGTCTGATCTCTAGTTGCAGTTGCCACAGCAAATTTAGTGAAGTGGTCAGTTATCATGAGACAATGTTCGTAGCCAAGATGCGCTGGTCCTACAGTCAGGTAGTCAATCATCAAGACTTCCAAAGGTCACAATGGTCTGTGTCGGGGCCTGCTGTTCTGGGGGTTTAGCCAGCACACAGCTTCAGCATTGTTGGCAAGCAACTTCCACTGCATTCCTCAGATGTGAGAGATACACCAATCTCTGTAGCCACCGGAATATTTTCTCTGCAATGAATTGAGCCCCTCGCTTATGAGCTTCGGTGGCCACCATCCTGATTGACTTCTCTGGGAGCACTACTTGCCAAGTGACTCACTCTTCTCGCAACAGCTGCACCTTCCAATACAACAATCCATCTCTCAAGCAGAGTCATTCCAATTGTCCTAGAATCCGCAGGGCGCCTGAGGACAGTGCATTCCTCTCCCTCCGACTAGGAAGTTGCTTCGATGCCACCGACTGTCGCAAAGGAGTAGTCTCATTGTCCATCTGTTGGAGTTAGATCCAGCCATCTCAGGACTGCCCCAGTGTCTGATCTTCAGACTATTCCTTGATCTGTCTCTGTGTTGCCTTCCACGAGATAGACAGGTTTCGGAATCCCGGAATCTCCTCCGCCTCAAGCTCCTCATCTCAGTTACGGCCAGGACGTTCATGTGTCACCCTGGAGAGGGCATCGGCATGAGTATTCTCAGCCTTGGCCCGGTAGACTTTGCCATGTGGGACACCCATCATTGCTCCAGGGTCGCTAGCTTTGCATTCTTGAGGTAGGCTAAGGGGTTGTTATCTTTTGTAAGGATTCCGGACTTTCCTTTGTGCCTGTTTTCCCTGATCCAAGATGGAGTCTTGTATCTAGCCCTGCCATGGAACTTCCTGTCTGTCCTGATTATTTAAGTCCAGTGCATGTGCTCCTTTTTGCCTGAGCATTTTGTTACTGTTGTCTCCTGAGTGCCTGCTTGCCTGCTGGTGGATTCCCTGCTGCTGCTGCTCGTTATTTGGTGCCTGAATATTTTGTTACAGTTGGCTCCTGAGTGCCTGCTTGCCAGCTGGTGGATTCCCTGCTGCTGCTGCTGCTGCTCATTATTTGGTGCCTGAGCATTTTGCTTCTGTTGGCTCCTGAGTGCCTGCTTGCCTGCTGTTGGATTCCCTGCTGCTGCTGCTCGTTATTTGGTGCTCTGCCTCTCCTCGTTCTGCTGCCTTCAGTCCTCTGGGCGTCTCCCTGATGCTGTCTGTGCTTAACTACTGTCTGGACTTCTAGTTGGAGCTATTCACCCCTGGAACTGCTGTGGCCTGTAAGGAATCCTGACATCATCTTCTCCTCTAGGTCTGTGTTTGTGTGGACTGCTGTGCGTGATTTATGCGAGACTTACAGCCCAAAAGGTACACATAGTGACCTTCTCTTGTTAATGCCACTCCTGTGTAAAGCTGGTCTTCCATGTTTAAGTGCCAAGTGCATTCCCACCTTCATGATTGCTGGACTTCTACACTTTAGTGCTGTGTGCGTGCTCACTCTTAATATCGCTGGACTGCCTCATTAAATGTGATGTGCTTACTCACATACCTTCTGCTGACTCCTATGTTTAGTGCCTTGTACGCACCTGCGTTATACTACTGTTGGATTAACGGTCGTGCCCTGCTCTTCAGTTACTCTGGACATTTCTATATTGATCTGTATTTTCGTTACAATTGCAGGAAGTGCTGTTAGTTTTGCTTCACTTACATCATTCCATATTGTGCTGTGTTTTTTTTTTTCTTCGTCTCAGTGTCATATTATCCCATGCAATCAGATTCTGTAGCGCCCATATAATTATTATACCGTTCTCACCAGAACATCTGATCCGGATAAGTTCTCCGCAAACTTCTCAGTCATGGCCCATACCAATGCCAGCAGCTCCAACTTGAAGGATCTATAATTGTCCGATTTCGCTCTGAATCATGCAGGGACTGGCTCGCGTAGGCTATCACCCATTCTTTTTTCACCTTGTACCTGCAACAGGAGTGCTCCAAGGCCCTGTAGACTCTTCTCAGTGTGAAGGATGAATGGTTGCGAAAAATCAACATAAGCAAGAATGGGGGCTTCGGTGAAGGACATTTTTATAGCTCGAAAGGCTTCTTATTGCCGGTTTACACACTGGATGGTCCGGTTCTTCAAGCCGGCTGACACTCCCTGCAGCAGTTCCAGCAAGGGGTTCGCTATACAGGTGAAGTTTTTCACAAACCGCCGGTAATAGCCAGTAAGCCCTAGGAAAACCCGTACATCTTTCACCATCTTAGGAGTGGGCCATTCTTGCACCGCCATCACTTTCTCTCATGCAAGTCTTACTCCTTCACTTAACACAATATGCAAAAAATACTCACTTTGCTTACAGAAAAGATGGCATTTCTGTGGCTTCACCTTCAGGTCATGATTCTGTAACCAGCTCAACACTTGTTCTAGCGGCTGTACATGCTCCTCAAAGGTGGGCGCATAGATGATGATGTCATCAAGGTAGATCAAGGTAGCCTCAAAATTTAAATCTCCCAAACATCGCTCCATTAAGCGCTGGAACATCTCTGAAGGGCATGCAATTGAACTCGAACAGTCCCATGGGGAGTACAAATGCCATTTTCGGCTGGTCATGTTTTGCCATTGGCACCTGCCAGTACCCGCTGGCCAGATCGAGGGTGGAGAAATACTTCGCCCATCCTAGCGCAGAGAGGGACTCCGCTTCAGCAGCTCTGGCAGCCTGGTCTTCCCTTTTACAGTGCTATGATTATCAACAAGAGCTATACAGCAGTTTAGCTCTTGGTGTGAAAACACTATTGCTATCCATCTTAAAAATGTTTCTATTTATACTGAAAGCCATTTGCATTGACAATCAGATACAGACACCAGGAAGAATAAGGAAACAGAAAATGCAGATGTCTTGTCCAACATTTGAATGAAAAGGTGAGTCAGGTTGCCGAGCATCCTGATGAAAGCAATGTCTGGAGCTGTGGCTGCCAGTGGAGACTTGATAGGATTTAGCTATGTGTTAACTTCCCATTATGGATTTGGCATTCTGACCTTTCATTTATGTACATGAATATGCCACACACATAAGGCGGCTTCTCATATACATTCTTCTAGTTCCATCATATACCATACGTGTCGTACGTTCATTCATAAAGCAAAATTCTCAATGAGAATGTAACAGGAAAATCTTCAGTCTAAAACCTGAAGTAACTGCTAATGAATATTAATTACCTTAACGGCTCCAAGACCAAGTCAGGTCCGATTTCTCAGCTTGTTGCTAGGAGACCATGGATGACATGTGAGGGTGTAATTTCCCCACAGTTCTGCTCATTCTGCAGCTTTAGAGTCTTAGCAAATAAGGTGATCCCATTAGGTATTTTGTGATGAAGAATTAACATTCAGAATTCTAGTGAGTATATCACAAATGAGAAGCAAATCAAATATATTACTAGATTGTTCATGCATTAGAATGAAGATTAATTATTAAATATTTGCATGCAGTGAGGACTATCGATTTAAGAGTTAGATGAGGCTCCAGAAAATTTGTTTAGATACAAGCATCACCTTTATCAGTTCAGCTCCATTGCAAATACCATCTTCTTCCCATAGAAAACGTGTCAACATCTACGTGAGTGCACCGATCATCGATAGGTAAGAGAAGTGGCAGCGTTAATATGCAGTGAGATACTTTGAACCAGAAATCAAGCTTTCACAATTTGGCCCTTGTCAAAATCGTGATCTTTACCATAATCCAGTGATCCCCAAGGTCAAAAGTCACCAATAGATCATGTTTTTAGGATCTCCTTAGTATTGTACAGGTGCTGGAATTATCACTTGGGGAGCACTAAGGAAGACCTGAAAACATCATCTGTTGGTGGCTCTTGATGACTGGAGTTTGGGAATAATCACCTAGGCAGTTTAACAATCATTCTTATTCCTTTCGTACATGGTTTTACAGTGATGTCGGGTAGATGGTCACAATGCAATATCTTCAATCCACAAGATGCCATCCTGGGGCCAATAATTCCACTGCCCCATACCAGGAGATACCCACTGTCTCCCATCTTATGGTTGGCCCACAGCTTTTGTATCTCCTGCCAATATAATCTGTAGTCACAGTCTATGCTCCTCCAGGCCACGGATATCACGACCGTAGCACATGTATCCCACTGCAGCCACCAACAACAGTCCTTAAGATAGTTCCTCACATCTAGACAATAGATATCACAACAGTAGTGTCATGATCCAGGACGGGATTTCGCTTTGACCTGTCCTGGTTAGACTATGGGTTAATTGTGCTGCCTCTCTCTGGCAGCAGGAGGCTATTTAGTGCTCACTGGACCTGGGTCCGGTGTCAGTTATACTCCTGCCCTCGGCTGAGTTAAGTGACCTCTTGTATACGTGTGCCTTGTGCCTGATATCTTGCTTGCTTGTTCGGTTGTGATCTGGTTCTGTCCCTGTTACGAGTTCTGCCTGACCCTCTTGTACTGCGCTACCTCTCGTGTATGACTCTCTGCTTGTGACCCGACTTCTCTCTGCTTGTCCCCTTGGTACCACGTTGCCCTCTTGTGTATGACCTTTGGCTCTGTCTGACTACCCGTCTGTTTGTCCCTCCTGTACCTCTTTTGCCCGTACTGCTGTGAACTCTGTTTTGCCTGACTGAGTTGTTGTATGGTGTCCTGTCCTATCTGAATACAGGACACTAAGCCCCGCCCCCTTGCAGTCACATGACCATAGGTCCCGTGCAGATTATTCAGTTTCAGTGTCCGCAGGTCCTATGCCTCTTTACTTTCCAGCGCTGACTGGACCCTGACACTATTAGCCTGAAGCATGCATGGTCACCTCTGCTGCCCTGCTCCCCAGGTATCTTTTAGCACTGCTTCTGTTCTCAGGACACACGCACTGGCTCTATGAGCAAGGGCAGTGCGGTGTCTCTGACATTATAACTGACCCATACCATTTTTTTTTCTCTGCTCCCATTCTCCTGTGTATGTGATGGATTCTATGCACACTCTTTCTGAACAGGTTAAGCACCTGACGCAGATGTCTCAGAAACTCTTTGGAGAACAAAGAGTCCTGGCTCAGTCTCAGCAGCTGATCGCCGACACTGTGCAGGGGGTTCTTTCATTGGGGGCTCGGGATGTTACATTAATTTCCCCTGAGTCTCCAGTGAAGTTACCAGATACCTTTTCTGGAGATAAAAATGACTTCAGAGTTTTCAAGGAGGGCTGTAAGCTTTTTTTTTCCTTAAGACCACACTCTTCTGGGGATGAAAGTCAGAGAGTGGGGGTCATTATGTCTCTGTTAAGGGGAGCCCCCCAAGCTTGGGCTTTCTCCCTTCCTACCACAGCCCCTGAGCGTATGACTGTGGATGCATTTTTTGAGGCCCTGGGGCATATTTATGATGAGCCTGATCGGGTGCGTATGGCTGAGGACAGGCTGATGAATGTTTGCCAGGGGAAACACTCAGCCGAGTGCTTTTGCTCAGAGTTCAGACGCTGGGCTGCTGAGGTCTGCTGGAACGACGCCACTCTCCGGGGGTTGTTCCGTAGAGGCTTGTCTGAGCCTTGGCTCTCCACCCCCCACCTGATGCCCTGGAGGAAGCTATGACACAGGCCGTCCGAATGGATCGCAGGTTACGGGCAAGGGGAGTGATACAAACCGAGACATCATTATTCTCCCAAGGAAGGGGAGCCAGTTCTTCATTGAAAATCACGGAGATGGGAACCATCAACCTTAAGGAGGAAGAAAGGAGACAACGGCACGTGAGAAAATGCTGTGTTCACAGTGGCGAGTCTGGACATGGGAAAAAGGATTGCCCCTCCCGGCCACTAACCAACAAGCGACTGAGCCCGGGTGATTATCGTGGAGGTCACCCAGGCTCTCAGGTACCCTTTTCTGCATTTTCTAAAATGTCATTTCAAGTGGAACTTTGTTGTGGGGGTGTCTCCACATCCACTTGTGCCTTCGTGGATTGCGGTTCATCATTGAACTTTATTGACTCTGACTTGGTGGCCAGGTGTAAGTTAGGGACAGTTAGGTTGGAGACTCCGATTCACCTTGTTGCTATTGACAAAACACCACTGGTTAAGAATGACATTGTGTTTTGCACTGAAGAGTTTCTCCTTAAAGTGAGTTCCTTACACCAGGAACGTATTTCATGTTTTGTAATGAACAACCTGCCTGCGGGACTGGTGTTGGGGTTCTGGGGTTCCCCTGGTTACAGCTGCATAATCCTGTGATAAATTGGGAATCTCGGGATATTGTTAAATGGGGTCCCTATTGCTCTGAGAAATGTCTTGTTTCTGTGTCTGTGTCGTCCGTGGGTCTAGAAGGCATTCCGGAGTGCCTGATAGATTATACTGATGTTTTCTCCGAAAAAGAGGCTGAGGTTTTACCACCACACCGCCCATTTGATTGTGCCATTGACCTGGTTCCAGGTGCTAAATTGCCCAAAGCCCGCCTGTATAACCTCTCTGGTCCGGAACGGGCTGCGATGAAGGAATATATTTCCGAGAGCCTCCGTAAGGGACATATTCGTCCTTCTGTTTCTCCTTTGGCGGCAGGGTTCTTTTTTGTAAAAAAAAAAGACGGTGGTTTGCGCCCATGCCTCGATTTTCGTGAGTTAAATAAAATAACTGTGAGGAATACTTATCCCCTTCCACTTATTCCTGATTTATACAATCAGTTGTCCGGAGCTAAGTGGTTTTCGAAATTAGATCTATGGGGAGCGTATAACCTTATCCGAGTCCGGGACGGAGATGAATGGAATACCGCTTTTCTCACTACTGAAGGGTTGTTTGAAAATTTGGTCATGCCCTTCGGCCTGACCAACGCTACCGGGGGTTTCCAAAATTACATAAATCATGTGTTCTCCGATTTGATTGGACGTTTTATGGTGGTGTATTTGGATGACATTTTAATCTACTCGCCTGATAAACAGACTCACATTGGTCATGTTCGGGCAGTTCTCCAAAGGCTCAGGGAGAACTGTCTGTTTGCTAAACTTGAAAAATGTTTATTTTTTGTTCAGGAACTGTCCTTTCTGGGGTTCATCGTGTCTGCTGAAGGGTATCGCATGGATCCTAATAAGGTGCAGGCCATTCTCGAGTGGGTTCAACCGTGTGATTTGAAGGGTCTGCAATGTTTCCTAGGGTTCGCTAATTATTATCGAAAATTTATAAGGGGGTTCTCACAGGTGGTTAAACCCCTCACAGACATGACTCAAAAGGGGGCCGATATCAAGAATTGGTCAATCGCAGCGGTAGCGGCATTTCAGTTTTTGAAAAAATGTTTCATGTCGGCCCCGGTTCTTATCCAACCGGACCCCTCTGAACCATTTATTGTTGAGGTAGACGCCTCAGAGGTGGGGGTGGGGGCGGTATTGTCCCAGGGACCTGCCACTTTGACCAATTTAAGACCTTGCACCTTTTTCTCAAAGAAGTTCTCCCCTGTGGAGAGAAACTATGATGTGGGGAATCGGGAACTTCTGGCCGTAAAATTGGCTTTTGCAGAATGGAGGCATTTTTTGGAGGGGGCTGTTCATCTTATAACGGTAATCACGGACCACAAAAACCTAGCTTACATTGAGTCAGCTAAAAGGTTGACTCCCAGACAGGCTAGATGGTCACTTTTTTTTTCCCGATTCAACTTCTCGATCACTTTTCGACCAGGATACAAGAATATCAGAGCGGATGCGTTGTCACGCAGTCTTGATCCGGTGTCCCCCCCGGAACCTCCATCCTCCATTCTTCAGCCTGGGGTGGTGGTGGCAGAGGTTTCTAATGTGTTGGAACGGGAGATTCGAGAAGCCCAGGCTCTTGCACCTCCAGCTAAGCCGGTGGATAAACTTTTTGTGCCAGCTCAGTTTCGTCTCAAGGTCCTCCAGGAGTTCCATGACTCAGTTCTGGGTGGACATCCAGGGATCTCAGCGACCCAGAAGGCCATTGCTAGAATATTCTGGTGGTCTTCTTTAGCCTCTGATGTTGGGGAGTATGTGTCTGCGTGTGAGGTTTGTGCCCGTGCGAAAACTCCCCATAAACGGCCGGCCGGGGAATTGTTACCACTGCCAATTCCTGAGAGACCATGAACTCATCTGTCCATGGATTTCATCACCAACCTTCCCCCTTCCAAGCGTAATACCGTGGTCTGGGTCGTAGTGGACAGGTTTAGTAAGCAGCCACATTTTGTACCTTTGGCAGCTCTACCTAACGCGGAAACATTGTCCAGATTGTTTGTGGAGCATGTGGTGCGGTTGCATGGGGTACCCCTGAATGTGGTGTCTGATAGGGGAGTGCAATTTGTGTCCAGATTTTGGAGAGCTTTTTGTAAGAGGTTGGGTATTGGTCTGTCCTTTTCATCCGCCTACCATCCAGAGACTAATGGGCAGACTGAGCGGACCAATCAGTCTCTGGAGCAAATTCTGCTTTGTTTGATCTCAGCCCAACAGGATGATTGGTGTTCTGTGTTACCATTGGCTGAGTTTGCATTTAACAACCGCACTAACCAGTCTACGGGTACATCTCCTTTTTTTTGCAATTATGGGTTTCATCCTCATTTTGGAGAATTTTCCCGCTTGAATTCTGGGTGTCCTGGGGCGGACGAGACGATCCAGCGGTTGGGGGAGGTATGGCGGGAGGTCCAGAATAACATTACGAAGGCCCAGGACAAATTTAAATTTTTTGCGGACAAAAAACGATCCGTGGGTCCAGTGTTTCAGGTCGGAGATAAGGTATGGTTATCCACCAAAAATATAAGGCTCAAGGTCCCCTCTGCGAAGCTTGGACCCAAGTTTATAGGTCCCTATGTAATTACCGAAGCAGTTAACCCGGTGGCTTTTCGGTTGAGTCTTCCGCCATCTCTAAGGATCCCGAATGTTTTCCATAAGGCCCTTTTGAAACCTGTGAGGTCCAGTGGGGAGGGATCATCATCTTCCCCGACACCGGTTCTGGTAGATGGGCAGGCTGAGTACGAGGTGGAACGAATTGTCGACTCCAGGTTGGTCCGTCGCGCCCTTCAGTATCTGATACATTGGAAGGGCTACGGTCCTGAGGAACGCTCGTGGGTTCCTGCTCGATCAGTTCATGCGGATCGGTTGATCCGAGCCTTTCACGCCAAGTACCCTGAGAGACCTGGGGGTCCGGTGGCTCCCCATTGAGAGGAGGCTACTGTCATGATCCAGGACGGGATTTCGCTTTGACCCGTCCTGGTTAGACTATGGGTTAATTGTGCTGCCTCTCTCTGGCAGCAGGAGGCTATTTAGTGCTCACTGGACCTGGGTCCGGTGTCAGTTATACTCCTGCCCTCGGCTGAGTTAAGTGACCTCTTGTATACGTGTGCCTTGTGCCTGATATCTTGCTTGCTTGTTCGGTTGTGATCTGGTTCTGTCCCTGTTACGAGTTCTGCCTGACCCTCTTGTACTGCGCTACCTCTCGTGTATGACTCTCTGCTTGTGACCCGACTTCTCTCTGCTTGTCCCCTTGGTACCACGTTGCCCTCTTGTGTATGACCTTTGGCTCTGTCTGACTACCCGTCTGTTTGTCCCTCCTGTACCTCGTTTGCCCGTACTGCTGTGACCTCTGTTTTGCCTGACTCTGAGTTGTTGTATGGTGTCCTGTCCTATCTGAATACAGGACGCTAAGCCCCGCCCCCTTGCAGTCACATGACCATAGGTCCCGTGCAGATTATTCAGTTTCAGTGTCCGCAGGTCCTATGCCTCTTTACTTTCCAGCGCTGACTGGACCCTGACACTATTAGCCTGAAGCACGCATGGTCACCTCTGCTGCCCTGCTCCCCAGGTATCTTTTAGCACTGCTTCTGTTCTCAGGACACACGCACTGGCTCTATGAGCAAGGGCAGTGCGGTGTCTCTGACAAGTAGCACATGTACCAGCTCCAGCTGACAACAACATATAGTATAGTCCCAACCCTGGTTCTCCATACATTCAGTGATGGGCAGAGGAGCAGACCTGTATTTCACCATATGGAGCCATGGTTCCTTGGACTGTTCCTGAAGAGAGTCTCTTTGCAGAGGGAGCCAGAGTCTTTTAATATCCACAGCTCCCATTCAGGACATCTTTTTACAAGATTAGATGAAGTTGGCTGCATATTTATCCTAAGTTGAATAGGTTAATAAACTGCATTGGGCTTATGCAATACGTACTCAGCAGACATTTCCAAATTAACATACAACAAGAGTCAACATACAGTCTCATATGAAACAGTGGCTCAATTGAGGCCTTCCAGACATTAACAAGAGTAATGGAATGATTGCTTTGTAAAACGCAATAATGCAAAATTTTGTGTTTCCGTGCGGTCGCCACACACGTCAAATCACCACATGCGGACGCATCCGCATACAACGCATGTCCCTGCGTACCCAAAGTTAAAGATAGGTATGCAGGGAAACGCTGGACGCATGCCCCGATAGGCGGCGCATGGGCGGAGCTTCAAGGAGGAAGAAAGGAGGAAGTGGCTGCTGTCAGAGTACATATTAAAATCCTGCTGACAGGGTCTCTTTATAGAGCATTAAATTTAAAATTTCAGCCTCACTAACATTGTAAAATACTATACTGTATATTGGGTTTCACAGTGACATTTCCATCCTGTACTTTTTGAGAATATCTTGCAGATACACAGCCTCATCTGGTTAAACATGACGTAGGTTATACTCTTAGAATTTTTACCAGTTGAATTGATATTAAATTTTCCTGTATGATTTTTGTGCAAGTTCTTTACAGTACATTTCCCGTTTCGGTTAATTTGCACTTGCAGTTGTTTAGCACTTAAAGTATTTTCTCTATGTCACCAGCTTGAAAAAGCAAAGTTTAATAAAGGTCAGCCATCCTAGTGGTATTTTTTATTAATCGGAACAATTTCGTACAGTAGGCACAGTACACCGGCAATGAATTCACACAATGTCATCAAAAATGCTTGACAAGTATAATTAGCCAAAACTTAAAAGTATAGTTATCCAAAGTGTTGATGGTATCCGGCTCTACATATAACAAAAATGTCCATCTATCCGAACTGTTCTGGCAGAATGCAATTAGGTGTAAATGTGTAGGAATTCACAAAAGAGATTTCACACTTATTCTCTGCTTGGTATTAAAGGAGAACTAATGGAATCTGCTGATGTTTCCATCAATACAAACATTGGTAACTGTCTAACTTTAGACAATACGTGCTAACCTATCAAAAATGTGCTAATTTTAATGCTCACTTTTGTACAAGAAAATCTACAAGTATGTGTCCATATATTGCATGCATTCAGTCTCTGAAAATATTCTTAATGGTGGACAGACTGCTCTGTAGGTGAGACCATGCTGCATCATTGTGCCTACCCTGATTTTTTTTGTGATTGAACATTTTGGGTTCATACTCACATGCGAGAAACTCGGACGAGTCTCGCACGTCAATACCCGGCACTGCTGCGGCACCGCCGGGACTCAGATC
Organism: Dendrobates tinctorius; assembly: GCF_039654945.1. NCBI lineage: Eukaryota > Metazoa > Chordata > Amphibia > Anura > Dendrobatidae > Dendrobates > Dendrobates tinctorius. Next base: position 40,743,534 of record NW_027361754.1, read on the forward strand.
AGAGTGTTCACCTGCATAAAAATACATGCAGCTGAACTCTTGATCCAACTTACGACGGCGGTGCCGGGTATTGACGTGCGAGACTCATCTGAGTTTCTCGCATGTGAGTATGAACCCTTAGGCTGAAACAAAGCTGATTACACATCATTATCACAGTAATCACTGATCACATAAAATAGAAATGCAGCTACAGAATAGCTATATCTGTAAGATGTTTGTATGTTCTCTCCATTTTTGCATGGGATACCTCCCAAATGACTATGAACGGACGTTCATGGTGTTCAGGGCAGTCGAATTTGTCCAACCTTTATAAAAAAGTTTGGCTTGGGTATCAGAACGATACCTGAACTTGAACCCAACCCCCATTCAGATGAATGGGGGACTCAAATTTCCAGCTGCTTCCATGCTGTCATCTGTGTGACAGCACAGAAAACCCTGTCTGTTATCAGTGGTAACCTTACACGTTACTGTTGTTCACATGACTGTGGATCCCATGCTGTCACATAGATAACAGCGTGTGAGCCAGGTTATTGCCACTGAGGCGTCGACTGATAAGTACGACTCTCGTCAACGTACCCCTGGTCTTGCTGATAGCAGCGAGAGCAGGTGTATGCTGCTGATAGTATTCACCATCCGGCGCCAGTCCATAGTAATAAATATGTCAGTGAGATAATTAGTGCAGTGCATGTGTATTTGACTGTACAAATATTTAGCTAATAAATAAAATAAAAAAATGGCATAGGGTCCCTCTTAATTTTACTAACCAGCTGAGAGAAAGCAGACGGTTGGGGGCTGGTATTATTATTCTGGGAAGAGGCCAATATCCATTAATCTTCCCAGGCTACTAATATCAGCTCACAGCTGTCTGTGTAGTCTTTACTGATTATTAAAATGGGGGACCCCCCAAAAAAATACATGAGTTCCTTCATTTATGTAATAACTAGCAAAGGCAAAGCAGACAGCTGTGGACTGATATTAATAGGCTCTCGGCCGCCCCAGAAATGGTGCATCCATTTGATGCGCCCATTCTAAAAGTTACGCTTGGCTCTTCCCACTTGCCCTGGTGCCTTGGCAAGGGGGTTAATGGTTTTGGGGTTGATGTCAACAGTTTTATGTCCACTGATATCAAGCTCACTGGTTCGTAATATAGAGGCGTCTATCAGACACCCCTGTTAGGCGTCGGGTTTCTCCCTCTGCACAGGAAGAAACCCGAGCCTTGCCTTCTGCAGTCTCCCATTCTTCCCTGATCACAGAGGAGGCTGCTCAGCAGAGGCATCCATCCCGGCGTCTTGCTCAGGCTAGCACTGTCGGTTTGCTTGCTGCTGCCACCCCTGGTCCAGCTATAGCAATCAACACTAGCCAGCAGCGAACAGCTCCTGGAACTAAGTCCTTCTTTCGGTCCACTGAGCATGCCCGTTGGACGACCTCTCATTGGAGGTCGGAGGTCACATGCTCAGGTCCTGTTGCTGCTCCGATTGGACCACTGGGAACGGCCGGAGAGGCTGCAACTATAAAAGCCTCGCATGGCCACCCGGCCATGCGCTAGTATAGAATTATGTACTTGTGTGTGATGATGGATGCATATTTCTGGTGACTGACTCATATATTCCCTCCCTTTGGTTGTGCATGTATTAGGGTATTGGAGTTAGAGTCAGCACCTAGTAGTGGCATTGCCTTTGCACCACAGTGCACCCAGTTCTCGTCACGAGTGCTAGCGCCAGATTGTGCCATCCTGCACAAGGCACTACAGTACCACATTCACAGCAGCATCCGTCAGAACGGCGCCATGCGCAATTAGTGCGCTTTCAATCCTAAGCTTAGGATGGTTAGTGGAGTCTGCCAGAGCGGCACTGTATGCTCTTCGAGCGGTTAACCTTTTTGTTGCTTTTCCTGGCACCGCAGTTGCGGCGCTGAACACTAGTGGGGCAAGAGGGACTCTAACCCCGTGTCCTTGGGGCAGGGTCCTGTGACCAATACACTAGTGCTCATCCTGTGGTATTGTGGCCCTGTGAAGTAACGGGGTTTGCCTTCTATATACCGGGTGAGTTTAGACCGCGTTTGTTACTTATACCGCCATCTTGTACCACCATTACCGAGCAGCAGGTAACATCTCTGCACGGTGGACCCCAGGCTGCGAACACACCTTATACCATCTTTATTGTTTGGTGCGTTTCACAAGGCCCTAAAACACCCCACTACTAACCCCGCATGTTTAAGTAAGAAAAACAAACACCGAGCAGAGTACTTTATTTGAACAAAACACTCCCTAACCCTCTTTTACCCATTTATTAATGTAAAAATCAAAAATCAAAGTTATACTCACCTGTCCGCCGATTTTCCTTAACGTTCATATCCCACAATGATCCCCAACTCTGCTACATTTGGTTGCATTGCTGAGTGGTGACAAACGCTACCGCTCAGCCCGGAGACCATCTCACACTGAGCTGAGATTGAGAACACCCCTGCGTATTACCGGCAGTGACATCATTAAGGGTACCACCAGTCACACTCAGCCTCTTTCTCACGCTTAGCTTAGTGTCATCTGGTTGCCGGGCTGAGAGGTAACATTACATAATACCACTCAGCAATGCAACCAGACGTAGCAGTGTTGGGGATCGTCATTGGACTTCATTATTACGGATTATCAGCTGCAGGTGAGGATATATAGATTTTTTTATTTTTATGTTAATTAGTGGGAAAAAAGGGTAAATGTCCAGGAGTGCATTGTTCAATTAAAGTACTTTTTTCTATATGTGCCTTTGTTACTTTTTACTTACTGGGTGAGGAAAGGGTGTTTTGATAGATGCCTCTCCATTACTAACCCATGGGCTTGATGTCAGTGGACATTACAAAGCTGTCATCAACCTCAAAATATTACCCCATTTGCCAATGCACCTGGGCAAGTGGGAAGAGAGGACCAAAGCATCAGCTATGGGGCCTTTCAGTCAAAGAACTTAGTTCTGCAGGGCCCCTCCCACTCACACCTGTAATCATTCTGGTACACAGAACTGGGGTGAGGGCACTAAAAAAGGTGGCATGTCATGCAGGAAGATGAACGCTTTCCCCACCGGACTGGTGAGAGCTGTAACTGGCTGCTTGATCTGCCTTCTTGAATTGCGCGCCCCAATGGTGAGTCTTCACTTGTAGAGTCAGGGGGCCCAGGCAGCACAGCACACTGCGGACAATAGTGGAGAAAGAGTAAGACTTACAGTGTGTCTTCTGCTCTATGGACTGTTCCCTCTACAGGAGCATCACGTCACAGATTAGAGTTCAGGGGAGGAGGGCTCACTGCACCGGACAGCACAGCAGCATGAAGGGGCTGATATCAGTACTGTCTGCTGTGTTCCCATTCCCCACAGTGGTTTCTGCAGCCCTCTCCAGCTGATTTATTCCTCCTCCACTGCTGAACACTTGATATCTTGAAGATTAGTACATGTGTGTTTTTGTATATGTATTTATGTGTATATATGTGTGTGTATGAATGTGTATATTTATATGTTTGTATGTACGTGTTTATGTATGTGTGTATGTATGCATGTATGTACCTGTGTATGTATTTATGTGTGTATATGTATATGCATGTATGAACTGTATGTGTGTGTATGGATGTGTGGTGTGTGTATCTATCTGTATCTGCGTATGTGTGTGTATGTATGTATTGTGTGCATATGTGTGTATGAATGTGCATGTGTATGAATACAGAGTTGGACTGGCCCACTGGAAAACCGGATGATCCTCCACTGGGCCCCAGTTCCTCAGTGACCTCACGTGCCGGATATAGTGGGGGCCAGCAGGTAACAGTGGTAGTTCGACCATGGGCCTGTTGGTAGATACAACTAAAGTTAATATGACCGCTGAGAACTTGACTGCTAAGCACTGCGCACTGACATCATCATGCGGCGTATAGAAGTATAGCAATGACATTTAAAGGCCACCAGCCAATCAAAGGCTGCTCGTTTGTCGCTTTCATTGAATGTCATTGCTATGCATTCGACGTTAACATCAGTGCGCGGCAAATAGCAGTGATGTTAAATGGCCATTAACAACCATGCCAGATATGAAGCTTCAAGAGTGAGATTTTTTTTTCCACTGTGAAAGGACAGGGTAGTGGACATAGTGACCAAGGATGGGCAAGCATAAGGACCGAGGATAGGGAGGGGATACGTAAAGGCCCAGAATGGAGGGGCTACATAGAGACCTAGGACGAGGTGGATACATAGGGGCTCAGGATAGGGGGAGATACATAGGAGCCTAGTATGGGGGGAGATACACAGAGACCCAGGATGGAGGGGCCAAATAGAGGCCCAGGATGAAAGAGATACATAGTGGCCCAGGATGGGAGGATACATAGAGGTCCAGGATGGTGGGATACATAGAGGCCCAGAATGGGGAGGTATACGTGGGGGCCAGGTTTGGGGAAATACACATAAGCCCAGTAGTCATAGAGACTCAGGATAGGGGGATAAATAGATGCCCAGGATGGGAGTGAATACATGGATGCCTAGAATGGGGGGATACACAGAGGTCCAGGATGGGGGAGGGATGCATAGAAGCCCAGGATGGGGGATACATAAAGCCAAAGCATGGGTGGGATACATAGAGGCACAGAATGAGGTTGTTGCATAGAGGCCCAAGATGGGGGATACATAGGGGCCCAGGATTGGGGATACATAGGGGCCCAGAATGAGGAAATATATAGAAGCCCAAGATGGGAAGATACATAGAGGTCCAGGATGGGGGGATGAATAGGGGACCAGGATAGAAGGGATACACAGAGGCCCAGGATGAGGGGGATACATAGAGGCCCAGGATGGGAGATATACATAAAGGCCCAGAATGGGATGGATGCATAAATGCCCAGGATGGGGAGAAACATAGAGGCCCAAGATTGGGGTTACAAAGAGGGCTAAGATGGGGGGATACATAGGGACACAGGATGGCAGGATACATAGAGTCCAAGAATGGAGGGGATACATACAGGCTTAGGACGAAGCTTGTACATAGAGGCCCAGAATGAGGGCAGATACATCAGGACCCAGGACTGGAAGGGATACATTGATGTCCAGGATAGGGGGATTAAGAGGGGCCCAGGATGGAGGAGATACATAGGGGTCCAGGATGGTTAATACATAGAGTCCCAGGATGGGAGGAATACATAAAGGCCAAAAATGAGAGGGATTCAGAAAGACCCAGGATGGGGGAGATACAGTAAGGCCGAGGATGGGACAGATACATAAAGGTCCATGATGGGGGTCAATACGTACCATAGAGACCCAAGATGGGGGAGTATACGTAGAGGCCAGGATGGAGGGATACATAAGGACCCAGGATGGGGAAACATAGGGGCCTAGGATGGGAGCCATTATTAAAAGATGGGGGCAAGGCTAGGTGACAATTAGAGATGGGCGGACTCCTGGATGTTCGCGTCTAGCGTGTTCGACTGAACAGTTACTAAAAGTTCAGATTAGGGTACCAAAACAGTACCCGAACCGAAACCGGACCCCATTCACTTGAATGGGGGACCAAATATTGTGTTTGCCACTGTGTCCTGCGCATGACAGAGTGGCAAACAGTGCTTCTGATTGGTGGTGAAATCATCCCTGCCGGTCAGAGAGTTGCGATTCCCATGCTTTCAGAAGACAGCGTGAGTGCTCAGCTGTGATCAGAGGTAAAAAGTTTACCTACGGTCACTAGTGTCAGCTGATGGGACTACTGATCCCATCATCCGACACATGCAGCCGCTAAAAACAGTGAGAGCAGTAGCGGTGGATAGGAGTATTCATCTGCCACTCCTACGCTGTAAATAAATAACTTAAAGAAAATGGTGTGGGTCCCCTTGTAATATTGATAACCATCCAGGCAAAACACACAGCTGGGGACTGCAATCCTCAGTTGAGAGTTTTTCTAACAGTGCGAGCGGGAATCTCACCGAGGTCACGGCAGTTCAGTCCGGCGGAGAACTCAGCCTCAGTGACCGGAGGTAACCTTGATGACGTCACCATCGATCACTCAGGCTGCACTTTCAGCAGTTCAGTCACCAGTGGTTCTGAGTAGAGTTGAGCGAAACGGGTCGAAAAATTTCAAAAGTCGCCGACTTTTGGCAAAGTCGGGTTTCATGAAACGAAACCCGACCCTATGATGAGGTCGGCCACGAGGTCGGCGACTTACGCGCCAAAGTCGCGTTTCAAAAGTTTCTTTTGCGCTCTTTTTCAGCCAATCAGGATCCACGGACACTGTGGGCAACGTGATGACATAGGCAGGGGTCACCACCATCTTTCAGAAGGGCATGCAAGTGACTGGCTTGCTTTGGTGGGCGTCACAGGGGTTATAAAAGGGCGTGCACGCCGACCGCCATCTTACTTCTGCCGATCTTAGCATAGGGAGAGGTTGCTGCTGCTGATTCTTTAGGGAGAGCGTTAGGCAGGGAAGAAGAAAAAAAAACTGCTTCTGCTGCTAGCGATTTTGCCTGTACAACACACCAGTCACTGTGTGTGCAGTGCAAGGGGAGGCTATATTGTGGTGGATCAGCGGTGTTGGTTGTTAGGCTGCCTTCTAAGGCTTCCTGACAGCTGCATTGCTGTTTACCCACTGCTCTACAAACTGCTTTTTTAAAAGCAATCCCAATTTTTTATTTTGTCCTGCTGAGGTACTGAGCGTACATTTTTTCACACCATACAGCGGTGTACGCTCCTCACACAGTACCGTGTAACGGCTGTTATCACAGCCACAGTGAAGCTATCTCTGTGTCACTCTGTGAGAATAAGTCGAGGACATGTTCCGTTCTTACAGACCTGCACCTACTAGTTTTGTCTAGCTTTCAAACAGTTAAATATATTTGCTGTTTGATCACATTCAAAACTATAGAGAGACAGCGTGTGTCAGTCCGTATACTTAAAAAACACGGAGCTTGACAATTTTACGTACACTGGACAGCCGTGTACGTGCACGCTCCTCTCAGTACCGTGTAACGGCTGTTATCACGGCCACAGTGAAGCTATCTGTGTGTCACTCTGTGAGAATAAGTCGAGGACATGTTCCGTTCTTACAGACCTGCACCTACTAGTTTTGTCTAGCTTTCAAACAGTTAAATATATTTGCTGTTTGATCACATTCAAAACTATAGAGAGACAGCGTGTGTCAGTCCATATACTTAAAAAACACGGAGCTTGACAATTTTACGTACACCGGACAGCCGTGTACGTGCACTCTCCTCTCAGTACCGTGTAACGGCTGTTATCACGGCACAGTGAAGCTATCTGTGTGTCACTGTGGAAGGATAAGTGGAGGACTTGTTCCGTTCTTACAGACCTACACTCTAGGGAGATTCCTATTTTGCCCAATTCTACATACACCTTGCAGTTTGTGATACACTAGCCAATTTCTGCCTGTGACATAGGGCTCTGATATTCAGTGGGCCTCACACAATCCAAAAGTGTCCAGTGTCCACTAGTGTGTGCAGAAATTCAAAACCTCTGTGATCCTGTAGTCACTTTTTTCACACCTGTGCCATCGAGCCTGTGACATAGCGCTCTGATATTCAGTGGGCCTCACACAATCCAAAAGTGTCCAGTGTCCACTAGTGTGTGCAGAAATTCAAAATCTCTGTGATCCTGTAGTCACTTTTTTCACACCTGTGCCATTGAGCCTGTGACATAGCGCTCTGATATTCAGTGGGCCTCACACAATCCAAAAGTGTCCAGTGTCCACTAGTGTGTGCAGAAATTCAAAATCTCCCTTATCCTGTAGTCACTTTTTTCACACCTGTGCCATCGAGCCTGTGACATAGCGCTCTGATATTCAGTGGGCTTCACACAATCCAAAAGTGTCCAGTGTCCACTAGTGTGTGCAGAAATTCAAAATCTCCCTTATCCTGTAGTCACTTTTTTCACACCTGTGCCATCGAGCCTGTGACATAGCGCTCTGATATTCAGTGGGCCTCACTCAATCCAAAAGTGTCCAATGTCCACTAGTGTGTGCAGAAATTCAAAATCTCCCTTATCCTGTAGTCACTTTATTCACACCTGTGCCATCGAGCCTGTGACATAGCGCTCTGATATTCAGTGGGCCTCACACAATCCAAAAGTGTCCAGTGTCCACTAGTGTGTGCAGAAATTCAAAATCTCCCTTATCCTGTAGTCACTTTTCTCACACCTGTGCCATCGAGCCTGTGACATAGCGCTCTGATATTCAGTGGGCCTCACACAATCCAAAAGTGTCCAGTGTCCACTAGTGTGTGCAGAAATTCAAAATCTCTGTGATCCTGTAGTCACTTTTTTCACACCTGTGCCATCGAGCCTGTGACATAGCGCTCTGATATTCAGTGGGCCTCACACAAACCAAAAGTGTCCAGTGTCCACTAGTGTGTGCAGAAATTCAAAATCTCCCTTATCCTGTAGTCACTTTTTTCACACCTGTGCCATCGAGCCTGTGACATAGCGCTCTGATATTCAGTGGGCCTCACACAATCCAAAAGTGTCGAGTGTCCACTAGTGTGTGCAGAAATTCAAAATCTCTGTGATCCTGTAGTCACTTTTTTCACACCTGTGCCATCGAGCCTGTGACATAGCGCTCTGATATTCAGTGGGCCTCACACAATCCAAAAGTGTCCAGTGTCCACTAGTGTGTGCAGAAATTCAAAATCTCCCTTATCCTGTAGTCACTTTTTTCACACCTGTGCCATCGAGCCTGTGACATAGCGCTCTGATATTCAGTGGGCCTCACACAATCCAAAATTGTCCAGTGTCCACTAGTGTGTGCAGAAATTCAAAATCTCTGTGATCCTGTAGTCACTTTTTTCACACCTGTGCCATCGAGCCTGTGACATAGCGCTCTGATATTCAGTGGGCCTCACACAATCCAAAAGTGTCCAGTGTCCACTAGGGTGTGCAGAAATTCAAAATCTCTGTGATCCTGTAGTCACTTTTTTCACACCTGTGCCATCGAGCCTGTGACATAGCGCTCTGATATTCAGTGGGCCTCACACAATCCAAAAGTGTCCAGTGTCCACTAGTGTGTGCAGAAATTCAAAATCTCTGTGATCCTGTAGTCACTTTTTTCACACCTGTGCCATCGAGCCTGTGACATAGCGCTCTGATATTCAGTGGGCCTCACACAATCCAAAAGTGTCCAGTGTCCTCTAGTGTGTGCAGAAATTCAAAATCTCTGTGATCCTGTAGTCACTTTTTTCACACCTGAGCCATCGAGCCTGTGACATAGCGCTCTGATATTCAGTGGGCCTCACACAATCCAAAAGTGTCCAGTGTCCACTAGTGTGTGCAGAAATTCAAAATCTCTGTGATCCTGTAGTCACTTTTTTCACACCTGTGCCATCGAGCCTGTGACATAGCGTTCTGATATTCAGTGGGCCTCACACAATCCAAAAGTGTCCAGTGTCCACTAGTGTGTGCAGAAATTCAAAATCTCCCCTGTCCTATAGACACCTTGTACCTTGTTTTACATTACTATATAGTTTGTTGGATTTTGTCTACATTTCTACCAAAAATGAGGAAGGCTGGTGGAAGAGGCCGTGGAATTGGGCGGGGGTTGGCAGCTGGTAATGATGTTGTTGGTGGTGGATCTGATGGTAGTGGCAAAAGCAAAATAGGACCGAATACAGGAGGTGTTGAGCCTGTGTCATCGTCTGGCTCCACAAGGCCTCGAAGGCTTAGTTTTCCAGGAGTTGGCAAACCGCTTTTAAAGCCAGAGCTTCAGGAAAAAGTTTTGTCTTACATTGCTGACTCAGCCTCCAGCTCTATCGCCTCCTCTTCTGAAGTTGTAAAAAATAAAAGCACTGAGTCATCATTGGAGGCTCATGTTCATGAACCACACCTTTCCTTGTGTCCTTCACCCCAACCAAGATTGAAGGATGACGCAGGCCATACTACTGATTACTCCATGGAGCTGTTTTCACATACCATGCCTGGATTATCAAGTGAAATGGTGAATTACCCAGGCCAAGATGAATCTGACATGGAGGCACTGATGCACATCCGCTGATAGATGATTCTGCTGGTACATTCACGCAGAGCACTACATTGTCCTCGCAGTGTACAGAGCCAGATTCTGACCCTGATGAGACTCAGGTGCCCCTTCCCGCACACTATACCACCATACACGGTGACACAGAGGAAGGTGCACATGACATTGAAGAGGAGGTGATGGATGACCCAGTTGTTGACCCAGATTGGCATCCATTGGGGGAAGAGGGTGCTGCTTCCAATAGCATAGATGAGGAGCATCCACAGCAGACATCGACATCGCAACAGCTGTTATCTGGCAGGCCCGGAGCACTCCAAAGACAGGTTCCAAAAATCAAAAGAGTTGCTGGACAGCTTGTCCAGAGGGTCAAAAGATCACAGCGTGCTAGGCCGCAAAATGTCTGCCAAAGTAGGAAGAGTGCAGTGTGGCACTTTTTTGAACAAAATCCTCATGTTCAGGCCAAGGTTATCTGTAAGAAGTGCGCAAAGACCTTTAGCCGAGGGAAAAATCTGAAAAATTTGAATACCAGTTGCATGCTTAGACATTTAACCAGCATGCACTTGCAAGCGTGGACACAACACCAAACCTCAAATGCCACATGTGCAACTGATCACAAAGAAGGTAGTCAGCAACGCTACATTGTTTCCCCCACTGTAAGCCCACCGGTTAGCACAGCAGCAAATGTTGAGGTGTCGTTGCAAGGCCACAGCAGTCAGGGAATCCCACTGTTATATCAACGAAATACTGAATCTAGGCCACCAGAAAGAACACAACTCAATCACCATCATCAACCCTCTCTCAGTCCGCCCTGTCCACCGCTACTTCCACCATATGCAGCTCTCAAGTCCAGCTCACCCTCCCAGACACTATGAGTAGGTCAAGAAAGTACTCAGTCTCTCATCCACGTACACTGGGTTTGAACGCCCACATTGCCAAACTAATCTCGTTTGAGATGATGCCCTATCGGTTGGTGGAAAGCGCAGCTTTCCGCGAACTCATGGCCTATGCAGTACCAAGCTATGACCTACCCAGTCGCCACTTCTTCTCTCGCAAAGCCATCCCAGCCCTCCACCATCATGTAAAAGACCGCATTGTCCATGCACTCAAGCAGTCAGTGAGTGGAAAGGTGCACCTCACAACTGATGCATGGTCCAGTCGGCATGGCCAGGGCCCTTATGTGTCCATCACTGCGCACTGGGTTAATGTGGTGGATGCAGGGTCCACAGGGGACAGCGGTGGTGGGACAGTGCTGACTAGCCCACGGTATAGGAAACAGTTGGCTGTAGGCGTTCGACCCTCCTCCTCCTCCTCCAGAAGCGAAAGCTCGTCCACAGAGCGCAGTCGTACGAGCACTCCATCTGCAGCTGCCACTGTTGCACACGAGGTGTCCTCCTATTGAGCAGCTAGTAGAAAGCGTCAGCAGGCTGTGTTGCAGATTATGTGTTTGGGCGACAGACACACCGCTGAGGTGCTGGCCGAGTACTTGAAGCGACAAATTGAGTCATGGCTGGGCAGTGTACATCTTGAGGCAGGCAAGGTAGTTAGTGATAACGGCCGTAATTTTGTGGCAGCCATAGCCCTTTCAAAACTCAGCCACATACCTTGCTTGGCTCACACCTTGAACCTGGTGGTGCAGTGCTTCCTCAAAAATTATCCGGAGTTAACAGCCCTGCTCCAGAAGGTGCGAAGACTGTGCGCGCACATCCGCCGGTCGCCTGTACACTCCGTTCGTATGCAGAAGCTGCAGCGATTGCTCCACCTTCCCAACCACCGCCTCATTATCGACATTGCAACAAGGTGGAACTCCACCCTGCACATGGTGGAGCGGCTGTGCGAGCAGAGGCAGGCCATAATGCATTTGTGGGAGGATACACGGCCAGGCACTTTGAGAGCAGACATGGAGTTGACAGGTGTGCAGTGGTCGAAGCTGAAAGACCTCTGTAAAGTCCTTCAGTGTTTTGAGGAATGCACACGGCTGGTAAGCGCAGACGACGCCATCCTAAGCATGAGCATCCCACTTATGCGTTTGCTCATGCAAACTTTGACGCCCCTTAAGGAGCAGGCGTCTGCAGCCAATGTTGATGAGGAGGAAGAGGAGGAGGGAATCCTTGATGACATTCAGCCATTGTCTGCTCAGGGACCTCTCCTGGACGAGGTGGAGGAAGAAGAGGAGGAGGAGGATGATGATGGGGATGATTACTTAGGGGAGGAGGATGCATCTCGTGGGGCAAGTGAAAATGTTGGCGCGGCAAGGTCTGGTACAGGGTTTGTGCGTGACTGGAGGGATGTGGATTAGCCAGAAAGTGCTCCTCCACCCAGCACTCGCAGTGCATCATTGACACCGGGAACATTGGCCCACATGTCAGATTATGCCTTGCAGATCCTAAAAAGGGACCCCCGCATTGCCAAAATGATGAACGATGACGACTACTGGTTGGCCAGCATCCTGGATCCACGCTATAAAGGCAAATTACAAAACATCATGCCACAGGAGAACCTTGACCTAATATTGGCTAATAAACAAGCAACTATGGTAAATCGGTTGCTTGAGGCATTCCCAGCACACAGCAGTGGTGATGGTTCTCACACGAGCCGTACGGGCCGGGGGCAGCTTGGCAGAGGTGTTCATGGTGCACACAGCAGAAGTGGCGTTGGAGACAGGGGTTTCATGACAATGTTGTGGACTGATTTTTCAAGTACCGCTCACACAACTGGTAATACTGCATCGATGGAAAGTGACAGGAGACAGCAGTTGTCAACTATGGTTACAAACTATTTTTCCTCCTATATCGATGTTCTCCGACACAGGTCATTCCCCTTTGACTATTGGGCCGCTAAACTGGACACCTGGCCTGAATTGGCACAATATGCCTTACAGGAGCTAGCTTGCCCAGCTGCAAGTGTGCTATCAGAAAGAGTCTTCAGTGCAGCTGGATCAATCCTGACAGAAAAAAGGACCCATCTGTCAACCCAAAATGTGGATGATCTAACCTTCATTAAAATGAACCATGCATGGGTTTCCAAGGATTTTGTCCCACCTTCCCCTGATGACACATAGGGTGACAGAAAAATGGCTTGCTTTGGTCCACCTCTTCCTGGGACTTGACCTATTTAGCCTTTTGCATCAGCTGAATGTCCAACATCAACATATGCCACTTTCTAAAACTCCCTAACTGTGCTGCCTCCCCCCCCCATGGCCGGGGTCACCACCTAGCGCACCACACCGTGCGAGTGCCGTTGCCCTGGACAGGTGGGTAGGCCGACTCTTGGGCGCGGGCACTGGCACAGGATACCTCATAGTGCAATCAAGTGTCTCTGACGGTGGTGGTGCACACCCGCCGTCAGACACACCGCCGTACTATGAGGGGCCCAGTGCCAGTACCGACGCCCACGAGTGGGCCCCCCTTGCTTGGGCAGGGCCCCAGCATTTGCAATCTTTACCTCTCCCTGCTCCTCCGCTGTGTAGTCTGGGCCGTCAAATCCATACTGTGCCTGACACCGTCTGAGCCTGCCTCCTGATGTATAGACATATATTTTGAATGTGTACGCTATCCATACATGTTATCCGGGGATACGGTACCCTTTCTCACCTTTGTGCAATCACTTGCAAGCCATACTGGGCCTAACACCGTCTGAGCCTGCCTAGTGGTGTATCAGTGGTGTTGGTTGTTGGGCTGCCTTCTAAGGCTTCCTGACATTCCTGCATTGCTGTTTACCCACTGCTCTACAAACTGCTTTTTTAAAAGCAATCACAATTTTTTTTTTTTGTCCTGCTGAGGTACTGAGCGTGCATTTTTTCACACCATACAGCGGTGTACGCTCCTCACACAGTACCGTGTAACGGCTGTTATCACAGCCACAGTGAAGCTATCAGTGAGTCACTCTGTGAGAATAAGTCGAGGACATGTTCCGTTCTTACAGACCTGCACTCTAGGGAGATTTCAATTCTGCCCAATTCTACATACACCTTGTAGTTTGTGATACACTAGCCAATTTCTGCCTGTGACATGGCGCTCAGATACTCAGTGGGCCTCACACAATCCATAAGTGTCCAGTGTCCACAAGTGTGTGCAGAAATTAAAAATCTCCCTTATCCTCTAGTCACTTTGGTCACAGCTCTGCCATCGAGCCTGTGACAGAGCGCTCAGATACTCAGTGGGCCTCACACAATCCATAAGTGTCCAGTGTCCACAAGTGTGTGCAGAAATTAAAAATCTCCCTTATCCTCTAGTCACTTTGGTCACAGCTCTGCCATCGAGCCTGTGACAGAGCGCTCAGATACTCAGTGGGCCTCACACAATCCATAAGTGTCCAGTGTCCACAAGTGTGTGCAGAAATTAAAAATCTCCCTTATCCTCTAGTCACTTTGGTCACAGCTCTGCCATCGAGCCTGTGACAGAGCGCTCAGATATTCAGTGGGCCTCACACAATCCATAAGTGTCCAGTGTCCACAACTGTGTGCAGAAATTAAAAATCTCCCTTATCCTCTAGTCACTTTGGTCACAGCTCTGCCATCGAGCCTGTGACAGAGCGCTCAGATACTCAGTGGGCCTCACACAATCCATAAGTGTCCAGTGTCCACAAGTGTGTGCAGAAATTAAAAATCTCCCTTATCCTCTAGTCACTTTGGTCACAGCTCTGCCATCGAGCCTGTGACAGAGCGCTCAGATACTCAGTGGGCCTCACACAATCCATAAGTGTCCAGTGTCCACAAGTGTGTGCAGAAATTAAAAATCTCCCTTATCCTCTAGTCACTTTGGTTACAGCTCTGCCATCGAGCCTGTGACAGAGCGCTCAGATACTCAGTGGGCCTCACACAATTCATAAGTGTCCAGTGTCCACAAGTGTGTGCAGAAATTAAAAATCTCCCTTATCCTCTAGTCACTTTGGTCACAGCTCTGCCATCGAGCCTGTGACAGAGCGCTCAGATACTCAGTGGGCCTCACACAATCCATAAGTGTCCAGTGTCCACAAGTGTGTGCAGAAATTAAAAATCTCCCTTATCCTCTAGTCACTTTGGTCACAGCTCTGCCATCGAGCCTGTGACAGAGCGCTCAGATACTCAGTGGGCCTCACACAATCCATAAGTGTCCAGTGTCCACAAGTGTGTGCAGAAATTAAAAATCTCCCTTATCCTCTAGTCACTTTGGTCACAGCTCTGCCATCGAGCCTGTGACAGAGCGCTCAGATACTCAGTTTGCCTCACACAATCCATAAGTGTCCAGTGTCCACAAGTGTGTGCAGAAATTAAAAATCTCCCTTATCCTCTAGTCACTTTGGTCACAGCTCTGCCATCGAGCCTGTGACAGAGCGCTCAGATAGTCAGTGGGCCTCACACAATCCATAAGTGTCCAGTGTCCACAAGTGTGTGCAGAAATTAAAAATCTCCCTTATCCTCTAGTCACTTTGGTCACAGCTCTGCCATCGAGCCTGTGACAGAGCGCTCAAATACTCAGTGGGCCTCACACAATCCATAAGTGTCCAGTGTCCACAAGTGTGTGCAGAAATTAAAAATCTCCCTTATCCTCTAGTCACTTTGGTCACAGCTCTGCCATCGAGCCTGTGACAGAGCGCTCAGATACTCAGTGGGCCTCACACAATCCATAAGTGTCCAGTGTCCACAAGTGTGTGCAGAAATTAAAAATCTCCCTTATCCTCTAGTCACTTTGGTCACAGCTCTGCCATCGAGCCTGTGACAGAGCGCTCAGATACTCAGTGGGCCTCACACAATCCATAAGTGTCCAGTTTCCACAAGTGTGTGCAGAAATTAAAAATCTCCCTTATCCTCTAGTCACTTTGGTCACAGCTCTGCCATCGAGCCTGTGACAGAGCGCTCAGATACTCAGTGGGCCTCACACAATCCATAAGTGTCCAGTGTCCACAAGTGTGTGCAGAAATTAAAAATCTCCCTTATCCTCTAGTCACTTTGGTCACAGCTCTGCCATCGAGCCTGTGACAGAGCGCTCAGATACTCAGTGGGCCTCACACAATCCATAAGTGTCCAGTGTCCACAAGTGTGTGCAGAAATTAAAAATCTCCCTTATCCTCTAGTCACATTGGTCACAGCTCTGCCATGGAGCCTGTGACAGAGCGCTCAGATACTCAGTGGGCCTCACACAATCCATAAGTGTCCAGTGTCCACAAGTGTGTGCAGAAATTAAAAATCTCCCTTATCCTCTAGTCACTTTGGTCACAGCTCTGCCATCGAGCCTGTGACAGAGCGCTCAGATACTCAGTGGGCCTCACACAATCCATAAGTGTCCAGTGTCCACAAGGGTGTGCAGAAATTAAAAATCTCCCTTATCCTCTAGTCACTTTGGTCACAGCTCTGCCATCGAGCCTGTGACAGAGCGCTCAGATACTCAGTGGGCCTCACACAATCCATAAGTGTCCAGTGTCCACAAGTGTGTGCAGAAATTAAAAATCTCCCTTATCCTCTAGTCACTTTGGTCACAGCTCTGCCATCGAGCCTGTGACAGAGCGCTCAGATACTCAGTGGGCCTCACACAATCCATAAGTGTCCAGTGTCCACAAGTGTGTGCAGAAATTAAAAATCTCCCTTATCCTCTAGTCACTTTGGTCACAGCTCTGCCATCGAGCCTGTGACAGAGCGCTCAGATACTCAGTGGGCCTCACACAATCCATAAGAGTCCAGTGTCCACAAGTGTGTGCAGAAATTAAAAATCTCCCTTATCCTCTAGTCACTTTGGTCACAGCTCTGCCAACGAGCCTGTGACAGAGCGCTCAGATACTCAGTGGGCCTCACACAATCCATAAGTGTCCAGTGTCCACAAGTGTGTGCAGAAATTAAAAATCTCCCTTATCCTCTAGTCACTTTGGTCACAGCTCTGCCATCGAGCCTGTGACAGAGTGCTCAGATACTCAGTGGGCCTCACACAATCCATAAGTGTCCAGTGTCCACAAGTGTGTGCAGAAATTAAAAATCTCCCTTATCCTCTAGTCACTTTTGTCACAGCTCTGCCATCGAGCCTGTGACAGAGCGCTCAGATACTCAGTGGGCCTCACACAATCCATAAGTGTCCAGTGTCCACAAGTGTGTGCAGAAATTAAAAATCTCCCTTATCCTCTAGTCACTTTGGTCACAGCTCTGCCATCGAGCCTGTGACAGAGCGCTCAGATACTCAGTGGGCCTCACACAATCCAAAAGTGTCCAGTGTCCACAAGTGTGTGCAGAAATTAAAAATCTCCCCTGTCCTATAGACACCTTGTACCTTGTTTTACATTACTATATAGTTTGTTGGATTTTGTCTACATTTCTACCAAAAATGAGGAAGGCTGGTGGAAGAGGCCGTGGAATTGGGCGGGGGTTGGCAGCTGGTAATGATGGTGTTGGTGGTGGATCTGATGGTAGTGGCAAGAGCAAAATAGGACCGAATGCAGGAGGTGTTGAGCCTGCGTCATGGTCTGGCTACATAAGGCCTCGATCGCTTAGTTTTCTAGGAGTTGGCAAACCGCTTTTAAAGCCAGAGCATCAGGAAAAAGTTTTGTCTTACATTGCTTGCCTCCAGCTCTATCGCCTCCTCTTCTTCAGTTGTAAAAAGTAAAAGCACTGAGTCGTCATTGGAGGCTCATGTTCATGAACCACACCTTTCCTTGTGTCCTTCACCCCAACCAAGATTGAAGGATGACGCAGGCCATAGTACTGATTACTCCATGGAGCTGTTTTCACATACCATGCCTGGATTATCAAGTGAATTGGTGAATTACCCAGGCCAAGATGAATCTGACATGGAGTGCACTGATGCACAGCCGCTGATGGATGATTCTGCTGGTACATTCACTCAGAGCACTACATTGTCCTCGCAGTGTACAGAGCCAGATTCTGACCCTGATGAGACTCAGGTGCCCCTTCCCGCACACTATACCACCATACACGGTGACACAGAGGAAGGTGCACATGACATAGAAGAGGAGGTGATGGATGACCCAGTTGTTGATCCAGATTGGCATCCATTGGGGGAAGAGGGTGCTGCTTCCAATAGCTCAGATGAGGAGCATCCACAGCAGACATCGACATCGCAACAGCTGTTATCTGGCAGGCCCGGAGCACTCCATAGACAGGTTCCAAACATCAAAATAGTTGCTGGACAGCTTGTCCAGAGGGTCAAAAGATCACAGCGTGCTAGGACGCAAAATGTCTGCCAAAGTAGGAAGAGTGCAGTGTGGCACTTTTTTGAACAAAATCCTCATGATCAGGCCAAGGTTATCTGTAAGAAGTGCGCAAAGATTATTAGCCGAGGGAAAAATCTGAAAAATTTGAATACCAGTTGCATGCTTAGACATTTAACCAGCATGTACTTGCAAGCGTGGACACGACACCAAACCTCAAGTGCCACATGTGCAACTGATCACAACGAAAGTAGTCAGCAACGCTACATTGTTTCCCCCACTGTAAGCCCACCGGTTAGCACAGCAGCAAATGTTGAGGTGTCGTTGCAAGGCCACAGCAGTCAGGGAATCCCACTGTTATATCAACGAAAGACTGATTCTAGGCCATCAGAAAGAACAACAACTCCATCACCATCATCAACCCTCTCTCAGTCCGCCCTGTCCACCGCTACTTCCACCATATACAGCTCCAAGTCCAGCTCACCCTCCCAGACACTATGAGTAGGTCAAGAAAGTACTCAGTCTCTCATCCGCGTACACTGGGTTTGAACGCCCACATTGCCAAACTAATCTCGTTTGAAATGATGCCCTTTCGGTTGGTGGAAAGCACAGCTTTCCGCGAACTCTTGGCCTATGCAGTACCACGCTTTGACCTACCCAGTCGCCACTTCTTCTCTCGCAAAGCCATCCCAGCTAGTGTTGAGCATTCCGATACCGCAAGTATCGGGTATCGGCCGATACTTGCTGTATCGGAATTCCGATACCGACTTCCGATATTTTTTCAATATCGGAATTCGGCATCGGAATCGGAAGTTCAAAGTTGATTGACAGACTGACGTCATCATGATGCGCGGTGTGTGCGCATCATGATGCGCCGTCATTTTGGGCCTTCCGGGGGTCTCTGCCGGCCTGCCGGGGGGCTGTGCCGGCCTGCCGGGGGGCTGTGTGGACTGCCCGGGGTCTGTACCGGCCTGCCGGGGGGCTGTGCCGGCCTGCCGGTGGTCTGTGCACCCTGTGGGGGTCTGTACCGGCCTGCCGGGGGGCTGTGCCGGCCTGCCGGTGGTCTGTGCACCCTGTGGGGGTCTGTACCGGCCTGCCGGGGGGCTGTGCCGGCCTGCCGGGGGGCTGTGCACCCTGTGGGGGTCTGTACCGGCCTGCCGGGGGGCTGTGCCGGCCTGCCGGGGGGCTGTGCTGATGTCCGGGGGTCTGTGCAAGCATCGTCCGATGGGACTACAAGTCCCATCGGGCGATGCCTGCTACCATGACAGTGATTGACACATTAGCCAATGATGGGACAGTAGTAGTCCCATCATCCGGCTAATGTGTTAAATGTTAAAAAAAAAAAATACTACATACATACTACATGCATGCTACATACATACTACATGCTACATACATACTACATATATACTACATATATACTACATACATACTACATACATGCTACATACATACTACATGCATGCTACATGCATGCTACATACATACCACATACATACTACATACATACTACATATATACTACATGCATGCTACATACATACTACATGCTACATACATACCACATACATACTACATACATGCTACATACTACATACATACTACATACATACTACATGCATGCTACATACATACTACATACATACTACATACATACTACATGCATGCTACATACATACTACATGCTACATACATACCACATACATACTACATACATGCTACATACTACATACATACTACATACATACTACATACATACTACATACATGCTACATACATGCTACATACATGCATGCTACATACATACTACATGCATGCTACATACATACTACATGCATGCTACATACATACTACATACATACCACATACATACTACATACATACTACATACATACTACATGCTACATACATACTACATATATACTACATGCATGCTACATACATACTACATGCTACATACATACCACATACATACTACATACATGCTACATACATACTACATATATACTACATGCATGCTACCTACATACTACATATATACTACATGCATGCTACATACATACTGCATGCTACATGCATGCTACATACATACTACATACATACTACATGCTACATGCATACCACATATATACTACATACATACAATACATTCATACAATACATACATAGACATACAGTACATATAACATAGAGTAACATACTTACCAATACTTGTCACATTGTTCCCCGAAGCCATTGTCTTTTCCAGAATAAATATTAACATAACAAACCACAAAAATACTCACCCACGATCCGAAGCAGTCCACGAGTGTGTCCCACGACGATCTTGGGTAGAGAACGGCAGCATCAGATGATGCTGCCGTTCTCTACGGGCCGCAGGAATCCAATGACGGAAGGTAGGTATCCTTCCGCACTGTATTCCTCCGCTACTTAAAAAAAAAAAAAGTCCCTAGTCTCACTTTATGCCATTGCTGTGTGGGAAATTCCCACACAGCAATGGCATAAAGTGAGACTAGGGACTTTTTTTTTTTTTTAAGTGGCGGAGGAATACACTTTATGCCATTGCTGCGTGGGAAATTCCCACACAGCAATGGCATAAAGTGAGACTAGGGACTTTTTTTTTTTTAAGTAGCGGAGGAATACAGTGCGGAAGGATACCTACCTTCCGTCATTGGATTCCTGCAGCCCGTAGAGAACGGCAGCATCATCTGATGCTGCCGTTCTCTACCCAAGATCGTCGTGGGACACACTCGTGGACTGCTTCGGATCGTGGGTGAGTATTTTTGTGGTTTGTTATGTTAATATTTATTCCGGAAAAGACAATGGCTTCGGGGAACAATGTGACAAGTATTGGTAAGTATGTTACTCTATGTTATATGTACTGTATGTCTATGTATGTATTGTATGAATGTATTGTATGTATGTAGTATATATGTGGTATGTATGTAGCATGTAGTATGTATGTAGTATGTATGTAGCATGCATGTAGCATGCAGTATGTATGTAGCATGCATGTAGTATATATGTAGTATGTATGTAGCATGCATGTAGTATATATGTAGTATGTATGTAGCATGTATGTAGTATGTATGTGGTATGTATGTAGCATGTAGTATGTATGTAGCATGCATGTAGTATATATGTAGTATGTATGTAGCATGTAGTATGTATGTAGTATGTATGTGGTATGTATGTGGTATGTATGTAGCATGCATGTAGTATGTATGTAGTATGTATGTAGTATGTATGTAGCATGCATGTAGCATGCATGTAGTATGTATGTAGTATGTATGTAGTATGTATGTAGTATGTAGCATGTATGTAGTATGTATGTGGTATGTATGTAGCATGTAGTATGTATGTAGCATGCATGTAGTATGTATGTAGCATGCATGTAGTATGTATGTAGCATGCATGTAGTATGTATGTAGTATGTATGTAGCATGCATGTAGTATGTATGTAGTATGTATGTAGCATGCATGTAGTATGTATGTAGTATGTATGTAGCATGTATGTAGTATGTATGTGGTATGTATGTAGCATGTAGTATGTATGTAGCATGCATGTAGTATATATGTAGTATGTATGTATGTGGTATGTATGTAGCATGCATGTAGCATGCATGTAGCATGTATGTAGCATGTATGTAGTATGTATGTAGTATATATGTAGTATGTATGTAGCATGTAGTATGTATGTAGCATGCATGTAGTATGTATGTAGTATTTTTTTTTTTTTTTTTAACATTTAACACATTAGCCGGATGATGGGACTACTACTGTCCCATCATTGGCTAATGTGTCAATCACTGTCATGGTAGCAGGCATCGCCCGATGGGACTTGTAGTCCCATCGGACGGTGGCCGCACAGACCCCCGAAGCCTGCACAGCCCCCCGGCAGGCCGGCACAGCCCCCCGGCAGGCCGGCACAGCCCCCCGGAGCCTGCACAGCCCCCCGGCAGGCCGGCACAGCCCCCCGGCAGGCCGGCACAGCCCCCCGGAGCCTGCACAGCCCCCCGGCAGGCCGGCACAGCCCCCCGGCAGGCTGGCACAGCCCCCCAGAGCCTGCACAGCCCCACGGCAGGCCGGCACAGCCCCCCGGCAGGCCGGCACAGCCCACCGGAGCCTGCACAGACCACCGGCAGGCCGGCACAGCCCCCCGGCAGGCCGGCACAGACCACCGGAGCCTGCACAGACCCCCTGGCAGGCCGGCACAGCCCCCCGAAAGGCCCGTACAGACCCCAGAGAGGCTGTACAAGGGCAGGAAAGGGTTTTTCTTATTCCGATACCGGAAGTCCCATAGACTTGAATGGGACTTCCGGTATCGGAATCGGCGATACCGATACTTTTTTTAAAGATCGGCCGATACCATCCGATACGATACTTTGAAGTATCGGAGGGTATCGCTCAACTCTAATCCCAGCCCTCCACCATCATGTGAAAGACCGCATTGTCCATGCACTCAAGCAGTCAGTGAGCGGAAAGGTGCACCTCACAACTGATGCATGGTCCAGTCGGCATGGCCAGGGCCGTTACGTGTCCATCACTGCGCACTGGGTTAATGTGGTGGATGCAGGGTCCACAGGGGACAGCGGTGGTGGGACAGTGCTGCCTAGCCCACAGTATAGGAAACAGTTGGCTGTAGGCGTTCGACCCTCCTCCTCCTCCTCCTCCAGAAGCGAAAGCTCGTCCACAGAGCGCAGTGGTACGAGCACTCCATCTGCAGCTGCCACTGTTGCACACGATGTGTCCCCCTATCGAGCAGCTAGTGAAAAGCGTCAGCAGGCTGTGTTGCAGATGATGTGTTTGGGCAACAGACACACCGCCGAGGTGCTGGCCGAGTACTTGAAGCGACAAACTGAGTCATGGCTGGGCAGTGTACATCTTGAGGCAGGCAAGGTAGTTAGTGATAACGGCCGTAATTTTGTGGCAGCCATAGCCCTTTCAAAACTCAGCCACATACCTTGCTTGGCTCACACCTTGAACCTGGTGGTGCAGTGCTTCCTCAAAAATTATCCAGGGTTAACAGCCCTGCTCCAGAAGGTGCGAAGACTGTGCGCGCACATCCGCCGGTCGCCTGTACACTCCGTTCGTATGCAGAAGCTGCAGCGATTGCTCCACCTTCCCAACCACCGCCTCATTATCGACATTGCAACAAGGTGGAACTCCACCCTGCACATGGTGGAGCGGCTGTGCAAGCAGAGGCAGGCCATAATGCATTTGTGGGAGGATACACGGCCAGGCACTTTGAGAGCAGACATGGAGTTGACAGGTGTGCAGTGTTCGAAGCTGAAAGACCTCTGTAAAGTCCTTCAGTGTTTTGAGGAATGCACACGGCTGGTAAGCGCAGACGACGCCATCCTAAGCATGAGCATCCCACTTATGCGTCTGCTCATGCAAACTTTGACGCACCTTAAGGAGCAGGCGTCTGCAGCCAATGTTGATGAGGAGGAAGAGGAGGAGGGAATCCTTGATGACATTCAGCCATTGTCTGCTCAGGGACCTCTCCTGGACGAGGTGGAGGAAGAAGAGGAGGAGGAGGATGATGATGGGGATGATTACTTAGGGGAGGAGGATGCATCTCGTGGGGCAAGTGGAAATGTTGGCGTGGCAAGGTCTGGTACAGGGTTTGTGCGTGACTGGAGTGATGTGGATTTGCCAGAAAGTGCTCCTCCAACCAACACTCGCAGTGCATTATTGACACCGGGAACATTGGCCCACATGTCAGATTATGCCTTGCAGATCCTAAAAAGGGATCCCCGCATTGCCAAAATGATGAACGATGACGACTACTGGTTGGCCAGCATCCTGGATCCACGCTATAAAGGCAAATTACAAAACATCATGCCACAGGAGAACCTTGACCTAATATTGGCTAATAAACAAGCAACTCTGGTAAATCGGTTGCTTGAGGCATTCCCAGCACACAGCAGCGGTGATGGTTCTCACACGAGCCGTACGGGCCGGGGGCAGCTTGGCAGTGGAGTTCGTGGTGCACACAGCAGAAGTGGCGTTGGAGACAGGGGTTTCATGACAATGTTGTGGACTGATTTTTCAAATACCGCTCACACAACTGGTAATACTGCATCGATGGAAAGTGACAGGAGACAGCAGTTGTCAAGTATGGTTACAAACTACTTTTCCTCCCATATCGATGTTCTCCCACACAGGTCATTCCCCTTTGACTATTGGGCCGCTAAACTTTACACCTGGCCTGAATTGGCCCAATATGCCTTACAGGAGCTTGCTTGCCCAGCTGCAAGTGTGCTATCGGAAAGACTCTTCAGTGCAGCTGGATCAATCCTGACAGAAAAAAGGACCCGTCTGTCAACCCAAAATGTGGATGATCTAACCTTCGTTAAAATGAACCATGCATGGGTTTCCAAGGATTTTGTCCCACCTTCCCCTGATGACACATAGGGTGACAAAAAAATGGCTTGCTTTGGTCCACCTCTTCCTGGGACTTCACCTATTTCGCCTTTTGCATCAGCTGAATGTCCAACATCAACATATGCCACTTTCTAAAACTCCCTAACTGTGCTGCCTCCCCCCCCATGGCCGGGGTCACCACCTAGCGCACGACACCGTGCGAGTGCCGTTGCCCTGGGCAGGTGAGTAGGCCGACTCTTGGGCGCGGGCACTGGCACAGGGTCCCTCATAGTGCAATCAAGTGTCTCTGACGGTGGTGGTGCACACCCGCCGTCAGACACACCGCTGTACTATGAGGGGCCTAGTGCCAGTACCGACGCCCACGAGTGGGCCCCGCTTGCTTGGGCAGGGCCCCAGCATTTGCAATCTTTACCTCTCCCTGCTCCTCCGCTGTGTAATCTGGGCCGTCAAATCCATACTGTGCCTGACACCGTCTGAGCCTGCCTCTTGATGTATAGACATATATTTTGAATGTGTACGCTATCCATACATGTTATCCGGGGATACGGTACCCTTTCTCACCTTTGTGCAATCACGTGCAAGCCATACTAGGCCTAACACTGTCTGAGCCTGCCTCCTGATGTATAGACATATATTTTGAATGTGTACGCTATCCATACATGTTATCCGGGGATACGGTACCCTATCTAACCTTTGTGCAATCACGTGCAATCCATACTGGGCCTAACACTGTCTGAGCCTGCCTCCTGATGTATAGACATATATTTTGAATGTGTACGCTATCCATACATGTTATCCGGGGATACGGTACCCTTTCTAACCTTTGTGCAATCACGTGCAATCCATACTGGGCCTAGCACCGTCTGAGCCTGCCTCCTGATGTATAAACTTATATTTTGATTGTGTACGCTATCCATACATGTTATCCGGGGATACGTTACCCTTTCTAACCTTTGTGCAATCACGTGCAATCCATACTGGGCCTAACACCGTCTGAGCCTGCCTCCTGATGTATAGACATATATTTTGAATGTGTACGCTATCCATACATGTTATCTGGGGATACGGTACCCTTTCTAACCTTTGTGCAATCACGTTCAATCCATACTGGGCCTAACACCGTCTGAGCCTGCCTCTTGATGTATAGACATATATTTTGAATGTGTACGCTATCCATACATGTTATCCGGGGATACGGTACCCTTTCTCACCTTTGTGCAATCACGTGCAAGCCATACTGGGCCTAACACTGTCTGAGCCTGCCTCCTGATGTATAGACATATATTTTGAATGTGTACGCTATCCATACATGTTATCCGGGGATACGGTACCCTATCTAACCTTTGTGCAATCACATGCAATCCATACTGGGCCTAACACCGTCTGAGCCTGCCTCCTGATGTATAGACATATATTTTGAATGTGTACACTATGCTATCCATACATGTTATCTGGGGATACGGTACCCTTTCTAACCTTTGTGCAATCACGTGCAATCCATACTGGGCCTAACACCATCTGAGCCTGCCTCCTGATGTATAGACATATATTTTGAATGTGTACGCTATCCATACATGTTATCTGGGGATACGGTACCCTTTCTAACCTTTGTGCAATAACGTGCAATCCATACTGGGCCTAACACCGTCTGAGCCTGCCTCCTGATGTATAGACATATATTTTGAATGTGTACGCTATCCATACATGTTATCTGGGGATACGGTACCCTTTCTAACCTTTGTGCAATCACGTGCAATCCATACTGGGCCTAACACCGTCTGAGCCTGCCTCCTGATGTATAGACATATATTTTGAATGTGTACGCTATCCATATATGTTATCTGGGGATACGGTACCCTTTCTAACCTTTGTGCAATCACGTGCAATCCATACTGGGCCTAACACCGTCTGAGCCTGCCTCCTGATGTATAGACATATATTTTGAATGTGTACGCTATCCATACATGTTATCCGGGGATACGGTACCCTTTCTAACCTTTGTGCAATCACGTGCAATCCATACTGGGCCTAACACCGTCTGAGCCTGCCTCCTGATGTATAGACATATATTTTGAATGTGTACGCTATCCATACATGTTATCCGGGGATACGGTACCCTTTCTAACCTTTGTGCAATCACGTGCAATCCATACTGGGCCTAACACCGTCTGAGCCTGCCTCCTGATGTATAGACATATATTTTGAATGTGTACACTATGCTATCCATACATGTTATCTGGGGATACGGTACCCTTTCTAACCTTTGTGCAATCACGTGCAATCCATACTGGGCCTAACACCGTCTGAGCCTGCCTCCTGATGTATAGACATATATTTTGAATGTGTACACTATCCATACATGTTATCTGGGGATACGGTACCCTTTCTAACCTTTGTGCAATCACGTGCAATCCATACTGGGCCTGACACCGTCTGAGCCTGCCTCCTGATGTATAGACATATATTTTGAATGTGTACGCTATCCATACATGTTATCTGGGGATACGGTACCCTTTCTAACCTTTGTGCAATCAAGTGCAATCCATACTGGGCGTGAGAACGGCTGGCGAGCTGTTAAGCAAGCTACAGCACCTGTGGTTTGCACATGTAAGTTTTTAATTTTTTCAGGAATGACGGTTAGGCCTAATTCCGGAACTGCGGTTGACCTGCACTTACTGGGAAATCATCGTTCGCGGGTAATAATTGTAATCACAGATCCCCATCACTAACGTTGTTCAGCGGGTTATCTGCACCTGTAAGCGACAAATGCTGGCCTTTTCAGTGTAGCGCACATGCAGCCACAGATATGTAAGGGCATGACACACCAGTTATTGGCCAATCTCATGTGCCAGAGCCTCACGTGTCCCTCTAGTAAGCCGGACTCGGACCGCGGGGCATGTCGGAGTCTCGTTCGTTAACGGAATTAAGCTTGCAATGTGTGCATCTGTTCTGTAGCTGGCATGGTTGAGGTTGCCCGTGTTGAGTCAAATTACGCAGTAGGCTCCACTCCTGGTGGTGCCCTTCTGGACATTCCTTTAAGGTTCAGCTTTGCAACCATACTGCCCACGTAAAACAAACACTTTGTCTTCATGAACGCTGTTTGGAGGGTCATGACTCGTGGGAATAACGCCGCCCAATCAGTTAACCTGCTAGAGAGATCCTTCGTTGCTCCCAAGCATGACATCACACTCCCTAGGAGGAAGGTAATGCCACTGTGGCGACCGTACTCCTGGGGGCGACACAAGTGCACTGATGCCCAGCCACTGCTCGATGAATCTGCTGGTACATTGACCCAGACCACTACATTCCCCTCGCACGCTACACGGCCTGAATCTGACCCTGATGAAACTCAGGTTACCCTTCCCATATACAGTTCCATCTTACACGGTGACAAAGAGGAAGCTGCAGATGAAATTGCAGGTTCGGCCCACCCGCCATCAGACACACCACCGTACTATCAGGGGCCCTGTGCCAGTGCCGTCGCCAACGAGTGGGCCCCCCCTGCTTGCAAGGTTGAAATACTGTGCAGTGAGATGGAAGATGGGGATGACGAGGAGTCCAGACTAGTACAGGGATTCCCTAGCGAGGAGACTTATTTGATTGTTTTCAATGTTGGGACAGCAATTTTTGGGGAGCACTATACTCTGGAGAATGATAGATGGGGCCCGTCATACACTGGAACATTCCAAAGGTGGACATCAGACACTGGAGCAGCATTTACAGGGCCCATTATACACTAGAGCATTAGAAATGGGGCCCATTATGTTTGGAGCATTATTTGGGCCCATAAGACAGTGGAGCTTCATCAATGGGGACCAACATGTACTGTAGCATTATGTGGAGCTCATCATATACTGTTTCAAACATTATATGGGACCAATGATTCTGTATGGAGAAATAGATGGGCCTCGTCATGAGATGTAAAAAGTGAAGTATTTTTCATTGTTCTATACCGCTATTTCTCTGCCGTATCGGAGCACATGAAAACCTGGAGCCAGCCCTACCCCCCCACAACTTTAGCCAAATAACCCCCATTTTTCAGTGCGTAACTTGTATTATGAAGTTAATTAAGGTTGACAAGCTTAAGTAAGAAGAATTGATGCTTTTGGCATTCAAATGGGCACTGTAGGTGTGTTTCCTGTCCTCCTCTCACTGCCGACTTTTATTCCCTATTGACTTACATTGGGTTTCGGGATGACCCCGACTTTTCCCTATAATCGGCCGATCTTGCTCGACCCGACTTTTGGAAAAGTCGGGTTTCACGAAACGAAACTCGACCCTAAAAACCAAAAGTCGCTCAACTCTAGATCTGAGCCTGGATGGTTGCATCTTAGCACCGTCCAGGTTGAAAACTGTTTCTCCCCAGACATGGATTACGGCATGTGACAGAATGACAGACAGGTATCTTATATTGTTTTTTTTTAATTTTTGGTTTATTACAAGAGATAGAGGGCTTTGTTCACGCAGCCGAACCCGAACAGGAACATGGAATTCCTGGTAAAGTCTGTGTTTCTGTGTTCAGTGTCTGTGCCTGAACAGTAGGTGTTTGGTATGGACACTGAACTTTAGTGTTCAGGTTCGCCCTTCTCTAGTGACAATTACTCTATGGGAGTCAGAATGTGATACGTACATTATTTAGTTTATGGTGGCAAGTGGGGACATAATTACTGTAGGGGTCTATTAAGGGACATTTCTGCTGTAGTATAACTTACTTTTGAGGATGCTTTCTTCCATAGGGGAACAAAAGGGAGGTCCTGTTACTGTGGAGGGCGGTGCTATATTGCTTTTCTCTTCATGTGACATAGTGTAGAAATAGGGGAAAAGAGAGGAATATGTTCTTGAAGTGAGATGCGGGGAGAGGGAGAGAAGCGAAGAAGCTTACCATGTTGAGAATGTGTAGCTGAAAGATTTGGCCCCGAGTTCCTCCTGTGGGTGCTCTTTCCACTGGTAATCACAGGAAGGTAGATAAAAAATGGGGAAACATTCCGGCACAACCATCCAGGGATAAAATAAATTATTTTTTCAAACGTAGTTAAAACAGTGAAGGCGAGGCCTCGTACCTGACACGTTTCAGGTGTAGATGGTTGTGCCGGAATCTTTCCCCATTTTTCGTATGTTCTAGAAGTGATCAGCTATAGAAAACTGTGTATAATATTCTGCAGCGACAAGTCTTGGCTTGAAGAAATTATAGCTGGCTGTGCCAAATGAACAAAAAAAACTGAAGAAGAACTACAAATAGCGAGGTCAATGGAGGGTCAGTTTATCACATGTACATGCACACTATACACTGACAATATATACAGCGCTCCTGTGTATAATGTTACCAGGGATCACTGTATTGCCTGTACACTATACACTGTATACAGAGCTCCTGTGTATAATGTCACTGATAATCACTGTATTACATGTTCACTGACACTATATACAGAGCTCCTGTGCAAAATGTCACTGGTGATCACTGTATTACCGGTACACCGACTCAATATACAGAGCTCCTGTGTATAATGTCACCGGTGATCACTGTATTACCCGCACACTATACACTATATACAGAACTCCTGTGTATAAGGTCACTGGTGATCACTGTATTACCTGTACACTCTATACTATATACAGAGCTCCTGTATATATTGTCACTGGTGATCACTGTATGACCTGTACACTGACACTATATACAGAGCTCCTGTGTATAATGTCACTGGTGATCACTGTATTACCCGCACACTATATACAGAACTCCTGTGTATAAGGTCACTGGTGATCACTGTATTACCTGTACACTATATACTATATACAGAGCTCCTGTATATATTGTCACTGGTGATCAATGTATTACCTGTACACTGACACTATATACAGAGCTCCCATGTATAATGTCACTGGTGATCACTGTATTACCTGTACACTGACACTATATGAGTATACAGAGCTCCTGTGTATAATGTCATTGGTGATTACTGTATTACCTGCACACTATACACTATATACAGAACTCCTGTGTATAAGGTCACTGGTGATCACTGTATTACCTGTACACTATATGCTATATACAGAGCTCCTGTATATATTGTCACTGGTGATCACTGTATTACCTGTACTGATAAATTGAAAAAGTGAAAAAGCAGCACAAACAATATAAGAAAAAAGGGGGTGCACGCTCCCAGGTATATACCAAACCTTTAAAGCATCCATCAAAAATTGAAAGCAGCACGCCTTTTGAAAAGTATGAAGAAAATTTATTCAGCCCATCGGGCTATGTGCCCATTCAGTGCAACGTTTCGGTCCAGAAAGGGTGCGGACCTTTCTCAAGCAGTGCAATGTGACAAATGAGTGCTTTTTTTATAGCACACCAGTTATACAGGTATTTTACATCAATTATGCAATATAAAAAACATGAAGATGAATCTCCAGCATAGTGATATACAATCAAGGAGTGCTCACTTAATATAAAGTGCCAAAATGTATTACATAAAAACATATTTTGTCCACGATTGTGCTTCCTCCCTCCTCTTCTGATCCTCCGATACAGTCGTCCTGATTCAATCTTTGTAACTCTGGAAAGATTGCCAAAATTTGAATAATCAAAACAATCATTTTGTGTAAATTCCGAAGAATAATAATAGCCTTGTTTATTTGGAGAATTCTTATTTTTAAATGTCCTTTTAGACTCATTTTGCCAATTATAAATTCTTCCAGTACGATAGTCCTCAGTATCCCTAATCCATTTACGTCTCTTCACCTCCTCCATATCTTCTTTATTTTTATTAAGGCGTGTAATGAAAGCTTCCTTAAATTTATTAAAAATCTCTGGCCCCAATACATCTTTCAACTTGTTTTCAGTTGCTAAAAAGGTTACATTAAGTAATGAAATTTCCATCTGTAAATATTCCATATTAAGTAGAAGTATGTCCATAGCATATTTATTGGACAAGGACAAAAAATTTTCACAAAAAGACTCATTACCAGAAAAAAGATTTGGACGAATGCTGGAGCGTAAACCCCTAGGTATCCTTTTATGCTTATAATATTCTTTCAAAGTGGTTAGATGCAGTTGAAGAGTAACGATGCGTTTTTTCTCATAATTATACTTGCGTTTAAGTTCAACCATGGATGGAATATCCAAAAATGTTGCATCACCTTCTATGGCTCCAAGTATTCTTTCCTCATCCTCCAGAGTATAGGAAAAAGTAGCGGGCAATACCATATCACCACTAGAAGTAGCCATGGTAAAAAAGAAAATATGAAAGAAAAAACAAATCAATAACAAATTGTGCACGCTCTGTCTGGTAATGATAAATTGAAAAAGTGAAAAAGCAGCACAAACAATATAAGAAAAAAGGGGGTGCACGCTCCCAGGTATATTCCAAACCTTTAAAGCATCTATCACAAATTGAAAGCAGCACGCCTTTTGAAAAGTATGCTATTGCGCATGAGCGGTAGTGTGATATACACTGCAGCTTATTTCCTGCCCTGCGCACTCTGCTATTGTGGACGCCGGGGCTTGGTGTTTCTAATGGCATTAGGGTGAGTAATATTTATTAAATGTGCATTCATCAGCTGCCACTGATAATTAATTATCTCATGTGCATGATATTCATAGCTTTGTGTATATTATGTTTTTATGTAATGCACTTTGGCACTTTATATTAAGTGAGCACTCCTTAATTGTATATCACTATGCTGGAGATTCATCTTCATGTTTTTTATATTGCATAATTGTTGTAAAATACCTGTATAACTGGTGTGCTATAAAAAAGCACCCATTTGTCACATTGCACTGCTTGAGAAAGGTCCGCACCCTTTCTGGACCGAAACGTTGCACTGAATGGGCACATAGCCCGATGGGCTGAATACATTTTCTTCATACTTTTCAAATGGCGTGCTGCTTTCAATTTTTGATGGATGTATTACCTGTACACTATACACTATATACAGAGTTCCTGTGTATAATCTCACTGGTTATAACTGTATTACCTGTACACTGACACTATATACAGTTCTCCTGTGTATAATGTCACCGGTGGTAATATTCATGTTATTCATATTGTGGCTTTTATTCATGATCATTATTGTAGCATTATTTAGCTACCATGTTGTGGTAGTATGTGGTCTGTTCGAAGTGTGGCGGTATTTGCCCTTGCCCCCTGTATGTGGTATTATTCGGTCACTATGTAGTGATAATATATTGTGTAGTCATGGTGTGATGTATTTGTCCTTAGTATGTTGTATTACTCTGTCACTATGTCGTGGTAGTATGACGTTGGGTCATGATGTAGCGATATTTGTTCCTTTGATGTGGTAGTATTCAGTCACTATATAGGGACTATATGTGGTATGGCCATGGTGTGGCGGTATTTTATCCCCTGTATGTGGTATTATTCGGTCACAATGTGGTGGTAATATGTGATCTGGTCATGGTGTGGTGGCATTTATCCCCTGCATGTGATATTATTCAGTCACTATGTGGCGGTAATATGAGGTCTGATCATGGTGCTGTAGTATTTGTTCCTTTTATGTGGTATTACTAGGTCCCTATATAGTAGTAATATGCGATCTGGTCATAGTGTGGCAGTATTTCTCTCTTGTTTATGGTATTATTGACCTTGGTATAGTGGATTGTGTTGTTAATGCAGGTCACATGTTCTTTCTGATATCAATAGATGGAAGATTCTTTATTTCCAATAGGGATTAATTACTTGGACGGTTAACCCCTCCCTGCCTTGTGACTAAAACACAGTAATATATATGCACTTAGAGAGGTTCTCTGGTGAAAAAAGTAATCACTTATCCTAAGTCCACCTTCACACATTCACTATTTGGCCAGTGTTTCTATTATACTTTTCCTCTGATTGTTCCTCTCCTGATTTTGGCTTACAAATACTGTAAGTGCAAATGGCCCATATACTGTTCTTGCACATGTGCCTCTACTGTCTGTGTCCATCAATGAGTTGTTTTTATTTTTTTCATAGTGTATAAGGAGTTCAGGAGGCAAAAGAGCGTAGAGATGGCTCATAAGTGGAGAAAGAAGCCGAATTCTCTGATATGATATATTACAAAGTTTATTACATTCATCTATATTATTTATTCATGCCAAGTGTTTTGAAATAGCAGTTATCATTGAATAAAATGTGGTACGGATAGAACCATGACGATTGAGTTGTGGTTAAAAAAAAAACAAACTATTGTGATTTTACTAGCATCACCCAAAAGTAAAACGTAAGGTAGGACTATGACCTTGGTGGGACAATCCTTTAAAAACTTCCTTGGTATGTATTAAGTATTGTATTCTTCCCTGCATTATGATGAACATTCATCCAGGTAATTGTGATGCAACTGCTCCTACTGCAACCTCCATTAAGACAGATGTGATATTAATCCTTCGTACAAAACTTTGACACAAATATCCCAATTTGCTTAAAAAATGAGCCCTGTACTGACGGCTGTGCAATCACTTCCATTGTTCATCTAATAACAATATTTATCACTGATATTGCTCCATCATTATTTGCTGTGCCGCACACAGTATTTAAATGATATTCGCCAACTTGTTCTGTAGGTTATTATCCTTGGGTGTTTAATGTACGGCAGCTTTGAAAGTACTCCAAAGGTCACCAAAAGTCACCATGGCTGGTACACAGGATATCCTAAAAAGTCAACTATATATTCTCAATAGAAGGAGCAAATCTCTCAAAACTTAAATTTGACAGATTTGATTGAATTTGCTTGAATTCACATCAAATTTCCAATTTAAAGGGAATATGTCAGCAGTTTTTTTCCTAGATAATCTGAGAGAACCATTATATAGGAGCAGAGACCCTGATTCCAGGGATGTGTCACTTACTAGGCTGTGTTTGGTTCTTCCAATACAATAAGTGCTTTATCATTGGGAGATTATCATTACAGCAAGACTGGTCTCAGGCATCCTAGTCCAACTACGCCCCCAACACTAATTAGCAGCTCTATGTGATACAGAGCTCAGCATTCCAAGCTATGCTAAAACAGCAGACGAGAAAACTTAGATTCTATCACGACTGCTGCACCCAGTAAACTAAGTGATATATCATTAGAACCAGAGTCTCTGGATCTACATCATGCTGCTGTCAGATTAAATGGAAAAAGCTTGTTCAGCATATTCAATTTATAATTAGTGATGCGCGAATAGTAAAATATTCGGATTCAGGAAAATCAGCATGAATAATTTATAATATCTGTGTATTCGTACCGAATAATGAATCCAATGCAAGTCAATAGGAAAGCTAAGAAGGGCGAGAAAAAGCTAAAACTAAATGGGAGCAGAATGGAGAAGATGCTTGCATGCCTTTCTGACTCACATATGGTATCTGGGAATAATGTTGTCAGACTATTGCGCTGTTTTTACGGATTTTTAAAAACACCTACCAAACCAAGGCAATTTTTTTTTTTAAAGAGAAAAATGCTAAGAAACATTATTGCATTCATAATTACATGTCTATAATGCAAAATAAAAATAGTTTAAAAAAATGCTACCTCCGCTTTAGCATATGTTCACACGGAGTGTTTTGGCTTTAGGTTTTCCTTTAACATTTGTGAGGGCTCTCACTCCTACA
Organism: Dendrobates tinctorius; assembly: GCF_039654945.1. Lineage (NCBI taxonomy): Eukaryota > Metazoa > Chordata > Amphibia > Anura > Dendrobatidae > Dendrobates > Dendrobates tinctorius. Next base: position 40,778,617 of record NW_027361754.1, read on the forward strand.
TTTGGGAGGTCCCTCCCTCATGTCAAATAGTTAGCAAAATAATGAAATACATATTCTCCATCCCTTTACAATGTCAGCTAAAACATGACCATTTGAATTTTGGGCTTCGTCCTCCACCACCACCATGTCCACCGCCACGTCATTATGCGGCCCATGCTTCAAATTTTCAGACGGCCACCATGTGCTGTGAAACCTGAGTTTTGTAAGCTCTGCAATTCATTATGGCCACTGGATACCAATGTGCTGTGAGGTGAATATAGTACAGGAGTTGGGGGAGCTGTATGACCTATGTCAGTAAATTGGATTCTACCAGACACCAAAAGCATTAGAATTAAACTCTGAATACAGTGTATGCAAGCGAGGGCCTGTATTGTGCTCAGTCTGTCAGGCCTGAAACCTGTGTCAGGAACAGTTCCAAGCTTCATATTACTTGGAAGCAGCCTCCTCAAGGGAAAGAAACAGGAGTGCCACTGACAAATCTGCACAAGCCTACGCACTTCTTCTAGAAACTACCCAACCAGGCAGAATATATCTTTTGCATGGTTTTGAGCAACAAGGGAATTATTACAGACTATGTCCCAGAGAGTGTTGAGGTCTGTTGAGTGTATTACTCATGTGACACTGACAGGCAGTGCTACAGAGATCAGGTTACGGTCTTATTGTGGAAATGACCATGTTCCAATATGTGTAAGGCTGTGGCCTGAATAGGTCTGTGGAGCGTAGTAACCCAGTCTCTTTGACGTATTTAAAATGTACATAAACTGGCCAATACCCCACCACCATTTTTTTAAGGACCCAAATTGAGCTGAACTGCGGTAACCTTGGTGAATTCCCCCGCGAGCACCTTGATCAAGTCGCACGGTGCAGAGTCGAGTTCATAACAGTTGAAATTTACAGCAGTGAAATTCTCCTGGTGAAGTCGCCTCTGCACCAAGGTCACCGCTAGAGTTGAGCGACTTTTGGTTTTTTAGGGTCGAGTTTCGTTTCGTGAAACCCGACTTTTCCAAAAGTCGGGTCGAGCAAGATCGTCCGATTATAGGGAAAAGTCGGGGTCGTCCCGAAACACGAAACCCAATGTAAGTCCGTGGGGAATAAAAGTCGGCAGTTAGAGGAGGACAGGAAACACACCTACAGTGCCCATTTGAATGTCAAAAGCATCAATTCTTCTTTCTTGAGCTTGTCAACCTTAATTAACTTCATAATACAAGTTACGCACTGAAAAATGGGGGTTATTTGGCTAAAGTTGTGGGGGGGAGGGCTTGCTCCAGGTTTTCATGTGCCCTGGGCGAAAGAGCGCCCCTTTAACACATACCACAACTCATCATGCTCCGATACGGCAGAGAAATAGCGGTATAGTACAATGAAAAATACTTCACTTTTTACATCTCATGACAAGGCCCATCTATTTCTCCATACAGAATCATTGGTCCCATATAATGTTTGAAACAGTATATGATGAGCTCCACATAATGCTACAGTATATGTTGGTCCCCATGGATGAAGCTCCACTGTCTTATGGGCCCAAATAATGCTCCAAACATAATGGGCCCCATTTCTAATGCTCTAGTGTATAATGGGCCCTGTAAATGCTGCTCCAGTGTCTGATGTCCACCTTTGGAATGTTCCAGTGTATGGTGGGCCCCATCTATCATTCTCCAGAGTATAGTGCTCCCCAAAAATTGCTGTCCCAACATTGAAAACAATCAAATAAGTCTCCTCGCTAGGGAATCCCTGTACTAGTCTGGACTCCTCGTCGTCCCCATCTTCCATCTCACTGCACAGTATTTCAACCTTGCAAGTGCTGTGATCCTGAGCAAGCAGGGGGGCCCACTCGTTGGCGACGGCACTGGCACAGGGCCTCTGATAGTACGGTGGTGTGTCTGATGGCGGGTGGGCCGAACCTGCACTTTCATCTGCAGCTTCCTCTTTGTCACCGTGTAAGATGGAACTGTATATGGGAAGGGTAACCTGAGTTTCATCAGGGTCAGATTCAGGCCGTGTAGCGTGCGAGGGGAATGTAGTGGTCTGGGTCAATGTACCAGCAGATTCATCGAGCAGTAGCTGGGCATCAGTGCACTTGTGTCGCCCCCAGGAGTACGGTCGCCACAGTGGCATTACCTTCTTCCTAGGGAGTGTGATGTCATGCTTGGGAGCAATGAACGATCTCTCTAGCAGGTTAACTGATTGGGCGGCGTTATTCCCACGAGTCATGACCCTCCAAACAGCGTTCATGAAGGCAAAGTGTTTGTTTTACGTGGGCAGTATGGTTGCAAAGCTGAACCTTAAAGGAATGTCCAGAAGGGCACCACCAGGAGTGGAGCCTACGGTTAAATTCGACTCCACCTGGGAAACCTCAACCATGCCAGCTACAGAACAGATGCACACATTGCAAGCTTAATTCCGTTAACGAACGAGACTCCGTCATGCCCCGCGGTCCGAGTCCGGCTTACTAGAGGGACACGTGAGGCTCTGGCACATGAGATTGGCCAATAACTGGTGTGTCATGCCCTTACATGTCCGTGGCTGCATGTGTGCTACACTGAAAAGGCCAGCGTTTGTCGCTTACAGGTGCAGATAACCCGCTGAACAACGTTAGTGATGGGGATCACTGATTACAATTATTACCTGCGAACAATGATTTCCCAGTAAGTGCAGGTCAACCGCAGATCCGGAATTAGGCCTAACCGTCATTCCTGAAAAAATGAAAAACTTACGTATGCAAACCACAGGTGCTGTAGCTTGCTTAACAGCTCGCCAGCCATTCTCACGCCCAGTATGGATTACACGTGATTGCACAAAGGTGAGAAAGGGTACCGTATCCCCAGATAACATGTTTGGATAGTGTACACATTCAAAATATATGTCTATACATCAGGAGGCAGGCTCAGACGGTGTTAGGCCCAGTATGGATTGCACGTGATTGCACAAAGGTTAGAAAGGGTACCGTATCCCCAGATAACATGTATGGATAGCGTACACATTCAAAATATATGTCTATACATCAGGAGGCAGGCTCAGACGGTGTTAGGCCCAGTATGGATTGCACGTGATTGCACAAAGGTTAGAAAGGGTACCGTATCCCCAGATAACATGTATGGATAGCGTACACATTCAAAATATATGTCTATACATCAGGAGGCAGGCTCAGACGGTGTTAGGCCCAGTATGGATTGCACGTGATTGCACAAAGGTGAGAAAGGGTACCGTATCCCCAGATAACATGTATGGATAGCGTACACATTCAAAATATATGTCTATACATCAGGAGGCAGGCTCAAACGGTGTCAGGCACAGTATGGATTTGACGGCCCAGACTACACAGCGGAGGAGCAGGGAGAGGTAAAGATTGCAAATGCTGGGGCCCTGCCAAAGCAAGGGGGGCCCACTCGTGGGCGTCGGTACTGGCACTGGGCCCCTCATAGTACGGCGGTGTGTCTGACGGCGGGTGTGCACCACCACCATCAGAGACACTTGATTGCACTATGAGGGACCCTGTGCCAGTGCCCACGCCCAAGAGTCGGCCTACCCACCTGTCCAGGGCAACGGCACTCGCACGGTGTTGTGCGCTAGGTGGTGACCCCGGCCATGGGGGGGAGGCAGCACAGTTAGGGAGTTTTAGAAAGTGGCATATGTTGATGTTGGAAATTCAGCTGGTGCAAAAGGTGAAATAGGTCAAGTCCCAGGAAGAGGTGGACCAAAGCAAGCCATTTTTCTGTCACCCTATGTGTCATCAGGGGAAGGTGGGACAAAATCCTTGGAAACCCATGCATGGTTCATTTTAATGAAGGTTAGATCATCCACATTTTGGGTTGACAGACGGGTCCTTTTTTCTGTCAGGATTGAACCAGCTGCACTGAAGACTCTTTCCGATAGCACACTTGCAGCTGGGCAAGCGAGCTCCTGTAAGGCATATTGGGCCAATTCAGGCCAGGTGTCCAGTTTAGCGGCCCAATAGTCAAAGGGGAATGACCTGTGTGGGAGAACATCGATATGGGAGGAAAAGTAGTTTGTAACCATAGTTGACAACTGCTGTCTCCTGTCACTTTCCATCGATGCAGTATTACCAGTTGTGTGAGCGGTACTTGAAAAATCAGTCCACAACATTGTCATGAAACCCCTGTCTCCAACGCCACTTCTGCTGTGTGCACCACGAACACCTCTGCCAAGCTGCCCCCGGCCCGTATGGCTCGTGTGAGAACCATCACCGCTGCTGTGTGCTGGGAATGCCTCAAGCAACCGATTTACCAGAGTTGCTTGTTTATTAGCCAATATTAGGTCAAGGTTCTCCTGTGGCATGATGTTTTGTAATTTGCCTTTATAGCGTGGATCCAGGATGCTGGCCAACCAGTAGTTGTCATCGTTCATCATTTTGGCAATGCGGGGGACCCTTTTTAGGATCTGCAAGGCATAATCTGACATGTGGGCCAATGTTCCCGGTGTCAATGATGCACTGCGAGTGCTGGTTGGAGGAGCACTTTCTGGCAAATCCACATCCCTCCAGTCACGCACAAACCCTGTACCAGACCTTGCCACGCCAACATTTTCACTTGCCCCACGAGATGCATCCTCCTCCCCTAAGTAATCATCCCCATCATCCTCCTCCTCCTCTTCTTCCTCCACCTCGTCCAGGAGAGGTCCCTGAGCAGACAATGGCTGAATGTCATCAAGGAATCCCTCCTCCTCTTCCTCCTCATCAACATTGGCTGCAGACGCCTGCTCCTTAAGGTGCGTCAAAGTTTGCATGAGCAGACGCATAAGTGGGATGCTCATGCTTAGGATGGCATCGTCTGCGCTTACCAGCCGTGTGCATTCCTCAAAACACTGAAGGACTTTACAGAGGTCTTTCAGCTTCGACCACTGCACACCTGTCAACTCCATGTCTGCTCTCAAAGTGCCTGGCCGTGTATCCTCCCACAAATGCATTATGGCCTGCCTCTGATCGCACAGCCTCTCCACCATGTGCAGGGTGGAGTTTCACCTTGTTGCAATGTCGATAATGAGGCGGTGGTTGGGATGGTGGAGCAATCGCTGCAGCTTCTGCATACGAACGGAGTGTACAGGCGACCGGCGGATGTGCGCGCACAGTCTTCGCACCTTCTGGAGCAGGGCTGTTAACTCCGGATAATTTTTGAGGAAGCACTGCACCACCAGGTTCAAGGTGTGAGCCAAGCAAGGTATGTGGCTGAGTTTTGAAAGGGCTATGGCTGCCACAAAATTATGGCCGTTATCACTATCTACCTTGCCTGCCTCAAGATGTACACTGCCCCGCCATGACTCAGTTTGTCGCTGAAAGTACTCGGCCAGCACCTTGGCGGTGTGTCTGTCGCCCAAACACATCATCTGCAACACAGCCTGCTGACGCTTCCACTAGCTGCTCGATAGGGGGACACATCGTGTGCAACAGTGGCAGCTGCAGATGGAGTGCTCATACGACTGCGCTCAGTGGACGAGCTTTCGCTTCTGGAGGAGGAGGAGGAGGAGGGTCGAACGCCTACAGCCAACTGTTTCCTATACCGTGGGCTAGGCAGCACTGTCCCACCACCGCTGTCCCCTGTGGACCCTGCATCCACCACATTAACCCAGTGCGCAGTGATGGACACGTAATGGCCCTGGCCATGCCGACTGGACCATGCATCAGTTGTGAGGTGCACCTTTCCGCTCACTGACTGCTTGAGTGCATGGACAATGCGGTCTTTCACATGATGGTGGAGGGCTGGGATGGCTTTGCGAGAGAAGAAGTGGCGACTGGGTAGGTCATAGCGTGGTATTGCATAGGCCATGAGTTCGCGGAAAGCTGCGCTTTCCACCAACCGAAAGGGCATCATCTCAAACAAGATTAGTTTGGCAATGTGGGCGTTCAAACCCAGTGTACGCGGATGAGAGACTGAGTACTTTCTTGACCTACTCATAGTGTCTGGGAGGGTGAGCTGGACTTGAGAGCTGCATATGGTGGAAGTAGCGGTGGACAGGGCGGACTGAGAGAGGGTTGATGATGGTGATGGAGTTGATGTTCTTTCTGATGGCCTAGAATCAGTCTTTCGTTGATATAACAGTGGGATTCCCTGACTGCTGTGGCATTGCAACGACACCTCAACATTTGCTGCTGTGCTAACCGGTGAGCTTACAGTGGGGGAAACAAAGTAGCGTTGCTGACTACCTTCGTTGTGATCAGTTGCACATGTGGCACTTGAGGTTTGGTGTTGTGTCCACGCTTGCAAGTGCATGCTGATTAAATGTCTAAGCATGCAACTGGTATTCAAATTTTTCAGATTTTTCCCTCGGCTAAAGGTCTTTGCGCACTTCTTACAGATAACCTTGGCCTGATCATAAGGATTTTGTTCAAAAAGTGCCACACTGCACTCTTCCTACTTTGGCAGACATTTTGCGGCCTAGCATGCTGTGATCTTTTGACCCTCTGGACAAGCTGTCCAGCAACTCTTTTGATGTTTGGAACCTGTCTTTGGAGTTCTCCGGGCCTGCCAGATAACAGCTGTTGCGATGTCGATGTCTGCTGTGGATGCTCCTCATCTGAGCTATTGGAAGCAGCACCCTCTTCCCCCAATGGATGCCAATCTGGGTCAACAACTGGGTCATCCATCACCTCCTCTTCTATGTCATGTGCACCTTCCTCTGTGTCACCGTGTATGGTGGTATAGTGTGCGGGAAAGGGCACCTGAGTCTCATCAGGGTCAGAATCTGGCTCTGTACACTGCGAGGACAATGTAGTGCTCTGAGTGAATGTACCAGCAGAATCATCCATCAGCGGCTGTGCATCAGTGCACTCCATGTCAGATTCATCTTGGCCTGGGTAATTCACCATTTCACTTGATAATCCAGGCATGGTATGTGAAAACAGCTCCATGGAGTAATCAGTAGTATGGCCTGCGTCATCCTTCAATCTTGGTTGGGGTGAAGGACACAAGGAAAGGTGTGGTTCATGAACATGAGCCTCCAATGACAACTCAGTGCTTTTACTTTTTACAACTGAAGAAGAGAAGGCGATAGAGCTGGAGGCTGAGTCAGCAATGTAAGACAAAACTTTTTCCTGATGCTCTGGCTTTAAAAGCGGTTTGCCAACTCCTAGAAAACTGAGCGTTCGAGGCCTTATGTAGCCAGACGATGACGCAGGCTCAACACCTCCTGCATTCGGTCCTATTTTGCTCTTGCCACTACCATCAGATCCACCACCAACACCATCATTACCAGCTGCCAAACCCCACCCAATTCCACGGCCTCTTCCACCAGCCTTCCTCATTTTTGGTAGAAATGTAGACAAAATCCAACAAACTATATAGTAATGTAAAACAAGGTACAAGGTGTCTATAGGACAGGGCAGATTTTTAATTTCTGCAGACACTTGTGGACACTGGACACTTTTGGATTGTGTGAGGCCCACTGAGTATCTGAGCGCTCTGTCACAGGCTCGATGGCAAAGCTGTGACCAAAGTCACTAGAGGATAAGGGAGATTTTTAATTTCTGCACACACTTGTGGACACTGGACACTTATGGATTGTGTGAGGCCCACTGAGTATCTGAGAGCTCTGTCACAGGCTCGATGGCAGAGCTGTGACCAAAGTGACTAGAGGATAAGGGAGATTTTTAATTTCTGCACACACTTGTGGACACTGGACACTTATGGATTGTGTGAGGCCCACTGAGTATCTGAGCGCTCTGTCACAGGCTCGATGGCAGAGCTGTGACCAAAGTGACTAGAGGATAAGGGAGATTTTTAATTTCTGCACACACTTGTGGACACTGGACACTTATGGATTGTGTGAGGCCCACTGAGTATCTGAGCGCTCTGTCACAGGCTCGATGGCAGAGCTGTGACCAAAGTCACTAGAGGATAAGGGAAATTTTTAATTTCTGCACACACTTGTGGACACTGGACACTTATGGATTGTGTGAGGCCCACTGAGTATCTGAGCGCTCTGTCACAGGCTCGATGGCAGAGCTGTGACCAAAGTGACTAGAGGATAAGGGAGATTTTTAATTTCTGCACACACTTGTGGACACTGGACACTTATGGATTGTGTGAGGCCCACTGAGTATGTGAGCGCTCTGTCACAGGCTCGATGGCAGAGCTGTGACCAAAGTCACTAGAGGATAAGGGAAATTTTTAATTTCTGCACACACTTGTGGACACTGGACACTTATGGATTGTGTGAGGCCCACTGAGTATCTGAGCGCTCTGTCACAGGCTCGATGGCAGAGCTGTGACCAAAGTGACTAGAGGATAAGGGAGATTTTTAATTTCTGCACACACTTGTGGACACTGGACACTTATGGATTGTGTGAGGCCCACTGAGTATGTGAGCGCTCTGTCACAGGCTCGATGGCAGAGCTGTGACCAAAGTCACTAGAGGATAAGGGAAATTTTTAATTTCTGCACACACTTGTGGACACTGGACACTTATGGATTGTGTGAGGCCCACTGAGTATCTGAGCGCTCTGTCACAGGCTCGATGGCAGAGCTGTGACCAAAGTGACTAGAGGATAAGGGAGATTTTTAATTTCTGCACACACTTGTGGACACTGGACACTTATGGATTGTGTGAGGCCCACTGAGTATCTGAGCGCTCTGTCACAGGCTCGATGGCAGAGCTGTGACCAAAGTCACCAGAGGATAAGGGAAATTTTTAATTTCTGCACACACTTGTGGACACTGGACACTTATGGATTGTGTGAGGCCCACTGAGTATCTGAGCGCTCTGTCACAGGCTCGATGGCAGAGCTGTGACCAAAGTCACTAGAGGATAAGGGAGATTTTTAATTTCTGCACACACTTGTGGACACTGGACACTTATGGATTGTGTGAGGCCCACTGAGTATCTGAGCGCTCTGTCACAGGCTCGATGGCAGAGCTGTGACCAAAGTGACTAGAGGATAAGGGAGATTTTTAATTTCTGCACACACTTGTGGACACTGGACACTTATGGATTGTGTGAGGCCCACTGAGTATCTGAGCGCTCTGTCACAGGCTCGATGGCAGAGCTGTGACCAAAGTCACTAGAGGATAAGGGAAATTTTTAATTTCTGCACACACTTGTGGACACTGGACACTTATGGATTGTGTGAGGCCCACTGAGTATCTGAGCGCTCTGTCACAGGCTCGATGGCAGAGCTGTGACCAAAGTGACTAGAGGATAAGGGAGATTTTTAATTTCTGCACACACTTGTGGACACTGGACACTTATGGATTGTGTGAGGCCCACTGAGTATCTGAGCGCTCTGTCACAGGCTCGATGGCAAAGCTGTGACCAAAGTCACTAGAGGATAAGGGAAATTTTTAATTTCTGCACACACTTGTGGACACTGGACACTTATGGATTGTGTAAGTCCCACTGAGTATCTGAGCGCTCTGTCACAGGCTCGATGGCAGAGCTGTGACCAAAGTGACTAGAGGATAAGGGAGATTTTTAATTTCTGCACACACTTGTGGACACTGGACACTTATGGATTGTGTGAGGCCCACTGAGTATCTGAGCGCTCTGTCACAGGCTCGATGGCAGAGCTGTGACCAAAGTCACTAGAGGATAAGGGAGATTTTTAATTTCTGCACACACTTGTGGACACTGGACACTTATGGATTGTGTGAGGCCCACTGAGTATCTGAGCGCTCTGTCACAGGCTCGATGGCAGAGCTGTGACCAAAGTCACTAGAGGATAAGGGAAATTTTTAATTTCTGCACACACTTGTGGACACTGGACACTTATGGATTGTGTGAGGCCCACTGAGTATCTGAGCGCTCTGTCACAGGCTCGATGGCAGAGCTGTGACCAAAGTGACTAGAGGATAAGGGAGATTTTTAATTTCTGCACACACTTGTGGACACTGGACACTTATGGATTGTGTGAGGCCCACTGAGTATCTGAGCGCTCTGTCACAGGCTCGATGGCAAAGCTGTGACCAAAGTCACTAGAGGATAAGGGAAATTTTTAATTTCTGCACACACTTGTGGACACTGGACACTTATGGATTGTGTAAGTCCCACTGAGTATCTGAGCGCTCTGTCACAGGCTCGATGGCAGAGCTGTGACCAAAGTGACTAGAGGATAAGGGAGATTTTTAATTTCTGCACACACTTGTGGACACTGGACACTTATGGATTGTGTGAGGCCCACTGAGTATCTGAGCGCTCTGTCACAGGCTCGATGGCAGAGCTGTGACCAAAGTGACTAGAGGATAAGGGAGATTTTTAATTTCTGCACACACTTGTGGACACTGGACACTTATGGATTGTGTGAGGCCCACTGAGTATCTGAGCGCTCTGTCACAGGCTCGATGGCAGAGCTGTGACCAAAGTCACTAGAGGATAAGGGAAATTTTTAATTTCTGCACACACTTGTGGACACTGGACACTTATGGATTGTGTGAGGCCCACTGAGTATCTGAGCGCTCTGTCACAGGCTCGATGGCAGAGCTGTGACCAAAGTCACTAGAGGATAAGGGAGATTTTTAATTTCTGCACACACTTGTGGACACTGGACACTTATGGATTGTGTGAGGCCCACTGAGTATCTGAGCGCTCTGTCACAGGCTCGATGGCAGAGCTGTGACCAAAGTGACTAGAGGATAAGGGAGATTTTTAATTTCTGCACACACTTGTGGACACTGGACACTTATGGATTGTGTGAGGCCCACTGAGTATCTGAGCGCTCTGTCACAGGCTCGATGGCAGAGCTGTGACCAAAGTCACTAGAGGATAAGGGAAATTTTTAATTTCTGCACACACTTGTGGACACTGGACACTTATGGATTGTGTGAGGCCCACTGAGTATCTGAGCACTCTGTCACAGGCTCGATGGCAGAGCTGTGACCAAAGTGACTAGAGGATAAGGGAGATTTTTAATTTCTGCACACACTTGTGGACACTGGACACTTATGGATTGTGTGAGGCCCACTGAGTATCTGAGCGCTCTGTCACAGGCTCGATGGCAAAGCTGTGACCAAAGTCACTAGAGGATAAGGGAAATTTTTAATTTCTGCACACACTTGTGGACACTGGACACTTATGGATTGTGTAAGTCCCACTGAGTATCTGAGCGCTCTGTCACAGGCTCGATGGCAGAGCTGTGACCAAAGTGACTAGAGGATAACGGACATTTTTAATTTCTGCACACACTTGTGGACACTGGACACTTATGGATTGTGTGAGGCCCACTGAGTATCTGAGCGCTCTGTCACAGGCTCGATGGCAGAGCTGTGACCAAAGTCACTAGAGGATAAGGGAAATTTTTAATTTCTGCACACACTTGTGGACACTGGACACTTATGGATTGTGTGAGGCCCACTGAGTATCTGAGCGCTCTGTCACAGGCTCGATGGCACAGCTGTGACCAAAGTGTCTAGAGGATAAGGGAGATTTTTAATTTCTGCACACACTTGTGGACACTGGACACTTATGGATTGTGTGAGGCCCACTGAGTATCTGAGCGCTCTGTCACAGGCTCGATGGCAGAGCTGTGACCAAAGTGACTAGAGGATAAGGGAGATTTTTAATTTCTGCACACACTTGTGGACACTGGACACTTATGGATTGTGTGAGGCCCACTGAGTATCTGAGCGCTCTGTCACAGGCTCGATGGCAGAGCTGTGACCAAAGTCACTAGAGGATAAGGGAAATTTTTAATTTCTGCACACACTTGTGGACACTGGACACTTATGGATTGTGTGAGGCCCACTGAGTATCTGAGTGCTCTGTCACAGGCTCGATGGCAGAGCTGTGACCAAAGTGACTAGAGGATAAGGGAGATTTTTAATTTCTGCACACACTTGTGGACACTGGACACTTATGGATTGTGTGAGGCCCACTGAGTATCTGAGCGCTCTGTCACAGGCTCGATGGCAGAGCTGTGACCAAAGTGACTAGAGGATAAGGGAGATTTTTAATTTCTGCACACACTTGTGGACACTGGACACTTATGGATTGTGTGAGGCCCACTGAGTATCTGAGCGCTCTGTCACAGGCTCGATGGCAGAGCTGTGACCAAAGTGACTAGAGGATAAGGGAGATTTTTAATTTCTGCACACACTTGTGGACACTGGACACTTATGGATTGTGTGAGGCCCACTGAATATCTGAGCGCTATGTCACAGGCAGAAATTGGCTAGTGTATCACAAACTACAAGGTGTATGTAGAATTGGTCAGAATTGGAATCTCCCTAGAGTGCAGGTCTGTAAGAACGGAACATGTCCTCGACTTATTCTCATAGAGTGACTCACTGATAGCTTCACTGTGGCTGTGATAACAGCCGTTACACGGTACTGTGTGAGGAGCGTACACCGCTGTATGGTGTGAAAAAATGCACGCTCAGTACCTCAGCAGGACAAAAAAAAAAATTGTGATTGCTTTTAAAAAAGCAGTTTGCGGAGCAGTGGGTAAACAGCAATGCAGGAATGTCAGGAAGCCTTAGAAGGCAGCCCAACAACCAACACCACTGATACACCACTATATAGCCTCCCCTTGCACTGCACAGTGACTGGTGTGTTGTACAGGCAAAATCGCTAGCAGCAGAAGCAGTTTTTTTTTCTTCTTCTCAGCAGGACAAAAAAAAAAAATTGTGACTGCTTTTAAAAAAGCAGTTTGCGGAGCAGTGGGTAAACAGCAATGCAGGAATGTCAGGAAGCCTTAGAAGGCAGCCCAACAACCAACACCACTGATACACCACTATATAGCCTCCCCTTGCACTGCACAGTGACTGGTGTGTTGTACAGGCAAAATCGCTAGCAGCAGAAGCAGTTTTTGGTGTCTTCTTCCCTGCTTAATGCTCTCCCTACAAAATCATCAGCAGCAGCAGCTCTCCCTATTCTGAGATCAGCATGAGTAACATGGCGGTCGGCGTGCATGCCCTTTTATACCCCCTGTGACGCCCACCAAAGCAATCCAATCACTTGCATGCCCTTCTGAAAGATGGTGGTGACCCGTGCCTATGTCATCACGTTGCCCACAGTGTCCGTGGATCCTGATTGGCTGAAAAAGAGCGCAAAACAAACTTTTGAAACGCGACTTTGGCGCGTAAGTCGCCGACCTCGTGGCCGACCTCATCCTAGGGTCGAGTTTCGTTTCATGAAACCCGACTTTGCCAAAAGTCGGCGACTTTTGAATTTTTTCGACCCGTTTCGCTCAACTCTAGTCACCGCAGTTCAGCCCGGCTGGGAATGCAGCCTCAGTGACCTCACCGCTAGTCACTGAGGCTGCACTAGTAGCAGTTCAGTCACCAGTAGTTTTCAGCCTGGACAGTCACTTCTTGGCACCGTCCAGGTAGAAAAATATTTCTCCCCCAAACATGGATTACAGCATGGGACAGAACCAGGGACAGGTATGGTATATTGTTGTTTTTTTATTTTACTTTTATTACAGGAGAACGAGGGCTTCAGTGGAATTAAGTGAGGTCATAAGTATGGTTTAATTGAGATTATTAAAGGAGTCTGTGTCATTTTTTTAATTAAAGGACTTTATTGTGGGTGTATCTTTATTTTCCATATACTGTAACTATAGGATTATTAATGATAGATGTCTTATTGATGCCTCTCCATTGCTAATCTTGGGGCTTGATGTCACCTGACGATGCAAAGGTGACATCAACCCCACAAATATGAGCCCCCATTTGCTACAGCTACAGGACAAATGGGAAGAGTGAGGCTACGCACATCTTATAGATGTGCCTTTTCTGGAGCAGCTGAGAGCTGATGTTTTTAGCCTGGGGCAGTATCTATGGCTCCTTCATTGGCTATTAATATCAACCCGCAGCTGTCTGCATAGCCTTTGCAGGTTGTTAATTATAAGGGGACCCTACGTCATTTTTTTAGGGTCCCTTATTTTAATAAGCAGTAAAGGCTATGGATACAGTTGTGAACTGATATTAATAGTCTTGGAAGCTCCATGAATATTACCCCCTTCTCAGGCTATAAACATCAGCCCCTAGCCATTGGATTTCCCTCTGCTGGTTAAGAAAATTACGCGAGAGCCAACGCTATTTTTTTCTGAATTTTTTTTATTAATTAAATACATGTACAGTAATTTGCACACACACTGTACTACCGTAATTGTATTTGTCACAGACATCTGTATATCTACCTATTCTATATGCTGCCGGCTCCTGCAGTGATTTTACACTGTGCGGCACATGAATTTCCAGCTTTTCTTTTATCTATCTATCTATCTATCTATCTATCTATCTATCTATCTATCTATGTAATATATATACATATTTATGTATATGCCACGGACATCTATATATCTATGTTTTCTATGTGTATATATCTATTCTATTCTAACCTATTACTCTGTGTGTGACGTATCGCACAGGGGAAGGCGTTATCGGCTTCGCTCACCTCAGGGGAGGTGAGTGAAGGACCCAGCAGGGATCGGCTCTCTGTTGCCACCACCTGCCCCAGGTCAGTCAGCGAACTGCACCGAGGGCAAATAGTCACCGGAAAGGCTTCCCTTATAGGTAAGAGTTATTGAGGTGCTCCCAGTGATGGGGGATATACATCACCAGTCCAGACTGGGGACATATATATCTAAACCTACAAAAATGTCACCGTGGCCACACGGGATAATACCCCTAGGCCAAACCATAACAGCCAAGCAAACAGGAAAAAAGGACCAAAAAATGCAGAGTCGTAATAAATTCAATAGATATTAATCAGTATTAATGATAGCAAATAATCTATAAAAAAGTAGGGTTTTTTAAAAAAAAATAAATTTTATTACAGCACACAATAAACAATAGACAGGGTATTGAAAAGATGAAAATAGAAATGCCAGCCAAACGATTAAGTACTGCACATGAGGAAAATACAGTACAAAAGAAACAAGCGTCTCCCCACCCACTCTACATAAATAGTTGTTGGCTATAGTCTATATCAATTATAAGGTCGGCTACCACAGAGCAATGAATAAATATAAAGTGCACATTAGAGTTGAGCGATACCGTCCGATACTTCAAAGTATCGGATCAGAATGGATCGGCCGATCTTAAAAAAAAGTATCGGTATCGCCGATTCCGATACCGGAAGTCCCATTCAAGTCTATGGGACTTCCGGTATCGGAATAAGAAAAACCCTGTTTTTGCCTTGTACAGCCTATCTGGGGTCTGTACGGGCCTTTCGGGGGGCTGTGCCGGCCTGCCAGGGGGTCTGTGCAGGCTCCGGTGGTCTGTGCCGGCCTGCCGGGGGGCTGTGCTGGCCTGCCGGTGGTCTGTGCAGGCTCCGGTGGGCTGTGCCGGCCTGCCGGGGGGCTGTGCCGGCCTGCCGGTGGTCTGTGCAGGCTTCGGGGGTCTGTGCAGGCATCGTCCGATGGGACTACAAGTCCCATCGGGCGATGCCTGCTACCATGACAGTGATTGACACATTAGCCAATGATGGGACAGTAGTAGTCCCATCATCCGGCTAATGTGTTGAATGTAAAAAAAAAAAAAAAAAAAAAAATTACATGCTACATACATGCTACATACATACAACATGCATACTACATACATGCTACATTCATACTACATATATACTACATGCAACATACATACTACATATATACTACATGCATGCAACATGCATACTACATATATACTACATGCAACATACATACTACATATATACTACATGCATGCAACAAGCATACTACATATATACTACATACATACTACATATATACTACATGCATGCAACATGCATACTACATATATACTACATGCAACATACATACTACATATATACTACATGCATGCAACATGCATACTACATATATGCTACATACATACTACATATATACTACATGCATGCTACATACATACTGCATGCTACATACATACATGCTACATACATACTACATATATGCTACATACATACTACATATTTACTACATGCATGCTACATACATACTGCATGCTACATACATACTACATGCTACATGCATACCACATATATACTACATACATACTACATGCATGCTACATGCTACATACATACCACATACATACTACATACATACTACATATATACTACATGCATGCTACATACATACTGCATGCTACATACATACATGCTACATACATACTACATATATGCTACATACATACTACATATTTACTACATGCATGCTACATACATACTGCATGCTACATACATACTACATGCTACATACATACCACATATATACTACATACATACTACATGCATGCTACATACATACCACATACATACTACATACATACTACATACATACAACATGCATACTACATACATGCTACATTCATACTACATACTACATACATGCTACATTCATACTACATATATACTACATGCAACATACATACTACATATATACTACATGCATGCAACATGCATACTACATATATACTACATGCAACATACATACTAC